>NC_061777.1:27851958-28452167 GCF_022458985.1 Mugil cephalus | reverse complement strand
AAGTTGACTCCTACTTCAATGTGTTTGAGAGGATAGCGGCTGCTTTACAATGGCCACCCGAAAGATGGATGCTTCTTCTTCAGTGTAAAATGCATGGTAAAGCTCAGGATGCTATGGCCGCACTCGGCTATTTTACGCGCATACGAACTTGTGCCTGAAGCGTACTGCCAGAAGTTCCGAGTTCATAAGGAAACATTTGCTCAGACCTATGTTGAGTTCGCCCGTGAGAAGGGAACGCTTTTTGATAAATGGTGTGCAACGTGTAAAGTGCATGATTTCAGTACGTTGAGAGAGTTGATCCTGTGTACTTGAATGAACAGAAAGTGGATACACTTTCTGCGTCTGCTGTGGTGGCTGACGAGTATGTATTAACCCCTAAATCTGGTTTTTCATCAGCCCCAGCTGTCCCAAATCTCTCATCTGCTCCCAAATCATCAAAACCCTGTGGGCTGAAAGAGGAAAGGGAATGTTACTGTCATCAGATCGGCCATGTCATTGCAAATTGTTTGACACTAAAACGCAGAGAGCAGTCCTCACGCTCTTCTCAAGCAAAAGGGGTAGGACTGATTAAAGCAGATTGTGCGGTGAACATTGACTCGTCTAGTCAGAAGATTGATGACTTTGCGTTTTGGCTTTTTCTGATAGCTCTGCTTGTCATTACAGTTCTGTTCTCAGGGGAGTTGAAATGGGTTATGTGCCACGGCCAGTGCACCACGTCCATATTCAGTCCTCCCTTGTTACCGGATTCTTCCCAGTAGAGGTTTGTACTGAACTGCAATCCCCGGTATCGTACTCCTGATGGGGAACGATATCGCAGGAGGTAATGCCCACACTAGAAATTCTAGACCAACCCAAGTGTGATAGGATCCAGCCATTAGGTCAGACACTCCTAAATGTATTTCCAGCCTGCGCTGTAACTCGCGTGCACCCCCGTGAAATCGACCCAGAAGATCATGAAGTCTCGTTGTTTGACAGTTTATTCATGTCAGTTTTTTCAGGTGACAAGGAGGAGGTGGCAGGTGACAGAAGGTAGAAGTGGAGAGCTTATTGTCTGTTCAGGGTGAGTCTGAGCAAATGCCCTCAACTGTCCCGGAACTGCCGTTAGCTGAAGGTGCGGCATTTCCAGTCAATCGAGCACGGTTGAGCCAGATACAGAAAGCAGATCCGACACTTCAAGAGCGCTTTGCTAAGGTGGTGAGTAACAACAGAGCAAGGGATGAAAAGGTAGCATATATT
This sequence comes from Mugil cephalus, assembly GCF_022458985.1. NCBI lineage: Eukaryota > Metazoa > Chordata > Actinopteri > Mugiliformes > Mugilidae > Mugil > Mugil cephalus. The sequence goes on along the minus strand of NC_061777.1, from coordinate 28,450,931 downwards.
CTGGATGGTGACGTGCTGTTGTGTAAATGGTCTTCCTGGTAATTCAGACTGTGATTCTGTTTACCAGATAATAGTTCCTGCAGAATGCCGCCAGTATGTGATGTCAGTGGCGCATGAAAGTAAGTGGGCAGGATATTTAGGCATAACCAATCAAGCCATCCTCCGACATTTCTATTGGCCAGGTCTAAAGTAAGACATTTAGAAACATTGCCGTGCTTGCCATGTGTGCCAGGTTGTCGGGAAACCTAACAAGATTGTTCCTCATGCACCATTACACCCCATTCCTGTGTTAGCAGAGCCATTCGAGAGAGTGATTGTAGACTGTGTTGGCCCTTTACTTTGAACTAAAAACGGAAATTAGTATTTGTTAACTATTTTGTGCGTTGCCACTCGTTACCCAGAGGCTATTCCACTCTGTTCGATAACCGCTGAGGCCATAGTGAAAACTTTACTTAAGTTTTTTTCCACTTTTGGATTACCACGAGTGATACAGACAGGGACGAGGGAATACCCTTTGTCTTGTTTGCTGCGCGTGACGCAGTGCAGGAATCAATTGTGTTTAGTCCTGCACAGCTTGTTTTTGGCCACATGCCTTGTGGGCCGCTTAAATCACTGCACGACCAGATCTTGTCATGTGAGTCTCCATCCAAAAAGCATGCGGCTGACTATTGTTAGATCCCCGAACAGGTAACAGGTATGACAGCTTCTCCGTTTATATAGGGTTATGGCTTCATGTCAGCAGAGTATTACTCCAACCGAACTCAGTGATAGCACGACTCAAGCTGTAGGCGGGGTAACTCGCCTGGCTTCTAACCACCCTTAGTTCTGATGTCTGCCCCGCTTCCTCACGTCCCCCGGAACCTAAGATAGAAGACATAGACATAAGACATAAGATATGAATATTTAAAAATCAATTAAAATCTCAATCTTGTAATACCTGATTAGAAAAAATCTCTGTCAGATTTTGTTCTAAAAATCACTTAATCAAGAAGAATTACTTATGAGCCAGGCAGTTGAAGTAGGGGTAATTTGAAAATGTCCAAAATTGTCCAAAAATCCTTTTTAAGGTAGGACAGGCGTCAAGTGAGCAGCACGGCCGATGCGACCACACCCCAAACCTAGTTCCTCTTACTGCCGCGGAACGAGCTAGTAAAATAGGGAAGTCCCGATGAATGATGATTCTGTCCTTTGGTAAATCCCTTAACTCCTTCACAAATGTATTCCAATTGATCTCCTTGACTCCATTAAAAAGTCCAAGAAGTAGAAATCCAAAGTGTGAAAGATAAACCAATCCTCGTCTGCTAAGCAGGGGGAATCCAGACAAAACTCTAAAAGCCAAAGTAGCACTGCAAGGGAGTTGGCTCAGTCTGCATGCAGCACAGTCTGTGTCCGAGGTGAAATTCCTGTAAAATACTTCTGCATTTCATCTTTTTTCATCTTAGACCGAGACACATCCTATTTTCCACACATCACCATTACTAACCATCACACCACTACTTTTTATCCAATAAGGGTGTTACATTCATGACTTATTAATTAATACTTAGACATTAGTTCACTCTCTGTACTTTTCCACTAACTATGTGTTTGGACATGTCCTGATCTGCTCTTAGGCCATAAGGTTTCAGTTCCCCTTTTTACCCCCACTGCTGGCCATCTGTATCCTGTTTTTCTCCTTCTGCTCCTGATTTCACAAACTTTAGTTACACTGCTTCTACTATTATTCATCTTACATTCTGTGTATAATAATCACCCACTGAAAATCAACATGTTTAATCAGAATCATTCTTCAATCAAAGTATTATATTCTCATATTCTGTTAATTCAAGTCCCGATCATACACTTAGTACCGTGCTTTTAAGCTGTTGGTCGGCTGAGATCTCAACTAACTTGACACTATGTCACCCAGTTCAGGGAGTGTCTTCAACGAGTTAACGCTCTGGCTAAAGCCACCCTTAGTGACTTACTAAGTGGTAATGAAGCGATTGTTGTATATTGATGTGCTGAAGAAAGAAGTGATCACCGCTGACAAGTCTTATCTTGCATTTAAAAAGGTTTATTTACAAGAAAGAACAATGTCAAACTCTTGCCGAATCTGAGAGAGCCTCTGGCCAATCGTCGAATCCCCTCTGCCATTCAGCTCCCACAGTCACCTCTTATATAGGATGGTCATCCCCGAGAACCCCCATACACAAACAAAGCTTTAGGTTGTATGTCCTGGTTCGTTTTATGAACTGGCATCTGGTAAATGACCTTTTGACCTTTAACCTTTAACCTTTAACTTTATACATACTTCACAACCCCCAAGCACAGGAAACGGACAGAAGAGAAAAACAAGAAGATAATATACTACATATTTCCCCCCTTCGAGGCTCCTGGAGTCTCGACCACCAAAAAACACATACACACATTCAAACACAAAAACATATTCATTGTTATAACAGAATGATATGTCCTTCTTACAGTGCCAGTTACAGCACAACCCTTAACAATACAACAAATTCATGGAGTGTGAGAGCGAAAACCTATCAGACAGTCATCTTTCTTAAAATGTCCACCTTTCAATCTAGACAGGAAATTCTCTCACGGCCCCTCTGTCTAAGGCGACCACACAGTAGTACTCCAAGCCTACTAAAAAAGAAGGATTTCTAAAATTTATAGGGAAATATCTTAAGCAGAGTATATATATGGATACCTCAGAAAATAAATCAAAACCATATCCAACATCAGGCTGGTCGACCCATCGGACCCTCCATTGGACCTTTCCCTTCCTAGCATTACTTTCCTTAAACACCCCGAAAACAAAAAGAAAACAACTGAGGTTCCAATACATCCACTTTCTTAACAAACACATAACTCAATTACATTCATTACAACATTGACAAAACAAAAGTATGTTGCACTGTGATTCTTTTCCACTTTGCTCCATTCGTTTCCCACTGGCACTGCAAAGCTTCATCACAGTGTCCTAGTTCAGGGTCCTTCAGTCCCCGAGCATCCAGCTTCTCACATTGATCCTCCTTCAATATCCTTCTAAGTGGAGAAAAGACAGCACACCAGTATCTTTGCAAACATTAAAACAAATAGACACAATATATTTAAAAACAAACATCAACACACACACATTTCTCCCTTGACTCTGTGGATGATAAACTGCCCCTAGACCCTGTTTAATCCCCAATTTTTGTAAGATCAGTTTCACAGTTTTATCCACAAACTCCTTCCCGTTATCCGAAGATATTTGATCAGGAAGTCCCCACCTGCTTATGACCTCCCTGCACAGAAACTTTGCAACTGACTGAGCATCCTTTCACTTAGTTGGACAAGCTTCAGGCCATCATGAAAATCTATCCACGACGACCAACATGTACCTCTTACCTCCCACTGGTTTTATCATATCGACAAAATCCACCACCAACTCACGCATTGGACCCCTTGGCGTTGGAATATGACCTGGAGGAACCATCACACCCCTCCGAACATTATTTTCAGACAGATAGTGCACCTGCTTATAACATATCAATTTGCTCAAGCAAATATGGTGCCCAAAATCCATACTCTTTTATAATCTTCCTCCTAACTTCCCCCCTTGCAACATGGGCTAAGCCATGTGCTTCCTGAATCATCAATCCCAACAGGTCTGGAGGTGCTACTATCAGTCCCTCATGATTTCTCCAAAGACCAGTAGAATCCTGTGTTGCCCCTCGATCTACCCACAACTGTTTATCCACCTCAGAGACAGCTTCCTGCATTAAGACCACATCTTTCACTGTAATCTTATCCTCCAAATCTACTTCATGTGTGACCAAGAAAACTTTACCCAACTTCTCAGCTCCTGTCACTGCTTTTGCAGCCTCATCAGCCGCTTTATTACCCTGAGTGACTCTTGACACATCCTTCTTATGTGCTGCACATTTAGCTATTGCTATTTCTTTAGGTTTCATCATAGCATGGAGAAGTTTCATTATCTGAGTGTGATGCTGTATTGGGGAACCATCTGTTTTCTTAAACCCTCGATTTTTCCATACCGATCCAAACAAATGACACACATTATGAGCATATGCAGAATCTGTATAGACCGTCACACGCTTGCCTTCCGCTAAAAGACATGCTTCAGTTAACCCCACCAATTCAGCAAGCTGCGCTGATGCAGGCTGCGGTACCACTTCCGCTTTCGCAACAACAAATCCTGTTCCCTGGGCTTTTACCACCGCATAACCAGCACTCAAATTATCTCCCACACGATAACAGGACCCATCTGTCCAATACTCTACATCTGCCTCACGCAGTGGGAGAGCTTGCAAATCTGACCTTAATCTTGAGTATTTCTCTGCTTCTTGAACACAATCATGTGGTTCACCATCTTCTGGAGTTGGCAAATTCTCAGCTGGATTTATCGTAACACATCTGACTAATGTGACATCCTCCTGTTCTAAAAGCCTATTATAGTCTCTAAGTCTAGGCATGGTCAACGTATACCTGCCATAGTTCAAAAGATTTCTGAGACTATGATGAGTAAGAATTGTCACTGGATATCCCCTCGTGACCGAAGATGCTTTGTCATACATTAAATAGACTCCCACCATTGCTCTATAACACAGTGGTAGTCCAAGTTCAACATCTGAGTAAGCAGTAGAATAATATGAAATAGGTTGAGGACTGGTCCCTGTACCGGTTGGCTGACAAAGAACTGCACATGCATATTTTCCTCCAGCTGAAGTAGATACGTACAACAGAAAATTCTTAGAATAGTCTGGAAGTGCTAACGCTGGAGCTTCTTGTAACCTCTGTTTAATCGTTTCAAAGGCTAATAAACCATCCTGTGTCCAGAGAAGATTACAATGAAGTTGGGTACTCCCAGTATCTTTTAATCATAGCCCTTAAAGGTCCTGTCAAACTTGCATAATCTTCAATCCATGCTGAAGAGTAACCAGTGATACCGAGGAATGTCATCATCTCCCTGACTGTTCGGGGCTTTGGAGCCTTTCGAATATCCTCTAAATGACTGTCAGAAATACTTCTGTGGCCCTGTGATATTGTTTGACCCACATAAACTACCTTCTCCTGACAATATTGCAACTTCTTCTGTGAGACCTTGTGACCCTTTTCTGCCAAAATTTGCAACAGCTTAATTGAGTCTTCATGACATGTTTCCTTATCTGGTGAACAAATAATAATGTCATCTACATATTGAACCACTGTACTTTTTAATTTTTGATCTAGTCCTGCCAAATCATCTTTCAATACTTTATTGAAAATATGAGGGCTATGTTTTAAATCCCTGTGGCAACCTTTTGTACACATAAAACTGTCCCTTGTATGTGAACCCAAACAAACCCTGACTTTCTACGCTCAGTGGAACACTGAAAAATGCACCACATAAATCCAATACTGTAAAATGTGTAGCATTTGGGGGAATTTGAGCTAACAAAGTATGCGGATCTGGCATTCTGCTGGAAAATCGGCTACTACTTCGTTCACAAATCTCAAATCATGAACAAAGCGATAGGAATCATCTGGTTTCTGTAAAGGCAACAATGGCGTATTGCTTATAGGATTTTGAGTTATCTTCAGCACATCTGCTCTCAGAAGTCCTTCAAGCTGTGGTTCAATCCCTTGAACTGCCTCTTCTTTCAGTGGATACTGATTCTTCCAAGGAGGTCTGGCTCCAGGTCTAAGTTCCACTTTCACTGGTTGAGCTGATTTAACAAGACCAATATCAGTACTGTATCGAGACCACAAACATTCAGGTACTTGCTGTAACATTTCTCTCCTCAAAACGTCTGCGTCCATTTCAACCCCACATATTGTTTCATGTGTCATTTGGACAACTTGTGGTCGCCCATGTCCTTGAGCAGATATCATAATCTTGAGAAACCGCTGATCCTCACTCTTCCAGATGGCAGAATTCCCCTCTACTGGTGCAAAAACAGCTTTTACTGCTTCCGCCATCATTTCTCCTGTATCTTTCTGTTCATATTCTTCAGACACCATCAAAGTCACATGTGGTACACTCTCTTTGATTTTATATTCCTCGCTCACATATTCATTCATATCAACCATCATTGCTGCTCCTTGTGGTCCCAGAATTATACAAGACGAGGTGAGTTCAACTTCTTTTGGTTGATGACTTATCCACTCCTCACAATTTGACTGGGCAGCGTCCTTAAAATATTTGAGCGTACAATGAAGCGAATAGTCTGGAAGTTTTGCATCAGGCATATTTGCTACAATGAACTTCTCCCACAATTTAACAGGTTCCAAAAACTCTGCACTAAGATCTCCAATCCAGCATACTGAAGAGGCCTCAACATCTGTTGTCATCAATAGTTGGTAAGCAGTATCAGATGGCATCTCCACCAAACAGCCGTCGGGTGTACACTTTATAACACACTTCAATCTGCATAAAGCATCTCTTCCTAACAGTGCAATAGGTGTGTGTTCTGAAACCAATATAATTATTGTAGTCTTTTGATTTTTGTAACAGAGCTCAATTGGTTTTGTAAGAGGTACCAGCTGTTTCACTCCCTCAAACCCGATCGTCCGTATCAATTGACCAGACATAGGGAGGTGTATAGCATCTTCAGGCCAAATACAGGTGAAAGCCACTCCGCTATCTACCATCACTTCTAATGGTCTATTATTTACTTTCACCATTATTGTTGGATCTTGTTCCGGCCCTGACACTACCAGCTGACACCCCCCTTTCGAATTTTCCGGGCACCCCTAAAATCCTTGCTCTGGACCCCTATAAGGGTTCGCCGGTCCCCGGATTATCAATTGCTGACCTCTGAATCCTCCTCTTCTTTCCCCTGAAGTTTCCTCTGAAATTTCCTCCTCTTCTATCACACTCACGAGCAAAGTGTCCAAACTGTCCACAGTTTGGACACAGAACTGTTGGAAATTAAAGTTTCCTCTTCCTCTTCCAATGGTTCCTCGACCTCTTCCTCTCCATATTTGCAGCTGGCCAAAAGTTGGTTGTGTGTTATAAACAACAGGGACCACTGGGGACGGTTGAGGTGATCGAAACTGAACCTGGTTTGGCTGCAATTGTGGTGGCGGCTGATTTTGTTCAGGCTGGCTCTGTAAACTAAAGCCTGCTTCTTCTCCTTCTTCTTGTTATCCACCAATTGTATTTGATTGAGTTTCCGAAGAGTTTCTTGATCTTGTTCCTTCTGATCATACTCCTTCTTTCTATACAGGTCCACTTGATGTGCTACATGGTCTGTATATACACCCTTCGCCATATTTCCAAGACCAACCACTTCTGCCAATTTGCTCCGCACTGGTAGAGGTAGCCCCTTCTTTATCTTGGCTCGCAAAATTGATTGCTCCATTTGGCTCTCCTCTGGATCGTTTCCTGTGACATTTCTCCACACCTGATAGGCTCTTGACACATAGGCTCTCGGATTTTCTTCCTGTCCCAGTGGCTCAATGAGAATATTGTCGGGGTATATATTTGTCGGAAATGTATCTTTCAATGCTCTCCATACTCGACCTCTATTTGCTGCAAACAGCTCTGAATCATTTACAGCAGTTTCCACATAACGGTTTAATCCAGCTCTCTGCAAAATCTCCCCCATGACTGGAACCCCAAGTATATTAGCCAGCAATCTCTTAATGTCTCCTACTGCAGCTTGCGTCCCCACCATGATCTCTTCCAACTTTGAGATCCAAGGGTGTGCTCCATCTTGAAGAGTAGGTAACTTCTCAAGTATATCTGACATGTCAGTACTCTGCCAAGGTTTATACTCCAAATTCTGACCTCTTATGACAACTGGACACATCTTACCAGGCTTCTTCTCTTTCCTTGAACGCAGTTCATATTCCTTGTCCAGTTTTTGGGAACCTGTTTTCCGCAACTCTTTCTTCTGAATCTGCAGTTCTTGTAATTGGTCTTCTAATGCCTTCCTTCCTTTTGGTGTAATGCATTTGTCCAGACATCTACAGCATCGATCTATATTCTCTTCAACTTCTCTTAAAATCTGTCGTCTTTCTTCTTCTCTATAAGCAGTTTTTATCTTAGCAGACTTCAAAAGAGTAGGACTCTCACTTTCTTCATCACTGTCCTCATTTTCAATCTCATTTTCACTTCCACTTTCACCTTCACCTTCACTTTCATCTCTCAGTTCCATTCTTCTTCCTGTTGTACCTCCTCTTCTTTCCGCTCTGGCCAGTAGTCGTCTTACTGCTGGATCATATCCTCCGATTGCTTCTTCTTCATCACTCTGATCCTCCACTTCTCCAAAATCCATCCTTTTAATTCTCAATCGTCCTCCGGTCTCCAAACGTGTCGTTTTCTTTTTACTTTTTGTACTTGGATACATCCTAATAGTTGTCTCTGCTTCCCCACTTCTATAACCTGCTCAGCCTCATTCTTAATGTGGTAATTGCCCTCTTGACTAATTACCGGAAGCTGAGGATAAACTTCCCTGAGCTCCATCTCCTTCTTATACGGCGGAGGTCTCTGTACTGGAACTACATGTGAAAAGGGTGCATCAATCTCTGCCATTAACTTCTCTGTTTTCTTCACATTCTTTTTCATTTCATCTACCGTCTTCTCTTCACAGTCTTTCTTCATCTCCATCCATTTCTGTCCCTCCTTCTCAAACAACTGGAGAATGCCAAGCTCCGTTTGTCTCTTCTGTTTACGTCTTTCACCTTTTCTTCCTTTCTTTTCGTCTGCCTTATATGTGGTCACAAGCACCTGTATTGTTTTTATTACTTCTGGATTAAAGGTTCCTATCACTGGCCATGGTTGCTCAATTTCCGGCCAACGCTTACACCATTTCTGTGACATCTTTGCAACACCTTTAATTAAAGGGTTATTCTTCTGAACTACCTCAACAGGAGTAGTTACTTTTGAGTTATCCATTTTTGATATAATAGTAACCCCCCTTTTTATCTGTAATCAAATTCAACCTAATTAAAATAACCTTAACTCTATTCTATTATCCTATTATTATGTTTATTTTAATTGATACACTATTATTATTACTACCTATATTCCCCCTTTTTATCACAATCAACAAACAAATTAATCAATTTGCCAACTTCAGAGGATGCAAAAACAACCCTACAGATGTAAGAGCAAACAATGCCAGGTCCACACACAATATCAACCATATACAAACAACCGATCAAATTGCAAGGTACAGCTTCCCCAACTCAGCAGAAATTAAACTCTGTTATTTGAATGGTCAGTCATTGCCAAGCCTCAAACTGCAACATACATGCTATGTGCAAACAAATGAATATACTGTTGTTGTCCCAAATCTGATTACCAATCAAACAATATATGTATCATCAATATCAACCATTAACAAATGCATAGAGGTCAAAAAGCAGGTAGATTAGAAAGAGTCTGTGGATAAAATCACACTGGCCTTGTTGTTGGGTTCAGATGCGTGTGCTGTCGTCTGCAAGCCTCAGGTTTCATGTAGACCAGCTGTTCTCTCCTCTGCCTCCAGACACCCCCCTTGTCCTTTTGCTTCCTTCTTGAACTCTCACCCCATAAAAAGAGACAACAGTGGTTTTCTACAATGTTAAAGTGTTTGCCTAAGTACAATACACTCTTCAATGTGACTAACACATTCCTGCCAACACTTTCCTTTATTATTTCTTTAAATATAAAGTCCTTTTTCTGGGGCTCATATATTTTAACAGTTTCCAAAGTCCTCCAAGCAGAGGCTCATAGTATTTTAACCAAAAAAGTCCCCACAAAAGGCTCATACTATATTTATCAAACGTCCTTTACAGGCTCATATATTTATCAAATGTCCTTAAAAAAGGCTCATAGTATTTTAGCAAATACTGAATATGTAAGTACAGTGGGGGAAATAAGTATTTGATCCCCTGCTGAATTTGTAAGTTTGCCCACTTCCATAGAAATGATCAGACTCTGGTTTTTATGGTTGTTTACTGGTTATGGGTATAGACAGAATATCAATCGAAAATGCATAAAAAACACACAATCTAAAAGTTATAAATTGTTATGTATTTTATTAAGGGAAATAAGTATTTGATCCCCAACAATTCACTTAGAATTCAGGCTCCTACAGATTGGCTGGTGCGCATGTGGCACACAGCTGTGCTCAGTCAACTAATTACCAATACTCCTGATCTTAACTCGTCATGTATATAAAGCACACCTGCTCTAAGAATCAGTTTCTTACATTCCAACTTCTACAGCACCATGGGCAAGACCAAAGAGCTGTCAAAAGATGTCAGGGACAAGATTGTAGACCTGCACAAGGCTGGTATAGGTTACAAAACCATCAGCAAAAGGCTTGGTGAGAAGGTGACAACTATTGGTGCCATTATTCGCAAGTGGAAGACCCATAAAAGGACCATCAACTGTCCTCGGTCTGGAGCTCCCCGCAAAAATCTCGCCTCATGGAGTGAGGATGATGATGAGAAAGGTGAGGGAGCAGCCTAAAACAACACGGCAGGAGCTTGTTAATGATCTGGAAGCAGTTGGGACCTCCGTCACCAAGAAAACAGTTGGCAACACACTGCGCCGTTATGGATTGAACTCTTGCAGTGCCCGCAAGGTCCCCCTGCTCAAGAAGGCACATGTACAGGCCCGCCTTAAGTTTGCCAGTGAACATCTAAATGACTCAGAGAAGGCTTGGGAGAAAGTGCTGTGGTCTGACGAAACCAAAGTTGAGCTATTTGGCATTAACTCGACCTGCCGTGTTTGGAGGATGAAAAAACGTGAGTATGACCCAAAGAACACCATACCCACGGTTAAGCATGGAGGTGGAAACATCATGTTTTGGGGCTGTTTTTCAGCAAAGGGTACAGGGAAACTTCACCGCATTATGGGGCCAATGAATGCAGCCATGTACTGTAACATCTTGGACAAAAACCTTCTTTCCTCAGCAAGAACACTGAAGATGCCTCGTGGGTGGGTTTTCCAACATGACAATGACCCAAAACATACTGCCAGGACAACAAAGGAGTGGCTCAAGAAGAAGCATATTAAGGTCATGGAGTGGCCTAGTCAGTCTCCAGACCTTAACCCGATCGAAAACCTGTGGAGGGAGCTGAAGCTCCGAGTTTCCAAGAGGCAGCCAAGAAACTTGAAGGATTTAGAGACTGTCTGTAAAGATGAATGGGCCAAAATCCCTCCTGCGCTGTGTGCAAACCTGGTGACCAACTACAAGAAACGTCTCATCGCTGTGCTTGCCAACAAAGGTTTCTCTACAAAGTACTGACTTGTGTTGTGCTTGGGGATCAAATACTTATTTCCCTTAATAAAATACATAACAATTTATAACTTTTAGATTGTGTGTTTTTTATGCATTTTCGACTGATATTCTGTCTATACCCATAACCAGTAAACAACCATAAAAACCAGAGTCTGATCATTTCTGTGGAAGTGGGCAAACTTACAAATTCAGCAGGGGATCAAATACTTATTTCCCCCACTGTATATTATTATTTTTATCGCCTTAATCTCCTATTTCCTAATTTTATTCGTTTTATTCAACATAAAATCTAACATATTACTTCATAAAACCGGTTGCCACACAAACAACAAGGATCCACAGTCAACACATACAGAACACACAAATTTAAAGTGATCACACATTTCTCTTCCAAATAACTAGGCCTCTAACTTCTTTCTAACTTCTACCTCTGACTTTAACTTCTAACTAACTTCTTCTTTTAACTAACTACTATCTTCTATTTCACTGTTAACCTTTCACTATTAAGAAAATTCCTATTTTCTTCTCTTTTCTTTTTTAGGCGATTCTTTCTAGCGGTCCTAGACCTGCCCTAGTAGCCTCAAGCTATAGAACCCCTTTTTCTCTATTCCTTTTTAACTCTTATATCCTCTTTTCCTATTTTCCTCTAAATTTACCTCTTTTTTAAACAAAAATTCAAATGTTCCTAATTTCCCCTGGGCCCAGGAGTTCTCTCTCTCTCTTTTTTATCCTATTTTTACTTTAAGCCAATTCCTTTAAAGCCAATAAAGCCAATTTTCACACTGCTACCAAAGACCATGTGTCTTACTAGTTACAGCGGTAAAGGGCCCCTCCACTTAACTTTGCACGATGTGAGTTCAGCGCCTCATGTTACTAATTAGGCTTTTCTACTCTTATTTCTTCTATTCCTTTTCTATTCTCTTCTTCACTTTTTCTCTATTCGTAGGCCTACTCTTATTTCCTTTTATTCCTTAATCCTAACTTCTCTTTTTCTTATCTTCTTATTTCCTTTAAATCTATATCGTCCTTTCCCCCCTTTTGCGTTGCCAGCAACGCAAAGAAACCTCAAATTTAGAAATTTAGAACGACGAATAACTTCCAACAGCAGCACAACAACCACCCCACAAAGAGCCTTAAACGGTGTGTCCCCACAGCAACACTGCACAGTCCCCACGAGCAAACCAGCGCACTATAATGTGAAAAACTCACCCTGTATATAAGCCGGCTGATGTGGGAGTCAGCTCCTCAGGACTGAAAGCAGATGCTGAGAGGCCACAAACACGTCCAAGTTCGTGACGCCAAAATTGTTGTATATTGATGTGCTGAAGAAAGAAGTGATCACCGCTGACGAGTCTTATCTTGCATTTAAAAAGGTTTATTTACAAGAAAGAACAATGTCAAATTCTTGCCGAATCTGAGAGAGCCTCTGGCCAATCGTCGAATCCCCTCTGCCATTCAGCTCCCACAGTCACCTTATATAGGATGGTCATCCCCGAGAACCCCCATACACAAACAAAGCTTTAGGTTGTATGTCCTGGTTCGTTTTATGAACTGGCATCTGGTAAATGACCTTTTGACCTTTAACCTTTAACCTTTAACTTTATACATACTTCACAACCCCCAAGCACAGGAAACGGAAAGAAGAGAAAAACAAGAAGATAATATACTACACGATCATTATGATCGTTCCGCTATAGCGCGCAGGTTTGAGGTAGGTTATAAAGTTTTGGTGTTGCTACCCTGTACAGGATCTGTTTTCGCAGCAAAATTCTCCAGTCCATATGTCATTAAAGAGCGTCTTAGTGACACTGATTATGTACTCTGTACTCCAGACAGAGGGCGTAAGACATGGGTCTGTCACATTAACCTGTTAAAATGCTACCAGTCCTACGAAGACAAGGTCAGCGCGGCTGCTCCCTCACCCTCGGTAGCCGAGTCTGGACCGTCAGACGTCAAAGCTGCTGGTATCGTTGTGACAGAGTCTACGGGTGCTCCCCACGGAGATGATCCACAGATCGAGCCATGCTGCCATGCTGTTTACAACATTTAAGCGCTGAACAACAGCGTGATCTGGAGGTGATGATTTAAACATTTATGCAGATACCTGGGAAAATCACATGCATGTATTGGAGCCCACCCAGCAAAAACTAGTTGAAAAGATGTTGGAGCGTTGGACGTTGTGCGTCCAAACAACGTCTAAATTTGGTTGAAAAGTGAAAGGTGAAAATCCGTCATTTTCATGTCGTTGGAGAGACGTCTCCAAAAAGACGTCCCCGTACAGTCTAAATTTGGTTGAAAAGTGAAAGGTGAAAAGCCGTCACTTTCAGGTTGTCGAAAAAACATCTACAGAGATGTCCCTGAACTAGTCTTCATTATGATATCATAAATTCATAATTATTATAATGTTATGAAATATATAATCACAAATTCATGATTGAATTTTAACTCAAGAATTAGACATAATTCACAAAAAAGTGACACATTTATAGTTTACAATTTACATTAATGTAAAAAAAATAAACGTTTTTCAATACCTAAGGAATTAACAACAAATGCAAACACATGGCGGTAACATAATGTTTACAATATTTGACTACAAAAAGTGCACAAAAAAACTAAAAGGTTCACCCCCTTAAAAAAATAGACATAACTCACAAAAAAAGTAAAAGATTAGTTCTCCATAATATGTAATAACAATTTTAATAACATTTTTAAAATACCTATTTTTTCATTTCAGTCAGTCAGTCATAAGCCAACTTGGCAGGAGGCTAGGCTGTGATGATGCAGTTCTATCAAAGCAACACAACACTAATGTAAAATTTAATTAATTGAACTTACTTAAAGTATGCAAACTTGTTGCCTCAAAACAATTAATAGCCATGCTAACTTATTTTTTTCATTTTGTGTGGACTGCTTAATACAAATTTAACCCTACTTAGAATTACTAACTACCTACTACTTACTACTCACTCTCTCTCTATCCCATTTCTTTTCTATTTAGCTGTTATTGCCTATGTAAGCCTATGTAAGCCCAAATAACAGACAAACTGCCTGAGGCAAGTTTTTAATACGATCCATGACGATACCTCCCTCCAGAAAGATGGCAGTGGAGATGGGCTGGAGGTCTACTGAACTTGGACCCTCATGAGGACTATCTTCATTGACACCTGTCAGCACACCAACAGCACACTCTAGGGCCTCATCTCTCACTGTATCCTACAAAGACACACACACATATTCTTCATTAACACTACTTCATTTGGTATGGTTAAACTAAAGCTATGGTCCACAAGGTCCTTATATTCTTGAAGAGTGACACTGACTTTTCAACCTGGACTCCTGCTCTTTAGATTTACAATGAACTAATGTGTACAATGTTTACGTGGCAATTTTCATTTTTATTTACTGGCTGTTTAAATACCGCTCAGATTAGCTGTGGAGGAATTGCTATACAAAATATATCAATCACTGTACAAAATGTATATTGTATAGTGTGGAGGTAGAATTACATCCTCTATGTAAGCACAGATATAGTTTTATTTTATTGCAGACCAAACTTTTTCTCATGTGCAAGTACTAACAGTGCATGCCTTGGAGAATTCACTGGAGTCACCAACAAGTAAAATAGGAATGCCTTTGAGGACAACAGAGCGAAGCACTGTCACGTCTGGTGTCTAATGATGCACAGAGAGAAAAGACCAGTTAACAGAGTAATTTGCAAGGCACAAGTCAGATAGGAATGTTACGTCCGACCTAGGGGAACCGAATGTAACATGGAAAGGATGCCCCCCTCTCTCTCCCACTCCCAAGGAAGACCATACAACAGAGCTGCAGACCAACAAATAATTATTTAATCAACAATGGTAGTGATAGGCTTCAGGGTGAGCATGGCCCAAAACAACAAACAAAAAAACACTGTGAAAAAACACTGTGCCCCCAAGCTGACTTACCTAATCAAAAATAAAGGAAATCAAAATACAGGTTTCTAACCTGACTCCCTATAAAAATAAATAGGAGAAAAAGGTCCCAACAAAAAGAGCTACTCACCCTTACCACTACCTGGTCTGCTAACAAATACAAATTGCCAAATCACACACAAATGCCTGGTTCAGTTGGGAGGAGGGTCAAGAGGAGAGGAAGAACTCCAAAATGACGGCCATTTTATAGGGTTTCCTCCCGCCCATTCACCAATTGCCAGCCAGCACCTGGAGACCAACAGAGGTGGCACCACCCTCAGGCAGGGAGGAACAGCACATGGAAAAGGGAAAAAAAAAAAAGACAGCACAGACAAGTCATACATCCAAAAACAAATATTACACAATGACCCTGGGTCATAACACCCCCCCATCTAAGAACAAACATTTCCTCTCCACAGGACATGTTTGATGCACTAAGTCCTGGACAGCGCATCGGCCATGACATTGTCTAACCCCTTTTTATACCGAATGTTTACATTAAAGTCCTGGAGCAACAAGGACCAGCGCATGAGGCGCTGATTGCTATTCTGCATCCTATTCAGGAACACGAGCGGATTGTGGTCAGAGAAAACAACGGTTGGCTCAGCATTAGACCCAAGGTACACTTCAAAGTGTTGCAACGCTAACAGTAAGGCTAAAGCCTCTTTTTCGATCGTGCTGTAGTGCAGTTGGTGCTTTTTGGAAAAGTAGGATATGGGATGGTCAATGCCACGCCCATCTTCCTGGAGAAGCACTGCACCGACGCCAAGTGCACTGGCATCCACCTCCAGTTTAAAGGGATGCCCGAAATCTGGGGCGGCAAGTACAGGCGCACTACAGAGGAGAGCTTTAGCGGCCTCAAAAGAAAACTGACATTCCTCTGACCACTGGAAGGGAACTTTGGGGCTTGCTAAACTTGTCAGTGGAGCCACTACATCTGAGAAGTTTTTACAAAACCCACGGTAATATCCAGCCATACCCAGAAAACGCCGGAGCTCACGGCGCGTTCGGGGGGCTGGAAAATCTACGATGGCCTGCACCTTGGCAGTCACGGGACAGACACGTCCTTGTCCAACTATCTTACCGAGATAGGTAACAACAGCCTTCCCAAACTCACATTTGGCCAGATTGAGAGTTAAGGAAGCTTTACACAAACGTTCAAAAATCTCTGAAAGGGTTTTCACATGTTCAGTCCAGTTGGATGAATAGGCCACAATGTCATCCAAATAAACCTCACAGTTTCTCACCCCGCAAAGAACTGTGCTCATGAGCCTCTGGAAAGTGGCTGGGGCGTTTCTCAGACCAAAGGGCATAACAGTGTACTGTAAGAAATGGTCGGGGGTGACAAACGCACTTATCTCAGAGGCGCGTGGGCTCAGGGGGACCTGCCAATATCCTTTTAGAAGATCTAACTTACTGACATATTTAGCTGAACCCACCCGATCGACGCAGTCCTCCATGCGAGGAAGTGGAAAGGAGTCTGGTTTAGTCACGGCATTTACCTTACGGTAATCATTACAGAAACGAGGAGTCTGGTCAGATTTAGGAACCAGGAGCGAGGGAGAGCTCCATGGACTAGTACTCGGCACAGCAAAACCATTTTCAACAAGGTATGATGCTTCTTGTTGCATGATGGCACGTTTTGTTGGAGGCACCCTGTAGGCGTGCTGTTTTATCGGGGGGTGATCTCCCACATCAATATCATGACATAACACCGTAGTTTGAGTGGGGATGTCGCCAAATAGGGTTGGGTAACTTTTTACCAGTTTGCCAATATCAGATCTGGCAGAGTCAGACAGGTGCGCCAAATGGGTCTCTAGATTTGACAAGATTTCGGAGTTTCTCAGGCGCGCGCAGGCAAAGGAGCTGCGTCTGTCACTCAGCCCGTCATCACAGGGATCGTATGGAGGCTGTGCAACCGACACTGCGACAACAGGCGCAACCATGGGAGGTGGAACACTCTTCTCACGGTCAACATAAGACTTCAGCATGTTAATGTGACACACGCGAGTCTTCTTTCTGCGATCGGGAGTGTGGATTACATAATCGGTCTCGCTGAGCTTCCGGTCAACCACATATGGACCACAGAACTTTGCCTGTAGACCAGAACCAGCAAGAGGTAGGAGAACTAGTACGCGCTCACCAGGGGCGAAGGTCCGCGCAACAGACTTTTGGTCAAAACGCGTTTTCATTTTGGACTGAGCAGTGGAGAGTGAATCACGGGCCAAATCACAAGCGTGATGCAATCTCTCCCTAAAGGAACTAACGTAGTCAAGGATGTTTTCACTTGAACTAGTTTTGTTTGAGAGAACTTTCTCTCGCAACAGACGGAGAGGGCCGCGCACGGTGTGGCCAAACACCAAATCGGCTGGGCTAAAACCTAACGCTTCCTGCAACGTTTCCCTCACAGCGAACAACAACAGGGGCAGTCCCTCATCCCACTCACGATTGTTCTCGGTACAATATTTGCGGAGCATAGCTTTCAGAGTTTGATGAAAACGCTCTAACGCACCCTGACTTTCAGGATGATAGGCGCTGGAAGTGTGGTGTTTCACGTTTAGCTCTGACATGACCTGGGCGAAAATTTTTGACATGAAATTCGATCCCTGGTCACTTTGGATGCGCCTTGGAAGGCCGAATGTGGAAAAAAACTTGACGAGCGCTTTTACAATGGCGCGCGCTTTTAAGGAGCGCAACGGGACACCCTCAGGGTAACGGGTCGCGGCACACATCACAGTGAGGATGTACTGATTTCCAGACTTTGTTTTTGGCAGAGGACCCACGCAGTCCACGATGACATGTTCGAATGGCTCTCCAACAACAGGGATTGGCTTTAATGGAGCTACAGGGATTACTTGATTGGGTTTTCCTGAGACCTGACATGTGTGGCATGAACGGCAAAACTTCGCAACATCTGACTTAAGCCCTGGCCAGAAGAAATAACGGAGGATACGGTTGTAGGTTTTTCTGATACCTAAATGACCGGACATGCTATGGTCATGAGCCAAACCTAGCACCTGGGAACGAAACTGCTGTGGCACTACAACCTGAGTCACAGACTCATATGCTGGACCAGGATGAGGGGACCAGCGGCGCATCAGAACTCCATCAGCTATCAGGTAGGACCCAGACTTATCACATTTTGGATCTGTTGCAGGAGAGAAACATGGAGACAAAGTGGGATCAGTTTTCTGTGCTTTGATTAGTTGTTCTCTGTCTATTGAAAGTGTGAGGGTTTCAACATCTGGCTGGAGCTCAACAACAACATTCTCTTTAGCATCTGAGAGAGAATCTGTGGGGTCAGAGGACATAAAAGAGTCACTGAGATCCACCAAGTCTCCAAGTTTCCGGGCCTGAGCACGGGTTACAGCACACACAGGAAATAAAGGAGGTGAACCGGGTGCAGCAGAGCTGGAAACGCACAAATCTGTTACTGGGTTTTCAGTTACCTCTGGGGATGGAAAAACCTTACCACCTGCCAAATCATTGCCAAGGATCAGATCAATACCAACTATTGGCAGCTGGGGTCTCACAGCGACTTTGAATTTGCCTGACACAATCTTGGAGGTGAGCTGAATGAAATGCAATGGGGCCCGCACAGCACTTAGCTTAACCCCCATGCTATGATGTCAGAACCACAGTATGACTGAGCTGAAAAGGGAAGAATGCCTTCACACATAAGGGACTGTTTTGCACCGGTGTCCCGAAGGATAGTGATAGGAACTGGTTTATCTACTCCCTCAAGAGAAACAGACCCTTGAGTTACAAATGGTTTGAAATCCTCATCAATTCCATCTACTACATCCAATTGTTGCTGGTGATGTGGCTTGGTGTGTATGAAACTGATAGGGGATGGTGATTTGACATTCTTAGATTGGTCTTTTCTTCGAAGAGTGGGACAGACCGCAATGAGGTGACCCTGCTCATGGCAGTAGAAAACACTCGGCTCTCAGTGTCACCAGAAGCAGCAGTGGAGTTACGACGGGAGTTTTTGAGTGGTCTAGGGCTCCAGCCACTGGGGACTGGTTCACGGCACACTGGGGGAGAAAAAACACTTTTGTGTGTTAACAAAAATTCATCAGCAAGCACAGCAGCATCAGTGAGTGAGGTGACTTTTTGCTCATTCAGATAAACGACAATTTTCTCAGGTAACCGGTTTTTAAATTCCTCCAGCAAAATGAGCTCCCTCAAATGATCAAAAGTAGTTACCTTACTGGCCTGACACCACTTGTCGAACAGAGCACTCTTCTCCCTCGCAAACTCAACATGTGTCTGGTTGGCAGTTTTTCCACAGTTCCTGAATTTTTGTCTATATGCCTCTGGTACCAATTCATAGGCTCTAAGGACAGTGGCTTTCACTGAGTCATAATTGAGGCTGTCTTCAATAGACAAAGAGTTGCACACTTCCTGTGCTTTCCCAACTAGCTTACACTGAAGTAGCAGAGGCCACACACTCTTTGGCCAATGTAGTGTAGCAGCGATGCGTTCAAATGCACTAAAATATGAATCGACTTCAGATTCCCTGAATGGAGGAACTAGTGCAATGTGCCTGCTCACATCAAAGCTGTCATGGGGACTAGGCGTGGTTGTCTGCGTGGGTACAGGGCTGGCAGTTACAGCAGTTCCCCGCTCTAACTCCAGAGCCCTTACTCTCAGGTGCATAGTCTCCACCTCCAGCTCCCGCTGTCTCAACTCAACCTCCTTTATACGCAGGGTGAGCCTCAGCTCCTCTGCATTCATGCCAGCTTGGGCCTGGGCGGTTGGGAGTGGGGCAGAAACACCTGCAAGATCACCTGGCTCAGCTCCGACCATGGGAGCTGGCCCGCCGATTAATCCCCTCTCACTCAGCTTCACATAGAGTAGATCATGTATCTCCTCTTTCTTTGCACCAGTTGGCACATGCACCTCAAACGAACTGGCAATAAGGCCCAAATCAGCCTTTTTACACCTTCTTAAAACCTCTGCGGTTGGATTAGCCACAAACTCCTCCAATTTGAACTCCATTCCACTTACACATCTGCCCCCACCACAAAAGAAAACTGCCAAACAGACAAGCAGAGACCACGAGAGAGAGAAGGTCAATTCACTTTACACAACGAAACAGAGAAAGAACGACGAGCCCCCATTCATGTTACGTCCGACCTAGGGGAACCGAATGTAACATGGAAAGGATGCCCCCCTCTCTCTCCCACTCCCAAGGAAGACCATACAACAGAGCTGCAGACCAACAAATAATTATTTATTTAATCAACAATGGTAGTGATAGGCTTCAGGGTGAGCATGGCCCAAAACAACAAACAAAAAAACACTGTGAAAAAACACTGTGCCCCCAAGCTGACTTACCTAATCAAAAATAAAGGAAATCAAAATACAGGTTTCTAACCTGACTCCCTATAAAAATAAACAGGAGAAAAAGGTCCCAACAAAAAGAGCTACTCACCCTTACCACTACCTGGTCTGCTAACAAATACAAATTGCCAAATCACACACAAATGCCTGGTTCAGTTGGGAGGAGGGTCAAGAGGAGAGGAAGAACTCCAAAATGACGGCCATTTTATAGGGTTTCCTCCCGCCCATTCACCAATTGCCAGCCAGCACCTGGAGACCAACAGAGGTGGCACCACCCTCAGGCAGGGAGGAACAGCACATGGAAAAGGGAAAAAAAAAAAAGACAGCACAGACAAGTCATACATCCAAAAACAAATATTACACAATGACCCTGGGTCATAACAGGAAATAGAATAGGCTGGGCTGGATGATCTCATTTAGAACTTGATTGATGAACTATCATACATATCAAAAGCAAAATTAACCTACTTACCATCCAGCTCATGCGCTGCATCAGCTCACTGAGGTTCTAGACAACAGTTCCCTTTTTTTGTTTTGAAGTTCAATGAAATGCGGGGTATACTGGTCCAGAGCCTCAAAGAAATCTCCCCTAAGATTCTTTCTTGTGATTCTGTTGAACTCAGCAAACACCTGAAAAGTAGAGAGAGGGGTGGGAATGGATGGGGTTTGTTGACTGTGATGATATCCCCAATCATAGGTCGACCCACAGTGGTAGTCCTGTCTTTGACAAGCACGGATTGTTATTGTCACTCACTAAATGAGTGTTCCAAGCACAAGAATGCTGAAAATAACGTTGACGAGTGCCGTTGCATGGATTGCGCCCAGCTCCTCGTCCGTTGCAGGTATGTTGTTAACCATCAAACGCAGAGAGGAAGGAGCTGTGCATGCCCACAGGTCAAAGGAGAGAAAAAAAAGCGTTTTCAAATCATAACCGAAGCAGAGTACTAATACCACTCTGTGAAACTACTCTGTTATACAATACATACAAGTACAATGCATGTACATCTCCTGCAGTGAAAGTTTCAATGAAGTAAAAACATATCCACAAAAAGAAATACTTAAAATCTTAACAGGAAAAGTAGCCTACTGCGGATTATTGCCTCAGTATTGCCTTTCTGCTAACCAGCTTACTCAGCACTAAGGTAGACTACATGTGGACTACAGAATCCCAGGTAGCATTCGATAGTGTAAAGAGTTTATTAAGTCATGCAAATGATTCCCCAATTGAGAAGGAAACGCTTGCTCTGTTGTTAGCACTACAGCCCTTTGAGGTCTATAGAGGGTCTACTTCTCTACCTGTTGTCGTGTACACTGATCATAAGCATGCTGTGAAGCATTCATCAGTTCCCTCGCTGTTGGTTGCATTTGTAGACTGTACTTAGAGTGCGTGTATTGGTTATTGTTAGCCCTGTGTGGCCTCTTTTTGTTATAATGTCATTGTGGAAGAGCATTGTTCTTATTTAATCATTTTTGAAAGAGCAGTTGGTTAAAATTGCTGACCACTTTAAAGTGGGAGTTTCTAAGCAGTTCTGAGCTGTGGTCTGCTTTAACAGCTCTTGATGTTCGACCATCTGAACTGGTCCCACCTTCCCAAAACCATTTGAAATGATTCCCCTAAAAGAGTTAGATCTTGAAATACGTCCGTTAGATCTTAAAGAAAAGGAACTTAAAAATTATCTGGAGATGCGTAGAATGGAAGAAGAAACCAAGCAACAAATTAGAATAAAAGAACTTGGAATACAACAGTCTTCTTGGTCTCCAGTCCATTCTGATGACTGACTTTGACATAAATCAGTGTTTTCATTTAGTCCCTCCATTTAAGATAAAGATGTGGATAAATATTTCATTCTCTTTGAGTGCATCGCCACTACATTGAAATGGTCAAAGGAAATTTGGCTGTTGCTTTTACAGTGTGTTTTTAGGGGCAAAGCTCAGGACGCGTATGCATCGTTGTCATCACAAGCCAGCCTTGATTATCATGAAATTAAAGTAGCTGTGCTAAGAGCATCCGAGCTTGTGCCTGAGGCGTACCGTCAGAGATTGCGTAAGCTTAAAAAGACGGACACTATTACATATGTTGAGTTTGGCAGAAAGAAGGAGGCTCTATTTGATCGCTGGTGTCAGTCTAAAAACGTGCATTATTTTGATAAACTGCAGGATTTGATCCTTTTGGAGGATTTTAGAGACTGCTTACCTGATAAAATCGCAACGTATATTAATGAGCAGAATGTTAATGAGGTGTCCAAGGCAGCGGTCCTGGCTGATGAATATGTTCTCACACACAGAGATACATTTGAAAAATCTCATCCATCTTCAGAACACAGGTTTTCATTCTTTAAACCCTCTGTTTCAAGTCCGGTATCGTCTAACCCAATTGATATAAAGTCAAAGTTGAAAGGAGGAGATAAACCAGTTTGTGTGTATTGCAAAAAGCGAGGATATACTATACAAACTTGTTTTGACCTTGAAAAGAAAAACAAAACTCCAAAGGTGGTTAACCTGTTGAAAACAGAGCCACAGTTCCAACAGTTAGATTCTTCTGTACAGCAGGATTCAGTAAAACCCACCCTCCAGGCATATGCTCCTTTCCTGATGAAAGGGTTTGTTTCCCTGACAGATGTCAGTCCAAAGGTTCTGGTGACGATCTTGAGGGACAGTGCAGCTTCACAGTCTGTTCTCCTTGAAGAGGTTTTGCCATTATCTGATGAGTCATCTCTAAATGCGCGTGCTTTGGTGCGTGGTTTTGGGATGCAGTGGGTAGGCGTACCTGCTTCACTCCGTTCACCTGGACTGTGACCTGGGTAAAAGTTGTGTTGTAGTGGGGGTGAGCCCACAGTTTCCCATTGACGGCGTGACATTCATTTTGGGAAATGATCTAGCTGCGGGTAAGGTATTACTTAATTCAGAGGTGACAGCCCTTCCACTCCCTGAGCAATCAGGTGAATTACAGAGGGAGTTTCCAGGTGTGTTTTCTGTGTGTGCTGTGACGAATGCAATGGCTGAGAAGGTGAAACAGGACTTGCCTACTGGGGAGGATGATGACATTGATTTATCCGACAGTTTTTTGACCGAAGTGGATGGTGGTGTCCCTTCGTCTGTCTTGCCGCCTTCTCCGGCGGATTCAGTCCCTGACTCCCGTCCTGAATCTACTCCGTCCCCTGTTTTTCTGGCTGCTCTTTCTTCTCCTGGAAAAGTATGTCCAGAGATCAGTTGATTGTAGAGCAAAAGCGTGACCAGTCCCTTTCTCCTCTTTTTGAAACTGCTGTTTTAGAAAATGAAATTGGGAACATGTCTACGGGTTACTTTGTTAAAGATGATGTGCTGGTGCATAAAAGGAACGCCTCAGGCATTTAAACAGGATGATTGCAGTGTTGTGATACAAATTGTAGTTCCGTAGGCATTCCGGCATGAAATTCTTCTGTTGGCCCACAATAATCCTCTGGCTGGTCACTTAGGGGTAAATAAAACATGTGACTGTGTGTTGCGCTGTTTTTTTCTGGCCAGGGTTGAAGAAGGATGTGCGTCAGCACTGCAAAACAATCATGTCTGTCAGGTGGCTGGCAAACCCAACCAGGTTATTTCACCATATCCGCTATATCCCATCCCAGTGGTAGGTGAGCCATTTGAGCGTGTACTTGTAGATTGTGTAGGTCCATTTCCCTGTACAAAATCTGGAAACCAGTTCCTCCTTACAGTTATGTGCACTGTTATGGATTGTGTGGACAATGTTGGCAACGCCAACTCTGTGTCCAAACTTGACCTTTTAAAGGGTTATTGGCAAGTGCTGCTTACTACTCGAGCCAGAGAAATCTCCGACACCCGACACATTCCTGCAGTATACTGTGATGCCCTTTAGCATGTGTAATGCTCCCGCTACCTTTCAGCACCTGGTCGATACTGTTCTGTGTGGGGTAATCGGTTGTGAGGCTTATCTCGATGATATTGTGGTGTATTCAAGAACATGGGAGGAAAACATAATGACATAATGATAAAAGGAACACAAATGACATGTCGTTTTTGATAGACTTCAAGACTTCAATCACCTATTTGGGGAAAATTGTTGGTGGTGGGCAGGTTAAACCAATTCAGTTCAAAGTGGAGGCCATTCTGCCGTCTCCTGCTCCATCCTGCAGGCACGAGTTGTGCCGCTTTTTGGGGATGCTGGGGTATTACAGCAGTTTTGTAGGAACTTCTCGGCTGTTGCGGCTCCACTTACTGACCTTCTTAGCCCAAAGAGGCGTTGTCATTGGTCCGAGAGCTGTCAGCACGCCTTTGACTGTATTAAAGCCTTGATGACTCATGCGCCGGTGCTTGCTGCTCCACAATTTGTCCAGCCATTTAAACTGTCTGTGGATGCAAGTGATGCAGAGGCGGGGGCAGTCTTACTCCAGCAGGGAGACGATGGTGTGGAGCAGCCAGTTTCTTATTTTTCAAAGAAATTTGACCACCATCAATGAGTGTATTCCACCATAGAGAAAGAGGCCCTGTCTCTTGTGTTGGCACTGAAACATTTTGAGGTTTACGTAGGCTCTACTGGCGTACCAACGGACGTTTTTACGGACCACAACCCTCTCGTTTTTATTCAAAAGATGAAAAACACTAATAGAAGATTGATGCGTTGATCATTGTTTCTGCAGTCTTTCAATATTATTGTTCATCATATTAAAGGCATCCGAAATGTTCTGGCCGACACCTTGTCCCATAGTTTAAGTGATGTGTGAATAATCTCTCTATTATTCACCATCTTAGGGTGGGGTGTTATGTGTGGTGATATGAGGGTTGAGTGTTGCTGTTTCTCCGCCCTTTCTCTCCTTTCTCTCCGTTCCCTTCTTCACAGGCTGGTAGGCAATTCACAATCTAGTAGGGGATAAAAAGGAGTAGGAGAGAGAGGCCAGCTCTCTCACTCTGGGGCAGCAGCAGCAGGGGAAGGTTTGCTTCCTTTCTTTTGAATAAGTTAACCCTTGGCTTTTCCTCTGACCTTGATGGCAGAATTTTCTTATTTTAGTTTGTTATTTTAGTTTGAGTTGGAGACCGCCAGTAGTCCTGTTTGGTGTTTTTGTTTTAGGTTACACCTTTTTTTTTAATTAGTGGGGAAAGCGCAGGATGCGATGGCCCATTGCGTGGCTGGCCCTGTGTTTCCCTCTTTTGTTCCTGTTGGCTGGGGTCTCCATCTCGTTTTTGTTCATAACTTTATGGGTTAACCTTTTTTCCTTTTCTTCCCCAGTGTAACTTTACTTTTTCAATAAAGTTTTCTTCTTTTGGCAACCATGAAATCCTTGTGTGGTGTCCTTATATGTTGTGGTCTCATTGAGCCTTGTGTTATTTCAATTTTATGAGGCCGTAACAGTTGTACACAGAAGACTAAGACTAGACAACTAAGCAGCCCAGAGTATCCTCAATCTAAGGGTTTAGGTGAGAGGGCTTGCCGCAGTGCAAAACAGCTAATGGAAAGGTCTCATAGAGGTGGAAGTGATGTCTTAAAACTTGGATCCCCTGCACAACGACTGACGTAAAGGCAAAGACGCACCACTTTGCTGGTCTCAAGAAAGCTGCTTGAACCAGAGGTGCACAAGCCACTGGAGGTAAAGGCCCAGCTTCTTAACAAAAGACTGACAGAGAAGTGGTACTATGATGGATGTAGCCTACCTCTTCAACCTTTGATGGAAGGACAAGTTGTCAGAATGCACACCCCTCAAGGCCACAATTGAACAAGCATGGTAAAGGAGATCTGCAAGGAGCCCAGATCCTATCTCATTCACTCAGAAGGAAAGCAGGAGAAATAGGCGCTACATTCTGCCAGTTATCGAGCCTGTTCCAGCACAGCACTACCCAGATGACAGGGAATGTCAGGACAGTGGACATTAACTTAACAATCAGCACACTCCAACAAAAGTGTCCCACAACACTCTGAACACTGCATAGTCACATATGAAAACACTTGACACAACTAGAAGTCTGTACATAACAGGCTATGGTCATGTCAGCAAGCCAAATCCTAAGTATAAAGATTGAGTCATTTAGTCAGCTCAAAAAGTTTGAAGGTTTTGTCATTTAAGTTAATTCTCTGATTTACTAAGAGCTGACATTGAGGTCTTTGGGTTTTGTTTCAGGTATCTTTACATATAAATGACCTTATTTTGTGTTAAAGTATAAATATATGCTTTGCTAAGACAACTGTTTTCATATTATGATATTCATATGAATTTTACAAAGACAAATAGTCATGTAAAATAATGTATGTGTTACATGCGCAGAATGTGTATGTGTATAGAGTACTATTACGAATATTCATATTTGCTTCCTCGATCTGAATTAACATTACCGTCTAACTTAACACATAGCCTCATTTAACATCTAGACTAACGTTATGCCTGGATCCATACTGTAATATAACATTAATATTTTAACACAGCTCAATGCATCAAACCAAACCAAGTCTGTCGTTGTTACCATAACATTGGTCGTACAGAAAAAGTAACGCGACATTAATGTTTCCTACTCTATGTGGTGAATAAATATTTCCCAAACTTACACACTTTATTTAAAAGTATTATAAATTATTATGGCTGTTTGATTGATAGCATCCCGTTAGCCTGGCTAACAGGCCGGAGCCTCACTGGTAGACTAGCCTAAGGCTAATTCATTAGCTGTCATTACATAGTTAACTTCAGCTACCAGGCTAGCTATAATGGGCACTGGCACCGACTAATAAAAATAATTCTCCAAATTCACTTACTGGATGTTCTTGTAGGAGGTGCAGCAAAGCAGACAACTATTATTTTTATTTTATTTGAAATGATCCAAAATGGGGGGCAGCACAGTGGCTTCGTGGTTAGCGCTGATGGCTCCCAGCAAGAAGGTCCGGGTTCGATAGACTAGGGATGGGACAGAATTGAACTGCCGAAAAGTTGGCAGTTCAATTCTGTCCCATCCCTAGTCTGTCGAACCCGGACCTTTATTTATTTACTTATTTATTTATTACTTATTATTAGTCTACTTGCCCCTTTATAAGGCACACCTGTCGCCATTGCTTGTTAACACAAATAGATAATCAGCTAGTCTGAGTATTTCATGCACAACCACTTCTAGGCTTTACAGAGAATGGTCCGAAAAAGAGAAAATACCCAGTGAGCAGTTGTGAAGGCAAAAATGCCTTGCTGATGTGCAAGGTTAGAGGAGAATAGGCAGACTCACTGGCTATTAGTACAAAGGAGATGTAGCAGAGTCCCAAGTGGTTGGACTATAGACCAATTTACAGCCTACCTCATCAAAAAGCTGCGCGCACAGCGTGGCAAGTGTCAACGAAAGTAACCTACTGTAGCAGGTCGACGCAGGTCTGATTTGGACGCAGTCTGCTGCCGCAGCGCCCTCGGGTTTTAGCCAATCAAGCCCTGAGGCTAGGGTATAAGGGGAGGCCCTACCCCCATCTTGGTCTCTTGCTTTCTGGCTTCTGACCCTACCTTCTTCTGGTGCACTTCTGTCAGCCCGCTCATCTCCTTGCATTTCAGTTTGGGGTGTGGGCGCCCCGCTGCTGTGGTCTGGCTGTGCCTTGGCGACTGTGTTTGCCACTGGTGCTCTGGTTCGCTGAGCTCTGGGTCCTTTGGTCCTCGCTGATTAGTATGTGTGCCAGATGGCGGCCCCATTCATTTAACTTAATTTTAGTCCTTATAGCATTCAAAATGTAGTTTTATGTGTGTGATCGGTTTAAGATGAGCTGACAAACGCTGACAAACAAATAATTTAACTAGAATAAAGCAAAAGCGGAACAGACAACACCACCCTGGGAATTTCACGCAAGGAATTAATTTAAATGCGCACAAGGCACACAGGTAAGTCTACTTAGTAAGAGGCATGAGACATGGTCCAGTGGTAATAAAAAATATACAATTTTATTTTTTAAAGAGTTATAGGTTTGAAATATTTCAGTCATTCATTTAAAGGCATGAAAACAAGAAAATCAAACAAGGGAGGAGCTGGATGCGAGGGGAGATCACCAAAAGAAAAATTAGTGGGAAAAAAAAGAAAACTCAAAACCACCCGACATATGTGACACACTTGCAGTGGAGTGAAACAACTAAGCAAAGCACATAAAAGGAAAAAAAATACAAATTGGTGAACAAATCAAACAAAAGAAAAACAGAATCGTTAAATGTTAACTTATCAATGACTGTCCACTTTAGTCATAACAGAGGATTTAATTACCCACAAACAAATACACATAAACATACTCATTCATACATGCACACTTAGGGGGCCGGGCCCCATTTAAAATACACCGGCATGATAACGGTCTGACAGGGCCACTCTAGAGCGCAGTGTGAGCCACAAACGCTAGGCAGAGCAAAGCAAAGTGGAGCGGGAAGCAACCACGTGAAGGCAGACAAAGTTGAGCTGAACACCACGGAGGCAAAGCTTCAGCGGTGACAAAGCTTCAGCAGAGACAAAACAGCAGCGAACCCCAATCAGCTGATTGCAATTACTCTAATAGGAAAATTACTGTTAGCGTGACTACATTTAAATACTGCAATGGCACGCTACACTAATACGCATACCTGTTGAGGGACACACGCACAGGAGGAGGGAGGGAGAGAGGACATGGGAGTTGCTAGCATTTACCTGTGACCACACTAGCATTAGCTCTCAGACAGCATCAGCAACAACGCCAAGAGAGGGCACTTACCAAGCAAAATACACCGCTGCACATATGAGGAGCACGGAGCGGCAAGCAAGCAGTCACCCTAAAACCAACACAAATGCTGTGAGCACACAGAAAACCAAGTGACAAATATAGTGAGGCAGCGGGCAGCCATACCTGTTGAGCCAAACCACCTTGGGCCCGGAAGTGACGCACCAGTGACGACAGAGGCGCAAGAGGAAGAGCCAGTGGAGGGGGATGGTTTTTATACTGGCCCACCTAATGGCCCACCACCTGCCGCTAAATACAAGCAAGGGCACCAAATTACAGATGGCGCCTCTGTGCTGCTACAAGAACAATCACCAAGGCAACCGATGCACCACCAGCTGCAAAAAAGCCCAAGATTCCAAAGTATGATGACACTTACCTGCAGTTTGGGTTTACAGTCACAGCTGATCAGAGACCTCAGTGTGTAGTCTGTGCCGACATGCTGGCAAACGACAGCATGAAGCCCTGTAAACTTAAAAGGCGCTTCGAATCCAGGCCCAGCTCCTCACCTATATTAGGTATCGGTGGGACAAGGTGATTGAGGAGGATATCCTGTTTTGCCGTCTTGTTCAGTCGCGCACGGGGAAGTCATCTTCAGTGTCCTTGATAAATTTATCCTGGAAAATGGCTTGTCTTGGGGCTGATGTGTTGGAATGTGCACTAATGGTGCACGAGCAATGATGTGCCATGGCCATGGCCTAGTTGCTCGTGTTCAGCAGGTTGATCCACTTGTGAAATGGACACATTGCATGGTCCATCACGAAGCACTAGCTGCAAAAAATGCTGGTTCTCCTTGACTGTGCTTAAACAAGCTGTGATAATAGTAAATCTCATCAAGTCATGGCCACTAAACGCTCACTTGTTTGGGGTCCTCTGCCAGGAGATGGGGTCAAAGTTCACTGGCTCTCCAGGGGCCGGGTGTTACAGCGGTTGTATGAGCTGCGAGGGGATGTCAGGTTGCTTTTGATAGAGATCAAATTGGATCTGGCAAAGCATCTGGATGACAATATGTGGCTTGCGTCTCTGTTCTATTTGGTCGATACATTTGACCGCTTGAATGGCCTAAACCTGTCTTTGTAAGGCCGCGAAACTCATGTTTTGCTCCTCACAGATAGAGACGCCTTCACACAAAAGCTTGACCTCTGGCATTGCCGCATCAGTCGAGGGAACTGCAACATGTTCCCCTGCCTTGCAGACTTCATCACTGATGCAGGCACGTCATGCGATTTATCTTCCTTGTTTCAATCAGTGTCTGAGCACCTGTCGATGATGAGACAACAATTTGCGACGTACTTTAATTGACGCTCTTTTGCATGGGTTCGGGATCCATTTGTGTTCGCAGCAAATGAGGTGTCAGTTGATATGCAAGAACAGCTAATTGATCTGAAGAATGACAGTGGTGTGAAAACACTCTTTACCTCCTGCCCTCTTTCGTCAGTCTGGGTAGCATTGATGCAGGAATACCCTCAACTCTCTGACTTCATCCTGAAGATTCACCTCCCTCTACATATTTGTGTGAGGCAGGGTTCTCAGAAATACCGCAATCGTGCACAAATCAATGATGATTTGAGGCTGTGTTTATCAAACTTTGTGACAAGTTGGCAGCAATCAGCACAGTGTGTTACCAGTGGGTGGACCGGCTTCCCTGTCTTTATAACCCTGGGTCCAATGTAACTGGATGAATGGCTTGTGGGATTTAGAGGCCGCTGCCCTTTCAGACAGTATATACCCTCAAAACCAGCAAGGTATGGCATCAAAATCTGGGCTGCCTGTGATGCTGTTTCATCTGTTTTCAGAAGGAGGAGCTGCTGAAAGAAACCAGGGGACATGAGTGGTGCTAGATATGTCACAAGGCCTCAGTGACCACAACATTACCTGTGACAATTTTTTTTACATCGTACAGCCTGGGACAGGAGCTTCTCAAAAGCTGACAATGGTTGGAACAGTCCGGTAAAATAGGACGGAGCTTCCACCTGAAGTAAAGGCCAGTACATTCCTCCAATTTCATGTTCTGAGCCAACACTGCCCTGGTATTTCACATACCAAAAATGTGTGTAGATCTCTGGAGAGATGGGAGAGTCCAGGAGACAAAGCCCAACCAAGGGGACACCAGAGAACCTAGGTAACTACCCCAACCAACCACTGTGGGGCCACAGATGGGGCCACGCTGGTCCAAGAGACACCCATCCACGGAGAACCAGGCCCCCAAGCTGTACCAAGGGATAATGAAAAGTGAGAGTTCCCCTATTTCTGTGCCTCCTTAGTCCCCAATGCGGAAGCATAATCCTACACTGCAACCCTGAGACCCTGGATGTGATGTGGTGCAATAACAATGGGGGAAAGCAGGAGGATGGTATGGGTCAGAGGACTGCAGCACACTACTGTCCTACAGCCTACCCTGACCTATGGCCCACTGACCCATCCTGCCCATCCTGCCCCATGGCGTAGTGCATTAAAAATTTGGGTTGGCTGTATGTGGTGTACCTAGCTGTGGCTGTGACAAGTATAGTGTAGTGTGGAGCATGATCTGAGTGCAATTTAGGATGCATGCAAGTGGGACCCACAGGCAGGACTGGGGCCCCAAGGAAGGGAGTCCCTTAACCAGACCTTGCCCCCAGTGCAGCACAGCAACAGAGGCCACTATGAACCAACACCGACCAGTTGAGTAATGGCATCGCCTACCCCTCCACCCATCCCGCAGAGGGATGGGTGGAGGGCAGGGCCTCCTGAGGCGCATGGAGACCGAACCCAACACAGTCCCCCCAGCACGACAGAGTGACCCAGACACGGCCAGGGTGACATCTGGGTGGCCTCTAACACTTCCCAGGCACCGACCCTGGGGCGCCAGGCATGGCCCCGACCACTGAGACCCACTGGACCCCAAGAAGGCCCCCCTGCCTGCAAGAGCTCGGCCCTCAGTGGAGGGAGGAGGAGGCTGAGGTAGGAGCTGGTCAAAAAGGCCGCCAATATGCCTCGACCTCAGGACAGTGGGCAAGCCCCGGGGCCGCAGGGAACCCCAGGCAAGTCTGCAGCACCAACCCCATGTGGGGGAGAGGGTGGTCAGCTGGGTAGACCACTCAGGGCCAGAGATCAACTCAGGGGTGAGAAGGAGGAGGGGACCCCTAATGCATGCTGAAGGTGTTGTGGTCCGGGGATCCAACGTTGTGAACCTGGATGTGGAGGGCAATAAAATATTTTCTATAACAATAGTTATAACTATAAGAAAAAGATCAATATTGCATTGTAATGAAAAGAGCAGAAATGGCATAAGCTAGCAGGCAAACCTGAGTTGTAAATTAAGGTTGAGGGAGTTGCAGAATACAGCCCGATTTTTTTAGGGTAACAGATATTTTCTCCAATGATACATATTCGGAAAGAAGGTTCAACCATTGGGAAATGTTTAGAGACTGTTCTTCCAGTTAATTAAGATTGTTTTCTTGGCGATGGTGAGAGCTACGAGGACAGATTGTGATAGATGGTGCGGTAGATTGGTTGTTGCCAGGTCACCAATGAGGCACAAATTAGGGGTTAATGGGATCCTGCAGTCCAAAATTAAGAGAGTTTCTGTGTTATTAATGACCAGAAGTGCTGCACTGGAGAACAGAGCCAGAGAGTGTGGAGATAGGAATCTGAATTGTTGGTTGTTGGGTTGGGAGAAGTCCATTCTATGCATTTTGCATTGAGTTGTGTGTGATCTATGTACTTTAAACCCGGATCAGCTGTAAATTCGAGTTTTTTGTCAATTTAAATATATTTTGGCAGAAATTCAGTCAGTGGACAGGTACAGGTCTGATTCCAATTTTGATATTGGTAGAATGGGTGGTTGATAGCAACTTATATATTATAGAGAGAGTTTTCTTCTTTATTGGTGTGAGTTTTTTGATGTTGGAAGAGGTGATGGAGGTGGGTGATTTCTTTATGCCCCCAAGCGCTGAGATGAAGAGGGACATTGTTATTTACAAAGTAGGGGTGTGCAAGATCGGGTGAGAGCCTACAGGGTTCTGTTGGGAACCTGTGGTCTCTAGACTTTTCCACCAAGCAGAAAGGGTGGAGGCAATAATGAAGTTTTTGAAGCAGTTATGATGCTTAAGGGTGATTGTAATGAAGAGCAGGTCTGAAATACATGTGTTGTGGCAGTCCGCCTGTTCAAGTTCAAGCCACAAGTTGTAATCTGCCTCTGGGTTTATCCATTTAGTAATGTATTGCAGCTGCAGGTAGGTGCCTTGAATCCTCCTTCTGATTTATTTTTTTGAAGGGTGGTGAGGCTAATTTTTGTCTTTTTGTTTTTTGAGTAGAATTTTGTAACTTTGTAATTTTGTAGTCAGAGAGGGCTGAACATTTTGAGATACAGTTATATGCTTCCTGTAATGATCTTTGGGGTTGTTGCAAGTAGGGTAAAACATCGTCAGCATATGAATTGATCTTATGTTCAGAAACAGGTGAGCGGATACCATGGATATTGGGAGTTCTGACGTATTACTTATGCGAGTGCTTCTTCACTTCCATTCCTTCCTTATTAATGAGTCAAATCCAGGATCCCTTAGTAATGAGGTGTTGAAGCACCAAGCGGGTAATAGTTTTAGGGTGGGTTCTATTTGAAGATGGAGGGACACCGGTGGGTGATCACTGATTATAATAGGGTGTATACTGGTGATGATTCTTTGTATAATAGTGTTGTTTGACAGGAAAAGGTCAATTATACAAAAAGAGTGGTGTAGTGGGGAAAAGAAGGTGTATTCCCTGTTTGTAGGGTTTTTGATTCTTCAGCCGTCGCCAAGTCCAAATTCATCCATGTATTCATTGAAGACTTTGGCTGATTGTGATTTTTTGTGTGTGTGTGCTGAGTTATGGGACCGATCCATAGAGGGATTCAGGACTAGGGATGTATATCGTTAATGATTTTATCGATACCGATACCAATACAATACATCTTATCGATACCGATATTTATCAATACTCTTATTAATACTACAACGTAATTCAGAGCAAACAATACAGACATTACAAGATGTTAAAAGATTCAGACAAGAAGCCAGGTGCCGCTGGCACGGCGCTGCAATCAGTGGTGTTGAAAAACTTTTGCCATGTCTAAGCAGTTAAAGGCCGAGCACTCCTTCAGTTTTATATTATGAGTGCGCTGTAAGTGCTTCATGATGTTGCCGGTGTTACCTCCCTTGGACAAAACTTGTCTCAGACAAATGTTGCATCGAGACGAATCTTTGTCAACTTTGATAAGGTGGGTCCACACTTTGGATCGCTTAGGCCAGGGGTATTCAATTAAGAATCAAGAGGTCCAGTTATTAAAATTTCCTCCCAGCAAAGGTCCGAATCTAATGTCACTCGAAATAGTGTATCCTGATGTAAATAAGATCAACAATATATGCACATTTCTATATCATTTATTGTCAAATTTCAAGTTTTTTCAAAGTAATAGCCTACTTTTAACAACATTCTGGATCAGTACCAAACAATACCGGTACTCGGTATACATCCCTATTCAGGACTGTGTTAAAGTCTCCTCCAATGATTGTAGTTGAGGTGACTGATATGTCAGATAAAAAGACAAAAAAAAAATGTAGAAGATGGCCAGATCATCGTTATTTGGATCATAGATGTTTACAGTTGTGTATAATTTATTAAAGATTGACACCTGAACAATAATGTATCTACCTTTTGTGTCAGTTACCATCATTTTGTTTAAGGTGAATTGAAGACTCTTGTCGACTTGGATCTATAACAGATTCTTGTTCTGATTCTTGTAGGTGAGGTTCCTGAATTAGTAAGATATCTGCTTTTAATTTGGAGATATAGCCTTCTACTGCCATCAGTAAGAATGCACTTACGTTCAATGGTTTGAATGAAATCTGGAGGTGAACATTGGAATAATTGATTATACATGTCACCATGGCTTAAGTGTCTAATTTATTCAACAACAATAATAATGAGTGAAACAACGAGTAATAGTCAAAGTGATGGATTAAGGATTACATAATATAAAACACACAGATGATAAATGAATGAGTTTGATGATAACAGGAAGAGGTTTAGGAAAATGGAAAATGCAAAAAGAAATGATTTCCCTAATTTAACTGACTAAACAGATTGGAAATCATATGGAGCATCCAATTCATTTAAATGTTGAAAAGTCCGCTTTCTGTGTGGCCCCCAGACTCCGTTGACGTGCTGCTCCAGACTCTCTGTCAGACCAATTTGTCAATGGCGTTCAAGTCAGGTCACTGTGGTGTCAGCTTGGGAAACCAACCGGGCCACTGCGCTGAAAACAGGCTTGGTCAGGACAGTATAGTTTCACAGGTCCAGAGGTCTTTCCGGTGCCAGTTACAGCGGGAGTCGTGCCTTCAGATTGAACAGCTGTGATGGGGTGGTTCTTCTTGATATAATAGTCTCTTTGAAAAACTATTTCACTTAGCAATAATATTGAAAAGTATCTTTAGGACTAATAGAACAGGAAAATTATTGCCACTTGGAAAAATTGGTGATCTCCAACTTGTTGTGAGTTTGTGTTTAGAGCGAAATAACAAAAATGAAAGTCCTTTATGGGACTTTAACGCAACTAATAAAAAAACAAAAGATGAAAACAAAGCTCGAGCTCAAAAGACGACAGACAAAAACTACATGGAACACTACAAGAACAACTGAAAGGGAACTAAACTGCCTCAAGGCAATTTACTGTACATACTGACGCTCCTATCTATCTAACTAAAGGGAATTAAAGAATAGTCAGAGAGTCGATCCACTTCCCATTATGACATATTACATCTTTGAATAATTCACTTAAAAACAAACATTTCATTATTACCAACGTCAATCAGTATACATGGTAGCATTAAAGTACAAGATATATCCTTCTACTACAGCTGTATCCTATTTCATCAGTTATCTAGGAAATTTCAACCCTTTATCACTACTTAACAAGAAGCTAATAAACTAAACAAAAAGGGAAAGTGAAGCATGATTACTAATACTCTAAATACTGTCTAAATGTTGTATAAGTAAACCCCTTACCAGGCATTATGTAACCGTGACAAAAGGTGAAAATTACTAGCCTCTAGATGGCAGTAGAAGTATGGTTACCATGAACTGGATGACTGGAAACCTTCACAGATATTTATGATTAATGTTTAATTGTCTTATAAAATGGTCTAGAAAATTGGGTGCAGGACTGAAACTAACCATTTTAAAAGACTATTACAATGAGAACATTGATCAATATAACATGGACGTCATCTTCATTCACACATTATGGGTTGAGAAAGTGAACCTTAAAGAATGTTCTTTTTATGGTCCTGCTGATGCTATCTTGCTGCACTTGTTCCAGGCGCTGAGAAGTCTGCCTTCTTATCTGTGGAGGATAACAGTACTATCCAAGGTGTCTAGATCCTAAGTGCTTAATTCATGTTTTGAATGAGTAGTTTATTGATCTTTAAATACTTGGAATCCATCTGAGGTGACATTTATACCACCTTAGTTTGGGTTCATGAGTTAAGGCAAGCTAACATCTATGTGAGATTGTGAGAGGCACCAACCATCCTTTATGGTTGCTGCAAGAAAGATTGGTCTCCGCTACAACTTTTTATTAAGAACTGTTTTTCAGTGTTTCCCATTCTATAGTACACTGTATTTGTAAATTTACTTAAATGTAAACAATAACTTTGAATTCTTATCCATAAAACATTTTTCACTGTATTTAAGACAGAGGATCACATGTCCTCAAATGACAGAGACAGACTAGACCTGGCTCTTTGGGTCACAGCCCTTCTTCCCCTCCAATACACCTAACTATCAGGAACAAAAGAACTGGCATGGCAGAGACACAGGATGCAGGCAGTGGCTTTTGGGGTCGCCTGTATCCGCAGGACATTTTATCTGGAGCAGACCGAGCCTCCAGGACTTTATTGACACACAAAATATTGACACACCCTGTGCCCCAAGCCCTGTACCATTGATTGGCGCATAAGCTTCACGACTGGACCTTGCCTAAGACTACTCAATAGAATTTGTTTGATTAATTAAACAGAAAATGTTTTTTTTTATTATGTTTTCATTATATCTGGCTGCATAGAGAGTCGGGAGGAGGGGACGGAGACATATTCACATGCACAGACAGTCAACTGATTGGCACTCTGCAGTGACAGGGTAAGGGGGAGTTGTATGAAAAACATTAACCCACAGTCCAGTAGTGAGTTTTGACGGATTACTGCCCTAGGGCTGCTGCATTTATGAGCCATTAGTCATACTGGGCCAGGATCAGTTGGTGCATTATGTTCCATGTCATCTGTCATAAGTGGTGCAGTGATGGACAACCAATGAGAAAGCCAAAGCTCTCAGTCATGGCAAGCACAAGGCCAGTAAGGTGTATTTAGCCTAAGAGGAAGTCACTTTGTTGTTTTGTTTCCTGGCTTCCATCCAGTTCAGTTCATGCCTGCAGTAATCGGGGGACAATACTTCAACCTCTAGACCTCACAGCAGCTATTGTGCTCTATAGTAAGCTCCAGTTGGCCTGTTTCCATTTTTTAGGACACGCTAATCTTATCTCCATGGGATTTACTGTTCTTACTGTTTACTGCATTGACTGTTTGCATTATGTTTAAAGGGTAATATAATGTAAGAGTATTTTACATGTATTATATTTAATTATTACATTAAGTAATTAACACATTATATTATATTATATTATATTATATTATATTATATTATATTATATTATATTATATTATATTATATTATATTATTAAGGCTTTAAGATTAACATTAATCTACCACAGTTAAATATTATTTAATTGTAAATGTTATTATTATGTAAAGTAACATTTAGTAAATAAATGTTTTCCATATTTACTACAACACAGCAGCAGTTTAGTAATGAATCAGCAACCACCCCTTTTCCCATCTGTTCACTGCCAGTCTGGGTCCTGTGTCCTCATAAGTGTACAGCCTAAATAGATGTTAAATGTGATGACATAGATTTGAAACAGCATTCAGCCTGTTTACACACTTCATAGGTAAGGCCGCTATATTGATCTATGTGGACATGAGGGCATGCATGACAAAACGCTGACATATATTCCATGTGGCCTTGATTCTCCATTAAATGATCAATTCTGTTGGTTTGGGGGCTGGGATGGTTGGGCAGTAGGGAATGCTCAGGGACTATGAAAAGGTCAGTAACTGTTCAATGGTGGAGTGATTAAGAAATCAATAAAAGCAAGAGAGAACTCTGGTGAATCAAACACTTAAACAGTTTAATGGTGATAAACCATGGAACATACTTATATCTCTGTGTGTCGTGGTTCATATTCCAGAATCCATTTTGTTTGTAGACAATTTGGAGTTAAATTTGTTCTATGGAGGCTAATGTTTATTAGGCAATGCTCTTTCTAGTCGGTTTATTTTTTTATTTGGCTATAACACTTCATTATTTATACTGTTTTTGTTCAGCGAATTAGGCAGTTTTGATTATCATTATTCATATTATGTGGTATCTAATGGCAACATTCAACATTCTTAAAGTCTATTTTTTCATCTGTTTTGATTATTTAACGATTGAGTCATGGGAAAAACTGTTCCTGAAATACAGTGGGGTCACTTACATTGAGCCTCGAAGGGTTGAGGTTGTGGGCAATGCAGTGATAGATCCTTCAATTTGAATGATGTAATTAGGTCCTTAATTAACAAACCTATGAACTATAAAGGTGATTATTTTTGACACACATGCAGTTTTGGACCTGTGTGTTATGTGTATAGGTGCTAGCTAACTAAGCTAATGAACGCTGGTGACACTATACTGTATATCTTCTGTTCTCTGTTCATGTACTAATTACAGATAAAATTTAAATGAAAAATGTGACAGCAATACATTCTCCCTTTGTGATGTAGTCTACCCTACCTCTCACCTGATCAGAATGTTTTTCTTCTTCCTTTATTAAGCAGAAAGTGGAATTTAACAGAGATGAGTGTGCAGTTTGTGATTCTACTTCACGTAATTGTTACACATTGATGCATGCTGCTCCTCTACAAGACCAAATTTAAAAGTTTCTACATATTATCATAATCCTCTGTGTCTGTACTGCACTGATGATATTCTTTGCATCAGGAAAAATCTGCCAGTCAATGATCTGGTAGGCCCTGATTTCTTGCAGAGTTGCGAATGTAGTGCTGAGTGCTTCATTATGTCCACATACAGTAATACAGGGGTTAAAACTTGTTATAGGACTTGGTGCTAATCCACCAGCCAGTGTGTCAGTCATTCTATTTCAAGTACAGTACTTTGATTGTCAACAAAACTATTCTGCATTACCATACACTTAATGAAATGCAATGAAAATACACAACTATCAAGTAAAACTATAGAAATGACACATAAAAATATAATTCAGCAAAGCCATAGAAAGGGTGTAAACAAATAAATGGACAACAATTAAAAAAATGATGACACAGAAAAATAACCATATTACAGCACAAACATCTTAATGGTTTCAACAGACACACCCCAGACACAATTATAGTTCAAAAATATTCTAAGGCCTACACAGGCCTGTGTGCTCTGTACATACTGTGGCCAAGATGATCATTGGTTATTCTTTTAATGGAGTTGGGTTTTGCGATTGGGATTGACCTTTCTTAGCATCCCCTGCGGTTGATGAGGCTTTCATGTGAAATGAAGCGAGAAAACTAATAAATAGTAATTAGGAATGACTCTCATGCATATGTGGAAGCCGCAATATGTGATCAAGCAGCTTGTTCATCAGCAAACGCTCATCCTTGCAGGACATGCCACACTTAGCCAAAAGGGGGCAGTAGCACCCCATGCCTTAAGGGGCCTGTGTCCCAGTGTACTTTATATGAGGGAACAGAGATGGTTGCTAGATGCTTCTCATTGCTTCTCATCTGGTGTATCAGAGTATGTTTCAGTGGAATTCAAAAGGTTTACATTCAGTATACTGGGTTTTTGTTGATAGAATAAGAGAGCACCCTTATACTGTCAGGTAACCACTAAAAATATACTGTGACCTGTAAGTATTGTAAACTGGACTAAAATTAGTTGAAAAATACATAAAATATGAAGAAACACAGATATGAATCTTTAAGGTAAGCTGAATAATGGAAACTCTCAACAAGCTGGTTGGTTGAAAAGTTTCCAGATGTTTCCCAGCACAGAGAACAGTTTTTTGAAAGTCTTTCTGGTGATGAGTTTAGTAATAGCAACAGGCAGGTTTCAATTCAGACCAAAAAAATCAATAAAATGGAAATATAAATATATAAATATTTAATTTAATGTTTTGGTGAAATACAAAAGATTTCAAAAAAAAAGGTCTCAGCTGCTATTTAGATTCTTAGTGTGTTTTTAACCTTTATAGGGCACTCACTGAATACTTTTAATTACTTTAATTTCCACATAATAAAGATATAGCCAGCCTTTTTTTGTAATTAGGTCCTTAATTAACAAACCTATGAACTATAAAGGTGATTATTTTTGACACACATGCAGTTTTGGACCTGTGTGTTATGTGTATAGGTGCTAGCTAACTAAGCTATATATATCTTCTGTTCTCTGTTCATGTACTAATTACAGATAAAATTTAAATGAAAAATGTGACAGCAATACATTCTCCCTTTGTGATGTAGTCTGCCCTACCTCTCACCTGATCAGAACGTTTTTCTTCTTCCTTTATTAAGCAGAAAGTGGAATTTAACAGAGATGAGTGTGTAGTTTGTGATTCTACTTCACGTAATTGTTACACATTGATGCATGCTGCTCCTCTACAAGACCAAATTTAAAAGTTTCTACATATTATCATAATCCTCTGTGTCTGTACTGCACTGATGATATTCTTTGCATCAGGAAAAATCTGTCAATCAATAATCTGGTAGGCCCTGATTTCTTGCAGAGTTGCGAATGTAGTGCTGAGTGCTGCATTATGTCCACATACAGTAATACAGGGGTTAAAACTTGTTATAGGACTTGGTGCTAATCCACCAGCCAGTGTGTCAGTCATTCTATTTCAAGTATAGTACTTTGATTGTCAACAAAACTATTCTGCATTAAAATATACTTAATGAAATGCAATGAAAATACACAACTATCAAGTAAAACTATAGAAAGGACACATAAAAATATAAGACCAAAAAAATCAATAAAATGGAAATATAAATATATAAATATTTAATTTAATGTTTTGGTGAAATACAAAAGATTTCAAAAAAAGGTCTCAGCTGCTATTTAGATTTTTAGTGTGTTTTAAACCTTTATAGGGCACTCACTGAATACTTTTAATTACTTTAATTTCCACATAACAAAGATATAGCAAGCCTTTTTTTGCTGTTTTTTTTTTTTGCAGTTTTTTTTGCAAGGAAGCTGGATGTATTCTGGGTGTCTGCTGATTAGTCAAATGCTATAATGACATATTCCGTGATGTACAGTGATTTTTGCTGACTGGCTAGGTTAAAAGCACATGGTTCTCGAGAGAGGTATGGCGGTGACATCATTTGCAATGCATGCGGAAGTGATCATATATGGTAACTTGCACAAAAAAGGATAACTGGACTGAAATGGAGACTTATAACTACTTTCTTTGACGAGGCAACAAACGAGTTTACTGACATACTTTTACTGACATATTTACTGACATGCATCCATGTTCACTGACAGCTAAAATCTAGACAGAAACTTAAAAGTATGTGATGGGCTGAAAACAGGGAGATCAAATATCTCATTTTCAAATCTTGTATATTTCACCAAAACGTTAAATTAAACATTAGAAATGAAAGTCAAAATCTAACAGCTCTTCCATTTTAATGATTTCCTAATTTCCTAAAAAAAAAAAAAAAAGGTCCGGGTTGGAGTCCAGCTCAGGCCTTTCTGGGTGGAGTTTGCACCCAGTTCTCCCTGTGTCTGTGTGGGTTTTCTCCAGGTACTCTGGCTTCCTCCCACCTCCAAAGACATTCACGTTAGACTAATTGGTGACCCTAAATTTACCCCAGGTGTGAGTGTGGTGACCTGTCTAGGGTGTACCCAGACTCTTGTCTGATGACAGCTGGGATAGGCTCCAGCAAGCCCCGTGACCCTAGTGAGGATAAGTGGTAGTAGAAGATGAGATGAGATTTCATAAAGGACTTGTTCTGTAGCTTCATGCAACAAGCTGGGGTCTACCTCCTGCCATAGTCCACCAATCAATATTTGCTTTTGAAGGCACATACATTGTAGGCATCAAGGATTTTAAATACACAGCAATGCGATGGATAGTTCCTGTTCCTTTTTTTCCATGTCTTTCTGACTTAAAACAAATAGCACACTCTTTTTTTGTTAAGAAGAGGTAGCATTACTTAATAATGTTGCACATTGCATCAGCAACATTAGTATAAATATGAATCACAACTCTGATACACTTTCTTGAGCCAGCTGCTGTTGGCTGTCCAAAACTAATCTCTGTGCAAGATAAACTTCAATCTAATGGTAGCTCATGTCACTGTTGCCCATATGCATAATCTCTCTTTTACCCCTGGTCACAGTGACAGATTCTGAATCTCTGATGAGGCTGGCATCAAAAGTAAAATAGTGATCACAGAGTGTATCCTCGCAGTATTTGTGTGTGTGGACAATGAACCTGCATTCACACATAGGAACATTGGTGCTAAAGTAAAATGGTATGATTACAAGAAATTGCCAAATGTTTCTACATCTCAGTGTTTAATATTTAACAACATTGCTATGTGCTCTCCAAAATTAAAATTTAAAATACAGTGCAATTAAAAGTACATGTCACAGGAATACTTCTCTGAAAGAAGTTATATGTGATAAATTAATTTCAGGGTAAGTACAAAGACTTTATCCTCATTGGTTGACAACTCTGTCTTTCTGTCTGGAGTTTCTAGGCTGTCCATTTAGATTTTTGACTGGCGTATGACTGGCATATTCAAATTCCGTATCACAGCCCTGTATCACAGCCTCTTCATCATTCTTTTCTTTTCATCATAACCACCACTGCCTAGACTGAGGAACTGCTGTTTCTTAAAGTAAGCGCCTTACCTTCTGCTCCTTATATCTGAGGATATCACAACTGGGCCCAGTTGCCCAAGGCTTTAACATTTGCAAAGAGCTATGACTCTCTCTCTTTACTGTGAAATCTTAATTTGATTCTTGAGAGAGAAGTCCCTGTCAATCCTACAATTTTTGTTAGAGTAGATGGGATACAGCTATAGCTTATTTTATACCTACATTTTGTATGAGCAGGTCAGTTTGCCTACTGGGGTTGAGGACGCTGTCATATTCCTCATGCAGAGATCCCTGTCTCACCTGGAGAAGTCTGGAAGCACTGTGAGAATCATGTTCTATGATTTCTCCAGTGCCTTTAACACCATTCAGCCAGAATTCCTGAGGGACAAGCTGGACCACGCAGGGATGTATCAACAGCTGCCAGCCTGGCTCCCGGAGTTCCTGACCAACAGACCACAGTTTGTTAGGACAAAAGACCATGTGTCGGACAAGGTGATCTGCAGCACAGCGGCATCACAGGGGACTGTCCTGGCCCCTCTCATCTCAACCAAAGGTACCCAGAACTGTACTAGGACTTGGCCTTCATTATTGGAAATACTCTGCAAATTAAAATAATTTTAAAAATATAACAAAAATGTATACCATTAAATAAAAACCGTGATGTAGTTGC
Organism: Mugil cephalus; assembly: GCF_022458985.1. Classification (NCBI taxonomy): domain Eukaryota; kingdom Metazoa; phylum Chordata; class Actinopteri; order Mugiliformes; family Mugilidae; genus Mugil; species Mugil cephalus. Next base: position 28,407,049 of record NC_061777.1, on the reverse strand, counting down.
TGACTCGTCCAAATAATTGGATGACAGAATATTACTTATAGAAATTATATGAATTATTCCATATCAACCCTTGTATTAGAATAACAAGATCTTGGTCATCCAGGAATAAAGAAGGGACACAATTTTATATCCTGGAACAAAAAAAGACAAAAACATAAACATGTGTTCTTAATCTTCTGCTGAGTAGATCCCTGAAAGCAGATCTGTTCCTATCTACTAAGACCCTTGCTGAGACTTTGTTATCTGGCCCAGTGCCATATGCGGGTGGTGTATTTGTGTGACCCTATGTGTATGCAAGTTTAGTTCCACAGGCAGCTGTTAACCACCCCTTCCCAACTCCCACTCTAATGCTTAAACTAAATGGCAGGTCTGCTGGTAGATCAGTGGCCTGACATGAAGAGCGAAAGTGTTTCAGTTTTAGTCCCTCAAAACGAACCCCAATTCTTCAGATCTCTGATGCATAGTTGCAACACAGTCTCACTGCGGGCCGAGAAAAGTCACAATCAGGTTTAAACTACTTAAACAAAGTCTACTTTCTAGTTTACTAAAGCCCCTTTCACATTGAACGAAAAACCTGTGTCAACCCATGTCGGGATTGTATTGGCTTGGTTTCGTTGTGAAGAGGCAGTGTCGACGTGCTAATTTCACGATGACATTGATATACCTGCCTGTCACATTCTGATTCTGTCACTGGATGGCCTGTCAATGTATTATAAGCTCCAGGGCTGCGAGCAGCTCAAAAACAGAACAAAGTTTTGGTCTTCTCCCATAAGAGACCGATCTCTGAAGGACAGAGATTTTTGTTGATTTTTTTCAATCAAGCAAATCAAATGTGTTGTTACATGATCACTACTGGAGGTGCATAGGTGAATTAGCCCTACATCATGTTCAGGAAATTGTACCAGGGAATCCTGATGTGAACTGTGCATGCGCAACTTTGTTTATATACAGCTTGTATGGCGATATGGCACACTTTTTTATCAATCATGCCAGTGCACTGGCAAGCCCATGAGATCTGCGTGCTGTTCATCATCCATGGAGAAGAGGAGAATTGTCGCACTTAAATGTGTAATGATGACTCTGCCAGTGCGATGATATATGAGAAGGAGGAAAAAACAGGCATGCAGCTCTCAAAGCAGGAGGTCAGACACGGGACTGCTGGCAATTTGAAAGCACACCGAAGGCAATGTGAAAGGGGTATAACAGTTTTTACCAGAGTGTATTGTCAAAATTCCATTGATAGTTCATAAATATGTAAAGTCACCCTTAAAATTCCTTAAGAACGCTGTTGAAGCTCTGTCGTGGCTCAGAACAGCCTCACCTGCACTGACTTAATTTTTTAGCTGTCACTTGCAAAATACAGGATGTGGTTCCATTAAGCTGCGGGTTACAGGCTCAAAAATGTTATGCCACTGAAAATCTTCAAATATATTTCATTTTTAAGAATCGATGAAGTTCATGTTTAAAATGACTTTTGCTGCTTGGGTGACATTTAGACTGCATGAAAAAATAGGCAAAATTATGTATGCTGCATTACCGTTAACAACTGTTGGAGCTTTCTATTCCCACTTAAAATAAGCTCCCACATCATTTAGTTGATAAGTGAGTTTGATTTTTATTTCTATACTGTATATATGCATATTTTACTGTAACTTGATATTGCTGGGAATCTAATTGCATACAATTTCTTGCTAGCAAGCTTGTCTTATTAACATACGTCATCAAATACATCTTTAAATAGTGCTCAGTATCACTTTGTGTTACTTATGTTCACAAGCTTCGTATTACTTTCCAGTAACAATTAAAAATAACTCTTATCAAGGGTCAGAACCTTGCAAGAAGGGGTCATTGTCAAGTACCATTTTCTAGCTCAGATGACATTTTGTATATATTCTCTCGTTCTTTATGTTACTGTGTACAGTATGCCCTTTAAAAACATGAGCAGTGAAGTAAATATCAGTTCTAAGTTAATCAATCAGGTATTTTTATGATTAGACATTTTCATATGTTATGGTTTATTTTGATTCATATCTTAATTTTGTGCTGTAGTTGTAATTTTGTTTGTCAGTGTGGTCATCTCCTGTAATTGTATTTTCTTTGAGATGCAGCTTCTGATAATTCTAACGCATCCATTTTTTACATAATTCCGCACATGACGCATTTTTGTGGCTATAATAGCAAGGGAAGAGGTGGGGGTGGAGAGGGATCTGTGTGACAGTAGATCAGTGTAATTCTGCCCTGGCAGATGCATGCCAGATTGAGCTTGAAGGATAAAATTTTACCCAAGAGCACTGGCCAATAACAAACGGCTGCCTGTAATATGCCTCATGTATGTATATATGTATGCGTGTGGCTGACAAAGAGAGATAGTTGGTTCTGCTGTATTTTGAGTGCATTACCCATAGACCACTTTAACAGGGTCCTACTTAGATAGCTGGGGCCTTACAGCTGCTTATAATCTGCTATGAGAATAGGACACAGCTCTGCAATCTGTTGTTCAAGAAGCCAGCCAAATTACTGGAGTTTCTACATTTTAGACTACTAAATTTGTCTCACAAAGCACCACATTTATACAAGCCTAAAAGTGCTATATCCTCCAACATGATCATGCAGCTGAATTAGCACCTCCTTGAAACTGTTTTCAAACTTCTGAGTATCCTAACATCTTAAACAGATTAATCATAGGATCTGTAATTTCCTACATAATCCAGACCTGGGTCCCCTGAAAATAACATTTATTTTAAACAAACACAACTTTCTGGTGAGGAAATCATCAAATTAACCTTCAATGTAACTAATTTTTCAGTGTCTGCATATAGTAACCTTTAAAGATTAAACGTTTTCTGTTTTACTACTATTCTGGCCTTCTGTCATTTCACTCTGACAACTGCATGGAAACAAATTAATCTCTTAAATACAATCTATGTTTTGTCATATTTTAAAACCATGCATAGGCATTGGCTGATATTATGAATAGTTTATGTCCATTACAATGCATGCTGCATTTGAAGGGGTTAGAGCAGAGTCACTCATAAATAAATATTATTTTGCTGTCGGAAACAATGGCCCACTCTGCTGACTTCTTTCAGATGGAAAAGAAGGCAATTTTCTAAAAGCACTCAGCTTTATTTGGTTACAGGCGTTGCAGCTCAGCTGGATACAAATGAGATTTCTAGCTGTGAAGAAACAGAAATCCGAGTAAAAGCTACCAGCTTCAGCCAATGAACCTGTACCAAGAAGGTCAGAATTGCAGACAATTTTGGTGTGTGAATTCTTCCCCAAAATTGAAACTGCACAACTGTCATGAAAATGAAAGCTACAATACTCATAATAAAAAATGATCAAATCCAGAAGGAGATAACATAAGAGAACATCTATACAAAGTGTATCTGGCATCTGCTGTGTGGCCTGATGCAGGGAGTGAAAGGAGATTATGCTAAGGCCTAAATGATGGTTTTACTTTTTTTTTTTTATCCTGGAGCATAATCTAATCTTATCCATCACAATCCAATTTTTAATGCTGGCTACACATGGGATTAAAGTAGTGCAGTTTGCTTTGTAGGCCATTTGACAGTGAAGCACCATCTGGTGCTGATCCCTGGAAGAAGTGCAGGTCAAAATGGGAGTGCTTAGATGTAAAGGAAGGGTCAATCTGGGCCTCATGTTTATAGTGACAGATCTGTAGGGTTCATAGGCATGGAGTAAAAATCATTATGTTAATGTGCTGTGGATTAGGGGATGTTGAAGTCAGGTTAATATTTTGAACCAGATAACATGGTCTTTAAATAGAGCCATGTACTGTATTTATGTAATCTTACATTAGTAAGAAATACTGGATGACCTATTAAATGGTAAACATGATACTGGTGTCCCATTGTTAAATAAACATACATCAGACACAAACAAATTACACAAATAAATATATGAATTGGATTATATAATAAAGCTTCATTTTACTGTTTGGAATGTTTCCAGTTTGGAGTAAAATGCTATCACCCCCCCTCTTTAAAAATATATATCAGATTATAAAATACTAGATCAATCTGTAAGAAAGTAAATTAGTTAATTTTGAAATTGATCTTTAAGAATTTAAGTGGTGAATCAACTTTGTTCTTTTTTAAAACATAGGTTTAATCTTACTTTAAGAAACATGACTTATTTTTTATCATGTCAAGTGTGAGATGAATTATCTTGTGGCACCTTATGAATAAAATGTAACTGAACTGAGCATAGAGCACTGAATGAGGATCTCAAGGACCTTGATCCCTGAAGTCATGACGAGACATAACTTGCCTTCTTCAGAACAGGTGGCTGCTTTCCAAAACTACAGAGCATTGATAAATACATACAAGATTAAAGCTGTACTGAGACAAAATATCCACCAGCAAACAAGTTTGGACACACTTTGTAGCTGTGTACCAACCTGTTTACGGCACAAAACAACTGATGGCCCCCATTAAGAAGGCAATAAATTCCCCAAGTGAACCCTGACAAGGCATACCTGTGAAGTGAAAACCATTTCAGGTGACTACATAATAAAGCTCATTAAGAGAAGGCCAAGGGTTTGCAGCAATGTCAACAAAGCAACAAGCAGAGCGGTTTCTTTGAGGAATCTAAAATATAAAACATATTTAACATTTCTTTGCTACATAATTCCATTCCATATATTTAATTCCTTCAGTGTGAATCTACAGCGTAGAAGAGTAAAAATAAGTAAAACAAAACAATTTAAAAAAAAGTAGGAAAAATAGAGAAAACACTTTGAATGAGAAGATGTGTCCAAACTTTTGACTGGTAGTGTACATATGATGATTCATTCATAGGTGGTTTACACTTCCCAGAGCCTAGCACTGTAACTGATGTCCCCAGAAATGTAACTATGTGCCACAGTGACACGGAGTGCAAGAACTGTGATTGGTCCGCTTTGGAGTACCGTGTATTCACTTTAGTACTGTATTTCAGACTGCTTCTCCATCTCCAGAATTTCTCAGGGTCTCTGAGCCACATCAGGAGATAAATGAGTTTAGCTCCATTTTTCCATTTTTTTTAAGCAATAAGTACACATCACACATCTTATATCTTGTCACACATATTATTTTCCTTTTCTATCTCCAACTGTAAATTAACCTTAGCTCAAGGTTGTTCATTGTGGCTGTCATGAACTCATGGTGCTACCTGACCTGGTCACAGCATGTTAAAAATTCTGGCCTTATTAAGCATTTAAGCCTGGAACAGCTCATTGTTAATGGCCCAGTCGGTTTGCGAGTCACGTTAAAGGTGTTTACATAAGCTGTTTGAATAATGATACTGGGACACGATGCCAGATAGTGAGAGTGAACAAATATTTGACGGAGGGCAGGCAACTGTTTGTCAGGAATCCATGAAGTCAGGAGGTTGCATAGCAACTTCAGTTAAATTTGTTTGTCCCCTCTGGCTAAAGTTTGACAACTCTGCCATTTCTTGTCTAATTATGAAAGAAATGTGAAAAACGTGTCAAGGAATAGGCATAATCCTGACAATTTTTTAATCCCTTGTGTATACAAGAAAGTTATTTTAAAATTACATAAACAAGACACCAACAAGAGTATACTACTCATACTCGTGATGCATGATAATGTAATTGTGTACGTTAATGGTAGATAATGGATACAAAAAAACATGGGTATATGGTGTGCTCATGCCTTCAGTTCTATTCAATTTGATTTAAATGGTGTCAATAACAACACAATTCTTCTCAAGATGCTTTACAGAAGCGTGTTGAAAGTTATGGTGGCAAGGACCCTCCTATATTTTTCTTATCACACCTCACATATATATTTTTGTTGTTGTTGATATTGTTGTTTTGTTATTTGCTTTTGTTGTTGTTGTTTTTTTAATATTTGCATTGCCTGATTAGTGTGACCCCTTTTCTATGTATTTAATTATACGTGAAACTAATAAATGAAACAATAGTGATTACATTACAGTTGAGTTTCAGGCACAGGGCAGTTTGACAGGGCCAGGCTCATAATAAGGGAGATTAGAAAATAGGTGCTCATTGACTACATACAAAACTAAACACAACAACAACAAAGTCTACAGCTGAAACCCTAAATTTTGTTTTATTTACTAGAGAAACAGCAAAGCATGTCTTGCTTTTCAAATTCAGGGATTTACTTACCCAATACTACCCACTTACTATGGTTAATATGAGAATTATTTTTGAATTCTTACGGTATTTACAGTTCAATCAGGTACAATCAGGACAGAAAGCTCAAAGGAGTGCAAATAGCAGGTAGGGTAGGTCTCCCTTCCTCTCCACTCCCTCTCCACTCCGTCTTCACTTACTCTGTTTCACTCTTACCCTCTGTCTTGCTCTCTCTTTCTTTCCTTTGTCTGCAAGGCATTGCCTCGTGATTGGAAGATGCAGGAGTGGCGGGAAGCTTGACCAACCAGTCCACCAATAGGGAGAGTTGAATCTAAAACACAGCTCCTCACCGCCTATAGGCAACCAATCATATACATTCTGTGGTTTTGTACATAAAGCATCAGAATGTTTCTGTAGTCTCTCTGGGAATCCATGTACATGAATTATTTTCTATATCTTAATAAAGATTTTATATATAGCGAGAAGTCGTCTTGGTTTTCCTTTTTGAAGAATCAACAAATACGGATTCTAACATTACACACTTGAAGTTATGGTCTGGCAACCTCATGAAGCATTCATGAATTTCCATTTTAGCTGTTGGGACAACAGCCATACTGAAATCATGATCAGTAATCTTGTGTGTCATTCATGGAGTTCTCAGTTTGGCTGCCTAGTTTTAATTTTTGTTTGTCATTATTGATTTTAATTTCTATTTGCCCATTGAATGTTATATTTCTGTTTGCATTTCATTTAAGATGGTATTGCTACACAATACCATGGCTTCTTCCTCTGTTTCCTCTGCTTGCCTTTCAGCAACCAACCTCCTCGCCACTTCCTCCATTGTGCTACATCTATTCAGTATCATGATATCTCATTATCATTACCTTTTGATTCTACATGTTTGCTTTAGGCAAATGCTCGTATGTATCTATGATAAATGCTGTTCACTCTGTTCTCGGTTCTAACTGGCTGACCTTAGGCAGATGGTCCCTCCATATGAGCTGTATGCCACTCAAGGTTTCTTCCTGTTAAAGGGGAGTTTTTCCTTGCCACTGTCGCCTTCAGGCTTGCTCTGGAGGTTTGAGGATGTTTTTTGTAAAGCATCTCCTAATAATTTGTATTATTGGAACTACTACTAGCACATGGAGAGCAGGATCCCTGAACAGAAACTTGAGGTCGTGCCCTGCTGTTGCCCTTCACGAGCCAGAAGGTGCTCTCTTCATTGACACAAGGGCATGGAAGAGCAGGGGGTCCCAGAACAGAACCAGACCACCAAAGAAATAAAATAAATAACTTGGAACACAGAAAACATGATTCACCATGGCAACAGGTGAGATCATTCCAAGCTTTGATCTTCCTCTGACCTGTGGAACTCCATAAACTACATCTGTTCCAGTCTTCTTTTCTCTCTATCTTCTCTGTTTCTACCCGGCTGGCCTTTGGCAGATGGGTCCCTCCATATGAGCTGGGTTGTGCTCAAGGTTTCTCCCTGTTAAAAGGGAGTTTTTCCTTGTCACTGTCGCCCTCAGGCTTGCTCTGGAGGTTGCAGGCTGGTTTTTGTAACGCGTCTTGAGACAATTTGTATTGTTATTGGCGCTATATAAATAAAACTGAATTGATCTTCCCATTTCTCCCAGGTGGAAAAAAAAATACTGTTTAAGACAGTACAATGGTAAAAGTCCAAGATGTTTATGGAAAAGAAATGCAAGAAAAACATGTAGAAGGTGTACACTTACTGGCCATTTTATTTACCTTCCTAGCAAAAGGTTGGACCCCTTTTGCCTTCAGAAACATTCTTCAGAGATTTTGGTCCATATTGACATGATGGTATCACACAGTTGCTGAAGATTTGTTGCCTGCACAAATATCAATGATGCCAATCTCCCATTCCACCACATCCCAAAGGTGCTCTGTTGGATTGAGATCTGGTGACTGTGGAGGCCAATGGAGTACAGTGAAGTCATTGTCAAATTCCAGAAACCAGTTTGAGATGATATGAACTTTGTGACATGGTGCAATATCTTGCTGGAAGTAGCCATCAGAAGATGGTTACACTGTGGTCATACAGGGATGGACATGGTCAGCAACAATACTCAGATAAGCTGTTGATACAAGGCAGGATGGATCCATGCTTTTATGTTGTTTATGCCAAATTCTGACCATGCCATCTGGATGTTGCAGCTCTAATCAAGACCAGGCAACACTTTTCCAATCTTCTGTTCTGTCCAATTGTAGTGAGCCTGTGTGAACCCATCTTCTTCAAGGTTCGACATGTTCACAGATGGTACTCTGCAATCCTTGGTTGTAGTGAGTGATTATTTGAGTTACTATTATAACAATGCATTTTTGTCCACACAACTGCCGCTCATTGGATTTTTTCTCTTTTTTGGACCATTCTCTGTAAACCCTAGAGATGGTTGTATGTGAAAATCCCAGTAGATCAGCAGTTTCAGAAACTGCTGATCTACTGGGATTTTCACATACTCAGACCAGCCCATCTGCCACCAACAACCATACAACAATCAAGGTCACTTAAATCCCCTTCCATCCTAATTCTGAAGCTCGGTTTGACCTTCAGCAAGTTGTCTTGATCACCTCTGCATGCATAAATGCATTGAATTGCAGCCATGTGATTGGCTGATTAGCTATTTGTGTTAACAAGCAATTGCACAGGTGTACCTAATAAAGTGGCAAGCGAATGTATTTCATACATGTAATTATATGATATTAAACATATTAACAACATATTAACATATTAACATAACTTTTTAAACATTATAACATAAGTACTCATGCAGATACTTATAAACACACAATTATAACAACATTGTTTACACATGTACAGCAAAAGATTTTGTAATTTTATTACAAGCAACTGTGGTGTTGTTTAGCCTGCTGTCATCAAACAGCATTCAGTGGTTGCAACAATACAAATCCTCTCAAGACGCTTCACAAAAACCAGCATGCAACCTCCAGCTTAGAACTCCACAGGTCAGATATTCAGCACTCCAGACCAGAGACCCTCACAAGAAGATGGAGGGGAGGGGAGGGGAGGGGAGGGGATGGGAGGGGAGGAGAGGGGAGGGGAGAGAGTGAGACACAGTGGTTAGTAAATTATAAGAGATAGAAAATAAAATGATAAGATATTAGACGACAGGAGCCAGAGAAGAAAGAGGAGAGGACATGTCCTCAGTGCATCGTCCCCCTGCAGCCTAGGTCTATAACAGCATAACTAAGGGATGGTTAAGTCCAGCCCTAACTATAAGCTTTGTCAAAAAGGAAAGTCTTAAGCCTGACCTTAAACTTAGAGACTGTGCCTATTGGGACACCCTCACCCCCCTGGACTATCTCATCTCTCCAGAGATCTACACAACACCTCCCTGTACCCAGTCATACTTGAGTGAGGTGACTTGGGAAGCACAGAACCCTACACACCACCAGTTCCTACCAGCACCACATGCCTCTCTTCCACTGTCTATCCTTCCATATCTTTTCTGTCCTTTGTTCTCCCCCTCTATTCACTGAGGTGTAACACTGCCCTCCCTGCCACACAAGGTTAGTAAACTCAATAAAAAAAAAAAAAAAAAAGAGACTGTGTCTGCCTCCTGAACCCAAACTGGGAGCTGGTTCCATAGGAGAGGAGCCTGATGGCTGAAGGCTCTACCTCCCATTCTACTTTTAGAAACTCTAGGAACCACAAGTAGACCTGCACTTAGAGATCGTAGTGATCTGTTGGGAGAGTACGGTACTATGAGGTCTTTCATATATGATGAAGCTAGGCCTTTCAGGTCCCTGTATGTAAGGAGGAGGATTTTAAATTCAATTCTAGATTTTAAAGGGAGCCAATGAAGAGAACCTAATACTGGTGTAATATGATCTCTCCTGCTAATTCCTGTCAGTGCTCTTGCTGCAGCGTTTTGAATCAATTGGAGGCTTTTAAAAGAGCAACTTGGACAGCCAGACAGTAACAACTTACAATAATCCAGCCTGGAGGACACAAATGCATTAACTAGTTTTTCTGCATCACTCTGAGAAAGGATGTTCCTAATTTTGATAATATTACGAAGGTGAAAGAAAGCAGTCCTGGTCACCTGCTTTATGTGAGAATTAAAGGACATATCCTGGTCAAATATAACACCAAGGTTTTTCACAGTAGCACTGGAGGCCAAGGTAATGACATCCAACAAAAGCAGGTGATTAGATAATGAATCTCTGACATGTTTATAGCCAAATACAATAACCTCTGTTTTGTCTGAGTTTAAAACTAGAAAATTACAGGTCATCCAAGCCTTTATATCTTCAAGGCGTGCTTGGAGTTTAACCAGCTGATTAGTTTCATCTGGTTTCATGGATAAATATAGCTGGGTGTCATCTGCGTAGCAATGTAAGTTTATGCTGGGTTTTCTAATAATATTGCCTAAGGGAAGCATGTATAATGTGAATAATATTGGCCTTAGCACAGAACCCTGAGGAACTCCATAGCTTACTCTGGTATATATAGAAGAATTTTTGTTTACATGGACAAACTGGAATCTGTCTGAGAGATATGATTCAAACCAGTCTAGTGCAGTTCCTGTAATCTTGATCACACTTTCAAGTCTCTGTAGTAGAATACTGTGATCAATAGTGTCAAATGCAGAACTAAGATCTAGCAGGACAAGTATAGAGACAAGTCTATCATCTGAAGCCATGAGGAGATCATTGGTAACTTTAACCATAGCCGTTTCTGTACTATGATGAGCTCTAAAACCTGACTGAAACTCTTCAAACAAACCATTTCTGTTTAAATGATCAACCAACTGATTGACAACAACCCTTTCTAAAACTTTAGAGATAAAAGGAAGGTTGGAAATTGGCCTATAGTTGGCTAAAACATCTGGGTCAAGAGTGGGTTTTTTAAGTAATGGTTTAATTACAGTAGTTTTAAAAGACTGGGACACATATCCTGTTAATAAAGAGTTTATCTGATTTAATATGGAGATATTAATTAATGGAAAAACTTCTTGAGCAACTTAGGATGGAGTCTAGAAGACAAGTTGATGGTTTAGATGCTGTAATAACTGAAGTGAGCTCAGGAAGATCAATTAGGGAGAAAGAATCCAAATATTGACTATGTCCTACAGAGGTTTCTAATGCCACTGTACTTACATCTTTGACCAGTGGAAGGGTGCTATGAATTTTATCTCTAATGCCAAAAATTTTATCAGTAAATAAGCTCATGAAGTCATTACTGCTGAGGGCTGAAGGTATAGATGGCTCAACAGAGCTGTGACTCTTTGTCACCCTGGCTACAGTGCTGAAAAGAAATCTGGGGTTATTCTTGTTTTCTTCTATTAATGAAGAATAATATGCTGTTCTAATCTTACAGAGAGTTTTTTTTTATACGTTTTTTATAAGGCTATGTGAGCTTCTTCAGAAATAGTGGAATGCCAAATTCTTTCCAGCTTTCGAACTGTCTGCTTTGAACTACGCAACTGTGAATTATACCATGGAGCTACCCTCCTTCGATTTACCACCTTCTTTTTAAGAGGAGCAACTAGATTTAGAGTTGTACTAAGCAATGCTGTCGTGCTGCAACAAAATAATCCATTTGTGATTGAGTTAGATTGTGGTTGCTGTCATCCACATCACTAACATAAGGCACTTAGGTAAATACTGAAGGTATTAATTCCTTATATCTAGTTATAGCATTGTCGGATAAGTGCCTACCATAACGAAATGTCTTTTCAATTTCTGTGTAATTACTTATAGTAAATTCAAATGTTACAAGAGAATGATCGGACAATAGAGGGTTGTGAGAATATACGGTTAGACCTTCAGTTTCTATGCCATAAGTTAGTACACGATGTAAGGTGTGACTGAAACAGTGAGTTGAACCATTTACACTCTGAGAAAAGCCAATTGATGTAGATGAAGAGCTAAGACTGTCACTGCCAACATCAACATGGATGTTAAAGTCACCTAATATAATGACTTTATCTGTTCTAAGCACTAAATTACACTGAAACTCAGAGAATTCAGCTAAAAATTCTGAGTAAGGAGTAGGTGGGCGATACACCACACTGTTTTCCAGTCTCGATGAGCAAGACTAAGAGTAAGGCTTTTAAACAAATTAAAGCTTTGCTTAGGTCTAGGATTAATACATAAATCAGAGTGGAAGATTGCTGCCACTCATCTCCTCGGGCCGGTGCCTCGAGGAATGTGATAGTTATGACTGGGTGGCGTAGACTCATTTAAACTGACATACTCATCATCCTGCAGCCACGTTTCAGTCAAACTAAATAGATCAATCTGATGGTCAGTTATCAAATCGGTCACTTAAAGTGATTTAGATGAAAGGAGACCTGACATTCAAAAGACCACACTTATTGCTCTGTTGTACTAATGAATTTGTGTTGATTTGGATAAGGTTCCTACTCCTCTATTGTTATTTTTCCATTTAAAAAAATCTGGGAGCAGACTGCACATCTATGGAGTTTGGGGAGTTATGGGTGTGAGACAGTACTGGAGAAGCAACAGAGAGGTGTATAAGACTGCAGCTCTGCCACCTGGGCTGAACTGGAATGACGACATGTGACTATACATATCGTCACTGGTCAGATTGGGTAGGGGACCAGAAAAAACTACAGAGTCCGACATAGTTTTAGCAAACTTACACACCGATTCAACATTAAGTTTAGTGACCTCCGATTGGCGTAACCATTGGTCATTACTGCCGATGTGAATAACAATCGTACCATAATTAGCCTTAGCCAGCAGTTTGCGATAAGATTTGGTATCGCCCACTCTGGTCCCTGGAATGCATGTAACTATGGTCGCTGGTTTCTCTAACTTCACGTTCCGTAAAATAGAATTGGCAATTACCAGAGTTGGCTTCTCAGCGGGTGTGTTGCTGAGTGAGGAAAATCTGTTAGAAACGTGAAGCAGTTGGTGGTGCTCCGTGGGTCAGGTAAGACTATGCTTCCTTTGTACCATCACCCAGCCGCCCTGATTTTCCAGCTGCTCGGGAGCTGCAGGGGGACAGCTAGTAGGAGCTATGCTAACGCTTGGTCGGCCCGCACCGGATACAGGGCGCTGGCTTGCTATTGGGTTTTGCATGGTGCGGAGCCGTGCTTCCAATTCAGAGAGCCTCGCCTCCAAAGCTATAAATAAACTACATTTATTACAGGTACCATTACCACTAAAGGAGGCAGAGGAGTAGCTAAACATGTGGCACGACGAGCAGGAGAGAGAAGGAGAAGCAGAGGGAGAGAAAGTAGCCATAGTTAACCGCTAAATACACCAAAGCTAATTAAACTGAGAAGAAACGTGAGATTAACAATGTGCTACAGAGGACAGGTGGTTGGGTTAACTCAAAACACGAGTTTCACCACTTATACAGAAAACGTTTACATGATTTTAATGGAGCTAAAACAGTGCAAGCACACACAGCAGCGGTGCAGAATCGGGAAGTGACGCAATATGCTTACTCAGATGACGAACGTAGGAACGTAGAGTCATATGTAAAAATGTAGAGTCATATGTAAGTAATTATGGAAATTCCCTAAACAAAGAAAAAGACAAATCGTCAGCCATCTTCATCCAAAAAGCCTGTCATACATGCATGTCTCCAAATTTGACCTCCATTATAGCCAACAAAAAAAGGCAGAGGCCCGTACAAATATGTGGCAGCCCACCACCAGAGATGGCCCTCAGTCAGAACAGTGGGCAACATATTGCTGAGGGCATCTCTGGGGGGAACTCATCAGAGCTATTCAAATGAATGGCATATGTACGTTCATCTTTGTTCTAGTGTTAACTCACTAATGGCCATCCATTCATCATGAAGTTGTGGAGGGACGTAAACACAAACAATGGCCTGTAGTGAGGTTGGAGCAGGACCAGAATGTGGTTGGAGTTCCACACAAGCTCAAACTGTGGATACTATAAAGTGCTATGATTGTTATTTACACACCAGGAATAAAAGTCACAGGGTAGGACCAGATGGTAGCTGTACATGTTGAACTAAAGAGGTATCCTGTGTCTCTTTAATTAAACATGTAATCTAGGTTCTTAGAAGTCAAGAAGAATCACTGAAGATGATCGAAGTTTGATAAAGGCCGAATGTATTCAAAAAGAAATAAACTGGAGTCTGTTCTGGAAATCAGGCTAGATCAGACTGATTTCATGGTGTTGTGCTCTTGCTTCTATTGTCAGGCCGGGACTCAAAGCAGAACTCAGGACTCAGAATGCGAGGTGACAAAGGGGCTTTAATTGGATTGCTCAGAGATCCCTCACAGAGGGACAAACAAATGGCCACAAAAATACCTGGACTTAAATCTAATCAGTGAAAACAAAAAAACTCTTCAAAAGGAGGAAATTCAAATCGAAGAAACAAATCACAAAATAAACACAAAACACTCCGAATGGAGGAAAACCTCAGAACTGAGGAAATAACTAAGAAAAGACTAAACAAGCCAAAACTTTCTCTCCGAGAGGATTCACAGGCTTACTTGAAAATACTTTGGTTGAAAACATGAAGCAAAGCACGAGAACAGGTTGACGACGACAACACTCTGGCACGAGACAAGGGGAACACAGACTACTTAAACACATGGAGGGAAATAGGGGACAGGTGGACACAATCAGGAATCAGGGAAGACAATCAGACTGGTGACACATGAGGAAGGGCAAGTGACCTGAAACGAGAGGAGCGTTACTTTTCAAAATAAAACAGGAAATGACAGGACAAAACAACCCCGAGACAAGACGCCCTTACCACGGTGTGACATCTATACTTTTGGTACTGTATTAACATACAGGCACTGGGCACAACCCTTTAATGTAAATATGATATATTCCCCTCTGGAAATACCGACATCTTTTCATACTCTATTAGGTCCTCTTTCCAACAATAATCCTGTATGTTGTTGGACTCAAGGTCTGCTGGTGTATATGTACTTGTCTAAAGAACTTAAACCCACACATTCCTCCCAGTTATGTTATTCTATACAGTACTTAGTGGAAACTAAAAGGCTGCTTGATCTACTTAACGTCCTGAACAATGTACAAAGTATGATGGGATCCTGAAATCAGGACAGAGAGGAAAAGAGGTGAGATATGATCACTGAGGAATATATAAAGTGAATAAATAACAGATTTAGTGATATTTTCATAGACTATTTATTGACGACATCAGTTCTCAGCACAGCACCACAGAATATTTTCTCAAACATGGCAACCTTTAAAAAGTGAAAGAAGACAGAGAGAAAGGTGAGAAAGAATAGCACTTCATGGACTTATATGATCATAGTACTAGACACATTAGAAACACTAGAAAATGGGGGTACTAACCGCATAAATAAACAGTCACCTTAGACCTCCAAAGCAGCAATACTCTGCACAGCAACACAAAATATTTTCCCAAACATGGCAATCTTTAAAAAGTCAAAGAAGACGGAGAGAGAAAGGTGAGAAAAAAACTGACACTTAATGGGCTTGCTCAGATGATCACAGTGCTGGTATTTATTTTTTAGAAACATAGTTGCATCATGTATTCTATAACGTACTTACTTAGAGGATGCACAGATATAAGGATTGAGAATTTGTTGAGGTTTTGATGAATACACCTCATACCCCTCAGTTTTGTGTACCAATAAGCATTCATATCTAAGACAATTACTTTTAATACTGGTACCATCAATAAAAAATAAATAAATAAAAGCCTGTCAAAAAAAATCACCATCACCCATCACATAAATGCCTGGTAGGCCCGATGGCCAGACCAGGGGTGATAACATCATCAGGCCTGTCAACCAATGGAGGAACCCAAAACTCCAATTCATGAGATAGGAAATTTAGACAAGGTTTAGCATTATTTGGCCAATTATTTCATCCCGCTGCCAGATTCAACCTGCAAAATAATTGTGAGCATTGCTCTGGGGTCAATCTTGGAGTCTTACTTGGGTTATAGCATGTTACACACAACTGTTTCATCACTTGTCTGGCTGAGTAGAACATCCACTGGTAATTGGTGATTCATTCTGTAGCTCAGTTCATGTAACAGTTCTTTTAATTCCTTTTGTAACCCCTTAATATATTGGGCTACACAAATAAATTAGAAAAGAAACGGAAAGGAGATGAATGTTTTACTAACTTCTGAATTCCATGCCAGACATCTTTTAACAACATGACCTAGATTTTGGGCATGCAGGAAAAGTGAAACACCACATCAAGCTCAGTGATGAGACACACTTTAAGTACGGAGCATGACCAATACATCCATGCAACGTGGATGCTGTAAAGAAACACCTTCAGGAACTCCTTGACTCAGGAGTTATAAGAGAGTCAGAATCTCCATTTGCTTCTCCTAGAGTGATTGTAAGGAAAAAGAATGGCTCAGTTCACCTTTGGATTGACTATATGAAGCTGAACCTTCAGACGATCAAAGACGCCTATGCCCTCCCTCAAATCTCAAAGAGAGATTTTCTGCTCTTACATTGTCCAAGTGGTTCTCTGTGTTAAATCTTAAATCCGGTTACTACCAGATTGAAATGGAGGAGTCCGACAAGCAGAAAACTGCATTTGTCTGTCCATTAGGATTTTGGGAATTCAATAGGATGCCTCAGGAAATCACAAATGCGCCGTCAACCTTTCAAAAACTTATGGAGCTATGCATGGGGGATATAAACCTTAAGGAAGTCTTGGTGTTTATTGATGATCATCTTCTCATCATCCTTTGAAGGACACGAGCAGCATCTGAAGCGTGAGCTTCAATGACTGAAAGATAATGGCATGAAACTTGACCCAGAAAAAATCAAGGCTCTAACAACATGGCCTGTACCCACCAACCTTAAGGAGCTCTGGTCTTTTATTAAGGTTTTGCTGGGTATTACTGGAGATTCATTGAGGGGTACTCCCACATCGTCAAGCCCCTCACTGAGTTAACGTCTGGTTATCTGCCACTCAGAAAGGGAACCAAAAGACCTGACAAAAGTGCTGGCACACTATAACCCAAGAGAGCCTTTTGGCCAAAGGTGGACCCCCTGTTGCCAAAAAGCATTTGACCTGATCGTCCAAAAGCTGACAGCCCTGGGGTTTGCTAATCCACAGCTTCCGTACATCTTGCATACAGATGCAAGAACAGTCAGTTTGGGAGCTGCCCTATAACCAGCTTCAAGATGACCAACCAAGAGCTATTGCTTTTGCAAGTTGTGGCCTCTAAAAGAATGAAATGAAGTACTCTACTCACAAGCTTGAATTTGTAGCCCTCAGGTGGGCAGTCACAGAGAAGTTTTCAGATTACTTGTATGGCACTGATTTCACCGTTGCGACTGATAATAACCCGTTAACATACATCTTAACATCTGCAAAACTTGACACAAGTTATAGGTGGTTGTCTTCCTTGTCCACCTATTCTTTTAAGCTCCAACACAGAGCTGGCAAGCAAAACCTGGATGCTGATGCATTATCTTGTTGCTCTCATGGTCCACCATAGGATGATCCCATATCACAGACAGAGAGGGAGAGAATAAAGCAGATCATAAAAATCAAATCAAATAAAAAAATATAACAAAAAGAGGACTCCTTGAAAATAAAACTGAGCTTTCTGTCTAAGAACTGATGTGTAAGTGCTGGTGAAAATAAACGAAAATGTTCCTAAAACAAAACCTATTTAGCTGTTCTAGTGTGCGTAAACAAAAATACAAGGGAACAGCACCTCTATACCTAGTGTTTCTAAACAATCGTGGAACCTAATCATGAGGGCAAAACAAAATCAATAACAGTATCGAATCTTTCCCTGGCCCAAATCTGGGACACACACAGCGCACTAATGCTATATATATATATTCAAACAAAGTTGTCGAGGAGGGTGTCTGCCGGCATCTGTTGGGCCTGGCCGGCTTTTATAGCTGGCCAACAGAGGTTGGCTGGGGCCCGCACCAATCAGCTCCGGACCGAGAAGACACGCCTGCTGGACATGCCCACTGTACAAGACACCTAAGACAGGATACAAACAGACACACATACATGCACACACACTGAGAGGGTAGAGAAATACAGCCAACAGCTCACAGCCATAACACTGCCGTTTGTTGGGTCTCTAGCTCATCATCCAACAGCTATCCCGGACAGCTTCCAGACAGAAGAGGTTGATGGATTCCCTCTTATCCCCTCTCTTTCTGAGGATAAGTTGAAGGAAAAGCAGAGGTCAGACCCTGCAATTAGGGAAGTGATTACGCAGATTGTGACTGGTCAAACTCCACCTTCAGGTCTTAGGTCAGAGCTCCCTGAACTTCCCTTGCTTCTGTATGACTTCAACTGGTTGTAGCTGTGTAAAGGTGTGCTCTATAGAAGGAGGCAAGATGGGCCTCACACCACTCTTCAGTTGGTGCTCTCTCAGGAGCTGACAGCAGTGATGTTTGCGAGTCTCCACAACAACATGGGGCACATGGGAGTTGAACGAACAGTGGATCTAGCAAGAACCAGAATTTACTGGTCGAAATTGCAGATGACTATTGAAAGAATGATTAGAACCTGTGAGTGTTGTATACGTATAAATACCCCGCCTGAGAGAGTCACACCATTGGTGAGTATTAAGAACAGTAGGCCTCTTGAACTTGTGTGTGTGGACTTCTTGTCTTTAGAATCAGATAGGTCCAATACTAAAGATATATTGGTCATCACTGACCACTTTACTGAGTATGCAGTGGCTGTGCCAACTCCCAACCAACAAGCACACACTGTAGCTAAGATCCTTTGGGAAAATTTCACTAGTCATTATGGGTTTCCTGAGAGGTTGCACAGTGATTCGAGGTCCTGACTTTGAATTAAAGACCATAAAGGAACTCTGTGATCTCACTGGCATGAAGATGGTGCGGACTACCCCATATCATCCAAAAGGGAACCCAGTCGAGAGGTTCAACCGCACTCTTCTCCAAATGCTTGGAACATTGAATCATAACAAGAAACTGCATTGGAAGGACATCATAAAGTCTATGATGTCATAAAGATGCTTATAATTGCACAACACATGAAGCAACAGGGTTCTCTCCATGTGAGCTCATATTTCGGAGGCAACCCAGGCTTCCGATCGATCCTGCTTTTGGGGTGCCTATCAACACCCATTAAAAGTCTCACTCCCAGTATGTCAGTGATTTGAAGCGTCACTTGGAAGAGAGTTATAAGCTTGCTCAGACTGCAACAAGATCCAATTTGATTAACGGGTCACAGAGTCAACTTTGGAAGTTGGTGATAGAGTTCTTGTCCGCAATTTCAGACTGCGTGGGCAAGCTCAAGCTAGCAGACAAATGGGAAGAGGAAGAGTATGTGGTCCTCAAGCAAGTGGGTGACATCCCTCTTTACACAGTTAGGAGAGAAGGGATTGGCCTGTGTGCACTTTGCATCATGATCCGATTCTTTCTTGTGGCTTCCTACCTTCAGCTGCCATTATTAAGCCTGTTAAACAACCTTCAGTCAGGAGACCGAGAACAAGACAAAGTCCAGATAGTGAGAGTGGGGAGGAAGAGTGTTCTGACACTGAGGAGTTACATGTGTGGGCACCTGTTCCTCTTCACAACCAAAAGCCTGATATGTTTATCCCTGTCCATGAAACCCACAAGTTGAGAGAGCCTCTTTCTGTGCTCACACAACCTACGTTACCTGATATGTCACTTTTTTCTGTCCTTCCTGCTTCCTCAGCAGTTGAACCTTCAGTAGAGAAAGAGATAGATACCTACCTGTACACAACTTACCTGAGTCTCTTGTGTCAGAATGCACACTCTGTAAAGGAAAACTTAAATGATACATACATCTTACCTGATATCTACTTGATAAAAACATCTTACCTGAACATAACTTACCTGATAAAGACATCTTACCTGAACATTACAACTTACCTGATAAAGACATCTCCCTAGGAGATGACAACCTAACTAAACCAGACCAAATATCCAGTTGTGGCTCACCTGTCAGTGTACCTCTGGACACACATCAACAGTCTCCTAAGGAGACATTCCTCAATGCAAATGGACAGTGTCAAGTGTTGTCAGATTTGACTGCTAGCCAAAAAGAGGATCTGATGTAGGATAAACAATAACCAATCAACCTAAACCTGTGAGTTCATTAAAGCAGAAATGACTTCATGAACTTCTTTACTGATAAAATTGTTGGCATTAGAGATAAAATTCATAGCACCCTTCCAGCTGTCAAAGATGTAAATACAGTGGTATTAGAAACCTCTGTAAGACATAGTCAATATTTGGATTCTTTCTTTCTAATTGATCTTCCTGAGCTCACTTCAGTTATTACAGCATCTAAACCATCAACTTGTCTTCTAGACCCCATCCCAACTAAATTGCTCAAGGAGGTTTTTCCATTAATTAATACGTCCATATTAAATCAGATAAACTTATCTTTATTAGCAGGATATGTGCCTCAGTCTTTTAAAACTGCTGTAATTAACCATTACTTACCCTTTTAGAATGGGTTGTTGTCAATCAGTTGGTTGATCATTTAAACAGGAATGGTTCTTTTGAAGACTTTGAGTCAGGTTTTAGGACTCATCATAGTACAGAAACGGCTCTGGTTAAAGTTGGTTGACAGACAATGGACTTGTCTCTATACTTGTCCTGCTAGATCTCAGTGCTGCCTTTGACACTATTGATCACAGTATTCTACTACACAGACAGAGTGTAAATGTAATCAGCTAGTTAAAATCCAAGCATGCCCTAAAGACATAAAGGTTTGGATGACCTGTAATTTTCTACTTTTAAACTCAGAAAAAACAGAAGTCATTGTATTTGGCCCTAAACATGTCAGAGATTCATTATTTAATCACCTGGTTTCATTGGAGGGCACTACCTTGGCCTCCAGTGCTACTGTGAAAAACCTTGGTGTTATATTTGACCAGGATATATACTTTAATTCTCAGATAAAGCAGGTGACCAGGACTGCTTTCTTTCACGTTCATAATATCACCAAAATTAGGAACAACCTTTCTCAGAGTGATGCCGAAAAACTAGCACATGCATTTATGTCTTCCAGGCTGGATTATTGTAACTCATTATTGTCTGGTTGTCCAAATAGCTCTTTTAAAAGCCTCCAATTGATTCAAAATGCTGCAACAAGAGCACTGACAGGAATTAACAAGAGAGATCATATAACTCCAGTTTTAGTTTCTCTTCATTGGCTCCCTTTAAAATCTAGAATTGAATTTAAAATCCTCCTCCTTACATACAAGGCCTAGCTCCATCATATATGAAAGACCTCATAGTACCATACTGTCCCAACAGATCACTACGATCTCTAAGTGCAGGTCTACTTGTGGTTCCTAGAGTTTCTAAAAGTAGAATGGGAGGTAGAGACTTCAGCTATCAGGCTCCTCTCCTGTGGAACCAGCTCCCAGTTTGGGTTCGGGAGGCAGACACCGTCTCTGTGTTCAAGGTCAGGCTTAAGGCTTTCCTTTTTGTTCCCTTAGTTATGCTGCTATAGGCCTAGGCTGCAGGGGGACAATGTACTGGGGACATGTCCTCTACTCTCTTCTCTGGCTCCTGTCCTCTAATATCTCATAATTTATTTTCTCCTACTAACCACTGTATGTCTATCCTCCCGTCTCATAGATCATCAGCTATGTGTTATATTATTAGATCCTACGTCTTTCCTTCAGCTTGATGTATGTATCTATGACAGAAGTTAGTTTGTCTTGTTTCTCTTGCTCTTGCTCTTCTTTTCTCTCTATCTTTTGTTTCTACCTGGCTGGCCCTTGGCAGATGGGTCCCTCCATATAAGCTCGGTCCTGCTTAAGGTTTCTTTCTGTTAAAAGGGAGTTTTTCCTTGCCACTGTTGCCCTCAGGCTTGATCTGGAGGTTGCAGGCTGGTTTTTGGAAAGCATAGACAATATGTATTGTTATTGGCGCTATATAAATGAAATTGAATTGAATTGTTTTTTAAAGTACGCAAAGTGAAAGAAAGGAAGAAAAACGAGATAAATTCAGTGAAAATGGAGTCTACTGTAGGCAAACGAGCTGTCACTGAGTGTTTGCTAAAAAAAAAAAAAAAAAAAAGGCAACAGAAAGTGAGTTAATGATCCCATAGATGTAGTTATAGCTCGCTGGCTAACGTTTATGGCACTTGCCGTTAGCTCTGAACTACTGTTAGCTCGTGTGCTAGCACTTAGCTGTTGCTCCCAACTCTCTTCTGTGTGTCTGTGTATGGACAACCTCCCCCCTCGTCTGTTACTGCTTTCAGCAGCAAGGTAAAGGCCCAATCCTCGAACGATGTCCTCCCTTGTAATGTCACCAAAAGAACATTTATTTATTAGTTTACTTTTTGTGTAGATCCCCTGTGGCTGTGCCGGGTACCAGAGCCGTTTAGCGCCTGTGCCTCACCGAAAACAGAGATTGGTGAGCATGGTTATTATTATTATTATTATTATTATTGGTTTCAATTAATTATTTCGTTTTATTTTGCAATTGAATTGGTACGCGATGGTATTGTACTGAATATAGATGTTAAAAAGGGTTATTTACAAGAAACAGTTTAACTAAGATGTGCAGTATTGCATATTGTTTTGTGCCATGGTAACTGTTGCCAAGGTAACTGTGAATGACAACTATATTACTGAATAACTGATGATATTTTTTTGTTTGTTTTTTGTGTTCTTTTGGATTTTGTTTTGCCTGTTCCAGTGAATCCCGTGGTCACTAGACAGGTCCTGCTACACTCTCTGGTGTGGTAGGCCCAACATCAATTCCCTCACACACAGCCCCCTGGAACACAATTCCCCCTACCCTCAATTCCACAGACTTTCTCCAACAAACTAGGAGTCATCAGAACCCTCCAGCACCGAGCACAGACTGTACCCACTAGACAGGAGGGCAAGGACAAGGGGGGACAACACATTAAACAAATCCTCAAAACATGTGGATATCCCAACTGGGCCTTTGTCAAAGGCGCAAAAAGATATCCCAGATATACATAGCTGGTGTATCAGAGAAACTGAGGAGAATTTTTGGTAAACACCACATCCCAGTTTATTTCAAACCTGGAAACACAATAAGACAGAAACTGGTCCACCCCAAGGACAAAACACCTAGACAGAAACAGAGCAATGTAGTGTACGCGGTTCAGTGTAGCGAGGAATGTACAGACCTGTACATTGGGGAAACCAAACAACCCATACACAAGCGCATGGCCCAACACAGGAGAGCCAGCTCATCAGGAAACGACTCAGCAGTCCACCTCCACCTGAAGGACAAAGGACACTCCTTTGAGGATAACAACGTCAAAGTCCTGGCCAGAGAGGACAGATGGTTTGAGAGAGGAGTTAAGGAAGCCATCTATGTCAAAGTGGAGAAACCTTCTCTAAACAGAGGAGGTGGACTGAGATTTAATTTACCAACTATTTATAATTCAGTTTTGACTTCTGTCCCCAAGAAGTTTCAACAACATTCACACATTGAGCGTCCAGGTTCCCATGGACAATAGCCTCGTTAGAGCTCTATTCATAGGGTAAGTTAGCCTAGGCACACAGTTCCCCCCATTCAAGGACAGGTAAGTATCAGCCATTAAGGTAATTAGTGACCCCAGTTTCTGGTCAAGCAAGTTTCTGGTGGGTGTTACCCACAGAGTTTTTTCCTATTTAAACCTCAATTTCCCACTAGTTTATCAGAACTGAAGAAGCTACTCGGATGAGTGGCGAAACGTCTTCAAGAAATTTTACAAGTCCAGCTGACCTTATTCAATGCTTTTTTTGGATTTCCATGCAGTGTTACAAGTAGATGGAACAACAGCCGGGGCGACCAATCACATGTTAATGGGAAAATGGGAGAGCCATTTGGAGAGCAATATTTAGGTTAGAGACGGGACCAGAGACTGTCAACCCTTTGTGTATTGTAATTATTAACTAAACACTATGGACAGTAGTTGTAGTGGTAGTGACGACACAGTGGCTGGATATTGGTATGGACGCGTCCCTACCCAATTCTACGCCCCTGACACACAGTATACCGCAGCCTAACAGCCATTTCAGCTCTACAGATGTCACAACGCGGTGAGGTTTTGGTTTTCCTGTCTTTATCTCGTGACTTCCTGTTTTACTTAGTAACTCTCCTCTCGTTTTAGGTATATATAGCCTGTGTCTTCACTTGTCCTGTGAGTGTTTCGTCTGTTTGTCATCCAATCACCCCAGCCTTTCATGCTCACAGCTTGTCTCAGTATTGTGCTTTGAATTCTTGCCTGTTTTTTTCCTTTGTATTTTACCTCAACAGATTTTTGGTTTTCTTCCATTGGAGTTGTTTTTTGTTCATCAATAAAGTTGACTTCAGCCATTTCTCTCTCTGCATCTGAGTTCTGTATAGTGTCTCAGGCTGACAGTACACTCTGGCCAGTATGATGTCAGCCATTCTTGCTCAAGAACCTCAAATCTCTCATTAGGACAGTTGGTGCTGGCATCAAGTTAGCTGCTCTGGAGTGATTCTCTGGAGAGATCTGACAATCTAAACCCCTTTTGTTAGACTGTTCAATGCATTTTGAGCATCATTTCTGACAGGTCTAAGAGCCTCAATGATATCTTACTAGTCGGGGAGAGCCCGTACATGGGCCACGGATGAGTGATTATGAGGTTCATTGCTCTGCAGTTCCGTTACTAATTTTAAAGAGGCCTTACAGAAAATCTTTCATCCTGTATCCTGACCGACCAGGAGAAGGGAAGGGAACTGATTGTGCTGACACACGGTATACGAACCATCTGCATCATCCACTTATGCACCCTGGTGGTGGACAGTGGGTGGAATTCCACTTCCTTGTACGATGTCTTGCTCGAGATGCTGGCTGTTCCCATCCAAGAGCTAATGTTGGACCTACTCCCCAGACCTGGATTCCGTGGTAGCACTAGCCATCCGGACGGACAACAGAGTCTGTGAACTTCAATCTGTAGCCAGCAGCAGCTTATCAATGGCAGAGAAAATTCCACCCTCTCAAACACCAAAATTGTCACTCCCCTGCTGCTCGTCACTGTAGAAACATATTCACTTTCCCACAGAGGAAACGCAGGGGCCTATGCAGCTAGGTAGAGCTTGACTGATGCAGGAGGAGCGATGGCGGCATCAGCAGGAGGGATGCTGCTTTTACTGTGGGGTCATCTCAGGTCCTCGCAGTAGTGAGCCACTCCACTCCATGAAAACTCATTGCAATTAAAGTAACGCATGTCACTACCACACACCTGGAAGCTCTCATAGACTCAGGGGCTGATGAGAGCATGATGAACTGGGGGTTAGCTGAAAAGCTGGGCACTGAAAAGCTTCGCATTGATTGGAAACCAGGAACATATTTCCTATTCAAGTCTACTTCACACACTCTGACATTGAGACATCCTTGGCTACTCCGGCAGAACCCGCACATAACTTAGGAAACAGTGAGAATCATGGGGTGGTGGACAGCCTGTAAGGGCAGCTGTTTAAACCCCTTGACACCTAGCAAAACTTTGACTGAAATTAACATTGTCTCTGTCAATTCTGCCACAGACTCAGAATACCCAGACTTAAGTCTGGTGCCCACCTGCTATCACCACCTCTGGGAAGTTTTTAACAAGACAAAGGTCACCTTCTCTTCATCCACAATGCGATTGTGCCATCGATCTTATTCCCAGCTCCACCATTCCCAAGGGGCGAAGGACTATATCGACACCTCTCTGAAGGCTGGGCTCCTCTGTCCCTCCTCATCACCTGCTGGGGCGGGGTTCTGTTTTCTGGGCAAGAAGGACAAGCTATAGGTTAAAGAAGAAAAGAGTGTTTTTCATGCTGATACCATTTCCTTCCTGGGCTTCACGGATGGGCCCCTGGAAGAGTGCAGACGGACGCAGCTAAAGTGACCGCTGTGGCTGAATGACCCATGCTGGATAGTCACAAAAAGGTTCAGCAGTTCCTTGAGTTTGCTAACTTTTACAAGCAGTTTATTTGAGGCTTTAGTGCTATAGCTGCTATCTATTTTGTCAACAGAATCAATAAAAGCTAAGTGTATGTATATGTATTTTTTTGGATAATCTAAATATCTCAAGTGATAAAACCTATTTAAACTAACCTACAACCCAATAAAACATTCCTTTGAGAATGTGTTCTTAGTTTATTTTTTTCATTTATTAATTTTTGACTTGAATGGCAAGATTAGTAGTAAAAGTGCATTTAACAAAATATAAACACCTGCTCCCATTTTTCATGAGCTGCACTCGAAGATCTAAAACATTTTCTATATACACCAAAAAACCTATTTGTATTGTTCACAAATCTTTCTAAATCTGTGTTAGTGAGCAATTCTCCTTTGCCGAGATAATCCATCCCACCTCACAGGTGTTGCATATCAAGATGCTGATTAGACAGCATTAGACAGGTGTGCCTTAGGCTGGCCACAATAAAAGGCCACTCTTAAATGTTCAGTTTTATCACATAGCACAACAGAGTGCCACAAGTTTTGAGGGAGCGTGCAATTGGCATGCTGACTGCAGGAATGTCCACCAGAGCTATTGCCCATGAATTTAGCATTCATTTCTCTACCATAAACCGTCTCCAAAGGCCTTTCAGAGAATTTGGCA
Source organism: Mugil cephalus (assembly GCF_022458985.1). Taxonomy (NCBI): domain Eukaryota; kingdom Metazoa; phylum Chordata; class Actinopteri; order Mugiliformes; family Mugilidae; genus Mugil; species Mugil cephalus. The sequence goes on along the minus strand of NC_061777.1, from coordinate 28,380,356 downwards.
GTACATCCAACCGGCCTCACAACTGCAGACCACGTGTAACCACACTACCCCAGGACCTCCACATCCAGCATGTTCACCTCTATGATCATCTGAAACCAGTCACCCGGACTGCTGCTGCAACAGTCGTTTGCATAACCAAAGAAATCCTGCACAAACTGTCAGAAACCATCTCAGGAAAGCTCATCTGCATGCTTGTAATCCACATTGGGGCTCCAACCTGACAGCAGTTCGACAATGTTAACTGACTTGAGTGGGCAAATGCTCACATTCAATGGTGTCTGGCACGTCGGAGAGGTATTCTCTTCACAAATGAATCCCGGCTTTCATCGACATCGTGTGGGTGAGCAGTTTGCTGATGTCAGCGTTGTGGATCGAGTGGTCCATGGTGTCGATGGAAGCTGAAAACATCCCAGTTCTTGAATGGCCAGCATACTCATTGGACATGTCACCAATTAAGCATGGGGTGTTCTGGATCTGTGTACAAGACCAGCAACTTCGCACAACCATTGAAGAGGAGTGGACCAACATTCCACAGGACACAATCCACAACCTGATCAACTCTATGTGACCGAGATGTGTTGCACTGCGTGAGGCGGATGGTGGTCACACGAGATCCTGACTGCTTAGACAGCTTTGTGAACAATATTTGAGGCAAATAGGTCTTTTGTGTATATAGAAAATGTTTTAGATCTTTGAGGTCAGCTCATGAAATGTGAGAGAAAAAAGTAAAGTGTTGCAGTTATATTTTTGTTCTGTGTATGTTGTTCCCAATTAATGCGATAGCTGGATTTCTGGATTATTGGAAAAAGTATTTTTTTGACCAAGTCAACAATTCTTCATCAACCCACTGATGTAGATCATTTGATGGTAGTTCTGGAATTTATGTACTCTAACTGTACTGTCCTCGTCAAAGTGTAACAACTTCAACTACACAGTGAGCTGAACTCTCTCTATTCACAAACATGAAGAATGCTTGATGTTACTTTTGAAGGTCTATTTCACTCTTCACAGGACTGGATCTAACAGGATATAAACACGGAGTCTGTAATATGAAAGGGAGATGGAAACTAAGAAAGAAAACAACAGAATACATCAATTAAACTACATCCTAGTTTCACACACATAATATGAGCTATCCAACTGTCTGACAAGATAGCCCACTTACAATGACCACAGTGAATAGTTAGCATTCTACAAGTTAACATTAGCATGACCAAGTTAGCGATAGCATAAACAAATTAGCAAGTTAGCTTTTTAACATCGTTTTTTAACAGCATTATCTATTTATAACAAAATGAAATACATACAAGCGTTGCGTCTACTGCGGTCAACAGGTGTGAAGTGTTCACTTTGAATGAGCGAGCATCTGCAACTGTTTGCTCATAAATCACCGTAACATCATCTACTTCCAGTTTTAGCACTAAACACAATTTCAAAATAAGAGTCTGTTGGAAATCACAGCACGCAACAAAAAGAGCATGAAACGAATATATGCCTCAAGGGCAGAACACTCGCCATCTGGCCTTAAGACCACTACTAACTTTAAATGTCTCTGAATCTTAAAGATCAATCTTTGGGCCAACGAAGAACAACTTGTGATACAGGTCTCAGAAACATCTTTGTAGAGCCTTGATCCGATGTCCTTAGTTCTACCTTACACACTTTTCCATCTCTCCCACGAAAGACAGCTGTGATCCTCGCCATAGGCCATGCATTGCGTGCAGAGTGATTGTCTTTCAGAAACACAATGTACCCTTCTTTCAAATCACGTTGGGAATGTCTCCATTTTTGTCGGACTTGTAGAATGGGAAGAAACTCCTGACGCCAGCGAAACCGGAATCTGTCGGTGAGGGCTAGCACTTGTCTCCATTGCCTACTGAGGAGATCCTTGTCTGTGAATTCTCCCTGAGGTGCTGTTACCCCAACCTTCTGGGTAAGTTTCATTGCAGGGGACAAGATGTGAGGTGACTCTGGATCAGTGGAGACAGAGGTCTGGCATTTATTATTACAGCCACCTCCATCATGAGGGTGCAGAGGACGTCATGGGTAAGATGAATGTTCTCTTGTAGCAAGATGGCGTCTAGGATCTGTCTTGACCCATGACAGATGAGCACCCATGCTGACTCAGGAAGTTCTGCACTGTGACATCAGGTTATCTTTGGCTCAGTCCCAGTTCCTTTGCAGCAGCCACGAAGTTTGTTCCACAGTCTTATCTGCCTCACAGGCCTTGTATGGCAAAGGAACGTCTCAGTGGGTTAATACAGCTGGATGTATCCAAGGAGTTGATGACCTCAATATGCACTGCCTGAGAACTAATGCAGCAGAAAGGCATTGCCTGTCTCTTGCTTTGTGCTTGTCCACTTCGTGTCCGCCTGGAGACCACTTGCCAAGGTCCAAAGATGTCCACACCAACATAAGTGAAGGGTGGTCATGTGTGTTAACGTTCTGAAGTCGGCCATTAGTTGCACCTCTTTTCCTCATCTCAACTTTTTGCACACAACACGCTTTCCACCTGTGCAGCTCTGAGAAAAGATGGCCTTGGTGCATCACATCTTGACTTATCTTGCCCAAGGACATGACCATTCTTGGGCAAGATAATGAGGTTCTTTTCCACCAAGCTCAAGTCTGCATGTTTCAATCTGCCACCAACACAGATCAAATCACCTTCAAGGACAGGTCTGAGCTTTTGAAGGGAACTGTCTTTGGCTATGGCATAACCCAGTTCAAGAGCTGTGAACTCCTCTGTGTAGATGTCGGCCCGAGCAGCTTTGATAATAATGTGTCTGGCTTGAGACAACTCATCCACAGTATGTGGGAGCTTGCAGTAGTGCCATCTTTTACACTCACTGGACATGTTATTGTGTCTGTAAGCTCTGGCTATGTGAATGAGTAGAGCGATTGCCCTGGTGAGAGAGCGCATAGACAAAAAGCATCTGTGTTAACATAGAACTATAGGTCAGGTCTTGAGGACTGATGAATACATCTCAGTTGTTTGTGAATATACACAGAAGCGTTTGCTTTGGTTGTGAATGTATCTAAGCACTACTTTGTTGTCACAGAAGAACTTGATGGCACTGAGCTTCATGTCCAGTTCATCTTGGACGATTCCTGCAACTTCCACAGCTAGTACTGTGGTGCAAAATTCCAGCCAAGGGATGGTGGGTTCAGACTGCGGTACCAGCTTAGCCTTCCCTAAATTGAATCCCACTTTAATCTGTCCCTCACCTTGAATGGTCCTGAGATACCCCACGACTCCAATGGCTTTTGTGGATGCGTCCGAGAACACACATAACTCTGTGTGTACAGCTTTGGAGAGTGATGTTGCAGTATATGCCCACGGTTCACTCAAGTTGTGTAGCAACTCTCGCCAGACCTCCCATTGCTTTAGCTTTTGTGTATCCCAGTCACATGCATCAACACTTAGTTCTCCTAGGAGACTTTTGCCTTCAATGGTTACTGGCGCTACCATACCCAAGGGGTTAAAGATGCTGTTCACTGTAGTCAGAACTCCCCTGCAAGTGAAAGCTTTCTTGTGTACTGAGACTGCGAATGTGAAAGTGTCTGTCGTTGTCTCTCACAGTAGCCCCAGGCTGCGTTGAACTGGAGTAACTTCACCATTGAAGTCGAGGTCTTTCAGAGCTGCTCTGTCTTCTGGCGCAAATGACTGTAGCACAGCTCCGCTATTTGAGGCAAACTCGTGGAGCCTCAGATTTGATTCACTGAGAGATGCCTGTGTTCTCTGTAACAAGCTGATAGCTTCAGCTTCGCTGGGCACCGATATAAGTCCATCATCTACATAAAAGTGACGTTCAACAAACTGAACAGTGTCGTCTCCGTGCTTATGTGCACCTTCTTGGATTGCTCTCCTCAGTCCCTAAATGGCCACAGATGGGGACAGGCTATTTCAAAACACATGGACCCTCATCCTGTAGTCAATGATATCCTTAGACATGTCATTGTCCTTATACCACAAGAACCTCAGGAAGTTTCTGTGGTCGTTGCGGACGTAGAAGCAGTGGACATCTGCTGTATGTTGGCGATCACTGCTACTTGTTCCTTTGCGAAAGTTTATTAGCACTCCAGTGACTGAGTTCATAAGATCTAGGCCTGTGAGAAGAACATCATTCAGTGACATGCCAAAGTGCTTGGCACTGGAATCAATCACCACATGGATGTTATCAGGGTTTCATGGGTGGTAGACCCTGAAGGTTGGTAAGTACCAACATTCTTCATTCTCTTCCAGTGGCGGAGCCACTTCTGCATGTCATTTGTCAAATACTTTCTTCATAAATTCCAGGAATTGGTCTCACATCTTTGGTTTCCTCCTCAGGGTTTTCTCCAAAGAGGTGAAGCGGGTGAACACCTGTTCACGATACGGGATAGACGTTGACGTGGAACTCTGAAGGGGAGAGGTGCAACCCAGTTATTTGACGTGTCTCTGCGCATTTCTCGATTCATGATTTCCAAAAAGACTATGTCCTCGTTGGATGGTGCAGGTTTGTTGTCAGAATCTGTCTCCTCGAAGACCTTGTGTCCAAGGGCTTCCAATGACACCTTGCAGGGTTTCTTCTTCTGTTCTCTGCAATAGGACACACATTCAGTGAGCTTCATGAAGCTTTCGCATAGTTTGAGGATGGAGGGACGGCCGTTCTGTAGCACATCTGTCTTAAAGGTGCTGACCTTTGATTTATGTGCATTTCCTAAGCACACATCTTTAACCAGGACCCATCCTAAATCCAGTCTTTGAGCAAAAGGGGCATTGTGAGGTCCGCTTAATTGCTGTTTCACTTTATGAACTGCAACAATGTCCCTGCCTAGCAAGATGAGGATTTCCGCCATGAGATCAAGTTCTGGTATGCAGGAAGCAATTCTTCACAAATGTGGATGGTGACTGGGTGCATCAGGTGTTGGTATTTCAGAGCGGTCGCTGATTAGCTCATTGCACTCAATTAGCGGTGGTAGAGATAGCATGTCCACCCATCGAGAGATTAAACTTGAATCCCTTCTGCTTTTTCAAAAATCATCGTAACATCGTCTACTTCCAGTTTTAACACTAAACACACATTTCCAACCAGGACCCATCCTAAATCCAGTCTTTGTGCAAAAGGGGCACTGTGATGTCTGCTTACTTGCTGTCTGACAGTTTCAAAAAAAGAGTCTGGCATAAATAACGGCACGCAAAAATAAGAGCATGAAGCGAATATATGCCTGAAGGGCAGAACACTCACATAAAACCAAACAGCATGTAACAAAATATGGCATAAGAATTTGATGGCATAATGATCGCATAAGAACTAGTTTGCACTAGTAACCAGCATAGAAGAATCTATATTTATGCCATGTAGGACATACAATACATATAAATAAACAACTGACAACCGAAACCTGTATAACGATACAGGATTACGGACTTAGCGAGGTAACTTCAGGGTTAACCCTGGGTTTCCGGTATCACGAAGCTGGATTCATTCTTATCGAGGTCAAAGAATCCATAAAATGTTTTAAAAAACGGTGTGAGAATTGGGTCTAAAAGGCAGGTTGTGGGCTTTACTTGGGAGAAAACTCAACCAAGTGTCCTCGTATCAACCAGGGCAAAACTTAGTGTTTCCTCACGTAAAATCAATGATCCGGGTGCGTCAATGGTTAAAATCTGTTGGGGTAAGACTCGACGTAATGTCATTGATTTTACCTCTGTAGTGGTCTGCAAAGTGCGTCACTAGGTGTCCTTGATGATCTGTTAAAATTTGTGTTGGTTATACGGCCTATTGTGGGGTTATGGTGAATTTGTGTTATGTAGTTTGTGGAGGTAGGAAATTCTGGCTGTTTGACTGAGTTATTGTACGTTTTGAGGAGTTCCTGTAATATTTCGTAATGAACTGTAAGCTTTGATTTTCTCCATCTCTGCTCCGCACTCCTGCAATTTCTTTGCAGATGTGTTATTTCTACATTTCTCCACGGTAGTGTAGGTTTCGATTTAATTATCTTAGCAACAGGTGGGGCCACTGAATCCAGCGCTGACTTCAGTTTGTTGTAAAAATCATTAATAATAAAATCACAGGACGCTGGTAAAATCTCAGGAGTGCTCTGTAGAACCTGGATATGCAGCCACTTCAGGAGTAAGGTAGCGTTTCCTCACTGTTCTCACAGGGGCCTCCCGGTGGTTAAAACTGGTGATGTTAAAAAACACACAGAAATGGTCAGACACAGCCAGATCCACGACAGAGGACACACCCACAGATAAGCCATAAGATAAGATATGACCAGGTCCAGGGTGTGCCCCCTGCCGTGGGTCGGCTGCGTGACATGTTTAGTAAAATCAAAGCATTTTAAACTGGTGATTTTAATATACACGTGGATGTGTCCTCGGACTCTGTTATATGATGTGTGGATAATTGGTAATAGTTCGGAGAAGTCTCTGATAAAAGGAAGGAGGAGGTGGTTGGGGTGGTCTGTAGATTGTGACACAGAGGATAGGTGGGCTGCTAAAGACAAAGGCATGATACTCAAATGATGTGTAACTGTCAAAAAGAGTTTCATTTGAGAACATGTTATTTTTATAATTTATGCAGTCCCTCTTCCTCTTTTGTCCCCCCCTGGTGAAAAAAAAAAAAAGTTTAAATTTGGTGGGGAAGCCTCATTTAGTTAACATTTAACAAAGCCCCGAATCCCAATCACTGCGCTGCATAGATGAATTTCATGTATGACAATTAGTCTCATTGCCCCAGATGTAACCCCTCTGGAGTGAAAAGAACGTGGGAGCAAATAAAAACCACCACAAAAACATCATTTAATCTGGTGAGTTGGATTTCTTAATACTCAATGTTACACGGACTACAATAAAGCTGGAAGCTGATGCCCCAGTTACATCATATCAGTACATCAAGTTGTTGACCTGAATGAAATTGTCCTGATTTTGAGCTGTGTTTGAGCTTAGCGGAGACAAATGGCAAAAATATACTCTTCTTTGTGTGGTTTTCTCCTGGAAGATATGCCGTAACACTCTTCTCGCCATTTGGGCTCCAATCTCAATCGGATCTTCAATGAAAAGGCACGTGGTTCTTTCCCAAACAGCTGATTGGCCGGTAGGTGAAGCCTTTTATCGGATTCAGATAAATCCTGAAAGTTACCCTGACCTAAAGCAGGTTAGCCATTCAGAGTAAGTTACCATGGTAACGTACAGGAACAGCTGCTATATATGGCGAATTGCTCTCTTCAGACAGGTGTCTTCCCTGCCTCCTTTAAGGCAGCTGTTATGCCCAGCCTAGGGATACCTAAACATAACATAAAAAAAACTCTCCCTCTTCCACACTTATGAAAAGGATACACAGAACATGGAGAAATGCAATCCAATAACGAAGGGATTTATTTACCCAAACAAAAATAAAGTCTTTGGGGTGAGCATCACCTAAAACAATAAACAAAACAAGCTGGGTTGAAATCTGACTTGCCTATACCCAAAGAAAAAGGAGTCAACAGAAAAACAGGTTTCTAACCTCACTCACTATCCAACAAAACAGGAGAAAAGATGGACCAAAATAAAAAGGCTACTCACCCCTACTAATATGGGACTGCACACTCTCAATACTATTTACAATATTTACAAGTGAGATACAACATCTCATCCGCACATAAGCGAACCAACACTAATAACAAGAAGGCCAGATCTGGTTGGAGTCGGCGATTTGCGGGGGAGACCATCGCGATGCGGGGGATGCCAGAAAGCCAAGACGAGCCAGCTAGAGAGAGAGTGTCTGTTGCCGGCTTCACTTTTGAAACCGCGGCCTCCAGGACTCCCTCCAATCAGCAACCTCCAGGACTCCCTCCAATCGGCAGCATCCACCTGTAGGGGCACATCCTGAAAACACAATGACACAGCTCCCCACCTGGACCGGGAGGGACAACACAACAAAGAAAACCAAAACAGAATCCAAATTATGACCCCTACGGTCATAACACAGCGGTGGTGAGGCTGCATTCAACAAGTTCAGACGCCAACTTCGTGGCATTGACTCTGCTAGGTATGGTTTGATTCATCCAGCATGACTTCGCATCGCATACAACGGTGTTGAGAAAGACTTTGTTTCTGCGGAGGAAGCCAGTGACTATGTCAAAACCCTGATTTCTGAGTGAGCTATAATAGCTTTTCAGATCTATGTTCTGTTATTGCTCAAAGTTTGTGCTCACTAGCCTTAATTCTCTACCTGCGCAGTATTAGGTCAGCACTACCTCATTTTATGCTTTCTTTATCCATCTGATCTATGTGCAAATTTGATTTGTGTTATTAAGGCAGTCATCTTTGTTGTTTTGTTGGAACGCTCACTTTTAGATGAAACAATATGTGAGCATTTTCAATATATTGTGTTTATCATCACATGCATACTGTTAAATACTGTCAAAATTGGCGGGAGGTTTTTCTCTCTTTTTCTCTCATAGTTTTGTTTGTTCTGCGTAGTCTCCCGGTTGTTCAACGCTATTGTGGACAACTTTTGGTTATTGTGGTAAACACTGCTGTCTCCTGTGTTCTGTGGTTACATGGGGACTTTGGGTGTATTTGTGTTTAGGGGTAGGTTGGGGGAAGGGTGTCCCACCACGGCTCTTTATGAACATTTGCATTGTTGTTGTTTTTTTGTTTTTTTTAAATGGTTAATGGCAATATAGATCCCAATATAGATCCCAGGTCAGGCACACCTCTTAGATTTATCAGTTGAAATATTAGAGGTATGGGTAATCCTGTTAAGAGATCGAAGGTTTTTGCACACTTGAAAAGTTTAAACTCTGATTTAATATTTTTACAGGAAACTCACCTTTGCACTAAAGATCACGATAGATTACATTGCCCTAGGGTAGATCAAGTCTTCCACTCGAACCTTAACTCAAAAGCTAGAGGAGTCACCATTTTAATTAACAAAAAAGTTCAGTTCTCATCCACTGATGTTATCGCTGGAAGGAATGGCAGATACCTCATGGTTGCTGGTACCCTAATGCAAAGAAAAATTTTGTTGGTAAATGTTTATGCTCCAAACTTCGATGATGTTGAATTCGCTAACAGATTGCTGAGTAATATCCCCTTCTTGAATACACACCTGCTAATCCTCGGAGGAGATCTTAATTGTGTTTTTTATCCAATCTTGGATCAGTCTAATCCGACTCAATCTGCTATGTCTAAAACATTTTCTGATTTTATGAAACAGAATGGTGTTATTGATCCATGGAGATCTCGTAACCCCTCCATTTAAAAATTCTCTTTCTTCTCCCAGGTGCACCATTCATATTCTAGTATTGATTACTTTTTGTTTTACTGACAGTACACTTGATTAATGTGTGAATTCTTCTGACTATTTAGGTATTGTAATATCAGACCATTCACCTTTATTATTAGATATTCAGCTTTGTATCTGTAAACGTAGCCACCACTTAGGAGATTTAACTCTCTTTTGGCAGACAAAGAATTTTGCGATCACAGAGAGACACTTAAATGTTACCTGAGAGGTGAATTATTTGTCACTCTGCTCTTTCTAATAAAAAGATTAATGGCTTAATGTACTTGCACCTAGGATTAGTAACCTTGATCGAAGATATGGATTGCACCCTTCTCTGGAATTAACGCTTAAGCAGGGTGTTGATTTTCAAGCAGAATTTGATCTTATTTCAACTAAAGAGGCAGAGCGCTTGTTACTACACAGTTGTGTCACATATTATGAACATGGAGACAAGGCAAGTTGTTTACTTGCACATCAGTTGCGACGACAGGCCACTTCCCATTTGATACTGTAGTATATTATCTTCTTGTTTTTCTCTTCTGTCCCTTTCCTGTGTTTGGGGGTTTGTGAAGTGTGTACAAAGTTCAAAGGTCAAAAGGTCATTTACCAGATGCCAGCTCGTAAAACTAACCAGGACATAAGCCATAAAGTTTTGTTTGTGTATGGGGGTTCTCGGGGATGACCATCCTATATAAGGTGACTGTGGGAGCTGAACGGGAGAGGGGATTCGACGATTGGCCAGAAGCGCTCTCAGATTCAGCAAGAGTTTGACATTGTTCTTTCTTGTAAATAAACCTTTTTAAATGCAAGATAAGACTTGTCAGCGGTGATCACTTCTTTCTTCAGCACATCAATATACAACAATTTTGGCGTCACGAACAGGATGTGTTTGTGGCCTCTCAGCATCTGCTTTCAGTCCTGAGGATCTGACTCCCGCATCAGTCGACTTATATACAGGGTGAGTTTTTCACAATATTGTGCGCTGGTTTGCTCGTGGGGACTGTGCAGTGTTGCTGTGGGGACACACCGTTTAAGACTCTTTGTGGGGTGGTTGTTGTGCTGCTGTTGGAAGTTGTTTGTCGTTCTAAATTTCTAAATTTGAGGTTTTCTTTGCATTGCTGGCAACGCAAAAGGGGGGAAAGGACGATATAGATTTAAAGGAAATAAGAAGATAAGAAAAAGAGAAGTTAGGATTAAGGAATAAAAGGAAATAAGAGTAGGCCTACGAATCGAGAAAAAGTGAAGAAGAGAATAGAAAAGGAATAGAAGAAATAAGAGTAGAAAAGCCTAATTAGTAACATGAGGCGCTGAACTCACATCGTGCAAAGTTAAGTGGAGGGGCCCTTTACCACTGTAACTAGTAAGACACATGGTCTTTGGTAGCAGTGTGAAAATTGGCTTTATTGGCTTTAAAGGAATTGGCTTAAAGTAAAAATAGGATAAAAAAGAGAGAGAGAGAACTCCTGGGCCCAGGGGGAATTTGGAACATTTCGATTTTTGTTTAAAAAAAAAAGAGGTAAATTTAGAGGAAAATGGGAATTGAGGATATAAGAGTTAAATAGGAATAGAGAAAAAGGGGTTCTATAGCTTGAGGCTACTAGGGCAGGTCTAGGACCGCTAGAAAGAATCGCCTAAAAAAGAAAAGAGAAGAAAATAGGAATAGTTAATAGAGAAAGGGAAAATAGTAGTTAGTGAAAAGAAGTTAGTTAGAAGTTAGAGAGAAGTTAGAGGCCTAGTTATTTGGAAGAGAAATGTGTGATCACTTTAAATTTGTGTGTTCTGTATTTGTTGTCTGTGGATCGTTGTTGTTTGTGTTTCAACCGGTTTTATGAAGTAATATGTTAGATTTTATGTTGAATAAAACGAATAAAATTAGGAAATAGGAGATTAAGGCGATAAAAATAATAATATACTTACATATTCAGTGTTTGCTAAAATATTATGAGCCTTTAAAGGACGTTTGATGAATATTATGAGCCTGTAAAGGACGTTTGATAAATATAGTATGAGCCTTTTGTGGGGACTTTTTGGTTAAAATACTATGGAACTCTGCTTGGAGGACTTTGGAAACTGTTAAAATATATGAGCCCCAGAAAAAGGACTTTATATTTAAAGAAATAATAAAGGAAAGTGTTGGCAGGAATGTGTTAGTCACATTGAAGAGTGTATTGTACTTAGTGGTTTTCTACAATGTTAAAGTGTTTGCCTGTTGTCTCTTTTTTATGGGGTGAGAGTTCAAGAAGGAAGCAAAAGGACAAGGGGGGTGTCTGGAGGCAGAGGAGAGAACAGCTGGTCTACCTCACATGAAACTTGAGGCTTGCAGACGACAGCACACGTATCTGAACCCCGCAATAAGGGCAGTGTGATTTTATCCACAGACTCTTTCTAATCTACCTGCTTTTTGACCTCTATGCATTTGTTAATGGTTGATATTGATGATACATATATTGTTTGATTGGTTATCAGATTTGGGACAACAACAGTATATTCATTTGTTTGCACATAGCATGTATGTTGCAGTTTGAGGCTTGGCAATGACTGACCATTCAAATAACAGAGTTTAATTTCGGCTGAGTTGGGGAAGCTGTACCTTGCAATTTGATCGGTTGTTTGTATATGGTTGATAATGTGTGTGGACCTGGCGTTGTTTGCTCTTACATGTGTAGGGTTGTTTTTGCATACTCTGAAGTTGGAAATTTATTCATTTGTTTGTTGATTGTGATAAAAAGGGGGAATATAGGTAGTAATAATAATAGTGTATCAATTAAAATAAACATAATAATAGGATAATAGAATAGAGTTAAGGTAATTTTTAATTAGGTTGAATTTGATTACAGATAAAAAGGGGGTGTTACTATTATATCAAAAATGGATAACTCAAAAGTAACTACTCCTGTTGAGGTAGTTCAGAAGAATAATTCTTTAATTAAAGGTATTGCAAAGATGTCACAGAAATGGTGTAAGCGTTGGCCTGAAATTGAGCAACCATGGCCAGTGATAGGAACCTTTAATCCAGAAGTAATAAAAACAATACAGGTCCTTGTGACCACATATAAGGCCGACGAAAAGAAAGGAAGAAAAGATGAAAGACGTAAACAGAAGAGACAAACGGAGCTTGGCATTCTCCAGCTGTTTGAGAAGGAGGGACAGAAATGGATGGAGATGAAGAAAGACTGTGAAGAGAAGTTAATGACAGAGATTGATGCACCCTTTTCACATGTAGTTCCAGTACAGAGACCTCTGCCGTATAAGAAGGAGATGGAGCTCAGGGAAGTTTATCCTCAGCTTCCGGTAATTAGTCAAGAGGGCAATTACCACATTAAGAATGAGGCTGAGCAGGTTATAGAAGTGGGGAAAGCAGAGACAACTATTAGGATGTATCCAAGTACAAAAAGTAAAAAGAAAACGACACGTTTGGAGACCGGAGGACGATTGAGAATTAAAAGGATGGATTTTGGAGAAGTGGAGGATCAGAGTGATGAAGAAGAAGCCATGGGAGGATATGATCCAGCAGTCAGACGACTACTGGCCAAAGCGGAAAGAAGAGGAGGTAAAACAGGAAGAAGAATGGAACTGAGAGATGAAAGTGAAGTTGAAAGTGGAAGTGGAAATGAAAGTGAAAATGATGACACTGATGAAGATTTGGAAAGTGAGAGTCCTACTCTTTTGAAGTCTGCTAAGATAAAAACTGCTTATAGAATAGAAGAAAGACGACAGATTTTAAGAGAAGTTGAAGAGAATATAGATCAATGCTGTAGATGTCTGGACAAATGCACTACACCAAAAGGAAGGAAGGCATTAGAAGACCAATTACAAGAACTGCAGATTCAGAAGAAAAAAGGGCGCGAAAACATGTTCTCAAAAATTGGACAAGGAATATGAACTGCGTTCAAGGAAAGAGAAGAAGCCTGGTAAGATGTGTCCAGTTGTCATAAGAGGTCAGAATTTGGAGTACAAACCTTGGCAGAGTACTGACATGTCAGATATACTTGAGAAGTTACCTACTCTTCAAGATGGAGCACACCCTTGGATCTCAAAGTTGGAAGAGATCATGGTGGGGACGCAAGCTGCAGTAGGAGACATTAAGAGATTGCTGGCAAATATACTTGGGGTTCCAGCCATGGGGGAGATTTTGCAGAGAGCTGGATTAAACCGTTATGTGGAAACTGCTGTAAATGATTCAGAGCTGTTTGCAGCAAATAGAGGTCGAGTATGGAGAGCATTGAAAGATACATTTCCAACAAATATACACCCCGACAACATTCTCATTGAGCCACGGGGACAGGAAGAAAATCCGAGAGCCTATGTGTCAAGAGCCTATCAGGTGTGGAGAAATGTCACAGGACATGATCCGAAGGAGAGCCAAATGGAGCAATCAATTTTGCGAGCCAAGATAAAGAAGGGGCTACCTCTACCAGTGCGGAGCAAATTGGCAGAAGTGGTTGGTCTTGGACATATGGCGAAGGGTGTATATACAGACCATGTAGCACATCAAGTGGACCTGTATAGAAAGAAGGAGTATGATCAGAAGGAACAAGATCAAGAAACTCTTTGGAAACTCAATCAAATACAATTGGTGGATAACAAGAAGAAGGAGAAGAAGCAGGCTTTAGTTTTACAGAGCCAGCCTGAACAAAATCAATCATCTCCACAATTGCAGCCAAACCAGGTTCAGTTTCAAATACCTCAACCGTACCCAGTGGTCCCTGTAGTTTATAACACTCAACCAACTTTTGGCCAGCTGCAAATATGGAGAGGAAGAGGTCGAGGAACCTTTGGAAGAGGAAGAGGAAACTTTCATTTCCAACAGTTCTCAGAAGTGTGTTATAACTGTGGACAGTTTGGACACTTTGCTCATGAGTGTGATAGACCAGGAGGAAACTTTGGAGGAAATTTCAGAGGAAACTTCAGGGGAAAGAAGAGGAGGATTCAGAGGTCAGCAATTGATAATCCGGGGACCGGCGAACCCTTATAGGGGTCCAGAGCAAGGATTTTAGGGGTGCCCGGAAAATTCGGAAGGGGGATGTCAGCTGGTAGTGTCAGGGCCGGAACAAGATCCAACAATAATGGTGAAAGTAAATAATAGACCATTAGAAGTGATGGTAGATAGCGGAGCGGCTTTCACCTGTATTCGGCCTGAAGATGCTATACACCTCCCTATGTCTGGTCAATTGATACGGACGATCAGGTTTGAGGGAGTGAAACAGCTGGTACCTCTTACAAAACCAATTGAGCTCTGTTACAAAAATCAAAAGACTACAATACCTATATTGGTTTCAGAACATACACCGATTGCACTGTTAGGAAGAGATGCTTTATGCAGATTGAAGTGTGTTATAAAGTGTACACCCGACGGCTGTTTGGTGGAGATGCCATCTGATACTGCTTACCAACTACTGATGACAACAGATGTTGAGGCCTCTTCAGTATACTGGATTGGAGATCTTAGTGCAGAGTTTTTCAAACCTGTTAGATTGTGGGAGAAGTTTATTGTAGCAAATATGCCTGATGCAAAACTTCCAGACTATTCGCTTCATTGTACACTCAAGTATTTTAAAGACGCTGCCCAGTCAAATTGTGAGGAGTGGATAAGTCATCAACCAAAAGAAGTTGAACTCACCTCGTCTTGTATAATTTTGGGACCACAAGGAGCAGCAATTATGGTTGATATGAATGAATATGTGAGCGAAGAATACCACATGTGACCTTGATGGTGTCTGAAGAATATGAACAGAAACATATAGGAGAAATGATGGCGGAAGCAGTAAAAGCTGTTTTTGCACCAGTAGAGGGGAATTCTGCCATCTGGAAGAGTGAGGATCAGCGGTTTCTCAAGATTATGATATCTGCTCAAGGACATGGGCGACCACAAGTTGTCCAAATGACACATGAAACGATATGTGGGGTTGAAATGGACGCAGACGTTTTGAGGAGAGAAATGTTACAGCAAGTACCTGAATGTTTGTGGTCTCGATACAGTACTGATATTGGTCTTGTTAAATCAGCTCAACCAGTGAAAGTGGAACTTAGACCTGGAGCCAGACCTCCTTGGAAGAATCAGTATCAACTGAAAGAAGAGGCAGTTCAAGGGATTGAACCACAGATTGAAGGACTTCTGAGAGCAGATGTGTTGAAGATAACTCAAAATCCTATAAGCAATACGCCATTGTTGCCTTTACAGAAACCAGATGATTCCTATCGCTTGCTTCATGATTTGAGATTTGTGAACGAAGTAGTGGCCGATTTTCCAGCAGAAGTGCCATATCCGCATACTTTGTTAGCTCAAATTCCCCCAAATGCTACACATTTTACAGTATTGGATTTATGTGGTGCATTTTTCAGTGTTCCACTGAGCGTAGAAAGTCAGGGTTTGTTTGGGTTCACATACAAGGGACAGTTTTATGAGTACAAAAGGTTGCCACAGGGATTTAAACATAGTCCTCATATTTTCAATAAAGTATTGAAAGATGATTTGGCAGGACTAGATCAAAAATTAAAAAGTACAGTGGTTCAATATGTAGATGACATTATTATTTGTTCACCAGATAAGGAAACATGTCATGAAGACTCAATTAAGTTGTTGCAGATTTTGGCAGAAAATGGTCACAAGGTCTCACAGAAGAAGTTGCAATATTGTCAGGAGAAGGTAGTTTATTTGGGCCAAACAATAACACAGGGCCACAAAAGTATTTCTGACAGTCATTTAGAGGCTATTCGAAAGGCTCCAAAGCCCCGAACAGTCAGGGAGATGATGACATTCCTCGGTATCACTGGTTACTCTTCAGCATGGATTGAAGATTATGCAAGTTTGACAGGACCTTTAAGGGCTATGATTAAAGATACTGGGAGTACTCAACTTCATTGTAATCTTCTCTGGACACAGGATGGTTTATTAGCCTTTGAAACGATTAAACAGAGGTTAAAAGGAAGCTCCAGCGTTAGCACTTCCAGACTATTCTAAGAATTTTCTGTTGTATGTATCTACCTCAGCTGGAGGAAAATATGCATGTGCAGTTCTTTGTCAGCCAACAGGTACAGGGACCAGTCCTCAACCTATTTCATATTATTCTACTGCTTACTCAGATGTTGAACTTGGACTACCACTGTGTTATAGAGCAATGGTGGGAGTCTATTTAATGTATGACAAAGCATCTTCGGTCACGAGGGGATATCCAGTGACAATTCTTACTCATCATAGTCTCAGAAATCTTTTGAACTATGGCAGGTATACGTTGACCATGCCTAGACTTAGAGACTATAATAGGCTTTTAGAACAGGAGGATGTCACATTAGTCAGATGTGTTTCGATAAATCCAGCTGAGAATTTGCCAACTCCAGAAGATGGTGAACCACATGATTGTGTTCAAGAAGCAGAGAAATACTCAAGATTAAGGTCAGATTTGGAAGCTCTCCCACTGCGTGAGGCAGATTTAGAGCATTGGACTGATGGGTCCTGTTATCGTGAGGGAGATAATTTGAGTGCTGGTTATGCGGTGGTAAAAGCCCAGGGAACAGGATTTGTTGTTGCGAAAGCGGAAGTGGTACCGCAGCCTGCATCAGCGCAGCTTGCTGAATTGGTGGGGTTAACTGAAGCATGTCTTTTAGCGGAAGGCAAGCGTGTGACGGTCTATACAGATTCTGCATATGCTCATAATGTGTGTCATTTGTTTGGATCGGTATGGGAAAAATCGAGGGTTTAAGAAAACAGATGGTTCCCCAATACAGCATCACACTCAGATCATGAAACTTCTCCATGCTATGATGAAACCTAAAGAAATAGCAATAGCTAAATGTGCAGCCCATAAGAAGGATGTGTCAAGAGTCACTCAGGGTAATAAAGCGGCTGATGAGGCTGCAAAAGCAGTGACAGGAGCTGAGAAGTTGGGTAAAGTTTTCTTGGTCACACATGAAGTAGATTTGGAGGATAAGATTACAGTGATAGATGTGGTCTTAATGCAGGAAGCTGTCTCTGAGGTGGATAAAGAGTTGTGGGTAGATCGAGGGGCAACACAGGATTCTACTGGTCTTTGGAGAAATCATGAGGGACTGATAGTAGCACCTCCAGACCTGTTGGGATTGATGATTCAGGAAGCACATGGGTTGGCCCATGTTGCAAGGGGGGAAGTTAGGAGGAAGATTATAAAAGAGTATGGATTTTGGGCACCATATTTGCTTGAGCAAATTGATTATGTAATAAGCAGGTGCACTATCTGTCTGAAAAATAATGTTCGGAGGGGTGTGATGGTTCCTCCAGGTCATATTCCAACGCCAAGGGGTCCAATGAGTGAGTTGGTGGTGGATTTTGTCGATATGATAAAACCAGTTGGAGGTAAGAGGTACATGTTGGTCGTCGTGGATAGATTTTCACGATGGCCTGAAGCTTGTCCAACTAAGCGAAAGGATGCTCAGTCAGTTGCCAAGTTTCTGTGCAGGGAGGTCATAAGCAGGTGGGGACTTCCTGATCGAATATCTTCGGATAACGGGAAGAAGTTTGTGGATAAAACTGTGAAACTGATCTTATAAAAATTGGGGATTAAACAGGGTCTTGGGGCAGTTTATCATCCACCGAGTCAAGGGAGAAATGTGTGTGTGTTGATGTTTGTTTTTAAATATATTGTGTCTATTTGTTTTTAATGTTTGCAAAGATACTGCTGTGCTCTCTCTTCCTAGACGGATATTGAAGGAAGATCAATGTGAGAAGCTGGATGCTCGGGGACTGAAGGACCCTGAACTAGGACACTGTGATGAAGCTTTGCAGTGCCAGTGGGAAACGAATGGAGCAAAGTGGAAAAGAATCACAGTGCAACATACTTTTGTTTTGTCAATGTTGTAATGAATGTAATTGAGTTATGTGTTTGTCAAGAAAGTGGATGTATTGGAACCTCAGTTGTTTTCTTTTTGTTTTCGGGGTGTTTAAGGAAAGTAATGCTAGGAAGGGAAAGGTCCAATGGAGGGTCCGATGGGTCGACCAGCCTGATGTTGGATATGGTTTTGATTTATTTTCTGAGGTATCCATATATATACTCTGCTTAAGATATTTCCCTATAAATTTTAG
The DNA here is from genome assembly GCF_022458985.1 of Mugil cephalus. Classification (NCBI taxonomy): domain Eukaryota; kingdom Metazoa; phylum Chordata; class Actinopteri; order Mugiliformes; family Mugilidae; genus Mugil; species Mugil cephalus. The sequence continues at coordinate 28,362,041 of NC_061777.1, read as the reverse complement.
AAATCCTTCTTTTTTAGTAGGCTTGGAGTACTACTGTGTGGTCGCCTTAGACAGAGGGGCCGTGAGAGAATTTCCTGTCTAGATTGAAAGGTGGACATTTTAAGAAAGATGACTGTCTGATAGGTTTTCGCTCTCACACTCCATGAATTTGTTGTATTGTTAAGGGTTGTGCTGTAACTGGCACTGTAAGAAGGACATATGTTTCTGTTATAACAATGAATATGTTTTTGTGTTTGAATGTGTGTATGTGTTTTTTGGTGGTCGAGACTCTAGGAGCCTCGAAGGGGGGAAATATGTAGTATATTATCTTCTTGTTTTTCTCTTCTGTCCCTTTCCTGTGTTTGGGGGTTTGTGAAGTGTGTATAAAGTTCAAAGGTCAAAAGGTCATTTACCAGATGCCAGCTCGTAAAACTAACCAGGACATAAGCCATAAAATTTTGTTTGTGTATGGGGGTTCTCGGGGATGACCATCCTATATAAGGTGACTGTGGGAGCTGAACGGGAGAGGGGATTCGACGATTGGCCAGAAGCTCTCTCAGATTCGGCAAGAGTTTGACATTGTTCTTTCTTGTAAATAAACCTTTTTAAATGCAAGATAAGACTTGTCAGCGGTGATCACTTCTTTCTTCAGCACATCAATATACAACAATACCTAGTATTAAAAACACTTATGACACTATAACTACAGATCCTTTGGAAATTAATGCTACTTTTAAATCATTTTACTCGTCTTCATATAAACCTGAATTTCCTACAGACAACACTGAAATGAACAAATTTCTTCAGAATCTATCGAATCCTGTTGTTGATACTAATGCTGCCAGGCATCTGGAATCCCCACTCTCTCTTGAAGTAATATCAAATACAATTAAAGCTATGCAATCTAACAAAGCCCCAAGCCCTGTTGGGTTTCCGACTGAATTTTTCAAAACTTTTATTGGTAAATTGGCACCGCTGCTTTTATCATTATTCAGTGAATCCTTGGAAAGTGGGTTATTACCACCAGCCTTGACACAAGCCACTATTGCTCTCTTTCTCTAAAAGGACAAAGATCCAACCTCCTGTGGTTCCTACAGATCATTTTCTCTGCTTAATGCTGATGTAAAGGTGTTGGCTAAAGTAATTGCATCCCGCTTAGAGAATGCGCTTCCTCATATTACATCCGAAGAGCAAGATGGTTTCATAAAGGGACGCCAATTATTTTTTAATACCCGTACATGTATTTAATACCAGTACAATATAATTTACTCAAAACATTCGGCTGAACTTCCTGAACTTGTGATTTCTTTAGATGCTGAAAAGGCGTTCGATAGGGTAGAGTGGGAGTACTTTTTTGCAATTTTAAAGAAATTCAGATTTGGTGATGAATTTATTTCTTGGATTCGTCTCCTTTATTTGTCCCCTAAGGCCAGTGTCCATACTAATGATGTTTATTCTGGATGTTGCCAGGGTTGTCCTTTATCACCTTTGCTCTTTGCCATCGCTATTGAGCCCCTGTCGATTACATTAAGTTCTTCTCCCTTATTCAAAGGAATCACTCGTAATGGTCCCTGCTATTTTAAGTATTCTGGAGAAATTCAGCACCTTTTCAGGTTATAAGTTGAATTTGGGGAAAAGTGAGTGTTTTCCCAATAATACTGCAGCATGTCATATTCAACAGTCAGATTTACTTTTTCAATTTAGTCCATCTGGGTTTAAATACCTAGGTATTAATGTGACTCGTTCTGCCTTGCATCTGCCAATTTCACTCCCCTTATCTCAAAGATTACATCCAATATTCAGAGATGGGGTAACCTTCCCCTTTCATTAATTGGCATGATCAATGTTGTTAAAATTAATATTTTACCAAAATTTCTATTTTTATTCCAGTCAGCTCCTCTTTTTCTGACAAACCTTTTTTTGACTTTTGACTCACTGGATAAGATAATCTGTTCTTTTATTTGGGGTGGGAAATCACCTAGGGTTCATAAAACTTTGCTGCAGAGATTCAGACTTAGTGGAGGTCTTGCATTACCTAATTTTCTAACTTACTATTGTGCTGCTCACATCCATAAAGTTTGCTGTTTGTTGTAATCTCCTGAATCCTCTTGGTGTAAATTGGAATTATCATCCAGTAGGGGATCTAGGAATCTATCTTCTATACCTGCTCTACTTTATTCTTCTTTACCTACAAAACCCTCTCTGTATACTGATGATCAAGTGGTTCTTAACACTCTCAAAATCTGGTATCAATTTAGATGGCACTTTAAATTTGTAGAAGCATCTTCTTTGGGTCCTTTAAATAACAACCATTTATTTCCTCCATCACTTTCGGACTCGACATTTTCAGTGTGGTATGACAAGGGTATTACACAATTCAGATATTTATATGTAGATGGTGTCTGATAGTTTTGCCAATTTGTCATCTCGCTATGACCTCCATGTTACTCATTTGTTTCGCTATTTTCAAACTCGCAATTTTGTGGCTAAGTGTTTCCCTAATTTCCCCTCTTTACCTCCAGAACACCAGTGGGAAACTATGCTTTCATTTCTTCATCATCACAGAGGAATCATTTCAAAGCTGTATGATATTATCTTAGCCTTTAGCAACCACTCTAATGCTAAACTTAAGTGTACATTGGAAAGGGAACTGGGAATACAAATACATGACGAGTCCTGGGAACAGGCCATAGAGAGGATACGATCTACCACCTCTTGTGCTCGTCTTGGACTTATTCAATTTAAGCCCTCATACAGGGCACATTTCTCCAAGTCTAGACTTTCTGAACTGTATCCAGAAGTGGAAAACAGATGTGATAAATGCCATGGCTTTCCTTGTCGCTTTCCCAGCCACATGTTTTTTCTTTGTCCTGATCTGAAAGGTTTCTAGGCAGGTTATTTTGCTATTATGTCATCTGCTCCTGCGGTAAATCTCCAACTGAGTGTGTGTCTGTTTTTGTTGTATCTTATGTATTGCATAAATAACCAGTAATATGTGTGTTGGTCATGATGAGCTGAGCGGCGGCGTGGGTGTGGGGGTGTTCATTGTTTATTACACGGTACTCTGTAATTTAATTATTTTCTTCTACATTCTTATCAGGGTGTTTTTTGTATGTGTGTAGTTATTTTTGTTTTTTTTATGCATGTATATGTGACCGTGTGCATATGCATATGTCCAAAAAAAGGAAAAGGGAAAATGTAAATTGTAACTTTCATAGTTATGCTGATGATACACAGCTGTATGTCGCCGTGTCTCCTGATGACACAGGGCCTAGTGATGCCCTTTTAAACTGTATTTAAAAGTATCTCCAAATACGTATGATTCAATTATTGTTGTTATTACTATCATTATATTTTATTTATTTTTATTTAAAAACTGGTATATCAAGGTTTCTACGTTGCCAAATGGTAAATATCAGCGGTGTAGTCTTTTTCACGGTTTAAAAGGAAGCAGATTCCTATCAGTCAATCAGTTGTCTAAGTAGTGGTTCCTGCATGCTCATCAATGTAAATGATGAGGTTAGGACAAGTTTGTAAATATGTTTTGAACCTGAAGGTGTCATTAAGGACATCTGCTTTTGTTGTGTTTGGGACTTTTTCCTTTTTTTTTTTTTTTTTGTTTATCTTTGGTAGAGGAGTGTTCTTTTTTCCCTTGGACTCTCACAATGGCAATGTATATGTTGTCGCCACTTTCTGTTATGTTACCATGCTGACCCGGTTAAGACACCATCTCATCAGAGCACTTAGAGGACTGATGATTTTCCACTGATTTTATGACTGACTTAAGCCAGAGAGGCATGCTACAAACCATCAGGCTCACGGGCTGGAACGTCAGTGGACTTGGTGGACCTATTAAAAGGACAAAAGTGCTTTCACACCTTAAGAGTATGAAAACAGTCATTGCTTTTCTCCAAGAAAGCCACCTTCGTCTATGCGACCACACCACACTACAAAAACCATGGGTTCGAGAGGGTTTCCACACCAACTTCAACAGTCGTTCAAGAGGCACGGCTATTTTACTGCACAAGCAAGTACAGTTCTCATCAGAACAGGTTATATCTGATCCCAGTGGCCGTTATATTATTGTTGGTGTGCTATTCCAAACTCCTGTTATTATGGTTTGTGTTTATGCCCCCAACTGGGACTGCCCTAATTTTATGACTTCCCTATTCTCATCCATCCCGTGCTTGAACACACATCACCTCGTCTTTGGAGGGGATCTAAACTTATCTGTCAATCCCACACTCAACAGGTCATGCTCAAGAAAATTAACTCAATTCAAAACAGCTAAATGTTTGTCTGCATTCACAGATCAAATTGATAGTGTGGATGTGTGACGTTTTTACCACCTAACAGCAAAAGAGTTTTCATTTTATTCCGAAGTTCATCAAACATACTCTCAAATTGACTACTTTTTCCTTGGTAAGATTTTATTACCCTCAGTGAAACATTGTGAATACTCTTCGATAGTTATTTCAGACTATACTCCCTTATTATTAGACTTGGATCTAGTCCCTGAAACCAAAAGCCACTCAACCTGGAGATTAAATGCTAGGCTATTATCATCCGACAAATTTTTTGAATTTATCTCTGACAAGATTTCATGCTTTCTCAAAAATAACAAATCTGACTCTACAGCACCCTCTCTCCTGTGGGAAACCCTGAAGGTAGTAATACGTGGAGAGATTATCTCATATAGCGCCAGGTGAAAAACAAAGACAACTTGAACTGATGGAAGCAATTCTTCAAATTGACAGACAACACTCCATTTCAGCCAGTCCCACTCTCCAGATTGTGAGACTTAAATAACAGACTGAATTTGACCTCATTTCCACAAACAAAGCGGAGTTTCTTTTAAGGTGTACAAAGCGCACTTATTATGAATATGGAAACAAAGCTAGTCGGTTACTAGCAAGGCAATTAAAACACCAATCCTCCTTCCGTCTGCTCAATGTAATACTGTAGTAATCTGAATCACAAGACCCTGAAATGGTAATCTCTATGGATGCGGAAAAGGCATTTGATAGGGTGGAGTGGAGTTATTTATTTTCAGTGATAGATAGGTTTGGTTTTGGTCAAAAATTTATCTCATGGATTAAACTGCTATACAGCGCCCCAATTGCTAGTGTAAGAACTAACTCAACACAATCCAACTTCTTTCCTTTAACACGCTGCCACCAAGGATGTCCGCCATCACCATTGCTGTTTGCCATTACAACCAAACCACTTTCCATTGCCCTTAGGAGTTCATTGCTCTTTACTGGTTTTTATAGGAATGGGACTGAGCACAGAGTATCACTTTATGCTGATGACCTTTTACTCTGTGTCTCAGACCCCACTGTTTGCACCGATAGGGAGTCTGGACATCTTAAACACATTTGGTTCCTTTTCTACCGAAATTTTTATTTCTTTTTCAGTCTCTACCTATATACCTACCCACAGCATTCTTTAAAGAATTGGATAAGATTATTTCACATTTCAATTGGGCGGGAAAGACTCCAAGGTTAAAATACTCAATTTTCCCTTGCTCTGCAGGATTTCAGGGCATACTATTGGGCAGCTAATATTCAAAAAGGTCATACCTGGTACAACTCCCCAAGCACAGATTGGTGTCAGATGGAAGCCTACTCATGCAACTCCATATCTTTGTCAGGTTTAATATGTGCCCCTCTAAATACACATCCTTCTAAAGTCACCTCCAACCCAATCGTCCTGTCTACTATTAAAATCCTGAAACAATTGAAATGGCACTTTAAAATCACCTCTCTTTCTCCATTAATGCCCATCTGTGAAAACCATTTATTTCTACCCCCGGCACTTGACTCAACTTATGCTCTGTGGAAAGAGAAAGGGCTGGTGAATTTTGATCAACTTTTTGATAGGGACATTTTTATCTCCTTTGATAACTTTCGAACTAAATTTGCCCTTCCACAAGCTCATTTATTTAGATATTTTCAGACCACAGATTCTGTTCGTTGTAATTTCTGAGCTTCCCCCACAAGCCACCTTGAACTCTCATTAATGTAATTCTTTCTCTTCCTGCAGTCCATGGGTTCATTTCAATTCTGGTAAAATTAATTCTGTCATCATAATCATCCTCTCTGGCGAGTAGGAATTCATGGGAAGAGGAGCTGGGTTGTACGTTGTCAAACAAATGGTGGCAAAGGGCCCTTGACAGGGTTAACTCCACCTCATCCTGTGGCAATCTGACATTAATTCAGTTCAAACTTAAAAAACTTTTTAATAGAAGTGATACATGTGACAGATGCTCTTTGTCGCCAGCCAGTCATACACACGTTTTTTTCCTGTCCAAGACTGAGCTCATTCTGGTCCTCTTTCTACAATATTTTTTCAAAAGCTCTAAACAAGCCGGTACTTTGGAGCCCTTTAACCTCCAACTTTGGTGTGCCTGAAAATTTCACACACTTCACCAACAGGGAAAACAACTCTATCCCTTTCGCATCTCTGGTAGCCCACAGATGTATTTTACTTCACTGGAAGGATAAGAGTCCTCCCCCCAAATTCTTGGTTAATGGATCTAATGTTATTCCTATACTTCAAGTATAAGTATCAAGTATCAAGTACAGTATTAGGGGGTGCTCCGACAAATTTTATAAAACTTGGAATCCCATTCTTTCCTTAGTCGTTTCTATTCCCTCTTTAGATGATTAATGAGTGAGATGGATAGTGCTGATTAAGACAGAATGATGTAATGTATGTGTATGTATGTATGCACATGTACATATATTGGTATATATCCAGTTAAGATTCTGAAAGAGGCTGTTGACTGTCTTTGATTTGATGATATGGTGGTTGAGCTCCAGGCATAAAATATACACATTGTTATAGTTAATGTATGTTTTTTTCCCCAAGCATTTTGGACCTCTCTTCCATACGTCCCTTTTTATTTTATTTTGTTTGTTGTTGTTTGTGTTTTGTTTTTTGTTGGTTTGACTACTGTTCATCCCTCCCTGTTTCTTTTGGGCAGGGGAAGAGTTGTGTCTGCTCATAATCATTATTATTCATTGTTTTCTAATTGTATTACGCAAATGTGACTCTCTAATGGGGTGGGGTGTGTTGTGTGTGTGTGTGTGTGTGTGTGTGTGGGGGGGGTAAAGGGGGAAAAATGGGTGAAATGTATTCTTTCCAATTGAACATGGATTGTGTCTTCTTGACAACCCAATAATATGACCTCTTTGCAACCTCAAGATGGGTATGGATCAAGTTTAAAAGGGTACATGCTGCATCTTCCACTGCCCGTTGTGGTCTGTAGGCGAACTGTAACAGGTCCAGTTGATCCTGGACAGAATTCAAAAGTTCGTCCTTCACAATCTTTTCAAAAGTTATCATAGTGAGGGACGTGAGAGCCACAGGTCTAAAATCATTAAGACACCCTGGATTTTAGTTTTTTGGCACTGGAACAACAGTTCACAGAACAGTGTGGAGATGTAAGGGCATTTTAAAAATATATCAAAAAATGTCTGCCAGCCTGTTCAGCACAGTTCTTCAATATACAGCCTCTGATGCCGTCGGGTCCGGGACTTTTCCTCTCCTTCGTCCCCTGAAGAGTGTCAGGACCTTGTTTCTGTCAACCTGGACATCATTCTGCCCAGGGGAAACGTGATTAAAAAACTGACAACTCCTCACTAAAATCATGACTGTTAAAACGATTATAAAAAGTGTTCAGTTTGTTTGATAGAGCGTGGTCTGACATGCTGTTAAGTGAGATTGGACATTTCTTAGTCTGCATCCCCATCGTGGCTTGCACACCTTCCATTGCAGGATGTGAGTTGCTTGTGCTTAGCATGCTCTCAACTCTGTCATTATATTTAAGTTTTGCCAGCTTTAGTTCTTTTTTAGCCTGTTTCTGAAGTATTCTGTATTGAGACATGTCCCCTTGGTTGAAGCTTATATTACGTTGGTTAATAATGCTTTTGACAGACTTGGACACTGTTAGATCCCACAGGTACAGGTAAGACAGCTTCTCCATTTATACAGGGTTACGACTTCACGTCAGCAGAGTATTACCCCAACTGAATTCAATGATAGCACTACGCAAGCTGTAGGCGGGGTAACTCGCCTGGCTTCTAACCGCCTTTTATCCTGACGTCTGCCCAGCTTCCTCTCTTCCCCCAGTCAGGGAGGCTTCCCACAGCTGGGTCCAAAGTTGAGTCCCATCGGTTGCGGTGGCTTACCCCTAATGGATCTGTGCACTTGGTACGTGCCAGGTTATAATTTAAACGCTAGGCTGAAAAGCCCTAGGGACATAAAAGTGTTTTAAGTGGTTTATTGGTCTCTGGTGTGGATGAAGTAGTGGCATAGAAAATGTCCAAATTTGTCCAAACATTCTTTTAGGGAAGGAGTGAGTTGCACGGCCGATGCGACCACACTCAAATCCAGTCCTTTCACTGCCACAGTGCGAGTTGGTAAAATAGGGAAATACCGATGAACGATGTTTCTGTCCATCTGTAAATCCCTTAAAATCCTTCACAAATTGTAATCCAATAGGTCTCCTTGACTCCGTACAAAGTGAAATGGAAATCCAAAAATGTGAAAGATAATCCAATCCTTGACTGCTAGGCAGGGGGATTCCAGACAGAACTTTTAAAGCCAAAATAGCACTGCAAGGGAGTTGGCTCAGCCCACGTGCAACCCAGTCCATGTCCAAAGTGAAAATCCCCGTAAAATACTTCTGCATACATCTTTTATACTCCTAATTCGAGACACATCCTATTTTCCACACATCATCATGACTGACCATCACCCCATCACTTTTTATATAATAAGGGCGTTATATTCATGACTTATTAATTAATACTTGGACGTTAGATCATTCTCTGTACTTTTCCACTAACTGTGTGTTTGGACATGTCCTGACTCGTCTCCAGGCCTACAGGTTTCAGTTTTTTACCACGCTGCCCAACATCTGTATCCTGTTTTTCTCATTCTGCTCCTGATTTCACAATCATTGGTTACATCTCTTCAACTATTATTCATCTTACACTCTGTGTATAACACACATTCACTGAGAATCAAAAAATTCACTCAAAATTACTTAAAATTATGATCATCATTCTTTAAAAATCTATTACTTCCAGTTCCGATTGCACACTTGGAACCAGGCTTTAGGCTGTTTGTCAAATTGCCTGAAGGCGCTGCACACACTTCACCATAGCCCGAGTAGCTAAATCGGCATTAGCCTCGGGTGGATATAAACAAGTGTGATAAATATCTGTGGGAATTCCCTGGGCAGATAAAAAGGGCATAAAGATACGGAAAAAAGCTTGATATCAGAGGTGCATAGTTTTTCCCTGACGATCACCATATTGCACCATTGCTTACTTATATAATGACATAAGCCTTCACCGAGTGATTTGCCTGTCACTGTGTCTCTGTCAAGACGGACAGGTTCACCGAAGCCGTCTAATTCAAGGTCAGAGAGTGGATCCTGTTCTTTGACAATGAAACAATGAAAACAGGTAAGACGTTAAAAACAATACTCTCACTTTGCACTCTCTTAGACACTGCTATTGCCTGTCACCATTACAGCGCCAGGGTCAGAGTACATCTGTGCCTGACTAACTTATCCTATGAATAGAGCTCTATTCATAGGAGAGCTCATAACAGAGGTTATTTCTATTTAAACCTCAATTTCCCACTAGTTTATCAGATATGAGGAGCTACTGTTTTGTCACAGTAAGTGAGACCAGTGCAGAGGGAGAAAATAGCCCTGTCTCTGTCAGTCTCTGACTAGCATGCTTCTGTCGTCAATGACAACCACCTCAAGTTGCCACAGCAACCTCTGTCCCACAGGCCAGAGCCACAGCTTAGACCAGTTCATTATTATACAACAAGTAGTTCCAACCAAGCAATCTGATTGCTCAATAAGACATTAAGAACGTGCATTACAGCACGGCTAACTCATCACTAAAAATATTGCTCCGTCAAGTCTGTGGCAACATTGTATCCATCTCCATGGCAACACTCTAACTGTCAGAGCTGGAGGAAACGTCTGAAAAATACGCTACAAAATGAATTGGTTTGTTGTCAACAGCATCTTTGTTATAACTTGGGCAATAAAAGTAAACAGTTTTTGCTCATTTATGCATTATTGATTTAGTTCGGTAAAGCCCAACATAAACGTCAGCTCATCTGGGACTAGAAAATAATTTCTGTTGCTAGGTAGTTACTATGGTTCGGATTATTTACTGTAGTGGTGAACTAGGTTCCACACTAGGTACGCATAGGAGTCTACTGACGTGACTGATTGTGTTCCAGTTATTAGTCAGACCCCATTTATTTCCATGGAAATGGGAAGCATACTCGAAAAGAACTTTAAATTTTGAAAGCAAAATGTCCATCAACATGAATATATTTTTAATTTTACGCTTTATTTTGTTGGTAATTGTTATATGATTGCAATATTACCCTTGAGGGTGTGCTTAAATGTCATTTGAGCACTTCGTGATGCTTGCCGACCTTGGCGCAAGTGCCTCAGTCCTGACTGCATCAACGTCGTGCTCAAATGACATTAAAGCACACCATCTTGGGTAATATTGCTTAAATCAGGGGCTCAACTGATGTTATAGCTGTTTATACTGCTGTCCCCTGTTTCCCATACATTTATGTTACAACAACACACACTGACACACACTCCTCCCTCCACACCACAACACTTTGTGATTACAGTTACACACACGCCTCCTCACCCACACAAACACATACATGGGCGCGTAAGCGTGCACTACTCTCTCAGACTGGTTGCTATGACAACATAATGCTGAGTCACCCAAACCGCCAAAACAAACATGAACATCTCAGACATTAACAGCAATGGAGGGCAGATGTGACTCCATGACACCCCAACTGCAGCGCTCTGGTCGTCGATTTGATTCCCATGTTGATAGAGACAATACCTCTGGCAGTAGCCCCCATGGCCCTAGTTTTCTAAATGATACTGATATTGAACCACACATACACTTCCAGTCCAAAGTTTGGACATACCTTCTCATTCAATTCAGTGACAAAGTGTGTCCAAACTTTTGACTGGTAATGTACATACAAAGATTCCTCAGCTCTGCTCAGAGCCTGTATGGAGCTGTCTGTAAAGCTCTAGGAGCTTTATGGGAGGTGGACCTGGCCAAATTACAAAATCAGCCTTGAGACCATTTGTATTGTTATTGGCACTATTTAAATAAAATTGAATAGAACTGACTTGAATTTTAGTAGGGCGGTGCAGTGGTGTGGTGGTTAGTACTGATGCCTAGCAGTCTACAGGACAAGCAATTATAGATGATGAGATGAGATGAGATCAATAAGGACAGAATTTCTATTGAGGAAATGTAGATAGGTAAGCACTCAAATGGGAGACAGCACACATTCGCCAGAGGGGAACAGGTCGATCGCGTCAGTCCGCATACTATTGAAATACTATGCTTTGGGAACTCCATGTGCAGCCATGTGACCATAAAGCACAAGAAGTTCTCTCAGTTTGCTCTTAGTTTTACCCATGGTGTTTCCTCCTCACCTCTTGGCCTTGCATTCACCTCCTGGTGATAAGAGCATGATCCTTAGTCTTGCAACTTTATAATGTAAAACGTAACAATGATGCAATTAAACTGCATTTTTTCACTAATATAATAATAATAATAATTAATTGAATTTATATAGCACTTTGTCAATGACGGTCCGGTATTGTTGGGGGTGGATTTGGTGCTTATGAGGAGGAGCTCAGTTTTATCACTGTTGAGTTTGAGGAAGTTGTGGGTCAGCCATGATTTATTGTAGAGATGCAGGATGTAGATCTGAGTGTCATCGGCGTAACAGTGGAAGTCCAGGTTGAGTATGCGGATGATGTGACCAAGGTGGAAGAGGTAGCAGATGAAGAGGAGAGGTCCAAGGACTGAGCCTTGACGGACCCCCTGATTGACTGGAGAGAAGGAGGAGGTGTGGCAAGAGAGGGAGACGAACTATTGCCTGTTAGTGAGGTAGGAGGTGAGCCAGTCGAGTGCAGTGCCCTCAACACTGAAATGGACCGTGTCAAAGGCTGCACTGAGGTCTAGAAGTAACAGGATGTTGAGGGCATCGGAATCTGCAGAGGTGAGGACATCGTTGATGACTTTGACAAGGGTGGTTTCAGTACCGTGAAGTGGGCGGAATCCAGACTGGAGGGGTTCGTAGAGGTTGTTGGACTGGAGATGGGTGTGTAGTTGGGTGGCAACGATATGTTCCAGGGTTTTGGAGAGGAACAGGAGATTGGAGATAGGGCGGTAGTTGGAGGGGTTCGCTGGGTCCAGGGTGGGCTTTTTGAGGATAGGGTTGATGGAGGGAAGTTTGTAGACAGTTGGAAAGTGACCAAGGGACAAAGACTGGTTAAAGAGGGTGGTGAGGTGAGGGAGGAGGACAGGGAGGCAGGCCTTGGTTAGGGTCGTCGAGAGGGGGTCAAGGGAGCAGGTGGTTATCTTGGAAGCAGTTATGACGTCCTGGATGTAGGAAGAGTTGACAGGAGAGAAAGCAGTGAGATGCAGGAAGGGCAGGAGGTCAGGGAGAGGGGTTTGGGAGTGGTAGGGGAGGAGAGGTGGTGGAGGGTGAGTTACTGACAGTGGCAATCAGGGAGCTGTTGATTCGCAAGGAGGAAAGAGTTACAGAGGTCAGGGGAGGAGGGTGGGTTGATGGCCAGTGGCTGGAGCAGTTTGTTGACAGTGGAGAACAGGTGGGTTCCAGTTGGTGCTGTTGATGAGGAATGAGAAATGGGTGGATTTGGCTGCTCGGAGAGCGTCACGGTTGGAGGAAATGTGTTGTTTGAGGGCTTCAGCGTGGACAGTGAGGCGCGTTCGTTTGTAGAAACGTTCAAGTTGGCAGCCGGTTTGTTGTTTCATGGTGCGGAGTTCCGGGGTGTACCAGGGGGCAGAGTTGATGAATGAGACAGAGGAAGTTTTCCAGGGGGCTAGGGAGTCAAGGGAGTCAGAAAGGATGGTGTTGAGCATGGTGGTGTAGTCGTCAGGGAAAGAAGGTGTAGAGTCGGGGGAAAGGCAGAGGATATGAGCTGGGAGAGCGTGAGTGGGTTTACTGCCTTGATGTTGCGATAGGAGATGATGCATTTTTTGGGGTTATGCGGCGAGGGTAGAGGGGCAGAGAAGAGAATACAGAGGTGATCAGAAAGTGGGAAAGGGAGAGGATGTGGGTTGGTTATGGGTAGGAAGGAGGAGCAGACTATGTCCAGGGTGTGGCCTTTGGTGTGGGTAGGGAAGTTGATGTCTTGGGTAAGATGGAAACAGTTCAGAAGAGAGAGGAAGTCGGATGTCAGTGGGGTGTTGGGCTGGTCGATGTGGATGTTGAAGTCACCAGTGAGTAGGAGGCGGGAGGAAAGAGAGGATACAATGGTGAGGAGTTCTGAGAGTTCAGAGAGGAAAGAAGGGTGTGGCTTTGGGGGACGGCAAATGAGAAGAGAATTGGGGAGGGAGAAGGCGAGGTATTCAAAGGATAAAATAGGTGGGAGGTTGAGGTTCAGTTCAGTGATGGATAGGGTTTGTTTATGAAGAAAGGCAACACCTCCCCCTCGCCCGGAGAAGCAGTGTTTGGCGATGTAACTGTAGTTGGAGGGAGTGGCTTGATTGAGAGCATAGAATTCCAGGGGCTGTTGCCATGTTTCTCAGAGGAAAAGCAGGTCAATGTTGTTGTCCAGTAGCAGTTCGGAGTAGTAGTAGTCCAGAGTGAGGGGATGGGTCAACCATCGGGAAAGTGTCGGTTGAGAGAGAGACCAGAGCCACGGTGCATGTAGCGGCAACGGCAAAGGATCCCAGCTTTGCTAGCTGCAGTGGCAGCAGCAGCAGGGAGACGGTGGTTGTTGTTAAGATGGTGAAGGTCAGCAGCAGTGTAGATGAGTGGGCGAAAGGTAGGTAGAAAAGGAACATGGAGTAGCAGAAGTGATAATCCAAAGAGGAGATGAGACCTGAAAGCAGGTAAGAGTGGTCCAGGTAATATATTAGCGGTAGGTGGTAGCTGATTAGCTAAAAGCTGGTAGGCAGTGAGATGTGTGGAAGGAGCGGTGGGCCGGGTGTAGTGAAGTGATGAAGTGAGTGGTGTTGGCTGCCCCAGACCGTACCCGCGCTGCCGACAAGCCCCACTGTGCCATGACATCACACAGGTAGGCCATGAGCTGGCAGGGAGTTGAGACTCCCCCCGAAAACGCCGGCCAATAGCCAGACAGCCAGACAACTGGGCTAAAGGTGTCAGTGAGGGACGCAACAGGTCACACTGGGTTGGCACAATCACCACCACAAACACACAAACGTACTCGCCCGAGTCCAGGGTGAGCGATCGCACTCACAAAGCCGGGAGGCAGATGGATCCAGTGGTAGTGAGGTTTAGCCAGCTTGCATTTATTATTTAGAATGTGAATGTAAGGATGTCACAAAGAATACTGGATATATAAAAATTAAGACATTATGATTAAGAATAATGTGTCCAGAGTTCATACCCACAGCAAAAGGTAATTCTGGTAAGGTATTGTCTGTTAAGGTAATTCAGTTTCTTTTGATTATACTGTAATCTTCTGACTTTCTTTTATTGGTGTTTTCCTGTGTTTGCTGCTGATGTTAAGGTGAGGTGAGATCTTGGGACCTATTCAGTTTGACACTTCCCCTTTTACCACTTGCATTTCCAGCATTTTGAGTAACAATACTCAAGCACAGACACCAGCACAGATTTGTTTGTTGTGAGTAGATATGGAAGATATGTTGTTCTAAGATTTTTATGATCTGAGTGAGATCGCTTGGCTGTAGGATGAGGCATTAAATCAAAAAGTCAATTTCATTCAATTAGCTCAAGATCAGTCCAAGTATTTGTTGGTAATCTTTGTCAGCTATCTGTAATTGAATATCATGCTAGGGATAGAGTACTCAAGCTCTTCAAAGTGACCTGAGTGTGTGACCCTTAAGTTTACCTAATAACACACTGACATGAGTGATGTTGACTGTATATGTTTATTTGTTTTGTTTTCTGCAATCTGTAATTATTTTATTTTGCTTTATTTTTGGTATATACAGTAAGGTTTGGATTGGAAGGTGTGTCCAAACTTTGGACATTCAGTTCAGTGAGAAGGTGAGTCCTAACTTTTGACTGGTTACATACATGCAAAGATTCCTAAGCCCTGCTCAGATCCCACATGGAGCTGTCTGTAAAGGCACAATGGTGTGGTAGTTAGCATCAATTCCTCATAGTCTACAGGACAAGCAGTTACAGGAGATGAGATGAGATGAGATGAGTAAGGAGAAATCAAGTATGTGAAGAATGAACTTTTATTGAGGAAATATGGATAGGTAAGGACTCATGGAGAGATGGTGTGAAATCTCAGGCGATGGCCTGCTCTGGGAACACCATGTGCAGCCATGTGTCCATAAAATACAAATAGTGCTCTTAGTTTATTCTTATTCTTACCCATGGTGTTTCCTCCTCACCTCTTGCTGAGATTAAGAATCCACCTCCTGGAAAAATACTGACAGTAGACAGTACTCTGCATACCCTCAGTCTCTAACGGTATATTGTAAAATGTATCAGCGTTGATATATGCATTTCGTGAAAACATTGACATTGACATGACATGACTGTTTAGAGTCAGCAGAACTGAACAGATTAATATATAATTTGCTGGCCAATCAAATTCTCATGTTACATTACTTCTATTGAAAAATATCTGAAAATCATATAGTTATATACAGTTATCATATAGACAAAATTCATTGGTTAATGGAGGTTGTGCAGAGCTCATATTTCTGTAAATATAAATATGTGTTGAAAATCATGAATGGAGGCAAAAAGCTAAGATAAAAGGCTGTGATGAAGAATAAAGTCAAAGCTTTCTCTAGGGTGGTTTATTGCTAAGTTAGTTATTATTTACATGATTTCATTTATTTATTTATTTACTAGTGTTTTTCATGCATTTTCATGCATTTTAATACTTTTACTCCACTCCTCTTAGTACTTACTTATTTATGTACTTTTATAATATATTTGTATTACTTACTTGCTTATTTCATTTTATTTACTTGTTTTATTAATTTATTTATTATTTTATTTATTTATTCTTTCCCTACCACATTGTACTGTTTTAGTCTTTTATTTCTCCAGTGTTTCCTTTTGGGGGCCTGCCACACTTGGGGCGCCGTCCTGTGGGTCCCTTGGGCCCCTTCGCCTGGGGGGTTGGACTCCCCAAACTTACATGTGGGGCCCACCTCTCTGTCTGGGTCAAGGTGAGCCTCGCAGCTGCACCCCCTTGGTTGCATGGACGAGCCCCCCTAAAGGTAGCGTCCTCCTTGTCTTAAGCCTCAGTGCCCTGCCATGTCTCAACAGCTCTTACATTGTATATGGGTGTGAGTGTGTGTCTGTGTAATGAGTGTATGTGTGTGTGGGGATGTGTGTGTGGGGAAGGAGAAGGTATGTTCTTGATTTGTTTCTTGTAATGTTTTATGTCTTTATTTGTGAAGCACTTTGTGTTTTATTTTCTGTTATTGCATGAAAGGTGCTATATAAATAAAGTTTGATTTTATTTTATTTGATTTGATATGCACCAGTTGTATATATTATCTATCTTATCTACTATACATTACTATACACTTCTTTACATTTGTTGAGAGCAACTGAGCTTTTGTTTTTTTGTTCTCCTTTCACACTGGTAGTACAATGTCCCTGCATGATAAAATACGTACACTGCCACAGCCTCTTCTTGTCTTTCAGCACTCTCCAACAAAGAAACCCCACATCAGTGGTAATCCATGTTTCTTGAATCTCCTTTTATGAGTGCTTCCTGTACACTTCCTAGTTGTTATTGTTTTTAAATAATAAATACAAACCAGAAATGCAGTGTGCTGTTTCAAAAATGGTAAATGGTCTTGTTTTTATATAGTGCCTTTCTACCTATTGGTACTTAAAGCGTGTTACAGTCACAGACACATCTACCCATTCGCTCACACAAGCACACACATTTACACACCACTGAGAGCAACTTGGGGTTCAGTGTCTTGCCTAAGGACAATTTGGTATGTGGCACATTCGGGGAACAAACCTGTTCAGTTCAGGAAATGTTGAAAAGCTCGATTTTCTAGACACATAGATCACGTGACATGTCATATGAGTAGTTTGTTTGGACCACAAATAGTAAATATGTGGTTTTGTAATCCCTCAAAAAAAATAAGACTCAAACTATTACATATACGCATTACAGTCTTGTGGTGAAATATCATATGCTGTTATATAGTGAGAATACAGTTTTATGGAAATACTAGCACACTTTAATACAGAGCATTGGCCATTTATTTGCGACACAAAATCAAAAAGAGCAGTTGTTACCAAGCTACCAAGGTGTCATCCATATTCAGTGTCAGACAGTTTAGCTACAGTAGAGGGCAGTCTCACGCCAACTTTACAAAGCAGCTACTTCTCGCCTGAGGTTAAAAGTGTTTGTAGTGTTTCCTGAAGGACTATTGAAAGGTAGATATATAATTTAACTTCACACATTTCATTTGATTACTAATATAGATTAGATATGTTGGAAAAAAGTTGTATTAAAAGTGATGGACAACGCAATGAATGTTAATGTAAAAATGGAATGGATTTTTTTGCAGTACCAAACAATACCAAATGTATACCTACTTGGACTATAAAGCACTTTGTAGTCATAATATTACATTTACCCACCTGGTCACACAAGCACACAGAAATTCAGACAACAGTGCCATGCACTGTTTGTATGTGAGAAACCAATACACTGTGTTGTGAACACGATAACCAGTGCCAGTATTAGTATTGATCGTACGTAAAAGTGCTGCTATGGCACTGGAAAAATATTTTTACTAATATTATGATAATCTGAAATTGATTGAAACCAAATGGCCTCAAGAGAAAGTTATTTCCAAAACACTCAGTGCCCATGTCATCAATGGACTGAGACTGCAGTAAGGAGCAGTGCGAAGAACAATAATAACACAGGAGCTGGTAGGATTCCACAAGGTTATTCTAAGCTGTATAGGTAGAACCTCCAATAATAATTAAAAAAAGGAAGTTTGCTGTTTCTGTGTCACAATTACATTGTTGAGAAACCTATAATGTCACAAGGTTGTGAATATAGTGAATCGCTGAACTGCTATAGAACCATAATATTGTCTTGTTACTTTTGCTGGTGCTGGTTTTAGATTTAAATTTCACTTAAAATGTCAATAAGAATACGTCAGATATTACCTCAGTAGCCTTCCAATAGCATCTGCTGTCAATAAAATTGTGATGGTTGTGGAAAAGACTATGCACAATTATTGTAAAACATTTCAGTTTACTTTTACCATGGTTTCATCATGGATGACAGTGTAGTTGTTTATCGAAGGTCTTTGGTAAAGACAAAAAAAAAAAAGAACTCAGAAACTTTCAAATATTGGACAGATATATCTTCATGAATGACTTTACACACAGAAGAGACCCAGTCGGATTTGAACCTGGACATTCTCACTGATGGGTATCAGTGCTAGTCACCATGCCTCTGTGTCACTCCATCTAAAACTTTAATTCCAAAATGAAAAAAACATAAAACAAAAACATTCATTGCATTTTAGAAGTTCTGTTCTATTTAAACAATTATTTTTGCAATAATTACTGTGTACTAGTTGAATATTTCTTAAAGGAAACACATTCAAAAATACATTAACTAACAACCAGCCTATATTTCTCATATTCAGTCCTGGTTGATGGGTTGCTGTAACCAGGGGTAATTTTATTAGGAATCCTGTTACATCTTGATAAATGACAGAACACAGTTTGACCGAAAGCCTTTCTGATCTTCAGGAGAGGTGCATCCACTATTCCCAACAAACGAGATGTCTCATTGTGTTACACAAGACAGATGCAACACCCCTTGATCTAATTTGACTCAAAATAGCCAGGCGAAATGACAGAAAAGTATTGCAATTTTTTCATTTTCCACCATCTGAAGCTCATTTTCCTTCAAAGTGATAGAAGATGCCATTGGATGTGGTGTAGTGACACAAAATGATGTCCTTTCCTCTGCCAAGATGTATTTTTCATATATATATATATATTTTTCAGACACAGTCTTTGAATGAAATATCTGATGTTTTGTTCCTAGATTTCTTTTACATGTGATTTATAATGTGCCATGGTTTTAAAGTCATTCTAATCATGAAAATAAACAGCACAGTAGGACAAATAGCGGTATTTGATTAGTTTTAATCTTTTGACAAAATGTTAGGAGTTTTATTATGTTTTATGCATTCTGCTCTATTTTTTTTTTTTTTTTTTTTTTTAATTTTTGTGAATTTAATCAATTCAATTTATCTTCTAAGCATTTGAAGGGTACAGCTATTGCAGTCTTGCACTTGCCATTTTTTCACTCATTATTTCCATTATATGCATCATTAATAATTTTATTAATTTCTATATTAATTTCCCATTTACTGTACTAATTACTTGTTGTAACAGTGAGCAGTGTGGCAGTCATGTTTTTCTCTGTGTGTTTCTTCATGTGTGTCACCATGTGTAGTGTATCTTGAGACCCTTGTCATGCAAAGTCAAATGCCTTTTGGTCTCTAAATTTGCTACTTATATAGCTGGCCATTCCAACTCCTATTGAGAGTTGTATTGATTTGCGTATGTCAAATGACCACAAAGCCTTCCAGATTAATGTAAAATCAAACACTCATAAACTGCAGTGGTTAGTCAAGCAAACAGACTGAGCCAAAACCAAAAGTCATTTTGTCCATTGATGGCTACTGTGTAGTTTATTGACAATGGTGTTCCATGTCTGCAATTGATAATATATATAACTATTAACATCTGTGAGAACAAGCAAATAATTCATACTCATTAGTAATGTATACCTTTGATTTTTTTTCCTGACTTGTCCTTGTTTTTCTGTGCTGAAAACCAATTGTCACAGTTTTTAGCCATTTTTGTCTTTTTGTAGAGCTTTTATTTTTATATATTTTTTCTGAACTTTTCCTGTTTTGCTGTGTAGTGACTGATGTTGGAGTGACTGTCTATTGGTGTATTCAACAGAGCTACTGCTACCAATGTCCGTGTCTCTGGTGATGTCCGCAGCAAGGTCTGAGTTTCCCATTGAACTTCAGAAGAAGCGCTGGGGATGCCGTGCTGGAGCCAACGTGAAAGGGTGGAGAAGGAGGTTCAGGCCGTCGGTCCCATGAGTGCTCATGGGGCCTTTGTCTTTGGTAGACAAGATGGATGAACCGAGTGCTGGGACCCAGAGGGAGTGTGCCCTGAGCAGCGTTTGGTGTTTTCTGCAGACTATTTTTGTAAATTTGTTCATAATGATAATTTTGTACATATTTTGCTTACACCATTTTCGATGTTATTTTGCCAGATAATACTCATATATATTTAATTTTAAATTTAATTTAAGCTTATTTTATTTAATCTTTTTTTGAGTGTTTTTTATGTGTAACTAAGCTACTATGACCGAAAATTTTCCTTTTTTCGATCATTAAAGTCTATCTATGTCTAAGACTGAAAACTGTTGCTTTCAACATAAGATAAATAAAACTCTATAAAAAACAAAAGAAACTGTTACATTCCTCCCACCACCAACCTTCTCCCACATACTATACTGCAATAACCCCCATCTCTAGTTCACCTGCATTTTATAGACAACTTTGCACTACTGTTAATTATTCTGTGACATTTCAGTTCTGTTATTATAATGCTGCCATGAAATACATACTATTTTGCATTAATTGATACGGCAACTGTAACTGTAATTGTAATTGTAATTCACCACCATTTTTAATCACTTTCATGTGTGTACTTCTGTGTGTGAATTTTTCTTTTATATATTACAGATTTTCTTCTTCTGCTTAACTGCACTTCGATGTTTTTACCAGACAATGACAATAAAAAGTCTTATTAATGTTATATTTGAGTCTAATAAATACGACCACAACCCTGCGATCGGCTGGCAACCTGTCCAGGGTCCAAGGCCCTCAACAGGACAAGCAGTTATAGAAGATGGGAAGAAGAGAAATATGGCTACATTCCTCTTGTATTTTATGCATCTGTCCTCACAGACACTAGATTATTATATCTGATTTATTTGCTTTTGTGAATGCCATTAAGACATGCTCTATAAATAACAAAGCAGTGATGCAGAGGCAACATTTACACAGACTCAGATTCAATCTGACAGATTGTATGTCGTCCATACCAAAGAATAGATGGTTGCTAGGAGCACAAAAAACAGGACAGCCATTAGGGAACTGATACATAATAACATTATAATTAGACATTAATTGAGGGTGCATGCCTGTGTGTGTGTGTCTGTGTGCGTGTGTGTTTTGAGGAGGTTGGCAGGGGACGCAGTGTGTCCGAGACAGACTTTTCTCTCAGCCATGCTGGAGACATTGGAGTTGCTTTTCGACATCTCCAGGGAAGCTTCTAGTGTGTCTCTAAATGTGGTGGCAAATTGGTAACCAGATCACTACACAGTCAGCGCTAAAAAGCTAACAGTCTAGACTCTGTGGTCAAGACTTTCTCTCATTTCCTGATCTCTGTTTCCTCTAGGAAAAGACTAGACATATAACTGTTCACTACACACCAGGGATTGAAAACCAAATAAAAAGAAAAGAAGTGGGAAGAATGGAAAATGTATATTTTTATTAGAATGAGAATTTGAGTTCCAACTTATCTATATATTCAAATATACAGTTGAAGTAAGATGCTTATGTGTCCTATACATTTACTTTTTTTTTTTCCTTTTTTTTAAAAAAAAAATGTGCCTGAAAGAGTGGCTGCATGTTGCCAGTAGTTCCTTGATGTTAACCTTTTATGTTAATGTTAGGCCCAATTCCAATTCTCATCTTAAACCTCAATCCTAACCCTAAACCCTAATCTTAACTGGCCCCTTAAAACTAAGTGTTGAGGGTTATTTTGTCACTTAGAAATGGGACACCCCTTAAATACAGATACGTCTTCAGACTGTGGGGGGCAGAATAAAGCGAAAGCTGCGTCCAGTCTGTCAACTCCAAAAAAGAAGAAGAAGAACAGGACCCTGAAATTAAACAAGGATAACATTAACGTTAGTTTATTATTGTTGTCCGCACCGGACGGCTATTGACAAAAGATCGTAAAATAAAAAATAAATGTTACGCAACGATTACGTAAGTAATCCATAAAATGGGCCCAAGCTAAGATAATACAATGGTTTTCATATTTTTTACATCTCAATTAACAAAGAAAATACTTAAATTTATAGCTTAATCGCTTTGCTGCTTTCGGCGACATCTTTGTTCGGTCAAAAACGCAATGCATTCTGGGTAGCCCCTTCTCCCGAAGGGTGGCCTCGGAAAATGCTGTTTTTATTGTGTTTTTTCTGGACTTTTTGTTTTTGGCCGTGGAGTTCATTGTGTCCGTTGGTGTCTTACGGAGTTCAGCTGCTAGCGCTGTCCCAACATGCGTTTACCCCAGCTTTTCATGCCCATGTTTTGCCACAGCTTTGAGCTAAGTCATCTTGCTTGTTTAATTTCTTTGGACTTTGTCTCAAGAAAATGTTGGTTTCCCTCCATTGGAGTGTTTTTTCTTTGTAGAACTTTTACCTCAAAATTTTTGTTGAACCTTTGCCTCATTGGTTTTCCGCCATCTGGAGTGATTTTCTATTTGTTAAATGAAGTTAGCTTCGTCCAGCCTGACAGAAATTACTTACAGAAAGTGTTTTGACTCTTGAAAAGGTTATTAATAGCGATGAGAATGGGAATGACATCAAAAGTAGCCCACCAGCTAAATGCTACAGTCCAAAAGTATTGGAAAAGCAAGGCAAATTCCCTTGTTTTTGTTGTTGAAGACATTTGGGTTTAAGATAAAGAGATGAGTATGAGATGAGAGTTGAGAATGTCAGCTTTTTTTTTCCTGGTATTTGCAACGGGAATTCGGGACATACCACCCTTGTTTGAACCCACCCATTTTTCAAGTGAACCCAATCACTGTGCTTCATAGATGAATCGTGTGTATGACAATTTGTCTCATTCCCCCAGATATAACTCATCTGGAGTAAAAAGAACGTGAGACAAACCAAGCACAAAAACATAATTTCATCTGGGGAGTTGGATTTTTTTTGGGCGATTTGGGCTCTAATCTCAATTGGGTCTTCAATAAAAGGGCATGTCATTCTTTCCCAAACAGCTGATTAGCCAGCGGGTGGAGCCTTTTATCAGATTCAGATAAATCCTTAAAGTTACCCTGACCCAAAGCAGGTTTGCCCGTCAGAGTAAGATATCATGGTAACATATATCGATGAATCCAGTTTTGTGAAACCCAGGGTTAGCCCTGAAGTTACCTTGCTAAGTCCGTAATCCTGCTCTATGATTTAGGCCTCAGGTGTTGTTTTTAAGGTTGATTGTTCAAACATTAAATAGCTCTGCATGACTAGTCTACTTTTTGGCCTGGGTTGAAACCTATAAAGTATGCATTTCTTGTTAAAGAGGATAAACCAATATGAGGACCAGAGAGCTGTCAATGGGAGAAAAGCAATCTATTTTCAAGCTGAGAAAAGAAGGAAAGTCATTGAGCATAGCAAGCACAACAATTTGGAATGACCTGAATAAGAAAGAAACTACTGGTGTACTGAGCAACAGACGTTGAACAGGTCGGCCAAGAAAAACAACAGTACTTGATGACAGAAATATTGCGAGACCTGTGAAGAAACCCAAAAAACCTGTAAGTGACATCACCAACGACCTCCACAGTGCAGGGGTGAAGGTATCACAATCCACTGTGAGCGGAAATATAGAGGCCATACCAAAAGATGCAAACTACTTATCAGTGGTAAGAATCTGAAGGTCAGATTTAGATTCGCAAAGAAGTACAGAGATGACCCACAAAAGTTCTGGAGCACAATCTTATGGACTGATGAGACCAAGATTAATCTCTACCAAAGTGATGGAAAGGCTAAAGTGTGGAGAAAGAAAGGACTGCTTATGATCCGAAGCATACAAGCTCATCTGTGAAGCATGGTGGAGGTAAAGTCACGGCTTGGGCATGCATGGCCGCAGGAGGAATTTTATCATACAGCAGGACAATGACCCAAAGCACACTGCCAACAAAATAAAGGACTTCATCAAGGGAAAAAAGTGAAAGGTTTTAGACTGGACAAGTCAATCACCTGACCTTAACCCAATTGAGCATGCATTTTACCTCCTGAAGAAGAGATTGATAAATCCCCCGAAACAAAAAAGAACTGAAAGAAGCAGCGGTAAAAAACTTGAATAGTATCACAAATGAAGAATGCAACAGTTTGGTGATGTTGATGGATTGCAGGCTTGAGGCAGTCATTGCAAGCAAAGGTTATGCCACCAAATATTAAATGGTATTTACTTAAGATTATTTGTTCCATTACTTTTGTTCACCTAAAAATGTTGTGTTGTAATACAAACGGTGAAATATCCTAAATTGTTTAACACATCTAGATGTAAAATACCAGGAAATAAAAGCTGACATTCTGAACTCTTGTCTTGTACTCATCTTTTGATCTTAAACCCAAATGTCTTCAGTGAACAACAAAAACAAGGGAATTTGCCTTGCTGTTCCAATATTTTTGGAGAGGACTGTACAGGGCAATTACATAAACCTAGTAGTGCTAAAACAAATTTATAGAGCCCACGTTTGAATTGTGGCAAATTAGACCTTGCAGCTAACTGTTGATTTAAAGACATGGACTGTCTCAACAGTGGGAAGAAGGGCCATGTAGAGTGAGCATGCAGGAACAACACAAGCAAAAAGAAATTGCTCTGGAATGGAAAATAAAAATGCAGTGAAACACAAAAAGGAAAGACACGTTCATACAATTGGACATGGCAAATGCAAATTGAATTATTCCTCAAAGGAAGAGGAGTCTTTCTTAGAAATATTGGACTCTCTGACTTCCCTGCTGAAATTGTTGCATAATCTGTTATACAAGGACAAAGCATGCAGTGAACATCCAGCTGTCAAAGCTTTACAGAAGATGAAATATTCACTGACTACATCAGAGGTCCTAGCTCACTGCAACCCATCGCTTCCTATTCAGGTAACTGAAATTGTGAATGTGAACGAAAGTGAGGACTGATGAGTTATCCCTTACTGGATCCCTTAACACCAGTTCTGCAGTCACAGTACAGCTATCTTACCTCCTCAGGTAGACCAGACAGACTTTAATGATCCACAAATCCAACAAGTTATACAAAGATGGCTACGGTGGTTCTCTGGTCTTGGTACCCATGCGCTCCACACTCTCCTAATCCATCTCTGGGCCCTGGTAATGGTCTCATTCATACTTAGGGAATGCCCACATGCATGTGTGGTGTCACCTGCCAACTCATGCTGGGCCATATCAAGAAGAATTGAGTCCTGCCCAATAAGGACTGGACTACTCTTTCACTCTATCACTATGTGCCCTATCGTTGACTTAGCTCCTCTGTTGGGACACCCTTACACTCCTAGACTCTCCCATCTCACTTAATAAAGATCAACGAGGTAACTCCCAGGGAGGGCTGGTGATGGTCACACGCACCGAAGTAATAAAATACTCAGCTGCAAGAATATAACTACATCAATCTCATAATGTTGGCACCCTGTGGTGTTTAACTATGAAGACAAATGCAGACAAAAAAAAAAGAAAGAAAAAAAAGGAAATCCAAGGTGGTCGCCATTGTTTGTAGCACAAGCAGCTGAGGCTACACAATACTACCAACGCTGTTATCCATCTGTATAATAACAAATAAACTACATAGTGCATGTAAGAATAAATAATAATAACAATAACAATGCAAATAGAAATAAAGCAAATATTATGAAAACAAGTAAGAAAGAAATAGACAGAGCAACTAGGAACGCTGCCTCTCACGCTGGGAGAGGTGGCATCAGGGTGCAGCAGTTGTTTTCATATACTGTATTTGACTGAATCAATCACTTTACCTTCAACTAAAACTATCAAGTTATGCATGTTCAAATGAACTGCAGAGCACACATTTTATGGATCATTAACAGAGACATACTGGAAAAATGTAAAATATCATAACTAAAATAAAAAGAAAAACAAAATATTACATTTATGTAAATGTGTATTAATACACAGAAATGACTGAATTATTACAAAGACCTTTGTCATTAAATGTTTAAGAAGTGAGATCTTCAAACAGAAATACACTTGCTGAACATTGTAAAACACACAACATTTCACATATTATTTCAAAATTGAAACTCTAACAAGTAATTTCTTGATTTGTAAAACCATTTTATAAACCTATAGCAGTACAGTTAAAATACAATATGACTCTTCTTGAAGAATCGTCAGTACAAACTTGAAACTTGAAAATTATGTATAACTTTCAAATTAACACAGAATAAACACAGAACAATATTTATTTTTGTCTGCATTTGTCTACATAGTTAAACATCACAGGGTGTCAACATTATATGAGACTGATGCAGTTATATTCTTGCAGCTGAATATTTTGTTACTTTGTCACCAGCCCTCCCTGGGAACTATCTTGTTGATCTTTATTGAGTGCAGTGACCTTGTGTGGCAGGGAAGGCAGTGCTACACCTCAGTGAATAAAGGGAGAGAACAAAGGACAGCGAAGATGTGGAAGGATGGACAGTGGAAGAAAGGCATGTGGTGCTGGTAGGAACTGGTGGTGTGTACAGTTCTGTGCTTCCAAAGTCACCTCACTCAGGTTTGACTGGGTTCAGGGGGGTGCTGTGTAGATCTCTGGAGAGTTGGAAGAGTCCAGGGGGGTAAGGGTGTCCCAATAGAGGAGAGAAGTCTCCGATAGGGCACATAGTGATAGAGTGAAAGAACAGTCCAGCCCTTATTAGACGAGACTCATCAATTCTTCTTCATTCCCTAAATATGAGTGAGACCATGACCAGGGCCCGAGGGAGGTCAGGAGGCCCAGCCCCTGAGAACCACCACCCCAGTGCAGAGCGCATGGGTACCAAGACTAGAGAACCACCATAGCCACGGGGCATGCCACACCCCGGTGCACTTGTCGAACGATGGCGATCACCCCCAGACTGACCAAACGTGCACAAGCCAGCCTAGGCCAGAACGGCCCCCCACACACCCCACTCCACCACCAACCGTCCACCCACAGCCACCGACATCCCCCCGAAACCCCACCCCAGCACAGACGGGCACTTGCAAAGTGCCCAACAAGGGACGGGCCATCAGAGCAGAGGGACCATGGTGCCCGTCCCATGCCCCTGATGCACCGGGGCATGGGAAGAGGGAACCCTGACCTCCCACTGAAAGGAGAGGGGAAGCACCGAGCTACCACCCAGACCGATCAGTGATGGACCAACAGAGGTCCCCAAGGTCCGCCATACAGCGCCGGGAGACCCGGCCAAGAGGACACCAGAGAACCTAGGTAACTACCCCAACCAGCCGCTGTGGGGCCACAGACCGCCGGAACAAGACGGCCCTACCAGGCCCCTGAGCAGTGCCAAGGGATAATGAAAAGTGATAGTGTCCCTATTTCTGTGCTTCCTCAGTCCCTGATGTGGAAGCATAACCCTACACCATGGCCCTGTGACCCTGGATGTGGTGTGGTGCAATAAGAAAGGGGGAGAGCTGGAAGGTCGGGTGGGTCAGAGGACTGCAGCACACTACTGTCCTGCAGCCTACCCTGACCCTGACCAATCCTGGATAGTCCCCCAAGGTGTGGTGCGTTAAAAACTTGGGTTGGGTGTATGTGGTGTACGTAGGTGTGGGTGTAATGAGTAAGGTAGTGTAGGGTGGAGTGTGATGTGAGTGCAGTTTAGGAGGCAGGCAAGTGAGGGCCAGGTCCCCAGCCGTAGGGCTGAGGCACAGCAGCAGCCCATGGGACCCAAAAGTGAGGGCCCCAGGGATTCAGGAAGTCCCTCGACCGGACCCCGCCCCCAGCGCAGCACAGCAACTGGGACGCGACAGCCCCCCAGGAAACCAAGAACTAGCATCGACCAGCGTCTTGGGTGTCATCTACCCCCTCATCTACCCTCCGAAGGGACGGGGGCCCCCCACAAGGCAGATGGAGACCCCACCCACCGCAGCCCCCCAGCCCCAGCGTGACAGAGTGACTGCACACAGCCAGGGTGACATCTGGGCGTCCACCCACAACCTGAGGCACCGACCCTGCCAGGCACCCCCGGATTTCAAGGAGGCAGCATGACCAGCCAGGGCCTGGCCCCCAGCGGAGGGGGGAAAGCTGGGGGAGGAGCTGGCTGAAGGGAGGAGGGCGCTCCAAAGGTGGAGGGGATCCGGGGGACAATACATTACTACATTCCAGCACTAACTGCTATTTTGAACACTTTGTTTGCCATTGCAACAGTTATGGGAGAAACCTTATCTTGTGCCATTTCGCCTAAACGTATTCATCATACATGACATGCAGGCTGTCTTCTAGTATCCTAAAGACATTAGAATGTGGTGTGGACAGGGCAAAAATGAAGAACAAAATGTGAAGGACAAAATGCAAAAGAAGGCTTCAATACTAAAGTCAAGCAGCAGGAAAGCGGCCAGATACAGTCAATGAACTGAATGTCTGTAGATGTATTCCCTTTCATTTGCTTTAATGTAGTCAATGTTTGTGAAAGTACTAGAAATGTGAAAGAATACATAATTCCATACTGTTGAAGTCAGAAAACTATACCTGGACTAAGAGCTAAAATTACTAATTGGTTTACTGATCAGTTGTACTTTGTTCGATTGATTTGCAATTAATTCTGGTTTGTGGTGCATGAAAGACAGAGCCTGGCGCCAACCCTGGAGGTTCTGGATACCTTATACTCACTTAGAGGGTGAATGGGGAGAACATCAATATAATGTTGTGAGTCTGGCACAGGACTCACTGATACTCTCTTCATTTGTTAGTGTGTACAGAAGAGTGTTCAGAACAATGCATTTTCTATCCATGTTAACAGGGAAATATGGATTTGTTCTCTTAAGTGCAGGTGGACAGTATGTAACCATGATCACCCAGTAATCATTAGCATGATCCTATGCTTTGGGATTTATACTCCATGGTGGTATATTATACATTGCTGTGCAGGAAACTTTCCCAAAGAATGGCATATTATTGATGATATTTGATAGTACCCAATGCACACACATTTGCTGTTTGTTGATGAATTAAATATTCAGTTTAATTTTATTTATATACAGCGTCAAAAATAATACAAATAGTCTGTAATGTAGGATGGTTAGGTTATGGATTCCCTACATGTCCCAACTAAAAGAAAAACGAATACAGCCTGTAAAATAAGTATTGAACATATCACAATTTTTCATAGTAAACATATTTCTAAAGGTGCTGTTGACATGAAACTTACACCAGGTGTTGGTAACAACCCAAGTCCAACCCAAATCCACACGTCGAAAGAAATCAAAACAAATAAGTTCAGAAAGTAAGTTATGCGTAATAATGTAAAATAACAAAGGGAAAAAAATATATCTATCAGTGATCAGAAAACCATCCTGCCCCTTGTCAGTGCAAATAAATATCAACTGGTTCAGTCCAAACTGATGGCCTATAAAAAGATGTGTCATTACCAAGGTGTCACACAAGGAACATCTCATGATGGGTAAAAGCAAAGAATTCTCTCAAGACGTTCACAACCTTATTGTTGCAAAACATTCTGATGGCATTGGTTACAGGAGGATTTCTAAATGTCTGAACGTTCCAGTGAGCACTGTTGGGGCCATAATCTGGAGGTGGAAAGGACATCATTCAGCCACGACCAGTTGCTCCTCACAAGATTTCTGACAGAGTGAAAATATTTTTCAATTAGAGTTGTCCAAGAGCCAAAGACAGAAAGACCTGGAATTAGCAGGTGCAATTGTTTCAAAGAAAACAATAAAAATGCACTCAACAGACCACGGCCTGTATGCACGCTCACCATGCAATACTCCATTTCTTAAGACAAATCATGTTGAAGCACGTTTAAAGTTTGCTGCGCAACATTTGGTCAAATCAAAACATAGTCTGGTCAGATGACAGCAAAATTGAACTCTTTGGATGCCATAACACACAAAATGCACTGCACATCACCCCAAAAACACCATACCAACAGTGAAGTTTGGAGGTGGGAACGTCTAGGTGTGGAGCTGTTTTTCTGCATATGGGACTGGCAAACTTCATATCATTGACAGGAGGATGAATGGAAAAATGTACTGAAACATTCTTGAGAAAAATCTGCTGCCATCTACCAGAATGATGAAGATGAAACGAGGGTGGACATTTCAGCAAGACAATAATCCCAAACACAGAGCCAAGGAAACTCTCAACTGGCTCAGAGAAAGAAAATAAAGCTGCTAGAATGGCCGAGCCAATCACCTGACTTGAATCCAACTGAAAATCTATGGAAAGAACTAAAAATCAGAGTTCATAGAAGAGGCCTACGGAACCTTCAAGATTTAAAGACTGTGTGTGTGGAAGAATGGACCAAAATCACACCTGAGCAATGCATGTGACTAGTTTCTCCATACAGGAGCGTTCTTGAAGCTTCATTACCAACAATGGATTTTGTACAAAGTATTAAATAAATGTCAGTAAGCGTGTTCAATATTTTTTCCCTTTGTTATTCTACATTATTGCACATAACTTAATTTCTGAACTTATTTGTTTTGGTTTCTTTCTATGTATGGATTACTTGGATTGTTACCAACACCTGGTGAGAATTTCATGTCAATAGCACCGTTAGAAATATGTTTACTATGAAAAATTGTGATGGGTTCAATACTTATTTTACCTGCTCTATATTCTGACCTTCGTACATCGTTAGCCTAATAGCATAATTGCCTAAGTCATATTTGAATGTTTTTGGAAAACAAGAAAAAAAAATATCTTTAGCAAGCACATTGATATTTTTATTGATATTTTCACACTAAGTCAAAAATGACTGTATTACTGCATGTTATTAAGCTAACAGTGTTGATGTTCATTTTGCTTGGTTTCTGAAAGAAGACTGAGATTGAACCTAAAACAGATTAGACAAAGATATGTCATGCACCAGGAGAGCAGATTTTAATGAAGTGCAGTATGTACCCAAGTTATCAGTGATGCATGGATACACTAAAATAGGAAAATGCTCTGCACTCAGCTTTCACACCATGACAGACTGAACATGATATGCAGATACATTAGGATGTAATGTTGGTTTACTATTTATTAATGCTTTTTGGCTGTTGAATTAGAGATGACTCTGATAATGATGACAGAGGAATTATATGTCTGACACTCTTATCAGCACCCAAGTGTATCACATGTCAGCTGGTCTGTTTGTGCTGGCATTGGCTCAGTCAGTACTATCAAAGTATTTATTCTGTCATGTTTCAACAGAAATTTTCCTCCCAGTCCTGTTGCAGCTTTTCTCCATCATAGTAATCCTCAATTTCAGTGTATGCAAGATCTTGGATTTTGTGGACATTTACTCAGCAGAAGGGTATAATATCAACATGTTGGGAGGATAGAAGAACACTAGAGCTATAACACATTCTTTGCCAGCAATTTTCCCCTGACAGCTGATAGGTAATTTTCACGTCAGTTTACAGATGGACCAGAGCTACAATTAGGATATCATATGATAACGACTATGGTGAAACCTGCTTTTGTGTCCTCATTCCTCAAATCTGTTGACCACTGACTACATCAGAAAAGAAGACTAAAGCAATATAGGACTTCTCATTACTTCATAAAGTAAAGCAGATTTTCTAAGACTGCATATATAGTAGGATTGGGAGTAGGATGAAGATTAAATGAGGTTGGACATTTCAGCAAGACAATGATCCCAAACACAGAGCCAGGGAAACTCTCAACTGGCTCAGAGAAAGAAAATAAAGCTGCTAGAATGGCCGAGCCAATCACCTGACTTGAATCCAACTGAAAATCTATGGAAAGAACTAAAAATCAGAGTTCATAGAAGAGGCCTACGGAACCTTCAAGATTTAAAGACTGTTTGTGTGGAAGAATGGACCAAAATCACACCTGAGCAATGCATGCGACTAGTTTCTCCATACAGGAGGCTTCTTGAAGCTTCATTACCAACAAAGGCTTTATTACATAGTATTAAATAAATATCAGTAAGCGTGTTCAATACTTTTTCCCTCTGTTATTTTTCATTATTACACATAACTTAATTTCTGAACGTATTTGTTTTGGTTTCTTTCTATGTGTGGATTATGTGTGTTATGTATCCATTCTCTGATGAGTCATGAGACCTTCACAGTATTAGGCAGGTGGTCATAATGTTTGGTTATGTTTGCCTGATTGCTGAATATATAGAAATAATTTATCAATTTACCAGTTTACACATGCTTAGTAACAATAGTAACATGTGTTACTGTACCATGTATAATGTAGTGAGATAAATTATATTGACCCATGGATAATTTTAGTTTCTTTGGCAGAAACATATTATATTTGACAAATAAAAAGTATCATTGTGCTATTACTGTCTTTTGCTCTTACTAAAAATACCAGTTTGCGCTTGTTGTCTATAGATCTGAAAATGTTGCCATGGAGCTTTCCCCTCCTCAAACACCTCTGGGAAAAATCTTAAATTTTCTGGGTTCACAGTGATCTGACAGTGCTGTGGACACTGAACAAATGATACTGAACAAAAAGAAAGCTAAAAGACAGAAAACTACATCGATACATTACTTATCCTGTGGGATAAATGAATAATTACATTAATTGTGTATTTAATTATAATGGATGCAAACTGGTAAGTTTACAGTATAACAGATGAAGTCAGCTTTTTACTATTTATAATCCATAGCCACCTGTCCTCCAGGGCATCACAGGGGGAGCTGTGGTCTATCCCAGCTGTCATCAGGTGAGAGGCACGGTACACCCCGGACAGGTCGCCAGCCTATCACAGAGCCAGCACATAGTGCCAGACAACTATTCACACTCACACCTACAGCCAATTTAGAATCCCTAGTGAACCTAATAAGCATGTCCTT
The DNA here is from genome assembly GCF_022458985.1 of Mugil cephalus. NCBI lineage: Eukaryota > Metazoa > Chordata > Actinopteri > Mugiliformes > Mugilidae > Mugil > Mugil cephalus. The sequence continues at coordinate 28,329,079 of NC_061777.1, read as the reverse complement.
GGATGGTGGGGGAAGGCTGGGGTACCCGGGGAGGCCGAGTATACTCTGTGAGGCTTCAGTACCACTACACAAGTGTGCCACCTATATAAATTGTTTTACATATGCACATTTTGCTACAAATGCTTGCACAGCTTTAGTCAAGTCAGGATACTTTTTATTATAAGTTAGGTATGTTGTCTCCTTGTATATCCTTGTTATATTTATGCTATTTCTAAGTAAGACTGAATACTCATTGCTTTAAGTCCATTTTATGTTTAAATTGGACGCTTTCCTATATCTGCTCTTCAAGACACTATTTCTCTGTCTTTTTTCATTTTTTATTTTATTTATTAATCTTTCAGCAGTCAGGAGTGACTGAAGTTATTGAAGGTATGCTTGTATTGTGAATACAGTATTTAAAGCACAGCATTTTGTATTGATGCACTGATGGTATTTTGTATGACAAAATAGATCAGACTAGTATACAAATGCATCTTTTGGTAATCAACTGTGGCACAATCATGTGTCATCATGTGTGGTCTTGGGAGATCCTTTTTTTTTTACCACCCTTCTGACTTTGATGACAACACTGGGGTCGTTATTTACAATATGTACACTTTTTAAAATGAACTTGACATTATTTCATCTGCATATCGCACATCGTAACTCTCTTTAGTCCTTTTTCTGCATACTTAGTGGTGTCAGATGTGCCTTGCCTACAACTATTGCATAATGCATTAGTAAGTCTTGTGCTTCTAGTGATGCTTCAAGAGATTCATTGGAGGGAAATCACCATTTCAACATCATGTGGTGGTCTTTCCAGTGGTCATACTGTACAGCAGATACATGCCTATCACTGTCACATGCCAGTCCATGCTTAGTTGAAGCAGAAGTTCCACACTTTGAGGTAAGACATACATTATCACAGTTCATATCAATCAATCCTCATGTAAGCTTTTCCACACACAGACCAGACTGGCAGTTGAGTCTTGTCAATTAGTAATTCAGGTATATAACATTCCTACTTGGGAAGTGCAGGCTTCCGCTATAATCCTTCCTGAACTGAGTGTGTCCTATTGCCTTAGATTCCATAGGTTACATCAAACTGTTTTGCTTACTCCAAGATCCTAGAGTGCCACATATTATGATGGACTTTTTTTAAAATCATGATTTATTTTCTTTAATTAAATAACTTTCAATTGATGATTAAGCATTTACAAGTTAATGTTTTTGGGTTGCCAAGTTGTGGAAAGTATCTGGCAACTGTTCATCCAAGCAGGACACTTTGTCATCCAGTTTAGAAGCATCGTATCAGCATATAAGAGTAACATAACATGAAATTCTCTTAATATTGATTCAGCCATCAATTAACTATTGTAAGCAACAGAGTAACAAAGTGTGCCATGAAAAAAGTTATATAGCTTCAGACCAAATTTGCACTGTGATTCAAGCATAACATGAAAATACAGATAGGCTCCTCATGAACTGCATTGATTATTTCATTAAAGGTAGGGGAGTGAGGGTGGGCTAAATCTGTGAGGGAAAATGACTGAGTCTAATACCACAATGTACCTTCTTAAGGCCCTAAGATCTTTTTAATGTATTCTTCTCTGTTGCTAGAGCCTAAAAGGAAAAGGAAAAGAGGGAGCTGAATAGATTCCATTAATTTAATTGAAGCAAGCCCTGACAAGAGATAAAACATCTTGGGCCCACATCTCTTCAAGATTGGTGCTGGAGTTCATAGTAAACAAGCTGTGATCCGTAAACAAAGCCCAGAGCAGCACAACGGTCTACAGAGACTTCAAGGCCATACAATATGTTGGAGATGGGCTTGAATGGAGAGTGAAGTGCCCCCCACACACACACACACACACACACATCACCACCCCCCAACTCACACACACGTACACACACATCACACGCCCTCCACCCTCCAGACGCACACACTTAAGTATTCAAGCTGCATTCTGACCATTGTACCTCAGCTTGTGGATATTTTGATGCTGGTAGCTACAGCAGCTATTTTAGTGACAGTACCTGCAGTGGATCAAGCAGGGAGACATCCACTTCAACAAGGGCATTGCAATATGAATAGCACTGTTGAATTCTAGAGATAAGAACCACTTCCACTTGGATGTGTTCCTGACAGATATACGCCCACACAATAAAGTACTATTAGCTAATGTACGTACATCATTTTCACACAGAGGCATCAGAACAAATGTGGCAGTTTATTCCATGTGTTCTCATTTATTTGAGAGGAAGGACACAGTCACTGCTGTACAGTATATCTGACAGTCCAGACCACTGGTGCTGCAACCTGTATAAATGAAGAGGCAAATGTTGTTTGGCCAAATATTTTGGATACTTTGATATGCCACTTTCTTCTTGAAACTGTTCCTCAGTAAGCATTATCTTTTTACTTGGATAGCAACTAAAAATCCAGCACCACCCATTAAAACGGGCATAGCTTTATTTTCAGAACAATATAAGCCATCTACCACAAAATGGGCCTGTACTGCCTGCAAATGCGGCTTACCATTTTGTGTCCTAAAAGCAGTCAAAATGGTGCAATCACTGTAATTTTGACATTAAGTGCATAAAGTACCCCAATTAAATTGTACTACTGAGTTGCACATTCTTCAAAATCAGCAGACTGACACATCTGATACATAAAGCAGAATAAAACAACCCATGATAAAATATTTTAATCATATAATCAAAAGCATATATTAGAGGAGATGTCCCCTTACGTCTGTTTCTATAGAAAAGAAATAGATAATATAGAAAGAAATAGAAAGCAAAAAAGAGATAGAAATTTCCTTGGAAAACAGTGACACTATTCTTTTAAAATTAGTGAGACCAATGCAAAAAATAAAATAAAAATTATGTCACTTACCTTACTCTGATAACTTGCACTGCATGGAGTCAACAAAGGTTGCATAGTCTAGCACTCCCATACATTTTCTACCCTTTCTTTAGTTAAAAATTGGAGGACTAACTTCTTGGGAGATCTGACGATGGCCGTCTGTCAGTTTGTCATTGTATTGTACGACAATTGTCTGAAATGCCGTAGTGAGGTTAGATGGCACAACCATCAGGTGATCTACTCCCATTACCTTCACTATTTACTGGTGGACCGGAATTGATGTATTGAGTGGCCCTGCTCAAGAAAGGCATGGAGGGCCACTCTTAAAACCAGTAAAATAAAGATAAAATAAAACAAGATTATATTAAAATAATAATTAAAATAAATATTATCTAGTAAAATAAAATAAACAGTGTAATCAAAAATTCAAGTAATCAAATTGTGTTGTATGGTGTTTCCTTGAATCATTGCATTCTTGATATCACACTGGTTATATCACAGATATAACTAGTGAGATGAGATTGTGACATTTTGACTAGTCAATCATGGATTGAGGTCTCTACTTAACTAGTGCATACAGATCTGTTACTAGTTCACTTGTGAAGGCTGAAATGCTCACTAGTTCACTAGTGCATGATCACTAGTGAACTAGTTGAAGTTTACAAGATGGATCCAACATGTTTACTGGTAAACTAGTAAAAGTTACGTATCTACTAGTTCACCAGTAAACTCATTTGCAGCTCCACTAGTGGGTCATAAAGTGTACACTAGCTTACTAGTGTAGGGAAATGTAAGCACTAGTTAACTAGTCATAGAAACATAAAATAATAATGAGGTGGGAGGAGCACGCATTGAGGCTTCCTATTGTCCAAAATGAAACAAAACAGGATTTTTTTTGTTATCCTGCCTGCTGTATTTGCACTAGTTCACCGGTGTACATGTTTCCTCAGGAAATGCAGTATGTTAACTTGAGAGTGCATCTTGGTGTGTACTAGGGTTGCACATCTCTGTGATAAACGATTCGATATGCATCTAGATACACAGGTTATGATTCGATTCAAAAACAATATCCTTTTATTACAGACCGATGCGATACAAATCACTTCCATACAGTGTGAGAATGATACAATTTGATTCTATGGTTAATATTTGTTGTATTTTTTTCTCCTATGAAAGTGACAGTACAATAGTTTCTTCAAATATGTAAAAGACTGGCACTGGTAATGCTGCGGTTATTTTGTATAATTTTCTTTGATTATCTAGTCATTTATGTTGAAATCTTCGGTGTATAATGTTCTGTTTTATACTTTATGTTAACAAGTAGTTTTGTGTTTTTTGATCGTTAATATAAGTTTTATGCATGTTTTTAGTTTCATGGTTTTGGTGTTAAAACTCTGCCCACGGACAGTCCCGTTTGTGTTGTTTAGGGAGAAGAGGTGCAGAGGTGAAGAAAGGCAGAAGGCTGATGTATGTTTTGATGTCTTCTGCAGGATTAAATAGTCGCAGGAAATAAAGATCGAGTCCTCCTCCTTCGTGCCCTAATCACACACGCACACCTGTTACACATGTATGGCAATCACAACATGTCACTGGTTAACTAGTTGAATTAGTTTTGGTCCACTAGCTCACTAGTGTGTAAAATGTTTGTTACTAGTGAACTTATTCCTCTGTTGGGTCTTACCAGTTCACTAGTGGGATAACATAACTGTAACTAGTGAACTACTAAGGTGATTTTCATATTAAACAGTGAAAATTCAGACATATGGACTTTTGCTAGTTTATTTGACGCTTACATGATTTACTTACTAATGAGGGTAAACAAGGTATAACAAGATAACTAGTGTTAGAGTCTGCATTTGTTAATTCTTCAAAAACTTTGATAAAATAATTCATGTAGCTACATGGTCTGTCGTTGTTCCACCAAAGCTTTCCAAAGAGGGCAAAGTTTCCAAAATTCCAGTGCAACTGAACTGAAACTGAACTGAAACTACAAAATGATTGTGACTGGTTGCCCAGAGTTGCCCGTAGTTGAGGAGGAGCCCTCCCATTGATGAATCTTGATGAGTCAGCTGGTTTCAAGTCAGAAGTGTGATCTCCTCTGATCTTTCTATCCAGACTCAGTACGCTTACATGCACGTGAAAAAAGAAAAAAAATGATTGCCTTAATCCGACTTCAACTGGACAATTTAAATACTCGTAAACACGTTACTTATTACTTATTACTTATTTTTCCAGTGCAACTTAAAATTTGCATAGCGCACACTGGTGACGCCAGTGTTCAACCACATGATTTCCCTTACTCCCTCAGACCACACCAGCGCAGATCATGAGAGAAAAACTACAGTACATAGACTAAGCAAACCTGGCTTACAGGATCTACAAACATATATAAAAATGTTTTTTTTTTCGTAAGACCTTGATTTCTGAAAATGGAAGTGGTGGAAAAAGAGTTTTCGGACACCCTTAAAATCTTATACAATCACAAATTATTATGAAATATTTGTGGAAAAATCTTTCTTTGTGTTTCAAAAAGTATGGCTGCATTAGACTGACATTAGCAAATACAAATGATATTTATTTTGTTTATTGTTGGTAAGAAAAAACTGTTTCAATATGTCAGTTCTCAACATTGCCAGTAACAAAATCAACAAATAACAGAGAATGAGTTCAAAATTGAACAAAACATAAATAAACCATGACATGATCAAATTAATATTTTGTACTCCTCTACGTTGTAGGGCTCTAATCCTGGCTAGCATGTTCCCACGAGCCTTTCACATTGTTGAGAGGTAATCTTGCCCCATTATTCTTGAATTGCTACTTTTAATTTTTCTGAATTCTTTGGTTTGCACTTTGAAACAGATTTTTTAATAATCCACCTCAGACTTTCAATGGCACTCATGTCTGGGGATTGAGCTGGCCACTCTAAGACCTGGATACTGACAGGAGGTATTGTACATGCTGGAGATGCTTCACCTGGCCTTCTGCATACCCTCACATTAGCAGGAGGAAGATAAATCTGGAAACTGGACTCATCTGATGACAGTCCAGTTCTTGTGCCCAACAACACCGGGCTAACCTCTGTCTCTCAGTGATCAGGGGCTTCTTGATAGCCTTGTAGGTCCTTAAGCCATGATCTAAAAGTCGACCAAGTACAGTGTGGATGGAACACTGGACACCTGTTTGGTTTGACGACTGCTGTTGGAGCTCCTGGGATGTCATTCGGTGATGCACATGCAGATCAGGATGTGGTAATTTCTGGATGAAGAATCCCTTGGACGCCCAGATCTCGTTTTGTCTTTCAAGCTGTTGGTTCGTCTGTATTTCTGTAGAGTATATCCAACTGCATCTGCACTTCCTGGCGATCTGGCAGCTGTACCCTTCCTGGCTGAGAATCTGTATACAGGTGTGTTTCCTGCATTAGGTTCCTTGTTTCAGACATTTTTGTCTTTCAAATGTACTGACTTTATAAAGACAAGAAGAACAGAAAAATGTGTCTTTTGATAAAAGGCACGGCCTTCATTAGGGGATTACTGGTACCAAAATGACCCAATACTCAAATTTTGGCTGTTTTAGTATTTGTTTAGTATTTTGTCTGTGACTGTACTAAAAGAAACTGCGCTTGAAGACCTAAGAGTGATTCTTATGTAATATTTCACAAATGCGTGACCAGAAACTTTTTTCCACTACTGTATAGGTCCATTCCAATGCATACGAGTGCACTCAAGGTCTTGATTTGGACCAATACTTATATGGCCTACAGTCGGAGGCTGTAAACCAGTGGCACCTTCATCATTGTCTGCAGAGGTTTAGTTTTTATTGTATTTTAACCATTCCCTCCCACTGTCCATATATTTTTTATATAAAGTATTGTTTTATTATAATTATTATTTATTTCATGGACGGCTGGTATAAATTGGCTAAGCCCTCCCAAGCTAACGCAAAAAAGTTGAGGGAATAAGTTTTTAAATAACTTACAAAATATTGTTTTAAGATTTGGTGAAACCAGTGGTAGCAATAGCACCAAAATATCAAAAGAAAACACAGAATGTCTCCTAATGGGCTGATGTTTTACAGCCCCAGTGCTCCCGGTCCGCTTTCATTCATTTATTTCTTGTAAGTGATTGATAGGTGTCATGTCACGTACCCGTCATTCACTGATCATTTGGGCTAAATGCAGTCAGCCTTCAAGCGGCTGGTCATTGGTCAAAAGTGCTGCTGGTTCCAAAGTGGGAGGAGGGAGAAGAAGTTTATCCAAACCAAATAAGACACAAAGGGGAAACAAAAAATGAACATGAACTACAACAACTACAAAGGAAAATCCAAATAACCAAAATCCCCCCTCTGACATTCCTCTCTAATGGTCTGGCCTGAGGGGGCAAGTCACAGGATTTAAGAGTCTTCCACCCTCCCACGCCTTTTACTGCACCAGGAAGGCCTACCGCCGTTACGGTAACTCAAAAGGAAAAAACAATAATTAATATAAAGGAAGATACACTTTACAGCGTAAAAACGTGTGCACCCATTTAAACTATGTAAAGTTAGTGAAAGTAATTAAACAAATAAATTTAAATGCTTAACGTAAACTTAATGTGCAAATGCGCTGTGGCTGATAACAAAACCTTTAGAAGCTAAAGTTGTGAGGGGTGTGTACCATATTTTCCATTACTGCGTGGCTGTGGACATCACACTTGCACAAGGGTCAAAACTCATCCTACGAGCATATGAGCAAGTGTAATTTCTTCCATAGTACAGTGCTGATTGTCATAATTTCAGTAAGTGAAGATTTTCAGCTGAAGCTGCAAAAGTTTTTTTTTCATGTTTTGTTAATATTTCCCCCGAAATTGCACTTTTTCATTTTACTTGTTTTGCATGAAAACACAGAGTCTGTTAAAAATGGCTTTTAGTGAAATGTTTTGATTGTCATGTCAGTCTTATGATGAATGCTTGAAGTGACTAAAAATAGAACAACACTTGAGTGGGTGCTAAAGCTACATGTTTTGAATATTTTTAAAACTACTTCTCAGTTGCTGGACTTTTTTATTTGATGTTTGTACATGAAAGCTCTGAGTATGTTTTTTTTTTTTTTTTTTAAAAAAGTCTGACGTTACTGAAATTAAAGGATTGTGGTTTGAAATAAAATCCAGCTAATTTAGAGTAGAAGGGAAAAAGTCCCTCTCTAGTATCGCCAGTTGCTGGTTTATCATTACATTTGTTTTTTTTTTGTGTGCTTTCATACTGTGGTATTATACTGTCTGAAGTTCAAACCGCACAATCTTTTCATTCAATAAATTTGAGAAGTTGAAATATTTCCTTTGATATGGGTCAAGGCTTGTCATTAAGGAGTCCTGAAGACAGATCAGTTGAGAACCACTGATGCAGAGCACTAAGGAGGTGTAGTATACCTGTAATTGATGTAACTGTGTGTATTGTAGACATTTCTTTTGCTGCTGTGTTAACTATTTAATCAGTATGATTATCAGGCATTTGTTTGCCTACCCACCAAATTTCACCACCAGCTGCCACTCATTAATTTGCTTCTTGGTCTTATTTTGTAGGTTAGCTGGCATATGACATTGCAGGACAAGAACTGTCATCTTAACGGGAAGATAACCTGCTAACAGCCACAAGAAATACATTTTGGAAACAGTGCCAGAAGTTGACCAATCACGATCTTTATTCTTCACCTTTTCAGGGTAGGTCCTGCCTGCTTTATTTACATGCATGTCACACTAGTTTTCTTGTTCACTAGTTGGTTGGAGATTTTGGTACCAGGTTCAAGTGTGGCTTGAGCCTTCTTTCAGCACATTGGTCCTGCTGAGAGCGGTGCGATTCCTCCATCAGCTGCTGAAGATCAAGCGTGAGGAGATTCTTACATCATCTGTTGCAGGTAGCAAAACTTCAGCTGGTTAGTTGAGAATTGACATCTCTGTGAACTTGTTATTCTTTAGGGTATAAATCATCAATGGATGGAGGCAGACATGTCCAGCTCAGTGTCCTGGGAAACAGCCTGACAGATGCATGTATCCACTGATTTTTGTTTACGTTTGACAAATTTGTTGCTGTCTGCTCTGCTTATTTCCAAGCTACGTCCAATTTTTAATTTTTTAGAAACACCTTGACTGGTTTAAACTTAAATAAATTCTGATAATTGCATCAGTCTAATTTCAGTACCTTTTTAAGACTTTTTCGAGACCTTCTCAATATTTTCTTTGTAACCATTTGCATCAGTGACACCTTTAACTTAATAGTTTATCTATATAGTTGTAAAGACTATAGACCACTATCATACAATAGAATTCAAATAGGTTGGGAGAATAAATCAAAGGCAAAGTTTGAGCACATGTTTAGTGTATAAACACTAATGTGAACTCAAAACTAGTTTGATGCATATACAACGGTTTTGTCAGTAGGGCTGTCAATTATTCCATCGATTAAACAAGTAATTGGATAAGAAATACTTTTGCTTTGTTGAGGAGTAAAACAAACACAGAAGGAAAAAGGCTGTCTTAAAATTAACGACTACCTGCTTTCCTTGTTCATCACATTTTTATTGCACATTAACAGAAATGCAACAAATAAATTTTTTTATTTTATTTCATTTGAATTAAATGGTGTTTAGCTGTGTGCAGACACCATATCACCTCCGCACGCAGTGTTGCTGTGCTGCCCAGAGCCACCCTGATGTCGGCAGAAGACGACGTAGCCGCACCTGACTGTCCTACTAGCCGAGGACGATTCAGGTGCGGCTACCAGTGGAGGTGTAACATTAAACACTAGGTTGTGGTGGCGCAACATTACTGGGACAGAAGCCAGTAACGTGGCTAGCACCATGACATAAGGTGAGTTCATAATAAGCACCGAGATTGCCAGGGCGAACTCACGGCTCACTCTCATTTATATATTGTAAAACTTACTGTGTTGGTGTTTTATTTATTTATTTATTTTTTATTAACTCGTCAGGGCTCCCTCAGGATAAACAAGGTTGCATCAACAACAAAATTGACCATCCCAATATTGGAGAAGTGATCTGGGCTTCAAAGACTGTGGTTCATCTTCTAAGACCACAATTGTGAAGGATGAACTCAGCAGGTGTGTCATCAAGGAGAAGAACAATAACAGTTATACAAGGACACCGTGTCCTAATTTCATGTGTCTATTTATGTCTCCAGAGAACTTCATGAGCGATGACTGTGTTATTATGTGCACAACCAAAGGACTTCAAAGTATTTCAACAGAGACTTGAACAACTGCAGCCTTGGTTACACACCCATCATTATAAACTGAAACCCAATGAGTATTCTGGAAATATAACATTTTCTGTCACCTGATATCTAAAGGTGGTGTCAAGTTGGTGTAAAGTTGATTAATTTCACACATTAAAAATGACTATACCAAATAAGAGCAGCACTATAATGATTACCAGATACAGAAAGTGCATGCAATAGAGCATATTACTAGATTACTGTGTCAACAACATATTGTGTAATTGATGGGTTTTATATTGGAAATGTGGTGAGAAAGCAGCAGTTTTCTGTGTTTGGAACTGGTAACAGGTAATGGAATGGGCAAGATGTCAGTAAGCATTCACACAATTATATTCTTGTGTTTGAGATATAAACATGACAATTAACTTCATGAATGATAAAGGTAGCATTTAATAGGTCAAAGTTGATGATTATCTTATTGAGATGCTATAATTTACATTTCACAAGCAGTATAGACTGTTGCACACCCTCCATTTGACAAGCAGATGTAGCTAGACCTCGTGCATTCATTTGGTGTGCCTGAAAGCTAAAAAAAAAAAAAAAAACTAGAAAATTCCCTCTGGGAAATTCTGAAAGGGCTAATGCCGGGGGTACCGTGTCTGTCAACATGGGAGTTAGCACACTTTGTCTAGATTTAGCCCAATTAGCTTACAATTGGCACAATTAAGTTATGGTTAGCACAGGTAACCCACAGTTAGCATACTTAACTCACATTGAGCACAGTTAGCTTACGGTTAGCATAGTTAGCCTACATTTACCAGAGTTAGCCTACATTTAGTACAGTTAACCCACATGTCGCACAGTTAGGACAATTAACCCACATTTAGTACAGTTAGCACAGTTAGCTTACAGTTATCACAGTTAGCCTGTGTGTGAGAGAGTAATGCGCGCTTTTAGGCGCATATTTGTACATCCTCCTACTCTTCCTGTGTGTAGCTGTAATAACATGAAGTTACCTGTGTGTTTGTGTGTGCATGTGTGTGGCCCGCTTACGCGCGCATGTGTGTGTGTGTGTGTATGTAACCGTAATAATATAAAGGTACCTGTGTGTTTGTTATTACAGATAAACACACACGCGCGCAAGCGCACCACACACATGCACACACAAAGTTATCTGACTGGGTGGGGAGGTGTGTGTGTTGGTGTGTGTTGTTGTAACATAAATGTATGGGACACAGGGATCGGCTGTATTAACAGCAGAGACAACTGATTAATGAAATGGTCTCAGCTGTGACCCAGACCTGCGGCTTAGTGGTTGCCGTGGCAACTCACGGTGGTCGTCGTGACGACAGAAGCGCGCAGACCTCGGACACAGAAAAGACCTAGATTTCCCGCCTTTTCGCTGGTCTCAAATTTGGGCTTACTGTGACAAAACAGTAGCTCCTATCAGAAAAACAAGCAGAACCTGGACGTCGTAACACATTCCTGAAGACTTTCATATGTTTTTTGTCCTCCTGTAGTAAATATTTTGGACGCTTGCAAGTTTAAGACAAAAGGTCCTTCTCCTTTTCTCAGAAAATCTTTGCATTGGAGTGAATAGAGAGCAAACAGGTAATTTATTACCTGTTTGGTAAATAATTAATTTACCGCGAACAGAGGCTCACAGTTTAAATTCTGTATGTCTCACTGCTTTGCCGAGGACATAAATACACAAATACATAAACTAGTTTTTATGCATCACTCTGAGAAAGGATCTTCCTAATTTAGATGTTATTACGCACACTGTAAAAAAAAAAAAAATACGTAAAAAAATACGTAAAAAAAAATACGGTAGATTTCTGGCAGCAGGGGCGCCATAAAAATACAGTCAGGAAAATTACTTTCTGTAGTTTTAAAACATTTTTAAAACGATTAAATCACCTAAAAATATGGTAAATAAATGTTGTATTACGAACAATAATGCTTAAATTTACAGAAATGTGAATCGGTTTTAATGACGTTATTTTATGGGAAGAGATTGTATAATAATATATATTTGATGTAATATAACAGTATAGACCAACAAAATAATGTGAGTCATCTTTCAAAACACGCCAAAAAACTATTGCAAAACTAGATATTTGGTTAGATTGCAAGAATTTACTGTTAATTTTAGAAAACATCAAATGGATTTCATTGTTTTACGTTGTTTTTAACGTTTAATTACAAACATTTTACATTTTAAAATAATGAAATTACCCATAAAGACGGCAAATTAACATTGTAAAATGAATAATAATGCTTAAAGTTACAGAAATGTGCTCTTATTAGTTGTTTTAATGGCATTATTTTATTTAAAAAGGCTATAGGCTATATTAGATTAGATGTAATATAACAGATGTAGATGTATCTGGAGCCGCGGGTTGCTGACCCCTGCTCTATACAGTTGACGAAGTGTGGTGTCCATAATTGAACTACTTGTTGATCGTAGTGAAGTTGCAGTTTCTGAGCTGTAACCACCTGAAGAGAAGGCAGAAAACATTAGCTGTTCTTAAATATTAACAGCTAATTACAGTTTAAGAGGCAGGACCAGGATAAAGGTGCAAGAAGATACAGCCTTTTCCAACACCACAGCAGTCACACGAGTCCCACTATAGATGACAACATTGCTTTGGGTAAGACGAGCTTGCAAGATCTCAACACACTACAAAGAAAATACACACCAGACTGACTATACATGAGAACTAAATGAACAACATATTACTGTTGGGTGAACTATTGCTACTGCTGGATACAAAAGTCATTTTTTTCCTGTACATTGTGATAAAGTATCCTGTGTTCATCCCATAATCCCTTCCCATCATTAGTTGTGTGTCATTTGCTACCGAATCAGAATCTAGAGAAGATGGACCCAACTGATGATACTAGTTTCTAAGCACACTGTCAATTCACTGCTGCTGATTGTACTATATTACACTGAGTTACAGGTAGATTCTATTAATTTTCAGCCCATCTAACCCAAAAGAGTAACTGTGTGCAACAGATGCATGTAGTCACCAGAGAGGGGCACCTCATCAGACTGTGTTACTGGACTTGTACTGGTACTGGCTCTGCTCTACTGTTGGTTGCTCTGGCTGCTTGGGGGACTGTCCAATACATGTTGTTGGCCTTATTAAAGGACGGATAGTAGTAATATTTAAACACGGACATCACATAGCTCAATCTGGGTATATTATTACCTAACATAATTATATCCTCAGTAGCCATTGATATATTTTAAACTGTTCCTTTCTCAATATAATGCAGTACACCACCACTAAGACCCACTATGAAATCAATGATGAACAAGGTGTGGTGTATAGTCATCACCTTTTTCAAAACATCAACAAAAATGTAGAGAAGTATAATTCATAGTAGAACTGCTGTATTGAACTGCATTGATTAGTACAGGTGGACCTAATAAGTAGATTTTGACTATGCACATTTTTTTAATGTGAAAGTTTATTCTGTACAAACTGAAACACATACTTGTCTTTTTGAGCAGTGACAGACGTTTCCTGGCTTCAACTGGTCTGAGGGCAGAAAGGAGGTCACTTTCCTGCAGGTAGCTCAGGTCCTCAACTCCTAAACATTGCAGATGCTCCAGCAAAGGCTCAGGGTCTCTCAGTTTAGGGACCGATTTGATGAAAGACAGAAGCTGACTCTCTGCATCCATGACTAGGAGGACTAGAAGGGATGAAAAATACTGTTTTACTGTCACATTTTAATCTCTCAAACTCCAGATGACTCGGAGTCAACAATGCTATGCTTAAGTGAAATTACTCTTGTCCCACAAAGCTTGTACACAGGCAAATGGTAATAATCTAGTTTCTGTTCAGGCTTCCAACATTTCATGCTTGTTTCACTTCATACAATGCAAATGCGGGCACATAGGACACATCATGAGGTGTAACAAAGTATACGTGCTAGTCCTGCGTCACAAGCATGAGCTCAGTCTGTCTGAATTCAAGTGCCTCACCTTGGTTTAAACACAGAAAGAGTACCTTTTCGTACTGAGTGCCTTTCCACTGCATCTCGGTAGCTGCTCAACATTGGGTTCTTTGACTAAGGTTTCTCCTACTGTGGAGCGCACTGCTTCACTGTACAGTTCAGCATGGAAAGGAGTGGAGTTCTGAACCAACAGTTTATGCCATGAAATGAACTCTCATCTGCAGAGAGAAAGAAAAAAAATGATGAATCATGAAATTTGCCAAAATCAAAATAAATGCTATTGGTTGTGAAAAAGTCGACCTAAACTGTGTTATCAGATCTCCCCTCAATAAACCAAAAGATGATTGTTAGCTTGTCCTTTACATATTTTTCAGTATTGTTTTGAATTTCATGTTGACCACTGACTAGTGTTGCACCAAAATTAAAATTTGAAAAACCTTGAAAAAGGCAGAGTAGGTCACTCCTCCTATATTTGTGAGAGGCACAAGAGGAAGATGAAAATATTAGTTTTAAGAAAGTGTAACTGGTTAAAATAAACCAAATAAATTACCAAATCTCAGTATCATTTATAAAACATTTGTTCTCTCTTCTTTGGAAGAAAATCCACTTAAAATGTCTTACTAGCGACACCTGCAAGTGGAGGAGTAGGAGCAGTCTGCGTGCTAAGAAGACTTTGACATTTTGACACGTTACATTAAATCCAACTTCCTATCCTAGCCAGAAATCATGCCATTTCAAGTCACACAGTCAAGGTTATGGCCAAAAAAGTTGTGAAAATGTAGAAGAGGGTTAATAATCAATTATTGTTCATTGTTGCAGCTCTAAACAAATGTTGTTCCTCTTTCTCTCCGCCTGTGTCAGTCAGTTCACAAAAGTAAACGTAATGACTCACTGTTAAGTGCTAAGCTAACGTTAGTGTAAATAAAAGAACAAGTTGTTGGTCCGACTGACTACTAACTGTCATAGATATATATCTATGACCAATACTGGCAGACGCCACGTGAAGACGCCGCTGCCAGCCATACTTTTGTCATCATAGTTAGCTAACATTTCAATTGACGACATGCTAGCGGATTGGTTTTGTCAACTGAGTTAGTTAGAGGTATGGTGGTAAATAAAGCTAATACTACTCAGCTTCAGTTTGATACTTGCCTTCTGCATTCGTCCTTCCTCCAGCCTCCACATTAGCTGCTGTTTGCTCCAAGTTTCTGTGACCA
This sequence comes from Mugil cephalus, assembly GCF_022458985.1. Classification (NCBI taxonomy): domain Eukaryota; kingdom Metazoa; phylum Chordata; class Actinopteri; order Mugiliformes; family Mugilidae; genus Mugil; species Mugil cephalus. Next base: position 28,313,837 of record NC_061777.1, on the reverse strand, counting down.
AACGGGAACAGCCGCGTGGTAGTTGTTGACCTTGTTAAGCGTAACGTCAAAGACGGATGTTCAGTGTCCCAACAGCCAATGGCATGTCTTCTTCTTCTTCTTCTCCAACGGTTTCTGTCGACCAATCCAGACGGGACCCGCTATTTCCAAAGCACGCACTCCAATGACGTGTCGCGTTCACATTTTTGTCTTTTGTGTTTGTGCAGGAAGACGTTGCAGCAGTAAAATGTCTCCCAATGACACGTGTTTTGTTCAGACATGCTGTGAAATAATTCAAGACGTTGTGATTTATATTGGATTATATATATAAACACACAAAGTAGCCTACAGTGTTAAATAGTTATTTTACTATTAATTTCTCAGTAATTTTAAATGATTTTTTTAAGTTTTAAGTTTTGTTTAATTTTACAGTTTATTCCAATAAATAACAGACAAATATTTGTAAAATTACGATACATTTGTGAACATATTTTAACAATAAATATCTGTATTTCTAATGTTTCTTTTTTTGTAAAAGAACAGAAATATCATGTTTCACACGTATGTCACCGTTACAGTGATTTCGTGTCATTTTACATTTAACATGTAAAATCACAGTGTTTTTTCGTTGATTGTCTTCTATACATACCAATCTGTAAAAATAAACAGTAAAATTTTGTTATATTACTTTTTTTTTGTTTTTACAGTGCAGGTGAAAGACAGCAGTCCTGGTCACCTGCTTTATGTGAGAATGAAAGGACATATCCTGGTCAAATATAACACCAAGGTTTTTCACAGTAGTACTGGAGGCCAAGGTAATGCCATCCAACGAGACCAGGTGATTAGATAATGAATCTCTGTTTAGGGCCAAATACGATGACTTCTGTTTTGTCTGAGTTTAAAAATAGAAAATTACATGTCATCCAAGCCTTTATGTCTTTAAGGCATGATTGGAGTTTAACCAGCTGATTAGTTTCATCTGGTATCATGGATAAATATAGCTGGGTATCATCTGCATAGCAATGGAAGTTTATGCTGTGCTTTCTAATAATATTGCCTAAGGGAAGCATGTATAATGTGAATAATATTGGTCCTAGCACAGAACCCTGAGGAACTCCGTAGCTTACTTTGGTATATATAGAAGAATTGTTGTCTACATGGACAAACTGAAATCAGTCTGTCAGATAGAGACAAGTCCATCGCCTGAAGCCATGAGGAGATCATTGGTAACTTTAACCAGAGCTGTTTCTGTGCTATGATGAGCTCTAAAACCTGACTGAAACTCTTCAAACAATCCAGTCCTGTTTAAATGATCAACCAACTGATTGACAACAACCCTTTCTAAAACTTTAGAGATAAAAGGAAGGTTGGAAATTGGCCTATAGTTGTCTAAAACATCTGGGTCAAGAGTGGGTTTTTTAAGTAAAGGTTTAATTACAGCAGTTTTAAAAGACTGATAAATATAAGTTTATCTGATTTAATATGGAGGTATTAATTAATGTAAAACCTCCTTGAGCAACTTAGTCGGAATGGGGCCTAAAAGACAAGTTGATGGTTTAGATGCTGTAATAACTGAAGTGAGCTCAGGAAGATCAATTATAAATAAAAGAATCCAAATATTGACTAAGTCCTACAGAAGTTTCTAATGCCACTGTACTTACATCTTTGACAACTGGAGGGGTGCTATGAATTTTATCTCTAATGCCAACAATTTTATCAGTAAAGAAGCTCATGAAGTCATTAGTGCTGAGGGCTGAAGGAATAGATGGCTCAACAGAGCTGTGACCCTTTGTCAGCCTGGCTACAGTGCTGAAAAGAAATCTGGGGTTGTTCTTGTTTTCTTTTATTAATGAAGAATAATATGCTTTTCTACTCTTACGGAGAGTTTTTTTTATAAGTTGTTAAACTATCTTTCCAGGCTATGTGAGCTTCTTCAGAATTAGTGGAATTATTTCCAGCTTTCAAACTGCCTGTTTTGAACTGTGCAACTGTGAATTATACCATGGACCCACCCTCCTCTGATTTATCACCTTCTTTTTCAGAGGAGCAACTGGATTTAGAGTTGTTCTAAGTGATGCTGTCGTGCTGTCAACAAAATAATCTATTTGTTTGGGAGTTAAATTGTGGTTGCTGACATCCACATCACTGACATAAGGCACTGAGTTAAATATTGAAGTAATTAATTCCTTATATCTAGTTACAGCATCATCGGATAAGTGTCTACCATAATGAAATGTCTTTCCAATTTCTGTGTAATCTCTTATAGTAAATTCAAGTTTCACAAGGAAATGATCGGATAATAGAGTGTTTGAGAATATATTGTCAGACCGTCAGTTTCTATGCCATATATTAATACAAGATCTAAGGTGTGATTGAAACAGTGAGTTGAAACATTTACATTCTGAGAAAAGCCAATTGAGTCCAGTAATGACATGAGAGCTTAGACTGTCATTACCAACATCAACATGGATGTATTAGTAGTAGCCACCTACTATAATGACTTTATCTGTTCTAAGCACTAAATCACATAGAAAGCCAGAGAATTCAGCTGAAAAATCTGAGTAAGGAGCAGGTGGGTGATGCACCACAACAAAGAGAATAGTTTTTGTGTTTTCCAGTCTAGATGAGCAAGACTAAGAGTAAGGCTCAAACAAATTAAAGCTTTTCTTAGGTCTAGGATTAAAACATAAATCAGAATCAGACTCCTCCTCCTCGGCCTGTGCCTCGAGGAATGTGATAGTTACTATGACTGGGTGGCGTGGACTCATTTAAACTGACATATTCATCATTCTGCAGCCACGTTTCAGTCAAACTAAATAGATCAATCTGATGATCAGTTACCAAATTGGTCACTAAAAGTGATTTGGATTTTCTTATATTTTCTTGAGGTTGGGAATATCATAGGTCATGTACAATAAGGGTGTGGAGGCCTGGGGCTGTGTGCAGATAAACCTCTGTGGAGAAAGGCATCAATAGCAGAAAAGAGAAAGATGGAAGTGGAATTTCATAGGCAAGAGGCAGCAGTAAAATGTGTTAAGACACTGTCGCAGGTGAAGCAAGGACAGTGGGTGAAATGGTAGAGTGTAGAGAAAAGGAAGTTGAAGTGGAGAGAGTGGAGCTAGTAGGATTAGATTTAAGATAGGGGCTATTTATGATGTGCTGCCATCTCCCCAGGTCCTAAACCAGTGGTTAGGGAACGATGCTGCCTGCCCACTGTGTTCTGGTGTATGTACACTTAGCCACATTCTGACAGGTTGCAGGGTTAGTCTCTCCCAATGGTGATATACACTATCAGTCAAAAGTTTTAGCACACCACACTTTTTCCATATTGTTTTTTTTTTTTTTTTTACTGAAAATGATTCAGTTTGTGTCATTGCACTCTGAAATGAAAGCATAGAACAAATAAGCACTTTGAGTTGATAAAGAAATCATGGAATCAATTTATAGACCAAAATGAATTCTAAACTTTTGACTCATTAAAGTAGCCACCTGTGGAGGGGGCATGGTGCATCAGCTGCAGGGGAGAGGTGTGGGGAGGGCTCAGAAGAGTTAGAGTGTCAGAGAAAATGCAAACACAGCTTCTGGAGGCGATGCTGTTGCTGGCTGGAGTGGCATCACCGGCCCCTTCGCTCTCTGGTGTGTCCCTACACCAGATAACCAAGAACAACGATCCCCAGTCGTTCCTCGAAATGTTTGAACTGTGGCGGTGTATGGTTGGCCAGGGGCAGAGTGGGCTGTGCGCCTGCTGCCCCTATTATCGGGTGACGCGCAAACAGCGGCGCTCGGTCTGCCTGCCACCTCTCAGTGACAATATGGGGACATCAAGAGGGCTGTCCTGGACCGATTGGGATACTCAGCTGAGAAACACCTCTGAAGGTTCAGAGGGACGAAGCTGGGGCCCACCGACCGGTTGTTCGTTTATACACAGCAGCTGAGGGTCGCAGCGAGAAGATGGTTGCAGCCGGTGGAGTCCACGGGTGAGGAGCAGCTGCTGGAGAGGATCGTTCTGGCAAAGATCGTGTTGGAACAGTTCGTGGAGGGGCTCCCAGCTGCCACCGACCTGGGGACCTGGGGACCTGGGGACCTGGTGACGGCCATCGCCCTCGCGGAGAATCACCTGACTGTCCTCTCCTGCGGCCAGACTCCAGAGACCTGGCTTGCACCTTCCAGCCATCCAACATTTCATCCATTTCATCACAAACCAGCTCAATGGGGTTTAAGTCTGGAGACTGTGGTGGCCACTCCATGTTTTCAAGCTTACCATCTTGTTCTTTTTTCCTGAGGTAGTTTTGGCGTAGCTTGGACTTGTGTTTTGGGTCATTATCTTGCTGTAGGATGAACCTCTGACCAACTAGGCCCATACCAGAGGGTATTGCATAGTGCTGCAGAAAGCTGTGGTAGCCATTTTGGTTCAGGGTGCCGCTCACTCTGTACAAGTCACCGACCCTGGATCCAGCAAAACAGCCCCAGACCATCACACTTCCTCCTCCATGTTTGACAGTTAATGTCACACACTGTGGAACCATCCTCTCACCTACTCGATGGCGTACAAAGATCCTGCGTGATGAACTGAAGATTTGATTCTCCAGTAGTCCAATGGCGGTTTTTCATGGCCCAGGAGAGCTCTTTGTTTTATTCTGACATCTTAGCAATGGCTTTCTTGCTACAACTCATCCTGTCAAACCTGCAGCTCAAAGTCTTCTCTTCACAGTTAAAACTGAGACTTGTCTACTACGAGTACTATTAAGCTGTCCTTGAAGCTGTTGTCCTGTGAGCCACCTATCACACAAGCTGTTATCTCTCAGAAACTTGTCCTCTGATTCAGTTGTGCCTTTGGGTCTGCCAGATTGCTTCCTGTCAGAGTTTCCCCCAGTTTCTGAGTGACTTTTGATGGTGAAGAAAACTGTACTCACTGACACCTTGACTTTCTTTGCAGTTTCCCTTTAGGAAAGACCTACATTTTTAAGTGTTATGGTGGTCTGTCTCTCTTCCATTGTTAATTGCCTTTTTCTCGCCATTTTTGTAGCAACACACTACTTTCTAGGTACAATACTGTTCACCTGATGCTCATGAGGGTCTGGTACCACAGTGTGTTCCTTTTATGCAGACAGATGGGGTTGTAAGTAATCAAGAAAAGTTGGAACACCTGTAGGAATTAGTAGCACCAGCTTTCAAGGCTGATTCAACCTTTATTGCTGCAGAACAGCTTTAAATTGTTAACCCACTTCATGTTCCCTGAAAAAGGCCTTTCTGTATAATTCTGAATTGTACATTATTTTTCAGTTTTGGGTAAACAAACCTTTTTTTTTTAACCTCTGGCTGTTCAGTACTTACCTTTGTACCATTTTAAGCTATTCATTGGGCTTGCATGACTTGAATTGCAATAAATAACTGGAAAAATGTGGTGTTCTAAAACTTTTGACCGGTAGTGTACCTGGGGTGGCAACCAGGTTCTGAAATACTTAGTAGCTGCAATTACGGAAAAACAGGTTGAAGCAAACTCCTCATCTGCTAGAAAGGAGAGCAGGCATGTTATGTTTGTTTGGGAGGGAGAAAAGACCAGGCAGACCAGGATCAGGCATAGCACAGGGCAGCTAAGGGTGGGCAGAGCCTGGGAGCCGAGGTCCAACTTAAACGGTCAGCTGACTGTCCCAGCACATATAGTGAACACTCGGCAGAGACGGGACCTGCTGTTGTGGCCGGAAACAGAGAAGGTAGTGTACTTTGTAGAACTTACTGTCCCGTACTACAACAGACTACTGCTCTGCTTAAAGGACTGTGAGAGAGTGCTGTGTTTTTGTATTTGTGGAAACATGGCTCAACAGCAGCGTTCCAGACAGTGCTATACAGCCTGATCAGCTAACATGCTACCGAGCGGACAGAGCTATCATCAACAACAGGACAACAACAATAACAGCAGGAGAGAGGCACTGAATGAACTGCACCAACACATCAGTGAGCAGCAGACAGCCCACCCAGATGCTTTCCTCATCCTGGCTGGGGATTTTAACCAGAAGGCTCCTTAGAAGCACTTCAAGACTGTTTCTCCACCACAGACTGGGACATGTTTAAACAAGTTGCCACCTACAACTTCACTATTGACCTCCAGGAGTACACAGAGAAGGTAACTGCCTACATCAGCAAATGCATGGACGATGTCACCACCACTAAGTTCCTCAGTCTACAGCCATCTTCGAGGAGACTGCGGAGTTTGTGTGCCAGGACCAGCAGACTGACGACTGCTGCTGCCGTCATAGAAATAATCATCAAAAACAAGTCATAAATTAAATTAGTAAATTACAAAGAAATATTACCAGTGAGATCAAACTAAGTCTACTCTCGTGGGGGGTAATGAATGAAATCCAGTTGTTCCAGATTTGGTAAAATTTGTAGGTAAAGTAGGCAGAATTGAGCTAAACCATCTTCTTGTTCCTAATTTCTTACTTGCCACCAAGAGAATTTGCAGCATTTTATCTCTCTCCTATATTGAAAAGAAGGAACATGACCCAGGTACAGGACATCAAAGCTCAGGGGTATTTGAGTGTTAAAGACTGTGCTTAAAGAAACCCGGATATCCCTCCAGAAGGCTTTCAACTTGGGACAATCCCAGAAGATATGGTCGTGTTAAGCAGCAGCCAAACCACAATACCTCCAGCACGGCATAGTTCACCTTTATACCTTTCCTGATATGGTGTTCTGAAAAATCGAATAATATTATCCCAGCAATGTTCTCTCCAGTCCATAGATCTGAATGTTGTCCACTGGAAGGATCAGATATTACCCCAAGCCTCCTCAGAGATCTCTATCCCCAATTCCCCTTCCCATTTATCTTTAATGTATTGAGTGTTATTATTATTGGCATTGGAGAGAGCTGTGAACAGCTTTGAAATTAATTTAGAAGGGATCATGGTCATGGCATTTTTCAGAATGTGGTAAAATTCTAATTCAACATTTGAGAAGTTAGTTAATTTACATTCACGGTCAATATAGGAGCGTAGTTGACGGTATCCGTGGAATATGATCCATGTTAAGCCATGCTTGTCCTGCAAGGTATCGAAGCTGTACACCAGGCATGTCAAACATACGGCCCGCGGGCCGGACCCGGCCCGTTGGGTCATTTAATCCAGCCCGGCATAAATTTCTGAGTATGTCAAAAAAAGAAGCGAGTCTCTAGCTAATTTCTATTAAAAGTTGTGATTTTTTAAAATAAATACAAACCAAATGCTCCCTCCGGCCGCTAGAGGGCAGTAAATGTGTAAAAGCGCTCACGTCAAGCATGCGACACTGACACGAGTTAGTCACAGGAAATAAACATTCGCAACGTGATGTGTCCAAGTAAAAATAAACCGTCAGTCTTGCTTCACCATTCACCACTACTAAACAAGTTATCGGTCAACACACCCTTCCCAAAATGGCACTGTCAAAAAAAAGAAGAGTGGACACGGAGTGCAGAGTTTTCCAGGAGAAATGGACCGAGAAGTATTTATTCACAGAAGTGAATGCAAAACCAGTGTGCTTGGTATGTAATCAGCAAGTTGCAGTGTTCAAAGAGTTTAATATTCGGCGCCACTCATCATAAAGACAAGTATGTCATATTAAAGACAATTAATATTGTGCAGTATATTCTCAACTTCAGTAGGCCCAGCCTAGTAGTTTGATCTGATGTAGTCTAATCCTATTGCCCATGCACTGCTATAACTTTTTTATTTATTTATTTATTTTATTTTATTTTGTATTTCTTTTTTCATTTATTTCAAAGCAGTATGACAATTAAGGCGAAAATATTTTTTTTATAGCTCCCACTTGAGTGAGGTGTAAGGTGTAAGGTGTAAAACTGCATTCACTCAACTGTTAAAATAAACCAGTTGTTAACACATTCACGGCCAAACATGAAAAATAATTTTTTTTCCCATTGGTTTTGAATAAATGTGTTGTGCTTAGAAAAGATCCCTTGTCATCCGTGATTATTATATGTAGGGTAGGCTACAAATGTAGGCTGAATGATAAAGCATAGTACTGAAAAACAAAGCTAAATATTTGGAGTTGACATTCTTTTGCTGATCCGGCCCACCTGAGAACAGGAAGTCTGGATCCGGCCCCAGAGCCAAACTGAGTTTGACATGCCTGCTGTACACAATGTTTTTTTGAGTAAGTCGTGTCTATTGGGAGTAAAATCCGAGTCAAAAGGGAGTCACATGTGTACGGAGAACAAGATGGCAGCTGCCTAGGGACTCTCCACACCCCGACGTGTAAAGTTATAAATTACTTCAAAATAGAGTTCGCATTTGGTTAAGATTTGCCTCTGTCTTGAAGATTTTAGTGTTGGTGTTCTTCTGTTGAAATGAAACCACAGAAAATAGGTGAAATGTCGTCTCTGAAGTCTTCAAAAAGCACAGGCTGTATGTCGACCCAGAAAAGCCCCCAGCGTGAGGAGGAAGGTTCAGCAGGTGATCCAGTCCCCTGCTTCGACACTTTGGTCACAAAAATTACTAAAATGAGAACCACAACATTGAGCGTTGCGACAGATGTCTCGACTATTAAGGAAATGATGACTGAGTTGAAAACGACAGTGATGACTATGCAGGAGAGATGGTCGGAGGTCAAGACACGCATCATGCCCTTGGAGGAAGCTACAGAGAGGTCACACACTGGTGAAGGAAAGAAAAGTTAGCAAATGGACGCAATGTGGGTGGGCATTCAAGCTATGGAAAATCAAAGTAAAAGGAACAATGTGAGGCTGGTAGGCTTGAATGTGACATTTGGGACCAGTGGGATATTGTTGGCTTGTGTTCAGAAAATTTTAGAAGAGGGGCACTGGGTTCAAGCTGAGGCTGCTGAGTTTGAAATCGAGAGAGTACATCGGCTGCTCGCACCCATGCTGGATCCAGAACGACCAAGAGACCGGTGCTCATTAGGTTCCTGAGACAGTCTGTGAGAGAAAAAGTAATAAATGCGTCAAAAGAAAAATGGGGCTTCGTGTGGGAAGGATGCCAGCTGTCGATATTCCCTGCCGTCGGCAGATGGGTCCCTCCATATGAGCTGGGTTCTGCTCAAGGTTTGTTCCTGTTAAAAGGGAGTTTTTCCTTGCCACCATCACCCTCAGGCTTGCTCCGGAGGTTGCAGGCTGGTTTTTGTGAAGCGTCTTGAGACGATTTGTATTGTTATTGGCGTTATATAAATAAAACTGAATTGAATTGAATTGTATTGATATGATGAAAGAGTTGGCGAAGAAGAGGAAATCCTTCACTTCGGAGAAGTGCAAGCTTCGGGAGATGGAGGTGAAGTACAGAATGACCTGGCCACACTGCGTTCAAGTGGAGGGGGAAAACCATGAGCTTTGGCACAGCGACGGCAGTGGACAAATTTATCAACAGAAACGACCAGAACAAAGGTCAAGTATCCGACAAGAGAGGCGAGTTGACGCATGTTTGTGTAAAAGCCCACACATGTTGTTAAATCACGTCAGGGGAAGCTTCGCTTGGTAAGGCTGCCACCAAGGGAACACAGGCGAGAAGAGCGGTAACCCATGGACCAGATAAGGTTTTCTTTTTGTTGGACATTTAAAGCTGTACTTGACAGCTTTGGGACTGTCAGACGTTATCTGGCTTGAATTTCGGTTCTGCTTAGTTTTTTTGTTTGTTTGTTTTTTTTTCCTTCTTTTGTTTTGTATTGGAAATGTTACTTTTCCAGGTTATATATTCATGTTATGCAAAGTACAGGGCCTTAAGAAATGATACCAGTAGGTGTGGATGTCTTGAAAAATGTCTACACCATGTTGTAGACATGGTTATGGAGAGATATCTCAACAATTATTCAATTCAATTCAATTTTATTTATATAGCACCAATAACAATACAAATTGTCTCAAGACACTTTACAAAACCGGCCTGTAACCTCCAGAGCAAGCCTGAGGGCGACAGTGGCAAGGAAAAACTCTCTTTTAACAGGAAGAAACCTTGAGCAGAGTCCAGCTCATATGGAGGGACCCATCTGCCGTAATGATCTGTTGGGACAATATGAAGTGGGAATCCAATCAAAAGGGGTAAAATTTGATCATATTTGAAAAGTAGTAAGGCAGACTTAGTTTTTATACAGGAAAACCACATAAATGAGGGGGAGGCAGAAAAATTTAAAACGGGTTGGGTCAGGCATATTTTTCATAGCTCACATAGTTCACGCAATTCTGGTCAATAGAAACACATATGTTGTGTTGCTTAAAGAGGTTAAAAACGCAGATAATTTCTAGGAGGGTGGGGAAAACAGGGAAGATATTAGCTAGAGAAATGAAAGGAAAAGATTCCTCAAGCATAATTTCAGCTATTAAGCAAGGTGATAAATTGATAACCTCAGGTACAGGCATAAATAAGATATTTCAACAGCATTATGAGAAACTATACAAATCAACAGGATCTTGTAATGAAAACCAAAGGGAGTAAGAACTATTTTTTTTTTTTTTTTTCAAACATTGATATGCCTAAACTTGACACTTATCAAGCAAGGAAGTTAGAGTCAGCCTTAACAGAAGGGGAAATAAGGAAAGCTGTATTATTAATGAATACTGGGAAGCGACCAGGTAATGATGGATTTCCTGCAGAGTATTATAAAGAATATATACACGTTTTGGCCCCAGAATTAGTGAAGGTGTACCAGGAGGCTTTCGAGAAAGGAAACATACCACCAACATTTAATGAAGTCTTAATATCTCTGATTCTGAAAAAAGTTAAAGACATAACGGACCCATCTAATTTTAGACCAATCAGTCTGCTCAGTGCGGACTGTAAGATACTGACAGTGTTGGCTCTACGTCTTCAACAAGTTTTACCCACTGTTATACGTGGGAACCAAGCAGGCTTCATGAAGAATAGATCTTCCACAGATAACATGAGGAAATTGTTACATCTAATGTGGTTTGATCAAATTAAAGATGTTCCTATAGGTGCCATCTCCCTAGACGCTGGGAAGGCCTTTGATAAGGTAGAATGGGGAAGGGGAAAGAATCAAAAGCAGCAGTAGTAACCAATGAAGTGATATCACCCTTCTTTTGCCTTTCCACCGACCCGTCAAGGGTGCTCTCTAAGCCCTCTATTGTTCATAATGTTTTTAGAAACAATGGCTGTCAGTATTAGGAAGAATACAGGAATCAAGGGAGTAGAGTATGGCAGCTAACAACACAAATTGTTGTTATTTGCCGATGATATTTTAGCTGTGGTGACAGACCCTGAGACATCTCTGCAATACTTGATGGAAACTGGTCAGTCCTACTCTCAATTATCAGGCTACACAATTCATTGTGAAAAGTCTGAGGCAATGCGATTGACTTCTTTATGCCACCCTTACATGGTGGAAAATTTTAAATTTAAGTGGGTACCTAAAGGCATCCAGTATCTTGGGGTTAAACTCAGTCAAGATCTGGGAGAGATGCCCGGGTTAATTTTTAACCCTCTATTACAAAAAAATAAGACAGATCTGGAGAAGTGGGTGAAAATTAAACTTACGTTGTGGGGAAAAGTTAATATTATCAAAATGATAATAGCTCCTCAATTTAATTATTTAGTAATGATGTTGCCAATCATGATACTACTTGTCATTTTTAAGAAATATGATGATGTGGTTAAGCAGTTTTTATGGGAGGGGAAGAAAGCTCAGATCAAACTAAGCAAACTTTGTGCTCCTACGGAAAAGGGGGGATTGGATTAACCAGACCCAAAGCTATATGCCATATCTTTCGAAATGGCTAAATTGGTCAAATATTGGAAACTAACAGACAACAAGTTAATGTCCACCAAGTTGGATGCATATGGAGAATGAGCTGTGTTCACCATTTAGTGCAAATGAGAAGCTTTTTCAGCAGAGCGACACAACAAATCCAGTCCTAGTCCACTCTAGGGAAGTATGGGCCAAAATACATCAAATGTATAAGGTGTCACACTATGTACAGCCATATGCTTCATTATGGTTTAACCCTGCCATTCATGTTGGAAAAGTGTCAGTGTATTGGAAGCAGTGGCACTCAAGAGGTATATGTAACATAGGAGATTTGTACAAAAATCATAATGTCATTAGCTTGATTAAAACATGATGTTTGATATGATGGGCCTTCACCAGGCATATGCTACTAGAACAAAAAGGGAGAGCACTGGAACCAAAAGTCTTTATACTGTATTCCTCACAAGAGCACGTGTGTATGTAGAAGATAGTTGCACTTAATACACTTGGTAAAATTTGTTTGCAATAAACTTGATTATTTTAAAGAAATTGAGCTAAAGAGTGGACTGGAAGATAAAGGTGTAAAATGAACAGGAGTAACCTTCTGAAACTGGGAGCCTAGGGAAATTCCAAAGCTACTGATGTAACTGCAGGTGCTTGAACCTGAGGAAAAAAATAGAAAAGGTATTTGGAGTAGATCATGATGCTGCAGGGCCATGTGACACATCTGGCATCCAAGGCCACATGGCACACCTGGCATCCAAGACCATGTGGCACACCTGGCATCCAAGACCATGTGGCACACCTGGCATCCCAGGCCAGGTGGCACATTAACAGTGACGAAAACAATTTCTTAGGGTATAATTGGTTAAAATAAGGGGCTGGTGAGGGTGTGCCCCATGTAGGGGATGGACAAGGGTGTGACTTGTCACGTCCCAAAGGTATAAAAGATGAGGACAGTAGCCCTCGCACCTTAAAGCGGGGTTGTGGTGACCATTTTTTGTTCTGTGATGCTGCTATCCTTTTTTGCCAGCAATAAAGATCACTCTGATGCTCTGGACTTAGACTCCTGATGATTTTTTGAGACTCCATAGAGAAGATATCTCCAGGCTGAATTGAACATCTTTCTAGGACTAAGCTTTACAAGCGTCTCCTATTTCAGAATAATTTGAGACAACAGTTTGTATATGATGTATAAAGCCAGTCTGGTCTAAATTAATGAGGTCAGGCAGCAGGTGCTCCAATCTGCGTAAGAATAGAGGTGAATAATTTATAATCTAAATTGAGGACACTAGTTTGTTAATTTCCAAATTCTCGTCTATCTTTCCCCTCTTTTGGGATAACTGAGATAGTGGCCTCCCTCCAAGAAGGAGGGATTTCTCTCCTCTGCAGAACGTAATTAAATGTCTTCACCTATAGTATGTTGTCTGAACATGTCTCTTAGTCTTTCAACAGCTGGCAACAGTCTGGAAAGTCTCTCAGCAGCTGGTCACGCAGACACTGCTGTCAGACTACACTCAGTGTGGTCAGGCCCACCGTTAGTTGGCTCTGTAGATTCAGCTGCGTCCTGCTGAGCAATCCCCTGTACTGTAGTGTCCCTTTCGGTCAGCTGTAGCTGGAGATCCGTGCGGCTCCTTCTCAGAGACAAACCATTCTCCATCTGGACCCTGCAGGAACGCGGGGCAACTTCCTCCTCCACTTGTCTCTTTTGTCTCCATGTGCCTGTAGAGATGTCCCTGAGTCGCACCATGTCTCCTTGCTTCAGCATAGGCAGGTGTTTTGCCGTTATGTCATGCAGCTGTTTTTGTTTTGCTTTTTGTTCCTCCCTTGCATTTCTGACTGTGTGTGCATTTTTTGGCGTCAGCAGGTCCTCATTTATTGTTAGGTTGTTAGACGCACTCCGGTAGATCAGTAAACTTTTCTGAAAGTCATCTCTGTCCTGTGCTTTTTTCATCATGGTTTTTACTGTCTTTACAGAGCTTTCTGCCAAGCCGTTGGACTTCGAATAGGTTGGACTCGATGTAGAGTGTTGAAACCCCTATTTTTTGGCAAAGGCAGCAAACTCGCAGCTAGAAAACTGGGGCCCATTATCCAAAAACAGTTCACATGGGACACCGTGCCTAGCGAAGACAGTCTTGAGGTAGCTGATGACTGCTTTACTCGATGCTGACTAGAGTGCTCCAACTTCAGGATAGTTTGAAAAGTAGTCGGTGACCACTATGTAACTTTTACCAGCATAGTCAAATAGATCAGTGCCAACCTTGTAATAGGGTCTGTGGGGCACTGGATGCGTCATCAGCTCATTGTTTTAGCCTGTGGGTGTGACAAAGTTCACATGACGCTGTCGTCTGGCTGATATCTAAATTGATTCTCAACCAGTACATCTTTAGCCCTGCAATTACACTTGACTTCTCCAAGGTGACCTTCGTGTATGTTTTGGAGCATTTGTTTACATAGTGAGGATGGAATAACAAATTTGCTCCCTTTCAACACTATGTCATCCACCACTGTGAGCTCTGCCCTACAATTCCAGTAGTCTTGTATTTTCACAGGGCAAACCTTCTTGTTTTCAGGTCATCCTTTTAGTACTGTGCGCTTGAGTTCTTTCATTGTTTCATCTGCATTAGTCTCTCTCCATATTCGTTCTGTTCTGTCTGCAGTTACTGGCAGAAATGTCACAATGATGTCCACATACACCTGTATTTCTGCACTGTTCTTGCAGTCGGCATGTTCCTCCTAATACACTGCTCTAGACAAGGTGTTGGCAGTGAACATGTATTTTCCTTGTGCATCTAGTTTACATCAACATCTAGTTTACTGAACCATTTAGCTCCAGCAAACTGTGCCATGATTTCTTCTCTGGTTGGTAACTTAAAATGATCTTCTGATTGCTTTGTTTAGGTCCCTTGGATCCAAGCACGTTCTCAGAGCTCCTGTTTTCTTTTGCATAACAACCAGCGAGCTGACCCATTCCATTGGTTCATCTATTTTCTTGATGACCTCTCATTTTTCCATGCGCGCTAGTTCCTCTTTCAGTTTTTCCCACAGTGTAAATGGGACTTTCCTGCAGGGATGCACAACAGGAGACACACTTTCATCCACTCGTATCTTGTGTTTTCCAGGTAGACATCCAAGTCCTTCGAAACAGTCTTTATACTCCTCCATGAGTGAGTCAAGATAATTTGCAGTGTCTGGTGATGTTACTACAAACACATGTACATGTACATGTACATGTACTGAGTCCCAGGACAGGTTGAACACTCATATCCACGATCAGAAGGGTATTGCACAAAACCAGGATAAGGGATTAAGCCTGGATATGTTGGTTATCCTAGATGAATTTAGCCCCAAGTTGGTTGCACAAAAGTAGGATAACTTTATCCTGGACAAGTAACCATTTTGTCAATACAGATGTAAAGAAAAAAAAGGAGAAAAAAAATACATAGGAAAGAGAACACAGATTTACTTCAGTATATTGTCGCTATCCGATGAAAAACACGTATTTCCAAATTTCTCATTTTCATACCTGCTTTTGATACATGCTTTTTGACATTTCTGACATTCAATGGAGATACATTTTAAATAGATTGCGTCTTGAAGCATTGTTCCATTGGTCATATAGATACTGAACGTGTCAGTTGCTAGAGTAGAATGCGGACATGTTGTGTACTGTAGAAAGCTAAAAACTTCAAAAGTGGAGATACGTGTTTTTTTTTTATCAGACAGCAACGATATACTCAATGTTACCAGGCTGCTTTAGAGGCTGTACAGTCTCTGGGTCCTGTAACACATATTTTTATTAGCACTACATCACTGACTTTATATTAATTTGTACTAAATAAGCAGGAGATCTCCACAACACTGACATGGTCTCAAGCATTCTTGAGTCCATCTTCTAGTGGCTCCTAAAGTGTCCCCAAACACTACAAGAAAATTCTAAGTCAGATAGTATGATATTATCAAGTGTGTTTAATCTCTACTACAACTGAACCCCTTAAGAAGGGGTGTCTTTATCCAACTTTTGTGCAATACCGCCCAGTAGCTGTGCTCTTATCTGCCGACCCTTGTGTTTGAAGGTTGCGATGCATCCACCTTTAACAGGAACGTGTTCTCCAGTGTATCCAGTCACTTTTGTTTTTACAGGATGAATTATGCTCTTCACTGTCAATGTTATGTAGTCCTCCAATGATAGCAGGTTTACGTACTTTCTGTTTTAGAGCTGCTTTGCAACATTTAGCATAGTGATTGCTCCTTCCACAGTTGTTACGGGATTTTCCAAGTGCAGGACAAGATCTTGTCTTGTCTTGTCTTGTCTTGTCAGCTTGTGGCTGCCTCCACATTTACCACATTTGATTTTTCTTTTTGGTCTCCTCTGTTTGGTAAATGTTTTCTTTTTCCTCTGTTCTTTATGTATCGCATGCACTGTTGTTTCACCTCTCCTAAGCTATTTTTCTTGTGTTTGGGTCATTTCAGCTGCTCTGCACATACTGACACGCTTGTCCAGTGTAAGTCCTGTCTCTCTGAGCAGTCTTTTTCTGAGTGCATTATCCACTGCTCCACAAATGACCTTGTCCCTCACTAGAGAGTCTCTTAATGTGCCAAATTCACATGTTTTGCTTAGTGTGTGAAGCTCTCCTAAGTACTGGTCAAAAGGTACTCCTTGCTTTTGGTCATGGGTGAAAAACTTGTACCTCTCAAAGGTCACATTCTGTCTAGGCACGAAGTATTCTTCAAACTTTGTCATTAGCTCTGTCAAAGTCAGGTTAGCTTCATTCAGTTTAAAGGCTATTGTATATGTCCAATGCAACTTCTCTTATAACATGCAAAAGAATGTGAGCTTCAAAAGATGCGCGCCACACACATAAACACACATGTAAGTATATGTTATTAGAGCTACATACACACACAGAGGCGCGCCACACACATACACCAACATGCACACATATGCACACATGAACACACAGGAAAATTTATGTTATTACAGTTAGCGCACATTACTCTCTCACACACAGACTAACTGTAAGCTAACTGTGCTAACCATAAGCTAATTGTGCTAAATGTGGGCAAAGTGTGCTAACTCCCATGTTGACAGAGATGGTACCCCCGGCATTAGCTCCCGTAGCCCCCTCAAAATTTCCCAGAGGGAATTTGGGCAAAGCCCAGAGCCCCTATTGTTATCCTGCGTGTTTCTTCTTCTTAATTTTCCTTTTCCTCCCTTTTTTCATCCCTTAACTTGTCCTACAGTTAAGCTGTAGGGCGAGTTATATATCAAAACATGCAGCTTGATCGGGATCGGTGTGCTATTACTTTTCTGGTCATATGGCGTTGCCCCGTAGCCCCTAATTCATTTGCCTCTCATTACCACTTTAAATGTGTCCCAAATAATAATTGCTGATACCTCTCCTGTATCAGTTATTTCTAAAAATTATTTCTTCCTTCATTTTAGAAACTATGGCAGGGTCATTGAATATATATGAATTGAATTTCCATCGGGTATTTTGTTTTTTCCTAGCCACTAGGAGACATAGAGATAGGACCGATCAGTCCCTCGTTAGTATATCACAATCTTTAATCTTAAAACTATCCACCCTGAACGTAAAGAAATAATCCACTCTAGCGTAGACTTTAAATGAACCAGAATAGTGAGTGTAATCTCTGGTGGACGAGTACAGCTCTCACCACATATCTATAATCCCAATTTCTACCATATAGGAGTTGATTTTCCTTATGAGTGGATTCACTTGATTCATCGAATAGGATGAGTCTAATTTGGGATTGAGTCTAAAATTGAAGTCCCCCCACAACCGTGCCCTGAGAGTCCACCATTAAATCAAAAATATTCCCATAGAATACCTAATCACTCCCAGGTGGGGCGTACACATTTAGTATTGTAATTTCAAATCCTTCTATCCTTCCTGTTACCCTGACAAATCTGCCTTCCTCATTGCTGGTTTCTGAGATATGTTCAAAATTAAGTGCACCAGAAATAAGTATTTCCACTCCCCTCTTACGTTTGAATTTGACAGATGAAGAAAATACATATTTAAAACCCTTTCTCTTTAACCTCAAATGATCTGTTTGGTTCGTGTGTCTCCTGGAGTAGGTCAAACTGGGCTCTTCCTTTCTTTAATTTAGATAAAATCCTATTCATCTTGATCATATTCAAAACCCCATTTATGTTGAAGGAAATAATTTTCACTGGATCAATTTGCATGTATTTGTATTAACTGACAGCAAAGCATTCCCCCAACAGCAGCAAACTGAGCATCTCTAGGGTTTAGAGAATGGGACTGTTACAACAGTAGACGACCATACCAGGTGCCAGTCCTGTCAGCTAAGAACAGGAAACTGAGACAACAGTTCGCACATGCTCACCAAAATTGGACGACACAAGATTGGAAAAATGTTGCCTGGTCTGATAAGTCTTGATTTCAGCTGTGGAATTCGGATGGCAGGGTCAGAATTTTGTGTAAACAACATGATAGCATGGATCCATCCTGCCTTGTATCAACGGTTCCGGCTGCTGGTGGTGGTGTAATGGTGTGAAGGATATTTTCTTGGCACACTTTGGGCCCCTTGGTACAAATTGAGGTTGGTTTAAATGCCACAACCTACCTGAGCATTGTTGCTGACCATGTCCATCCCTTTATGACCACAGTGTACCCATCTTCTGATGGCTTCTTCCAGCAGGATAATGCACCATGTCATAAAGCTCATATCATCTCATACTGGTTTTTTTCAACATGACAATGAGTTCACTGTACTCTAATGGCCTCCACAGTCAACAGATTTCAATCCAATAGAACACCTTTGGGATGTGGTAGAATGGGAGATTGGCATCATAGTTTGCAGCCAACAAATCAGCAGCAACTGCGTGATGCTGTCATGTCAATATGGGCCAAAATCTCTGAGGAATGTTTCCAACACCTTGCTGAAAGTATGTCACGAAGAATTAAAGCAGTTCTGAAGGCAAAAGGCGGTACAACCTTTTACTAGCAAGGTGTACCTAATAAAGTGGCCGGTGAGTGTATATTTCCTTTTTTTATTCTATCCTACTTTTACATCAATTTTTGTATAAGAAATTGATCAACTTGTATATTTACTTTTCCTTTCAGATAATCTTTTGGCAGGTTGTCTGAGACACAGCATTCTGTTGCCACAGAGACGAGTCCCACAGCTGGGTCATAAGTGCTGTGTTAATAAGGTTTTTCCATCTTACTGTAACGGTGTGAGTGGTCATATGGCAGACATGTTAGAATGGTGGGTGGGGGGGGGGGTCATGGATTCACATCTGCCCTTCTCCATTGATGTTAATGTCTGAGATTTTCATAATGCTTTGGTGGTTTGGGTGACATCATTATGTTGCCATAGCAACCAGATACGCAGCTGCTGTGTTGATGAGGCTCTGGCCTGAGGGTCAGAGGGTGCCATGGCAACTTGAGGTGGTTGTCAATACAGACAGAGGTGCGCTGGGCAGGGACACACAGAAAAGGGCAATTTTCTCTCTCTGGGCTTATTGTGACAAAAAGGCATTTCTTTGACGGAAACTGTGGAAAAAATCATGTGTCTAGTGTATAAATTGTGGCTGGGACGAGCGTGGAAAGAGAAAAGTTTCAGGCAATTTCAGACAACTTCCCCCACTGTAAGTGATGAGGTCATCCACTCTAGCAATACACGCCCATTATAATTTAAATTTTTTATTTCAAAAATGATCATGGCCATTGAACAGTGATTGATCAAAAACTATATGATCTATCAAAATGTGGATTCATACACCAATACACAGACTTGTGTCTATAGTTCAAAGTTTAAATGAAGTCTCTGGGTGAAAGTATGCATGAGCAGTAGACATTCGAAAACTCTCTTTTTCACTTTTTTTTCACCTGTCCCATTCAAATTTTTCACAGTTTTTTGTATTTGTATTTTGTATTTCCAGTTTCAAATCCTTTTTTATTATCATTTCCACAATGAACATACAAGTAACAATGATACATTGAAGGTGAGTATCATCAACAGTTACAAAAATACCCTCCCAAAGACAAACCCAAGGTTGGGCTGGTGCAATTCCAAATGGTATCAAAGAATTGTTATCCTACCAAATTTACATAGAAGAAGAAAAATTTACCTACAGATTTAAAGACATCTTGAGGTAGAATATTGACCCCACCTGCCCCTCTGGTCTTTAAAGAAGTTAGGTAAAGAGCACAGAAAAAGAGAAAAAAGAAAAAAAAAACAAGATAGTGGGGTTTCCTTTAATTAGAGAAGGAAAAAAAAGAGTTAGTTGGCGAGCTTATCAAAATCTAAACCTTGAGCTTCTCGAATGTCAAGGGTTCATAATATTCACTCTCTCATGTTATAATCTATGCTGTGGAAGAGTTATGGAAATGGGTCAGAAAGAATTGCCAGGTCTTATAAAATTTGCTCTGAGTGATTTTCTAGAGTTAGACAGTGCATAACACCTGGGAGCCACTAAATATTTGTGGGTGAGGCTGTCCCTTTCCATCATCAAGCAAAATGGCCATTTCCATCATCAAGCAAAATGGCCCACCTGGCCAGAAGCAAGGAGAAAGAGATCATGGTGCTCAGATGAAGTCATCTGGGGAACATCATCCTTAAAAGCACCAGAGCAATCATAGAGTTTGGATCTAGTTTATGCTTCAGACTTTTTGAAAGAGTATGAAAAACTTCATTCCAAAAAACTTGTAGTCAAGGGCACAGCCAGTGCATGTGAAAAAGAGTGGCGTCCCCTGACTTGCATTTATCACAGGTAGGAGTGGTGTCCGAGTATATGCTGGCTAGTTTGAACTTTGACATATGAACTCTATGGACCACTTTAAATTGTATTAGGCAGTGTCTCGCGCACAGTGATGATTTATGGATCGATTTCAGGATTGTGTCCCAGTGGTCATAAACGTTATCACTGCCTCCGTCAACGATGGCTGAAGTGAGTCACGTTGGTGTATTTCGAGCAGGACAGCTGCAAATTGTGATGAAAGGGGCTTAGAAAACTGCTTAAAGAATTCAGTGGGAAATCCGTCTGACCCCGGTGTCTTCCCAGACTGCATTAAAGAAATGGCTTGGGCTATCTCTGCTTGAGTTATAGGAGCCTCTAATTTCTTAACTAGGTCAGGTGGAATAGATGGAATGGGTAGCGGGTTGAGAAAGGTGCTAATCCTTGACTCATCTCTGTCAAATTCAGAGGAGTACAATTAAGAGTAAAAGTTCCTGAAGGTGTCGTTGATCTCAGCAGGGTTAGAAGTAATTTGTATTGTTATTGGCGCTATATAAATAAAACTGAATTGAATTGAATTGAATATCTTTTTGCCTAAGTCACTTCTTCCATGCCTTTATATGTATTCCCCAATAGGGATGAATGTTCTTTTCGTCCTCCTGACGTTCGACACTTTGATGGGAATACTTGACTTGGTTGCTATATTATTACCTTTTTTGTATGCTACCGTGCACTGTTTACGGGGGCAGATGGTATCAGATATGCTGCGCCATTTACAATGCCTAAACTTACTTAGAGCCCCCTCTTTCTTCTGGCAGCTGTATTACTCCCAGTTTGCACTATTCACAGCCAACTGATGCAAATGGTCATACTTCTACAAGACAGTGCACTTTATTTTTTTGATACGAATAGGGGCGACAAATGCCTCAATGCACACTTCATACTGTTTTTTTTTTTTTTTTTTTTTGCTTGTTTTCGTTTTCTTTTAACTCTTATTTATTAATCATTATTATTATTTACTTTATTCATTATTATTATTATTTGTTTTATTATGAAGATTATTATTACTTATTATTATTTTATAAACTTCTGTCATAGATACATACATCAAGCGGAAGGAAACATGTAGGGTCTAGTAATATAACACATAACTGATGATCTGTGACAGTTTGTGAGTATAACAGGAATCATGGGCAGGTTGGTGGTTGTTCATCTAGGTAGGAGTGGACAACTGGAGGAGGCCATGATGACTGGGGCAGATGCAGTTTATGGAGCTCCACAGGTCTGATACACAGCACTTCAGACCATGAAGACTGGGCTGGTTGATGAGGCCACGGCAGCAGATGTAGCTTAGAACTCCACAGGTCAGATATTCAGCACTCCAGACCAGAGACCCTCACAAGATGATGGAGGGGGATGGGAGTGGAGGGGAGAGAGTAAGACACAGTGGTTAGTAAATCATAAGAGACAGAAAATAAAATGATAAGATATTAGAGGACAGGAGCCAGAGAAGAAAGAGGAGAGGACATGTCCTCAGTGCATCGTCCCCCTGCAGCCTAGGCCTATAGCAGCATAACTAAGGGATGGTTAAGTCCAGCCCTAGCTATAAGCTTTTTCAAAAAGGAAAGTCTTAAGCCTGACCTTAATCGTAGAGACTGTGTCTGCCTACCAAACCCAAACTGGGAGCTGGTTCCATAGGAGAGGAGCCTGATAGCTGAAGGCTCTACCTCCCATTCTACTTTTAGAAACTCTAGGAACCACAAGCAGAACTGCACTTAGAGATCGTAGTGATCTGTTGGGACAGTATAGTAATATGAGGTCTTTCAAATATGATGGAGCTAGGCCTTTCAGGGCCTTGTATGTAAGGAGGAGGATTTTAAATTCAATTCTAGATTTTAAAGGGAGCCAATGAAGAGAAGCTAATACTGGACTAATATGATCTCCGTTGCTAATTCCTGTCAGTGCTCTTGCTGCAGCGTTTTGAATCAATTGGAGGCTTTTTAAAGAGCAACTTGGACAGCCAGACAGTAACGAGTTACAATAATCCAGCCTGGAAGACACAAATGCATGAACTAGTCTTTCCGCATCACTCTGAAAAAGGGTGTTCCTAATTTTGATGATATTACGAAGGTGAAAGAAAGCAGTCCTGGTCACCTGCTTTATGTGAGAATTAAAGGACATATCCTGGTCAAATATAACACCAAGGTTTTTCACAGTAGTACTGGAGGCCAAGGTAATGCCATCCAACAAAAGCAGGTGATTAGATAATGAATCTCTGACATGTTCAGAGCCAAATACGATAACTTCAGTTATGTCTGAGTTTAAAAGTAGAAAATTACAGGTCATCCAAGCCTTTATGTCTTTAAGGCATGCTTGGAGTTTAACCAGCGGATTAGTTTTATCTGGTTTCATGGATAAATATAGCTGGGTATCATCTGTGTAGCAATGGAAGTTTATGCTGTGCTTTCTAATAATATTGCCTAAGGGAAGCATGTATAATGTGAATAATATTGGTCCTAGCACAGAACCCTGAGGAACTCCATAGCTTACTTTGGTATATATAGAAGAGTTGTTGTTTACATGGACAAACTGGAATCTGTCTGACAGATATGATTCAAACCAGTCTAGTGCAGTTCCTGTAATCTTGATCACACTTTCAAGTCTCTGTAGTAGAATATTGTGATCAATAGTGTCAAATGCAGCACTGAGATCTAGCAGGACAAGTATAGAGACAAGTCCATTATCTGAAGCCATGAGGAGATCATTGGTGACTTTAACCAGAGCTGTTTCTGTGCTATGATGAGCTCTAAAACCTGACTGAAACTCTTCAAACAAACCATTCCTGTTTAAATGATCAAGCAACTGATTGACAACAACCCTTTCCAAAACTTTAGAGATAAAAGGAAGGTTGGAAATTGGCCTATAGTTGTCTAAAACATCTGGGTCAAGAGGGTTTTTTTAAGTAATGGTTTAATTACAGCAGTTTTAAAAGACTGATAAAGATAAGTTTATCTGATTTAATATGGAGGTATTAATTAATGGATAAACCTCCTTGAGCAACTTAGTCGGGATGGGGACTAGAAGACAAGTTGATGGTTTAGATGCTGTAATAACTGAAGTGAGCTCAGGAAGATCAATTAGAAAGAAAGAATCCAAATATTGACTAGGACCTACAGAGGTTTCTAATGCCACTGTACTTACATCTTTGACAGATGGAAGGGTGCTATGAATTTTATCTCTAATGCCAATAATTTTATCAGTGAAGAAGCTCATGAAATCATTACTGCTGAGGTCTGAAGGAATAGATGGCTCAACAGAGCTGTGACTCTTTGTCAGCCTGGCTACAGTGCTGAAAAGAAATCTGGGGTTGTTCTTGTTTTCTTCTATTAATAAGGAATAATACGCTGTCCTAATCTTACGGAGAGTTTTTTTTATAAGTTGTTAAACTATTTTTCCAGGCTATGTGAGCTTCTTCAGAACTAGTGGAATGCCAAATTCTTTCCAGCTTTCGAACTGTATGCTTTGAACTACGCAACTGTGAATTATACCATGGAGCTACCCTCCTTCGATTTACCACCTTCTTTTTAAGAGGAGCAACTAGATTTAGAGTTGTACTAAGTGATGCTGTCGTGCTGTCAACAAAATAATCTATTTGTGATTGAGTTAGATTGTGGTTGCTGACATCCACATCACTAACATAAGGCACTGAGGTAAATACTGAAGGTATTAATTCCTTATATGTAGTCACAGCATCATCCGCTAAGTGTCCACCATAACGAAATGTTTTTCCAATTTCTGTGTAATTACTTATAGTAAATTCAAATGTTACAAAAAAATGATCGGACAATAGAGAGTTGTGAGTATATTTGGTTAGACCTTCAGTTTCTTTGCCATAAGTTAGTACAAGATCTAAGGTGTGATTGAAATAGTGAGTTGAACCATTTACATTCTGAGAAAAGCCAATTGAGTCTAATAATGACATAAATGAAGAGCTAAGACTGTCACTGTCGACATCAACATGGATGTTAAAGTCACCTACTACAATGACTTTATCTGTTCTAAGCACTAAATCACATAAAAACTCAGAGAATTCAGCTAAAAATTCAGAGTAAGGAGCAGGTGGGCGATACACCACAACGAAGAGAATTGGTTTTTGTGTTTTCCAGTCTGGATGCGCAAGACTAAGAGTGAGGCTTTCAAACGAATTAAAGCTTTGCTTAGGTCTAGGATTAATACATAAACCAGAGTTGAAGATTGCTGCCACTCCTCCTCCTCGGCCTGTGCCTCGAGGAATGTGATAGTTACTATGACTGGGTGGCGTGGACTCATTTAAAATGACATACTCATCATCTTGCAGCCACGTTTCAGTCAAACTAAATAGATCAATCTGATGATCAGTTATCAAATCGGTCACTAAAAGTGATTTAGATAAGAGAGACCTGACATTCAAAAGACCACATTTAATTTTCTTATTGCTCTGTTGTACTACTGAATTTGTGTTGATTTGGATAAGGTTCCTATGAATAACTCCTCTATTGTTATTTTTCCATTTAAAAAATCTGGGAGCAGACAGCACATCTATGGAGTTTGTGGAGTTATGGGTGTGAGACAGCACTAGAGAAGCAGCAGAGAGGCGTGTAAGACTGCAACTCTGCCTCCTGGGCTGAACTCTGGGTTGTCATGGTTTTGGGGTGTTAATAAAATCGGCCAAATTCCTAGAGATAAGAGAAGCACCCGCCAAGGTGGGATGAACTCCCGTCTAATCAGCCCAGGCTTTCCCCAGAAAGAGTTCCAATTATCAACATAGGCCACGTCGTTGGCTGGACACCACCTAGATAACCAGCGGTGGAATGACGACATGCACACACTATACATATCGTCACTGGTCAGATTGGGCAGGGGACCAGAGAAAACTACGGAGTCCGACATAGTTTTAGCAAACTTACACACCAATTCAACATTAAGTTTAGTGACCTCCGATTGACGTAACCGTTGGTCATTTCTGCCGACGTGAATTACAATCATACCATACTTAGCCTTAGCCTTAGCCAGCAGTTTCAGGTAAGATTTGGTGTCGCCCGCTCTGGCCCCTTGAATGCATCTAACTATGGTCGCTGGTTTCGCTAACTTCACGTTCCGCAAAATCGACTCGGCAATTACCAGAGTTGGCTTCTCAGCGGGTGTGTCGCCGAGTAGGGAAAATCTGTTTGAAACGTGAAGTGGTTGGTGGTGCTCCGTGGGCCGGGTAAGACTATTCTTCCTTCGTACCGTCAGCCAGCCGCCCTGGTTTCCCGGCTGCTCGGGAGCTGGAGGGGGACAGCTAGCAGGAGCTATGCTAACGGGAACTGCGCTCAGTAGGCTCGCACCGGCTACAGGGCGCTGGCTAGCTATTGGGTTTTGCATGGTGCGGAGCCGTGCTTCCAATTCAGAGAGCCTCGCCCCCAAAGCTACAAATAAACTACATTTATTACAGGTACCATTACCATTACCACTAAAGGAGGCAGAGGAGTAGCTAAACATGTGGCATGACGCGCAAGGGGAGAGAAGAAGAAGCAGAGGGAGAGAAAGTAGCCATAGTTAACCGCTAAATACACCAAGGTTGATTAAACTGAGAAGAAACGTGAGATTAAGAAGGTGCTACAGAGGACAGGTGGTTGGGTAAACTCGAGTTTCACCACTTATACAGAAAATGTTTAACGGAGCTAAAACAGTGTGAGCACACACAGCAGCGGTGCAGAAGCGGGAAGTGATGCAATACGCTTACTCACGTGACGAACGTAGGACAGGACGCTTCACTCATTCCAATATGACAAATGTTGTGTTGGAAGTGAAAAGTTTGTGTTACATCTTAAGCTTTAATGAAATGTTGTGGGAGCTCGGGCGCAATGCGTCTACTCCATTCGTGACCCGGAATTCCTCCCCATATTTTGTATTTCCAGGTAAATATAATAACACACCAATCCTGATCAAACCAGACGTTTTGATATATAACTTATAAGTTAAGGGATCAAAAAAGGGAGGAGGATGGAAAAAAAAAGTGAGAAGAAGTAGAAACACGTAGTATAACTCTGAGGCACAGGCCCCTACAGTTATGAAATAGCATTGCCCTGTGGCCCTAATTACAAGAGGAAACACGCAATATAACAATAGTGCCTTGATGCGTTTCCCCGTGGCCCTAATAACCAATAAAAAGATTTTGACCATCTCGAAGAAAAGCTTGCTATTCAGTTTATATAGATAGATTCATTTGGGCAGACTGAACAAATAATGTTGTTTTAGAAAGCTTTGTTATAACCCCTAATTCTACGAAGGACTGCATCGCACTCAGTTGGGAAGATAATGGTGAAATTTGTATTAGGTTTTATAGGGTTAAAGTTGAATTGGGTGGGACATTAGGAGGTCCACATAAAGGATCGTGCCCCTTTCCTACCTCCTGCATAGTTCAATTGCCACTGGTTTACTTGTTGCCCGTTTGGCCTACACTTGTTCACTAGTAAACATTTGAGATTCACTAATTAACTAGTGAGGCAATTTTTCATTTGGCTCGATAACTAGTGAGCATTCGCATTATATGTGAACCAGTTAGGAATGTTTTCACTTGTTAAGTAGCTAAGCTTGGTCTTCACACAAAAACTAGTAAGGTCAAAACTCTCATTACTAGTGAACAAGTTGACAGTTTGCTTTTCCTTTCACTAGTGAAGTAGTACACACTAGATCCACTAGTTAACTAGTACAGCTGCAAATGGGTTTACTAGTCAACTAGTAGTTATTCTATCTTTAGAAGTTAACCAGTAAGAATTTTGGGTCCAGCTAGTTCACTAGTTCACTCCATCCACTTGGGAACCATGAATGCATATTTTTCTACAGTTTGATAGCACATTCTTATTAATAATACACAAGATCCTTAAGGGCTTATGAAGTCAGAGTATAATGCCATTATGTGACCATTTAACCTTGGAAATGAAAGTAACTTAAGAATACCGTGGTGGATCAACATCAGTGAAACTATTAAATCTCTTTCACGGTCCACTTTGTCTTATATTATATAAATATATCCCAGTGTTGTAAAGTGTGATCTTGCTCACAAGAAGCAATTCAGTATCAATGTTGTTTAGGTTGTAGACCGCAAATAGTTCTTATATCACTCCTGAGTGATCATTTATGTCATCTCTCAAAAAAAAAATATTATTTTGTAGTGCATCTTTATTTAGTATTTTAGTATTTTATTTAGTATTACCTCATGAGATCTCAGATTTTTGTCATGCAAGTACTAACCTTGCAACTGTCAAATAATTGAATAGTTAAATATCATAGCTGAACTTGTTAAATTGCATTTGTGACCGAAACAATAGCGTTGTACCATTAAAAAGAAAGGTTGCGATTTTGAGGAATGTCTCACAAAACCTAATCAGCATCACATTGGATAGTTTTGAGATAATCTTCATACAATAAACAATGGAAATCCTTATCAGCAGAATTTCTTGAAGTGCCGAAGAGAGTACAAGTTTGCAAAGGCATGATTAAAGTGTTTACAAAAGATAATATTTATGCACCTATCAAAAGCAAACACTTTCCTAAGAGGCATATGACTGTGGTTGTTCAGTGTGGCATTTTAAAAAAAAATTCTTATCACATCTTATGTCTAATATCATCTGAGAACAGCAGCCTTCTCCTGTCTGCTCTGTCTGCGTAAGATTGTTTATTTTCCCACATTGGATAAATGTCTTTATTGAAGCTAAACGTTTTTTCCATTGGCTTCTGAATGTAGCAATGTCATGTCATGTTAGAGTAAGAAGCTAATAAACTGATCATTTTTGCAGAAATGTGTGACTAATACCCTTTCCTTTATGTAGATAATAGGCTTTTACACATACAGTGGTGGAATTTTTTTTTTTATCTCAAATTTTATCATGAAATATTTGTGAAAGGGTGAAAAGGTGTGGCTACATTAGACAGAGACAAACAAATACAAATTATGTTTGTTTTGTTTATTGTTTTCAAGAAAAACTAACAAAACTAAATTCTTGACTGTTTCATTATGACAGTTCTCGACATCTCGTTGTTATCAAAGTAAACAAATTACGTAGAATGTGTTCAACACTGAACAAAAAAATAAACCATCACATCATCAAATCAGTATCACATAAATATTTAGTACTCCACTAGCTCTAATCCTGGCCTGCAATGTTCCCCACGAGTCTTTCACACTGTTGAGGAGTAATCCAGACCTGCCAACCTTGAAAAATCAACAACCCTCCTGTCCCCCACTGTCATAGTTCAAGATTTATTCATATTTTTTATGTTTATTATGTTATGCTTTGGCAACACCGTGGGGCCATGTTAATAAAGGAATATGGAATTGAATTTAAGCCTTGCTACTAAGATGATAACAAGTAACATGAGTCCAGTAATTTAGGGTATTAAACAGGGTCACATGAGTAACACTGCATTAAATGCCAGTTTTGTGTTAGCTGTCATCACATGGCTATGCCAATAAGTCTATTGTAGGCTGCAGGCATCATGAATTGAGTTGGAATAGCCTGTCTCAACTAGCAAATATATTATATTATTTGGAGTAAAGCAATAGGCCCACTTGCTTCATTTTCTTAGTAGGCTAATTAAAGTGAGTCTTTCTGAAATGGACAACCTGGCTTGTCTAAATCTTTCTACTCGTTTGAGCTAACTGCTGTCTTATAGATCCCATGGATGATGGGTAACCCTAGGCTAGTTTATGCACATTGTGGAAGAGTCTGTGTGTGTGTGTGTGTGTGTGTGTGTGTGTGGTGTGTGTGTGTGTGTGTGTGTGTGTGTGTGTGGAACTGCATTCATTACCTGTTGCCCCTTGGTGACTAAAGTCGATTCGACTTTAGTCACCAATTCGGCAGCCTGGACACAGATTCGGCAGCCTGGACACGTTGAGGCAAGGCCATCTCTCCCGATAGCACTCGAGAAATCTTTGTAGTTTTCAAACTTTTTTTTCAGGCGGCTCAGCCTAAATGTGTAAAAGCGCTCACGTCAAGCATGCGGCACTGACACGAGTTAGTCACAGGAAATAAACATTCGCAACGTGATGTGTCCAAGTAAAAATAAACCGTCAGTCTTGCTTCACCATTCACCACTACTAAACAAGTTATCGCTTCCCAAAATGGCACTGTCAAAAAAAAGAAGAGTGGACACAGAGTGCAGAGTTTTCCAGGAGAAATGGACCGAGAAGTATTTATTCACAGAAGTGAATGCAAAACCAGTGTGCTTGGTATGTAATCAGCAAGTTGCAGTGTTCAAAGAGTTTAATGTTCGGCGCCACTCATCATAAAGACAAGTATGTCATATTAAAGACAATTAATATTGTGCAGTATATTCTCAACTTCAGTAGGCCCAGCCTAGTAGTTTGATCTGATGTAGTCCAATACATATATATACATATATACACATATATACATATATATATACACATATATACATATATATATATACACATATATACATATATATATACACATATATACATATATATACATACATATATATATACAATATATATATAATATATATATAATATATATATATATATATATATATATATATATATATATATAAATATATATACATATATATACATATATATGTACATATATATACATACATATATATATACATATATATAATACATATATATGTACATATATATACATACATATATATACATATATATACATACATATATATATACATATATATACATATATACATACATATATACATACATATATATACATATATACACATATATACATATATATACATACATACATATATATATACATATATATACATACATATATATACATATATATATACATATATATACATACACATCGAAAACTCCAGGGACTTTGTGAACAAAGTCAAGGACATCACACTGGACCCAGAAGAAACCATCGTGTCCTTTGATGTCACCTCTCTGTTCACCTGAATCCCCACCAGAGAAGCCACGGATGTAGTAAGGAAAAGACTACAAAAGGATGACACCTTGGCCTCAAGAACCAACCTCACCCCAGAACAAGTCTGTGTGTTACTCGACCTGTGCCTGACCACCACCTACTTTCAGTTCAATGGGGGTTTCTACAGGCAAAAACACGGCTGTGCGATGGGGTCCCCAGTGTCACCGATCGTGGCCAATCTCTACATGGAGGAAGTAGAGACCAGAGCTCTGGACACCGTTGCAGGTTCCACTCCCACCCACTGGTACAGATATGTGGACGACACCTGGGTTAAAATCAAGACAAAGGAGGTGGAATCTTTCACTAAACACATCAACACAGTGGACAGCAACATCAAGTTCACCAGGGAGGACATCAGCGGGGCCTGTCTGGCCTTTTTGGACTGTTTGGTGCGTATTGAAGAAGATCGAAGCCTCAACATAGAAGTATATAGGAAACCCACACACACAGATCAACACCTGTTATTTGACTCACACCACCCCCTGGAACACAAACTGGGAGTCATCAGAACCCTCCAGCACCGAGCACAGACTGTCCCCACTAGACAGGATGGCAAGGACAAGGAGGGAACACACATTAAACAAACCCTCAAGACATGTGGATATCCCAACTGGGCCTTTGTCAAAGGCTCAAAAAGATATCCCAGGAAGGACAGGGAAGAGGAACAAAACAAAAGGAAGAACATCACCATCCCCTACATAGCTGGGGTATCAGAGAAACTAAGGAGAATTTTTGGTAAACACCGCATCCCAGTTCATTTCAAACCTGGAAACACACAAAGACAGAAACTGGTCCACCCCAAAGACAAAACACCTAGACAGAAACAGAGCAATGTAGTGTACGCGGTTCAGTGTAGCGAGGAATGTGCAGACCTGTACATTGGGGAAACCAAACAACCCATACACAAGCGCATGGCCCAACACAGGAGAGCCAGCTCATCAGGAAACGACTCAGCAGTCCACCTCCACCTGAAGGACAAAGGACACTCCTTTGAGGATAACAACGTCAAAGTCCTGGCCAGAGAAGACAGATGGTTTGAGAGAGGAGTTAAGGAAGCCATCTATGTCAAAGTGGAGAAACATTCTCTAAACAGAGGAGGTGGACTGAGATTTAATTTACCAACTATTTATAATTCAGTTTTGACATCTGTCCCCAAGAAGTTTCAACAACATTCACACATTGAGCCTCCAGGTTCCCATGGACAATAGCCTCGTTAGAGCTCTATTCATAGGATAAGTAGCCTAGGCACACAGTTCCCCCTATTCAAGGACAGGTAAGTATCAGCCATTATGGTAATTAGTGAACCCAGTTTCTGGTCAAGCAAGTTCCTGGTGGGTGTTACCCTCAGAGTTTTTTCCTATTTAAACCTCAATTTCCCACTAGTTTATCAGAACTGAAGAAGCTACTCGGATGAGTGGCGAAACGTCTTCAAGAAATTCTACAAGTCCAGCTGACCTTATTCAACGCTTTTTTGGATTACCATGACCTGGATGACTGAGAACCTTCACAGACATATTCACAAACTCCTTCCCGTTATCTGAAGATACTCGACCAGGAAGTCCCCATCTGCTTATGACCTCCCTGTACAGAAACTTACAAAAACCTACAGAAACCTGCAGAAACTTGACAACTGACTGAGCATCCTTCCTGCTAAGACAAACGATTCGCTCAAGCAAATATGGTGCCCTAAAATCCAAACTCTTTCATTCTAACCCCCCCCCCCGCAACATAGGCACAACCCATGTGCCTCCTCAATCATCAATCCCCACAGGTCTGGAGGTGCTACTATCAGCCCCTCATGACTTCTCCAAAGACCAGTAGAATCCTGTGCTGCACCTCAATCTACCCACAACTGTTTATCCACCTCAGAAACAGCTTCCTGCATTAAGACCACATCATTCAATATAATCCTATCCTCCAAATCTATTTCATGTGTGGCCAAGAAAACTTTACCCAACTTCTCAGCTCCTGTCACTGCTTTTACAGCTTCATCAGCCGCTTTATTAACCTGAGTGACCCTTGACACATCCTTCTTATGTGCTGTACATTTAGCTATTGCTATTTTTTTTAGGTTTCATCATTGCATGGAGAAGTGTCATTATCTGAGTGTGATGCTGTATTGGAGAACCATCTGTTTTCTTAAACCCTTGATTTTTCCCGACTGATCCAAACAAATGACGCACATTATGAGCCTATGCAGAATCTATAAAGAAGACAAGCTTCAGTTAACCCCACCAATTCAGCAAGCTGGGCTGATTCAGGCTGCAGTACCACTTCTGCTTTCTCAACAACAAATCCTGTTCCCTGGGCTTTTACCACTGCATAACCAGCACTCAACTTATCTCTCACACAGTAACAGGACCCTGGACTGATGAGTTCCCAGTCTGCCTCACACTGACCTTAGCCTTGAGCATTTCTCCGCTTCATGAACGCCATCATGTAGTTCACCCTCTTCTGAAGTTGGCAAATTCTCAGCTGGATTTACCTCAACACACCTCATTAATGTCACATCTTCCTTATAGTCTCTAAGTCTAGGCATAGTCAATGTATACTTGCCATAGTTCAAAAGATTTCTGAGACTGTGATGAGTAAGAATTGTCACTGGATATCCCCTTCTTTTATTGTAGTGCATTTATCCAAACATGTACGGCACTGATCTATGTCCTCTTCAGTTTCTCTTAATCCTATCTTAATCTTAATCCTCAATTTACTTTTGGTCTCCAAACGTCTCTAAACGTGCAGTGTTCTCTCTTTTTATACTTGGATACATCCTTATAATCATCTCTGCTTTCCCCACTTTTATAACTCAGCCTCATTCTTAATGTGATAATTATCCTCCCTACCTGAGGATACACTTCCCTGAGCTCCATCTCCTTCTTATATAGTGGAGGTCTCTGTACTGGAACCACACATGAGAAGCTTGAATCATTCTCCGCCTTTAACTTCTCTCTTCTATTCGCATTCTTTTTTATTTCATCTGCAGTTTTCTCTTCACAGTCTTTCTTCATTTCTATCCATTTCTGTCCCCCCTTCTCAAACAACTGGAGAATGCCAAGCTCTGTGTGTGTCTTCTGTTTACGTCTTTCACCTTTTCTTCCTCTCTTTTCATCTGCTTTATATGTGGACACAAGCACCTGTATTGTTTTTATTACTTCTGGATTAAAGGTTTCTATCACTTATTTTTCCGAACTACTTCAACAGGAGTAATTACTTCTGAGTTATCCATCTTTGACATAGCAGTGACACCCCTTTTTACCTGTAATCAAATTTAACCTAATTAAAAATGATCTTTACTTTATTCTATTATTCTATTATTATGTTTGTTTTAATTGATATATTATTATCATTACTACCTACATTCCCCCTTTTTATCAAAATCAACACACAGATGAATAAATTTCCAACTTCAGAGGATGCAAAAACAACCCTACGGATGTAAGAGCAAACAATGCCAGGTCCACACACAATATCAACCATATACAAACAACCGATCAAACACACAAGGTAAAGCTTCCCCAACTCAGCACCACTCAACTCCATTATTCGAAAAGTCAGTTGTTGCCAAGTCTCTAACTGCACTACTCAAACAAATGATCTTACTACCAATCTGACTGTATATCAGCCATCAGCAAATGTATGCATAGAGGTCAAAAAGCAGATAGGAAATGAGTCTGTGGATAAAATCATACTGGCCTTATTGCTGGGTTCAGATGTGTCTGCTGTCGTCTGGAGGCCTCAGGTCTCATGTGAGGTAGACCAGCTGTCCTCTCCTCTGTCTCCAGACACCCCCCTTGTCCTCTTGCTTCCTTTTTGGACTCTCACCTCATAAAAAGAGAAAACAAGCAAACAATTTAACATTTATAAAACCACTGGATACAACAAACTATTCAATGTGACTAACGAATTCCTGCCAACACTTTCCTCTGTTATTTCCCCAAATATAAAGTCCTCTTGCCGGGGCTCATATATTTTCACAGTTTCCCAAAGTCCCCCAAACAGAGGCTCATAATATTTTTACCCCAAAAAGTCCCTACAAATGTCCTTAAAAGTCTCATAATATTTTAGCACATACTAAATTTGTAAGTGTATTATTATTCTTATCAACTAAATTTCTTATGCTACAGTTTTATTAACGACTGTTTTATTCACATATAAAGACTGTTTTATTCACATATAAAGTCAACCTATTACTTCTTATGAAGTAATAGGTTGACACAGATACAGCAAGGATCCACCGACAACAAATACGAAACAGTGATCACACACTTCTCTTCCAAATAACTCGGCCTCTAACTTCTAACTGATTTCTTTTCACTAACTACTATTTTCTACATGTCTGTTAACCTTTATTCCTATTTTCTTCTCTTTTCTTTTTAGGCGATTCTTTCTAGCAGTCTTAGATCTGCCCTAGTAGCGTCAAGCTATAGAACCCCTTCTTTATTCCTATTTAATTAATGAATCTAATAAATTTGCCTTTTTTTGGAAAATTCAAATGTTCCTAATTTCCCCTAGGCCCAGGAGTTCTCTCTCTATATATTTTTATCCTATTTTTTACTTTAAGCCAATTCCTTTAAAGCCAATAAAGCCAATTTTCACACAGCAGTTATAATACATATGTCTTACCAGTTACAGTGGTAAAGGGCCCTCCACTTATCCGTGCACGATGTGGGTTTTAGTGCAACATGTTACTAATTAGGCTTTTCTACTCTTATTTCTTCTATTCCTTTTCTATTCCATAATACTTTTTTTCACTAGTCTCTTCTATTTGTAGAGATGCTTTTATTTCCTTTTACTCCTTAGTCCTAATTTCACTTTTTCTTAACTTCTTAAATCGCTGTTCTCTGTGTTTATATACAGCTTGTATAGCGATATCCCACACTTTAGTGATCATGGCAGCGCACTGCATCCGAGAAAAGAGGCGACAGATATCGGGCTTTGTGCAGGACATAGTGATTTATTCTAATATCAGCGACCTTTTGAAGGAGTGGGGATTTGACCGGTCCATTCTTCAGGTCATCAACAAACAATATTATCTGCAATGTACGCGATGACGTATGAGGGAGAAAAAAAACAGGCAAGCAGCTCTCACAGCGGGAGGTCAGCCCAAGGACTTTTACCGATGTGAAGGCGCACCAAAGGCGAGTCGACCAGGGTCATGAAAGCAGTAAAAATAAACATTATCTCTGCTTCCGTCCCCTCCAACAGCCCCGACACGACACAACACTGCACACACACACACACACACACACACGTCGGGGCCGCGGTCAAAGAAGTCGGCGGTGATCAGAGTAATTCGTGGTTATTATTGGTACAAGCAGCGTGAATCACAACTTAAATGAATGCAGTTAATTTTGACGTCAGAGAAAATAAACATTAAATTTTATTAAAATCGAAAATTTATATTTAGAGCCTGTAGTCACTTAATTGTGTAGTGGGTTATATGGGCTATATGGCCGGGCTATATGGAAAGCCCTGTATTTACCCGCCACACCTTAAATGCCAGTCCATAATAATGTTTGTCTGACATTAAACTGGTCAATGGTGCAAAAAAGGTTGGGGGCCGCTGCTGTACATGCTGGAGGTAATGCTTCGTCTGGCCTTCTGCATGTACCTTCACATTAGCAGGAGGAAGATAAAGCTGGAAACTGGACTTATCCACTGACTGTCCAGTTCTTGTGTGCTTGTGCTTGACACGACTGTCTCTCTGTTCTACACGGACTCCTTGTGCGTGCTAGTGTCCTAGTGCTACACACACAGTATTACCCGCTTTAGAAAGACTGGCAGACTGGATGTGAAAGCGAACAGCCAGCAGCCCTGCATGGACTACTACAAAGAGTCCAAGGTTGGAAAACGATTCAGTTTTGTAATGTCAGTGACGAAATAACATATTATTACATATTCATGTTATACTGTTGTTCACTATAATGATAAAATCCATTTTTATTGCGCTTAATCATTGCGCGGTCTTGTTATGTTGATACCTTACAAATAAGAAAAGCTATTGATTGTCTATTGTCAGTAAACATGATGTCATGCTTGGGAAATGGGTGAAATAACCAACAGCATGTAGCCTACTTAGACCAGTGGTAGACCAATTTTAGCCTCGATGTCTAAGGACCATTCAGACATCTATTAGACATCTTTTAGACCAAAAAATGCTTGGTGCGTTGTTTAACGAAAAACTTGAATGGCCTTCTGAGAGTAGATGCTACAATCCTTTCCCATTTTCGTTTTAGTAGGCTATCATCATGAAATGAAGCAAGACAGACATTATGTCCTTTTTTCTTTCAATTTTTACTCCTGACTGTACATAAAGAAAGCGTTAGATAACAAGTGTGATTTAGTTAAAGATAGAGGAATTGTACATTTAAGTCTCATGTTGTGAAAAAGAACTCTGTGTATAGCTAAATGTTTAGATAAAAAGTGTCATTGTGCAGATAAGAGTTTTATGCAAAAAGAGAAATCTTATTTTACAAAAAAGACAAACATGGTTTCAAGGTGTATTGAGCACATTTTATTTTATGTTTATTGAGACAAAGAATGTTTGTCTTATTGTATTAATACTTAATGTATTTTGTTTTGGTTTTAAATAAACTAAACTAAACATAACACTTTTTCACACCAGGTAGGTATGTATGTGTATATGATATATATATATATATATATATATATATATATATATATATATATATATATATATATATATATATATATATATATATATATATATATATGCATTCTTACTCAGAAGGGAATTCGTAGTAGCACCACAAGAGCCAAGCACCAGCTACTGGTCAATAGTCGCCCGAGACTGTATGAAATGAACAAGCAGATCTTGGTCAATCGCAGGAGAAGAAGAAGAGAAACAGAGTCGTCTGAGGGATAGCGCAGATCTTACCTGCATCAGAAGTAGAATACTAAACCTTCATTTAAAAACGGTACTGTCTGTCTGGAACTGTACAAGGTCAACAGGAACCTAAGGGTGGCAAATACCAAAGAGATGCACTATCACCACTACTGTTCTGCATAGGCCTGACACAAAGAATGTCTACAGGTATCACTTCCAAAGTGGAGCAACAAACAGCTTTCTGCTCAACATGGATGATTTCAAGCTGTACGCCGAGAATGAGCAAGTAATCAACTAATCCACACCACCAGGATCTACAGCAATCACATAGGGATGTCATTTGGATTGGACAAGTGTGGCTGGATGGTCTCAAAGAGAGGCAAGATGATCAGAACTGAAGGCATCGACCTACCAGAAGGCAACATAGGTGATATCCTAGACAGCCACAAGTACCTTGGTATCCCACAGGCTAATGGAAACCATAAGGAGGCAGTAATGAAGTCAACCACAACGAAATACCTCCAGAGAGTAAGGTAAGTCCTGAAAAGCCAGCCAGAGTGTTAAGAACAAGATCCAAGATCCATCAGATACCCAAAAGAGGAGATTTAAGCCGCAGATATCAAGACATGAAAGCTCCTCACCATGCATGTAGGGTTCTACCCCAAGTCCAACACCCTGAGACTGTACACTAAGCGGAAAGAGGGAGGGCAAGGACTAATGAGCATCAAGGGCACAATCCAGGATGAATGAAAATGGCCACAGACAGCCAAAACTAGACGACAATGCTTGAGGAAGAGGAGCAGACAATCTGGAGGTACAAGTTCCCACATGGCATGTACACCTGTCAAATTGAAGAAGTGGCTGGTATCAAGAAAACCTACCAATGGCTGGAAAACGCTAGACTGACAGGCAAACAGAGGCCCTAACCATGGCAGAATCAAGGCATCATGTTTCAGAAACCTGAAAAACATAAACAAAGAACTCTTGGCAGCAGACCTTCAGCCTTTTTCCACACATTTCACATTTGTCGACGAAGCAGTGGACTACTACAACAACCATCTGATACGTACATCTAATAACCTCTATGAAAAATTCTGGTTTCCATTCCACCCACAGCATAGAAACTGCACTCATAAGAGACACAAACAACCTGACTCATGTCATCCAATGCTGGCTCCTGGCAGCAGCTCCAAAACTGTAGCCATCCTGTTTGGTACCCCTCACCAGACCCAGTAATCATCCACAATCAGCATCACCTGGCTCCAACATCCCACTCTCATCAGCAGTCAAAATGGACGTGGTGTAAAAATGGAACTCAACTTTGAATTCCCCAAATCAATCTGCAAGACCTCCTTCTGTCACCTCCGCAACATCTCCAAACTCTGCCCCTTTTTCTCCCTCGCAGATGCTGAAAAGCTGGTTCATGCCTTTGTCTCCTCCAGACTGGATTACTGTAACACAGTTCTCATCAGGATCCCTAGCAAGAGCCTGCAGAGCCTCCATTACATCCTAAACTTGCAGCTAGGATCATGATGAGGGTGTGTAAATATGAGCACATTACCCACATCCTCCACTCACTCCACTTGCCTCCTGTTTCCACCAGGATCAAGTATAAGGTTTCCCTCCTCATACATCAATGCGTCCATGGACAGATCCCAGACCAACACCTGAAGCCACAGCTAAGATATTGCGCAGAATTCTCAAACTTACCACCCCATAAGGGTGAGAGGGACATTGAATTGCAATTCATCTCATGATTTTCATAGTTAAAGTGAACCCATGGATCTTTAAAGTATTTTAACTTTGACAACAGCCTTCGAGTTCATTCTAATTGGCAGCAGAGAGACGGTGTGAGGACTGAGATCATAGTCCATAGACTACCAGCCCTACAAAGCTATATGGACAATGTAACAAGCCTTCTCCAAATAGCAGGTTTGCCTGCAGGTTTGAAGAACTCCTTGGACTGACTAGAATGGAAATAAGACCACCGAGGTCTTGCAGTCTCTCAATCTGGAATCGGGAATGACCTCATCTCCTTCACAGTGGATGAAAAAACTATTCCATTACTGGCAGAACAATCTGTCCAAAGTTTAGGA
This sequence comes from Mugil cephalus, assembly GCF_022458985.1. Classification (NCBI taxonomy): domain Eukaryota; kingdom Metazoa; phylum Chordata; class Actinopteri; order Mugiliformes; family Mugilidae; genus Mugil; species Mugil cephalus. Next base: position 28,274,477 of record NC_061777.1, on the reverse strand, counting down.
AGACTGTATACGGCAGATCAATCAGCCAACCATATGCCTGTCACTGCCACGAAACAGCTCTCTGAGGGCCCTAAGAGGATAAATAAAAGCCATCTTCCAGGGAAGCTCAAGGTCTGGTGCTATCAATTCATCCTTTACAAGCGCTTAATGTGGCTGCTGAAACTGTGCAAGATCACAACATTCACAGTAGTGAAGATGGATTTCAAGGCCAAAAGCGTCATCCACAAGGGGCTTGGCCTACCTCAACCCCTTTCCAACACAACCCTTTTTGGACGAGACAAAATCCAGGTGCCACTCATGTCGATCAACCTGGGATACAGACAACGAACAGGGGCTCAGAATATTGTCCAGAGGGAGAGTAGATCACTACTAATACCTGGATGTGAATGGAACCTAGGAAGCAACCTTGATTGGCTCAAGTTCTGAACAGAGATTATTTCAACTTCTTTGAGGCCAGACATCATTCTGTGGTCCCCCTCAGTACGATTGTTATGGAGGTCGTATCATTTGTATGGCAGGAGTGGGTGCTCAGTGTTTTTCTCTTCCTTCCCATCTCTGTTTATGCAGATTGGTGTGTGCCGTAGCCGACGTGGGATTAGCTGGGGGTTCTAAGTCGATTTCCTATTGGATATCTAGCGGAGACGGAGAAGTTTAAAAATCCAAGATGGTGACCGTCAGTGAGCTCCTCATCCTCCTCACTTCCTAACTGGCCACCACCCTGTACCTTTGTTACCCTTAGCTTTTGGATTTACTTAATGTTTCAAGGTTAGTAGGAGTGAACTGCTGTTTTTGTTGTTCCATTTTCATTTTCTCCTGTTTTTGGATAAGGTGAGGTAGGGAAGGGTGTGCATTTTATTTTGTCTCTGTTAGGGTAGATTTGGGTTGTTTTCTAGGTAGATTCCGTTTGTTTGTTATTTTGGCCCGGGTTCCCTCCGAAGTTGGTTTATGGTTTATATATTTCTTTAATGTCTCAAATAAACCCCTTTTCCTTGATTCACATTTAATATCCATTTGTTCATTGTGGCTGCTTGGGACTTGGGGAAGATGGGGGGCCTTTTTTTATGCTACGTCCTAGACCCCTAGACGGGGCGTGCCAATAATCTTGACAGAACTTACTGTGCCTTGGGAGGGAGGAATGGGGGGAGCTTACAAAACATCAGGGTAGACTTAGCTGAGATTACACTATTTCCTCCTTAAAAGACAGCTTTTCTTCTGTCTTCCAGCAACAATAACCTGCGGGAAGGTCCGCTGGTGACACTCTACAGCTCCACCATTGAAAGTGTACTGGCACATTGTATCACTGTGTGGTTTGTTGGCAAAGACAGACAAGACAGACAAGAAGATGATAATAAGAACTGCTGAGAAGGTCTCTGAGTGATAACATTGTAATATATATTAGTAATATATGACAACTTCCATAAAGCAATGGTTTTACAGCAAATCTGGACAGTCAGGTGTAATCAAGAGTATAGATCAAGAGACACATGGATGGACATGAATTTGCAGTGAATGACAAAATATTACAATGTAAATATTATGATGCTTCTTTTATAATAAAAAATATTTACCCTCAAAATGTTAATGGGTGCATTTGTAGTATTTCTATTAAAATTGCTCAGTCAATGTACATGTGACAAATCCACTATTTTTGCCCATTTAATCACTGAGTCAGCTACTTGAATGAGCTGCCAACCTTGGACTGCATCACAACACAGTGGATAACCAAAGAATGTGGTGAGCTATTCTTGTCTTTGTAAAGGAAACATGTATCAGTAGGCTGTAGTACATTTGTCAATTGCAGCACCTGATAAACAACAACTGTGAAAGACAAGGATGCTTTTTATACATCTCTCAGACAAGACGGCATAGGCTTTGCTCTCCTCCACAAGTCGCTACTGCTGTAATGAGTGAGAAGGAGGTGTGTACAGGAAGAAGACATAAGGCAACAGATGGCTGTCCCCTACCAATTCTATTGTTTTTACCTTTTTCAGTGCTTGTACATTTCTTGACTTCAAGAATTATTAACTTAATTATTAACTTAAGCAACGGAGGAGTTGCTTTTAAGACTGTGTGGAACTTCCTACTAAAATTATTCATCTATCAAAACTTTCTTTTACCTAATTATAAATAATTAGGGCATATTCTATACATCACTCAATGAAACTTTGAGTGAGTGATATATGTATAGGTATGCAAGCTGATAAAGGTGAAGCAGTAATAACACATTAAAAAAAACTACCGAGGTCCAGGTACAAGACAGTGATAGATCAAATAAGATATTTTTCTGAAATAATAAAAATGTATTGTATATCATTTACACAAGAAAGTGGTTTGAGTATTAATCCCTTATCTTGCAACTGTGATATATGTAATGATCTCATTAAGTTGAGACAATAAACTGTGGCCTCAACATTTATTTATTATTTATTTATTTGCAGGTGTAGTTTGGTCATTTGGAGCTGGTATCCTTTCTTGACAAATTATACTGAATTTTGTCAATCACAATCATAACATGATGAGATTTTGAGGTAATCTGTGTTCTCTAATCAAATTAAAATCAAGACTTCATTTGTCAGCTATTTATGTCTAATGTGCAGAGGTAGATCATTCCACAGTTTTGGGGCTGCCACAGTGAAAGCATGGTCCCCTCTGAGCTTGCATTTAGTTTTTGGCTCTCTCAGGAGCAGCTGATCAGCTGATCTGAGAGTGTGGGTGGGTGAATATGGGTGCAACAATGGGTGCAAAATGAATCCTAAAATGGGCAACCAATGGAGTGAGGCTAAACTGGGGGAAATGTGGTCATGTTTGTGTGTGCCAGCTAAAAGACACGCCCTCCTGAGCGACCCGCCATGACCTGTCTGCCTCCCGGTTGCCGTCTTGAGCACTTGACAACTTTAGAGACTTCTTGAACTTTGTTTTGATCTCTCCTTCCTTGCTCCCTCCACCCACTCTGGTCTGTACTGATTTTTTAAGCAACATCTGGGATGAGGGGGGGATTCTGTGTCTGTTTTTTATTTTGAGATCATGTTTTGGAGTTTCCCTGTTTTATTTTGTCAAGCCTTAGTTTTCTGCCAGTCTGTCATGTTGTTTCCTGTTTTGTTTTGCTAAGTTCTGGATTTCCTGTCCCTTGTGTATTAATTGTTCATTGGTTTCATGCCTTGATCCATCTCACCTGTGTCTTGTCAGCCCTCAACCCTCATGTCTATTTATAGCCCTGCTTTCTCTTTGTTCCTCCGTTGTTGTTGTCACCACATCACATTCCTCGTCTCCAAGCCACATCCATGATTCTTTCTTTGATTTTTGCATTTTGGATTACCCTGCTGTGCCTGCAGCGCCTTTTGTTTGATTAAAAGCATTTTGTTGAACTCCCTGCCTAATCAGTCAGTCCAGCACTTGGGTCCCACCACGCTCAACCTTGACAGATTTAACATAATTGGCAGGGTTGTAGAGTTGATGACCCAAGTGCAGGACTAAAGATGAGGCAGGGTTTCAAACAAAAAGTATTTAATGAAAACGAACAAAAATCCAACAAAAAGTGCTGCAGAAGGCAGGTTATCCAGAACTCAAACAAAAACACACAGGGCACGAAAAATGGCGTGGAACACACAGGTAAAATAACACATTTGCCACGGAAAAAACATCAACACGACAGAGAACATATATGGCTATATATGCACAAGAGGGCTCAGGGATGACACAGGTGAAACAGATCAGGGCAATCAAGCCAGGTGATCAACACACACAGAAACACCGTTAAGGATTGGCCTGACTGGTAACACCCAGAGCAGCTGACTGGTATAGCACACCATCGCAGGGAAGTGAGTGTGTGGCTCATCCATCCACCATGGCAGAAACCCACCAGATTAAACCAAGACAAAGCAGCTGGGGTGCTGACGCAACTCTGGTTGTCAGCTCACCTTAAACCGATCACACACAACTACATTTAGAACGCTAGAAGGACTAAAAGTTCAATGAATGGGGCCGCACATAACAATCAGTGAGGACTAAAGGACCCAGAGGGAAAAGTGAGGAGAGTAGAGCCGGAGCTCAGCGAACCACAGCAGCGACAGACACAGCCTCCACAGATAGACCACAGCAGCGGAGTGACTACACCCCAAACAGCAATGCGAGGAGATGAGTGGGCGGACGAAAGCACACCGGAAGAAGGTGGGCCAGTAAGCGTGAGACCAAGGAGGGACGTAGGGCCTCCCCTTATATCCTAGTCTCAGGCTTTGTTTGGCTAAAACCCTATGAGGACCCCGGGGCAGCAGACTGCATCCAGATCAGACCCGCATTGTACTGCTACATAAGTATGGAACCAAGTGGGAGCAGGTACAGAGAGAACAGAAGAGGTCCTAGGAATGAGCCCTGAAGGACACCACATGACAGAGAAGCAGAGGAGGATACTGAGTCACCAAGGTGCACACAGAAATTTCAATCACCACTCCAGTGCTATGCCACTGATGCCCACCCACTGCTCCAAACATGGGATTAAGATGTCATGGTCTACAGTGTCAAATGCAGCAGTTAAGTCTAAAAGTACAAGAACAACACAGTCACCGGAATCACAAATTAAAAGAATATCCTTAAAAACTCTTAAAAGAACCGATTCTGTGCTGTGCAATGTTTTAAAACCAGATTGGAAGACCTCAAGAATATTGTGCTCTTCCAGAAAGGACATTAATTGACTGTACACTGTCTTTTTGAGGATTTCTGAAAGGAAAGGCAGTTTGAAAATAGGCCTATAATTAGCCAGAACTGCAGAATCTAGACCTGCTTTTTTATATTACAGGTTGCACTACTGCATGTCTAAAGATTTTAGGGACTACACCTGAGGACATACTGCTGTTAATTACTGCAAACATAGACAGACCTCTTTCAATAGTGGAGAGGGGACAGCATCATTAGGAGATAGGGCTTTAAGTGGCAACAGTCTCCTGTAAATCTGATTGAGTTTGAGTCACAGATTCAAACTGACTGAGCAGGGGACAGAGACTGAAGGGTCGCATGCAGAAGGTGAGATTAGATATACAGAGCAAATCCAGTCTTCGGGAAGTCAGGAAATCTTTCAGGAGCTAGCAATCTAGCATTAACGAGCCCAAACCTGGCAGGAACCAGCGGGTCCACGGTAGGACCAGTCCGGGGAATCCGACACACAGGCCGTAGGTTGCATTAATTTACCCCGCGCCAACGAGGACAAGGAGAGCAGGTGCTGAGGAGCTGGAACATCTCATCTAGGCCGATGACAGGTACCAGCCAGGCGTTGACGGGGTCGAGCAAGTGTTGACAAATAAGGAGGTGAGGAACTGCTCCATACTTAGTCCAAGAAGCCTTGGAAATGCACGACAAGCAGGCCTTCAGCCTTACCAGTCGACCTCTGCGTTTATCCCGGCAGTGGTGGTGTTTACGCCGGAGGGATGGAGTCAGGGCACGGCAGTGGTGAGCTGGGATACCTGATAGAAACGGGGGCAAAGTTTCTTGTCCACCATGATCAAAGCCCACTAGAACTTTGGCAGAAATTTGAATATCCAGCAGTGTTTGGCGATCATACACCAGTATCGAGTTGACATTTAGACTGACAAGTGAGAGAAACAGCAAAAACACACATAACGCTGGCAGAGACCGACAACAGACCACGCACACTGGCGCCATCTTGAATCAACATCCATACTTCTAAGGCCAATGACTATACAATGTACAAGATAAAGACATTTATCTGTACAAAATACACCGGTGGTAGATCACAACAAGTCAAATGTTCACAAAAAGAGAAGACAAAATTCCAAATAAATTAACAGATGTAGAAATGTAAAGATGATTGTGCTGCCACCATGATTCATGGTGCCAAGTACCAACCCCAAGCATAGTCTTTATTTTCAGCAAAGTGCAGCAAATTCCTATTTCTCATGGAATAAATAAAGTATCTATCGATATATATTCTTTTTTATCTTTAAACTCCACTGTCTGATAACTTCAAAGCAGGACAATGTTAATTATAATTATTATAATGTTAATAAAAGTGTTTGCAATTTGTCTGATGATGTCCCCTTACATGAGCCTGAATCAACTGTTTCCTCACAGTAACTTTTACCCACAATGAAGTTCCTGTTAATACTCAGACATAAAGTTATAAGACACTGGATCTTGAGTTGGCTAATTATAATGAAATTTGCATACTTCTAATAACTGTCCTGCAACACTGAGAAAAACATTGTAGTTGCCAGGGGATCAGTTCTCCAAGAGAAGATTGACCACCTCTGGAAATATTAGTGCTAAGAGGACTTGGAATGGTTTTGATATCTTGCAAGGAGTGGAAACCCTGATTATTGTGTGTGTATCACACTGATTACAGAAGTCAGATAACAGCAATGACTCGAGGCAGCAGTTAAAGGCAGCAGTAATATACCTTGTTCCACCCTATCACAAACATCAGCCTAGTTCCCAGTTCTATGTCTAACTTGACTAACATACTCAACATGACTGAAATATATCAGGCATTGCATCTGGGGATCTCTGTTGATATAATCCAATAAAGGTCTTGATTTAATCAATCTAATCTAGCAGCGCTATGCCGCTATATAACAATTCAAACCTCACATGGTCTTGCAATCTCACAGCATCTAATCCCAAGGGGAAATTACTTAATAGCATTGAATAGTATTTCACAGTGTGTTGTAAGACAAGATAGTAAAGGGATGATAAAAAAGCACACATTAACATCAAACAGGTAGTCATTGACTCTCTCAGATTCATCCCCTTTGACACAAGCAAAACTGATATTATCCATAGGGATGACCACACTAATCTCTCTTAATAATCCTAATCCTGTTCAAAGAATAAGAATCAGAATAGACTTCACTGCGAAGTATGTTTGTACATAAAATCAATTTGCAGTGGTGTTTTGTTGCATGGGAAAAATAAAATAAAATAGTTAACATATATATGTGGTTGAACAACTCCCTTATGATCCAGATTCAGTTTGGGAGGCATTTAAAAGCTTGGTTCATCCTACCTGTCTCTTGCTCTCACAGCAGCACATTGTTAACCCTCAGCAGGCCTCTTTATTGACTTTATGATTCCCACCCTGACCTCCACCATGTATCCCCAAAGTGAGAGAGACAGTGAGTCTGTTCAGGCAGAGGTATGATGTTTGTCTTCAGTCAACACAATTTCAAGACACCATTGAATTTGGAAGTAACATTATGGTCAGAGTAGGTAAAGAGATTAAGTTGATCACCTGCATGCCGATGTCACATTTTTATGGTAACGTAACAATAAACATTGTGTCCCTAATGCCTAACCCTAAACTACCTTCCCAATTGCTCATTAGATTGGTCACTTCTTTAGTAGAAGACACTTGACCTGTGGAGCAACATTGCTAATGACGCTTCTCAACCTGCCAATGCACTGATATCAGATAGAAGATATTATACTATACAATATTTCATAATACATTCTGTATTTTATATGTTTAATAATATTCAATCCTACATGTATATGCATTAGTACACACACACACAAATCTATATGTGTTTTCCCCACATTTTTCACACATGTGATTTAATATGGTCCAATACTTACCCTTCTACCCAGTGTCAGGCACCTGGCTCCCCATTAAGAATCTTATTCAATTGTTCAACTTGTGCATTTGTGCTGAGGTGCAGGGTGACTCATCAATTTATCAAAGTGTTTTGCATATATGACACAGTATGATTGAGTGTCTCCCTGCAAACAAGAAACAAAAAAGTCTGAGTGTTTGCGAAATAAACAATTAGGATAACAGAGGAATAATTCTTCAAAATGGCCACATTCAATCCGGATCTAATATCCACAAGTAGATGAACTGTTATCATGATGGCAAACTGTATTAATTATTCTTGTAGTAGTTGCCTGAAATGTACAGCTAAAACTTCACAACGACCTATAGTATGGAATCTAACCAACCTACACATTTAGCAAATATAAGTACAACTTTCATATGTTACAGATGAATCAGAAACTGTGTGAAGACGGTGTCATGTGGCATCAAGTAGAGTGCAGGAGAAGCTTAATAAAAAATTTACTTGGCTGTTGATTATGGTAAAATGATTTAAAAACTCACATCAAAATGCTATATCCTCTGGTCTTTAAAAAAAAAAAAAAAAAAAAAAAAAAAAAAAAAAAAAAAAAAAAGAATGAAAAGAAAAGAGAGTTTGCAGAGAGTTTGACCAGCCTGGAAAGTGGCTCTTGAGTGTCAACAATGATAAATGTCCTTGAGTGACATTAGTGAGGTGTGGCCCAGACTTGTTTGATGAACCAGAAAATGAAATGATTACTATTGGACTTCTACTGACTGCAGTGCTGGTGACACTCTTGCTTCATCCCAAAGGTTAATTCAGCTTGAACACTGAAAATCAAGAGGTTAAGCAGGGCCAGTGTAACAGCACATTCTCCTGTGAACAGCCCTCTAAAATGACTGCTAATCAGATTTGTCAAGGGCTTTCCTCAATAATACTACTATATGAGTTTTTGTTGTTGTTGCAGCACACTTTATTGATTCTCATGTAATAACATTGTCAACTGCAGGAGGGTTAATTATATTCACTTACTTGTAATCAAGAAGACACAGTTTTTTTGCTGTTTCTCATATTTCTGTTGTTGTTCAATAGTCATTTATTGATGTTTGCATGTGTGGCTTTGAATTTAATGATGAGTCTGTGCATGAAAAAATGGAATGGCTTTCCATATGATGTAACTGAAAGAAACTGTGTTGTGCTCATATAGTATTAATATCTGGAGATGGTTAGTATCTGTGATCCAGTTACAGAGGAATAAGAATACATATTTTAATAATGACATACATATTTAATTTAAACAGGTAATGGCATACATCTATATGTAATTTAAGTATGCCAAAACAATGTTACATAAACAACACTGTATCTTGTTATTACTGCCATACTACATAAAATATGAATAATAATTGGGATGTAAGTTCATTGATAATGGAAAGAAAGCAATTAAAAATAAAAAATGTTAAATTATTTTTCATAGAAATATGACATTTTCTGACAGTGTACGGGACCAATGGCCCTTATTTCATGTCAAACTTTTTTAAAACTCACAAACTATTTTAAGAACTTATATGTATATATTATACACACAAATTAAGTAAAAATGTTGACTTTTGCAGTTAGATTCCATTGCCACTAGATGCCACCATGAGATAACCTCTTTATTAGTTGTGTTATTAAGTTGTGGGTAGTAATAATAATATTTATGTTTAGTATATAAGTAATGTGATATTTTGTGCATGAATTTTCTCCAAACACTACCAGAGACAAGTAACAGACAAGCAAGTAATTTGCTGCCTGGTGCTAATACATGTACAAGTCTGTCAAGTCTGTTGTGTGATAGTGACTGCTAAGGGCAATTGATTTTCCTACTGACTGACTGTCAGTGAGAAGAACTGCAATAATGCAGCTGTTTAATACGATCTGTATAGTGGATCTCACCTTTGACATAGATGCTCTATACGTACTGAACAAGTACATGCAGTGTTAGTAAGTATAAAATTACATGATTACACATTTCTCAATTACATTATGGTTTTCCCATCTCCACAGATCATGGTTCAGGAAATCATTTAAAAGAAGGAAAATGTGAAATATGCTTTACTACTTAAGCACACAGCACTTATTTTCTCAAAAAATGGAAAAACTGGACTTACTTTTTCCATAAGCAATATTTTGGCTGTGCCATCCAGTGACTCTGACATTTGGTGCTGTGGTGTGTTTCATGAAAAATTGGCTTGAAAATATATTGACTTTGCTAGTAATAAGCAAGGCATGAGGTCTTGCTTCATTTATTTTATCATTATATTTATATTATATTTATTCAAAGTTCCACACAGCTGTTTTCCGCTAATTCATGACTTACATTTTACATAATAAAAAATAACTATATAATGTGCAACAAGCTAATGTGACATACAATATATATAGCTGAACCTTGGTGTCAGTATGGATAGCTCAGCCAAGCAAAACACAGCAAATCATTTCTGCATTGGACTGGTTACAGTGATGCATTTCCCTGACTTGTATGACTGTCAGGTTAATTTTCATTGTCCTGAAATACAGGACCAAAAAAGGTTACATCTGACAAATGCATGAGTTGTGGAAATTAAAGCAGCGTATTTATGCAGAAATCTGTGCATGCAGGGCACTTCATGCGCTTAAGCTTTCCCAATCCCCTTTCCATTCTCTGAATGCACTGCATATAAAGCAATCCATTAGTCTTAGCTTTGCCAGAGATTTTAAGTGGACACCTGTCCATTAAGTCCATCGTTTCAGCAGCGGCTCCTCTCTCAAATTATTGCCCTGAATTAAATTCTCCCAAATGTAATAGAATGCATATTTACAGCATTTTCTCCACATTCTGCTTTCCATAACTCCAATTTAGTTTTATGACTCTAAAAGGAACCTCTGCTTCATGTTAATATTTTGTTCAAGATAACTCACCAAATGACTAGTGAACACTCTCAGTCAGAGAAAGGGTAATTCACAGTTCTTAAAGGCAAGGAAATTAAAAACCAAAAAATAGAATTAGAAGAAAATCAGAAAAGAAAATATTTCACCGAACCTACTTTACACTTTACAGGTTTAATAGACATTTTCATACTTTGATATCTTTCATCTACAAGATATAACTTTCAAAGCACAAATTGGAACTATTTATCTATGATAAATCAAATCTACATGAGCAATTTAAAATAGCTACATATTCTTTTGAGTGGAACAAATGTGCTATGTCATCTTTTTTTGATGTCAGTTCTGTTGCAAAAGGTCAGTTTTTTTAAGTCAGTTTTAATGTGTTATGTATATTTATTTATGTATATTTTTTTCAGAATGGCCTAGGCTATTTGAAATGCTATTATTTGGCATGTAATGGATAAGGTGTCATTTGTATCTATACTAGTTCTTGAAAAGAAATATATGTATAGAAATAATGACTGAATGACTCAGAAATGTAAGTTGGGGCATCTTGAGCATTGAGCCCTATGAGCTCAGTACAAGTGTTACATGATGATATCAGGTGAATTAGAAAATATGTCTGTGTTGTGTGTGGTGTATTTGCACAGGACAAACAAACTGTGTGTTACTTGAATCTACTAATATATCTGTCTGTCTGTCCATCCATCTGTTTGTTTCACTCCCTTCACTTTTCAAACCATAGTTGTGTCTATCTGTCTTGCCTGAACATATATCAGTTGACACTTTGGATATTAATCAATCAGAAAACATACTGTAGACACCCACTCTCGCTTCCACAGCGCTGGTGTTGCCTTACCAGGGTCTAAATCAAGAAGGAGTGGCTGTAGCTATGATAAGATCAAAGACCTGAGTTCTTCATCTCTGGGTAGGTTTTTTCCTGCAAGCACATTAAGGCAATGAGTTTGAAGCTTAAAGGACTGGTGTGTCAGCCTAGTGTGTCAGCCTTATGCATCAGTCTGGTGCAAGAGGCATAAGCCCCTGTTATTGCATCAAGCCTGAAATTAATTAAACTAAACCCAGCCACAATTATGATAATGCCAGCCAACACTGAACACCTGGGAATAAAAGGTGTTGTTTTTTCCCCTCTTGTGTTCTTTTAAATGCATTGTGTAAGGATGCTCATAATACCAGCTCATTTTTACACCTCATGCATCATATTTGTTCTGTGTTTGTGTAGTGTAACCTATAACATGTGAAAGAGGAGGAACTTTTCTGAAATATGGGTTTAGGGGTAATATATCTTTGCATGCCCTGCACGGTACAAGCTAGATCAAACAATAAAGGAGAGACAATTTGACCGTGGTTTTAGTCAGCTTAGGCACAGCTTGTCAATAGGCAAGGCAAGGAACTGCTTGGGGCCCCAGGCCATTTGGGAGTCCCAGAGGGACTTTAAACATCAGCGGTGACAAGTTTCAATTGAAGGTAGGAGACCTCCCTAACTCTACACACTCAGTGCTTTTACATGTCGTGTGCATGACTCTTTAAAGTAGTTAAGCCTGACAATGTCCAGTTCAAAAGGAAAGAAGTTAACCCTTTGAGAGTGAAAAAGGAAAGAAGAAAGAAGAGGAGAAAAGAACACTATACTATATACTAAATAGCTAAGTGAATAGTGCTAGTTAAGCTCAAAAGGTGTTTGAAGAAAGGCAACTGGACTTGTAGTACGTGCCAGTTTAACCTTTACTATGGGTGATAGACATTTGAATATAAATCAGCTTGATGTATGAGCAGTGTATAGTTGTATCTAGCGCACATACTGCTGTCCTCTGTGGATCATTTTATGTACAGCTGGTGGTATGTTGATGGGACATCTAACCACACCTCACAATCTAGGCATAATTAACAACTGCTATTCAGTCGAGTGGTGGCAGAGGAAAGCAGAGGGAGGAGACTTTGTCTGGTAATAAAGGAATATGGGAGTCAGGTATTGGAGCTTTGTACCCTTTGCGGGATTTATTTCACCTCATTGTCTGCATAGTCAAAGGCAAAACATCTCTCGTTGAAATGGACCAGGTCCAGTTGCATGATAAGCCTGTTTCAGTCAAATGTCTGCTGTGCACATTCTATTTGTTGTGATCATACATGATACACTACCAGCAGAGGCTTTTTTCTACTAGCCGGGACACACCATGCCACACCATAATAAAATTATTGCAAGGATGCTTCAATAATGCAACAAATTTTTAACATTTAGAAACCTGTCATTTGGTTATTTGCTTAGTAATTTACCCATGTCTGATTTGTAGTTTTTTAGGATTAAGTTCATTCATATTATGTTTTTAAGTCAAAGGAGGCACACAGAAAGGAATATTTAACACTTTCACATAATGTTTGCAGTATAAAGCTTCTGTTAACACAGCCAGCCATTATAAAAACTACCTTCTTTAATTAATCAATGCTATTGTGGGGTTTTTAGAATTCTGCTAATGGAGGAATCTGGAGCAAAACACTTTCACTAATAGTAAAGGAGAGTGATGATGGAGATCAGGGAACCACTTCAACCTTCATTGCCACATCACACTGTGAACATTTCACTGATTACCATAGAATCTGATAAAAACAAATCACAATTATAATCAAAACTCAAAGCTGTACACCAGAATAAAGTTATTTATATTTTCTATACATATGATGCACATCATCACGATCACCAGTGAATGCACCTGCAAAAAGTGGCCACAAAAGAAGCACCTTTTAGCATTTACGCAATGTCTGAGTACTTATGTGTCCTCCCATGTTGGGATTGGTTTTCTCAAAGGCACTTGAGTTTTTATTTGAGTCTGTCTCTGACTTGTCAGCAAGTAGGATTATCAGACAGAAAACACGGTTTAGTTTGTCAAGAAGGGCGTAGAGATGCAATGTTTCAAGTTACACACTTGGAAAACAGTTACTCTACTGTTTAGATCCATGATTACCTGACCTACGCAATCAAAGCAGTTACAATGAAAATGCAACAAATCACCACAGAATCTCTAGTCCTTTGTCTGGCCCACGCCCCCACTCTTTCTGTCCACACTGAAAGAATGGTTCTGACATTTCAGCCTGGGAGCAGAGAATAGAGGCAGTTTGTAATGTGTGCAGTCTTGCCTTTTCTTTCTCCCCTTGTAGTAGTACTTAAGTGTCATGTTAAGCTCAAGGCAGGGAAGACTGTCAATGACCCACTCTGGCTCACAGTTTGTATTTACTGTACTCCGTGGTGGCTAAAGCACCAGCAGAGCCCCATTTCTTATCAGCACAAAAAGTCGAACAGATTGGAGACTCAAATTTCCCCTCCCAACCAATGTTAGTTGTCCATTGTCTGTGCCTGACAATAGTTTCGCATACCCTGGAGCTTGAATTTCTCTCCTCTTTATTTTGGAGTACATTACCCTCTGTGTGAGTGCAGGGTATTTGCAAGCCAAGCCAACAGACCCCTCAGGTCTTTTGGGCAAACAGGTTGTTAGGTAGAACAGGTGCCAGGGATGCCACGCTGTCACGGTAATTGAGCTATCAGTTGATGTGCTCTATAAATCTGTTTAAGGTTGTTTCCTATTAGATGAAACTAACAAACACATGGTTTCTCACAGAACAGCAAACAGAATACTGTTTAGTTGGCTTGTGTTTCATCAGTGACTAAATATGCCACACCTCTTTTTTTTTAGTACTTGTTAATCCACCTAAATGATCCATTCTGCATGACTGGAACATGCAATTTTGATGCATAAACCACATTGTGTGATGATATGTATGTAATTGTTTCAGTAAATGGAACTTGAGACTCTCACCTAAGAGTAAGAATTGTATTATTGCTACTAGGTTTGCAATCCCTAATTTGTTATTTTAATTTTTCTAATTATTTTTTAATGTCCGTTCTCCATCACTAGAAGTTGTGACGACGGGTAGCCAGGCGGTGTGTCCAGGAGAGTTACCGTCATGCATGAAGCAAATTGGTAGTTGATTCAGTAGTGACAATCAGCAGAACCAACCAATAAAGATGGAAGATGCTAAACAGCACATTGGTCCTCTTGATGGGAAATTTGAGCACAGAAAAAAAAAACAAGACGGAACAGTCGGCCGACATATAGTTTTATGTCTTCTCTTGGACAATGTCAACAAGTTAGTTTGTCTAAGTAGCTGGTTGAAAGAGGAGTAACAGGATCACATAAATATGGATAAATGTTTATTTGAAAAAAGCGACAAAATGTTGTTAAGTTGTTGTTTTGATAAAAGTGTTGAAGGTTTTTATAAATACATTACACGATTAATATAGATTAAAAATGAATTATATTTAATTGTGTGTAATTGTAATTAATCCACAGCATATATATATATATATATATATATATATATGTGTGTGTATATATATATATATATGTGTATGTATATATGTGTATATATATATATATATATGTGTATATATATATGTGTATATATATATATGTATATATGTGTGTATATATATATATATATATATATATCCTCTCTCAGTGGAAATGATGGCACTATCGCAGTTAATCTGCTATTATTACCTTCTCGGTTTGAGACACTGGGAAATATTGATGTTTCTGAAAAATGAGGAGGGTATTAAAATTAGTATGTCAACACTGTGCAGGCAGCTCAAGGCGTTAGGATTGTTCACAGACAGAAAGCCCAGTCTGACGTGCTGGATGTCGCTCTGTTTCTGCAGGAGCAGTTGAACCAACACGGGATGCTTCATGGATACAAATTCATGCAGCCCAGGTAACGGTGACCGCTATCATTGTTGCTTGTGCATTCTGGTGGTATGGAGCTGTATGGCTATGGAGGCACACAAGTCTCTATGTGCATTTGCAAATCACTGCAGGCATTTGTGGATCTTGCGCGGCAGGAGTGTATTAAAAGTCACGTGGAAGAAGATGTCCAATCTAGAGGCCAGATAAATCATATAAATCAATGTATGCATTTGCAAATTTATTTTACACATTTGTGGATTTGGTTACACATTTGTGAATTGTTTTTTACACATTTAAAAAACTGATTACACATTTGTGGATGGGGTTATGCATTTGTGGATCGCAATACGCATTTGTGGATCGGGTTAGGATTCGTGGATCTGGTTACACATATGTGTATCGCAATAAACATTTGCAAATAGTTTTGCTACAATAATGGCCCCATACATTTGGGGCTCCCATGACTGAGAGCCAAGTCGGATGCCAACAGAGTTTAGGTTGTAACGCACCCCATTTAATTTTCAGTAACGCCAATTGCATTGTAACGATGGAAATAGTAATTAGTTAGATTACTCGTTACTGTAAAAAAAAATAACGCTGTTAGTAACGCCATTTATTTTAACAGTGTTATTTATTGGTCACTCATGCGGTATTCCTACAGGCCGGCCATCTTGGTACAGTGCTACTCGCTCCTGAGTGCATTGCATTTACATGCAGAAATGCATTTATTGTACAGAGATACATAAAGGGGGAAAGACAGACATAAATAGAACGAAAGGAACCCAAAAAACATTCAGGTGAGTTCAGATCTTTATTTAAAGCATTGCTTGAAGGGTATATATTGCATTTGGGTATAATTATAATTACCATTGCTAAATCAAAACCACTCTTATAAGAAAAATTCTCATTTCACTGCCAGTTACCACTCTCAAAATACTATCTTTAGGAAAACTAGAAAAAGGGTGAGAAAAGAATAAAGAATTGTCTACAACAAACATTATTCCACCATTAATTATCATTAAGTCTATTAGATGTTGTACGTAACAGGCCGTTGCTAGGGACGCTGCCTTAATTCTGTTAATAAAAATGTAATAGCCCACCATTGTTTGTAGTTGTCACTTACAACTTGACGACATCTTGCAGGCTCTAGCAAGAATGGCAGGGCTCTTTGTACTGAATGTAGATGTTAAAAGAGTATTTACAACCCTTTTAACATCTACATTCAGTACAATACATTCCTGAACCAATTCAAGTGTAAAACAAAACAAAATAATTAATTAAAACCAACAATTATGCTCACCGATCTCTATGTTCAGCGGGGCACAGGCACAAAACGGCTCTGGTACCTGGTACAGCCACAGGGGTTCTACACAATAAGTAAACTAATAAACAAATTAACTTTTGGTGACATTTCAAGGGAACACATCGTTCATGGATTGTGCCTTTACCTTGCTGCTGAAAGCAGTAACAGACAGGGGGAAGTTGTCCACACACAGACACACAGACGAGAGTTGGGAGCAACAGCTAAATGCTAGCAGATGAGCTAATGGTAGTTAAGAGCTAACAGCAGCAATGGCCACGAGCGTTAGCCAATGAGGTAATGGTAGTCAAGAGCCAACAGCAGTAATGGCCAATGGCAGCAACGGCTAAAATCAACAGCTGTTACGACCACTTGATCCATGTATCATTCCTTCTTTCTATTTTCAATTGTCAATCAAAAATCATGACTGAAAAGGGGACGGATTATTTTGTTTTTCATTTTTTAATCCAACACAAAAAACGAAAAAAAAAAATTAGTTTTTTTCATATTTCAATTTTAGACTCGGATCAAAAATAAGAATGGAAAAATGGCGCCACTGGACTGAATTTAATTTTAATATTTAATTGGTTGGGTTTAAGACCCACGTCTACCCGGATTTTATCGGCTCTGCTCGATGCCACTTCGATGTGAACAGGAATGTCGCGTCTATTCGGGTTTTTCACTCTGATGTTGATATATCTACCTGTTACATTCTGATTTTGGCTCACGGCCTGACAGCCTGCATCAGTGTAGAAGCTTCAGCTCAAAAACAAGTTTTGGTCTACTCCCATAAGGACTGATCTCTGAAGGCCAGAGATTTTTGTTAATTTTTTTCAATCAAACAAATCAAATGTGTTGTTACACACCGTTAATGGAGGCGCATGGGTGAATTAGTCCTACTTATGTTCGGAGTGTTGCACCGATTGGGGAATGATTGTGCGACTGTGTTTATATACAGTTTGTAAAGCAATATCACACTTTTTTAACAATCATGCACATTTAACCCTAACTTTTGAGATTTATGTAAAATAATTACATGGCAAAGTTCCATTTAATTTTTTTTTAATATATTGAACATAAAGCTACTTAATAAACTTTACATGATGCATATGCATAAGTGTAATAAAGCCTATTTATTTGAAATGCATATTCACCAGGTTTATGTATTCAGTATTAATATAATTTATTTAATTTAAATGCATAGTAATCAAATTATGTATTCAGAATAAATTAAGTATATTTGTTTGAATTACATAGTAATTAGGTTACCTATTCAAGATGAATAATGTGTATGTGTTTGAAATACATACCAATTAAGCTTAAATTCAATCAAAATGCATTAAATTCATGTATTTTAGGGATTAATAAAATTTATTTTTCTATTTTCCATTCAGCAATATCTCAGTGATGCATACAATCAGACCACCTTGTTGATTCAACAATTTTATTTTCAATAAATGCAAACCTCTTCTCTTCACCCAGACACAGGCACAGACACAGTACTCAGCAGGTAGTGTAGCTCTTCAACCAGTTTCCTGCTGTAGATGGAACATGAGAAATGTAGGTTTTGAACATACAAGAACACTATATGTAGTACTTCCTGCTACCATCCCATCCCTACCCCACCCCCAAAAAGAGTCACCTGAGCAATTTGAGTTTCAGTGCTTGTACTTTTGGGGAAAGCTTGGACGATTCCAGGTCCATCAGGATCTTCTGGTAAACTTCAAATATATTGCTCAAGCTTTTTGGATAGCTTAGATTAAGTGCGTAGATCAACTCATAAAGCAGCATGCATGCATGGTTGATACTCTCGAGTTTGTGGACAACTTCAACCCCTTCCAGGACCACACCGACATCTGCAAAGTGTCCACCAGCACCATCCACCTCCGACTGGATAGCCGCCATATTAGCATTTAGCCCCACATTCACACTCTGTAGCTCGGATCTGAGCGAAGTTATTCGTCAATGCCGTCTCCAATTCTGTCTTAAAAATGCCAACCACCTCATTTCGAAGAGCGGCGAGGAGTTCAGCCTTAAAGTCCGAGGAGGTCGTGCTCGAAACGGCGGCGGTTTTCTCTGGAGTGGAGGGCTTAGCAGGAGGGATGGCCTCGTTACTTCCCGGGGAGGATGTAGCCTGGGGGGGCAGGCCTCGCCTGCGTAGCCACCGGGTCATTCGTATTTTTCTGTTTTGGAGGCATAACAGCTTGTAATACAGTCAAAACGAGCTTGTGAAGTCAAAATGTGGAAAAAGAGAGGTCACGAAAAGGCCCTATATGATTAATTAAAAGAGTTTCACAGGAGCTCCTGCAGGCATGTCTTACTCGATTAGTCGCTAAACCGGAAGTCCCATGATTCATTTCTGTGAGTGTGGCAACACTCTGCATCTGAGGAGAAGAGGCAATTCGTTGGCAGATATCGGGCTCTGTGCAGGACACAGTGGTTTATTCAAAAATGAGCAGCCTTTTGAAAGAGTGGGGGGTTGACCGGTCCATTCTACACATCATCAACAAACTGAAAGCCTTAAAAAATACACCCATGCCAGCGATTGTTTATCTGTAATGTATGCGATGGTGTATGAAGGAGGAATAAAACAGGCATGCAGCTCTCACATCAGGAGGTCCGAGCCGGGACTTCTGGCAATGTGAAAGCGGTGTATGTCTATGGGGTAACGTAGTAGGCTACCAAGGCAGCGTTTGAACCACAACTCCAATTTCCCGCACATTGCAGCAGATGGTCGTCCTGCAATGCTCAGTAATAAGCGTCAGAAGATTCTGTGCTCGGCATGATTTGATGAGAAAAAGAACAATTAAATATTAAAATCAAATTCAGTACTGTGGCCCCGTTTTTCCATTTCGTGTTTTTGGTCTGAGTCTAAAATTAAAATACGAAAAACCAGTCCACTGCATAGACTGATGCTCACTCACGCTCAAACAATCTGATGGGCGGGGCTAAACTGTGCTTGCAGTTCTGATTGGTCGATCTGACCTGATGCATTCAGGACAGAAAAACATGGGAAACATTGAGACTGGACTAGACCATACATGGAGTTTTCTTATTAAACTAAACAATTAATAAAACATTGATGCAAAACATGCATATACAGTATGTTGCAGTTCTAATGATACTCTTAAGGTCATGTAAGTTAACATGACAGATCAAAATGAATATGTACTGCAGAGCAGAGGTGACATACATTTAGACAGCAATGCCAAAAGGAAAGACCACCTGAGAAGTGTAGAAGTGCTTAGCCTATGACAAGAGAAGGTCACATCAGCAACCATTATGATGTACAAATAGGATATTCACCATGTCAGCGAAATCTGGAGTCCTGCTTAATAGCCAGTGTGTTCAGGCTAGCCTGTTCCACAATACTTTACTTACATCACATAGTACTTTATTTAATCATTTTAAATACATAGCCTGTTTTGGCTTGTTGAGTCTCTGTGATGTAATGTCCCTTGACACTGAAGTGCCTCATTAAAATATTTTAAAAATTGTTTATTATTTGAAATAAAAGAACAGAATAGTATGAAAAAGTTATCTGAGGACAAATAGGCAAATTCCATTTAATTTGTTTTTGTTGTTTTATGTATGTATAAAAATATATATTTTAGCTTAGTTTTTTTATGTATGTATAAAACATATATTTTAATCTCGGTTGACCAAAGTGCTGTATAGAGGTACAAAACGATGATACATGCACTTAATAAATAAAACAGTAATGGAATAAAAGTGAGCATAATTTTAAAAACAAAAATAAAAACAATAAAAAAGAGCAAAAGAGCAGATATGCAATAAAAGAAAAAGGATAAAAGCCAAGGTTACTCAAAAAAAGATGGGTTTTTAACAGTGTTTTTAAGTGCTCAGTGTGCTGTGCAGCTCGAACCTGAACAGGTAGGCTGTTCCATAGGTTTGGGGCTGCTACTGAAAAGGCTCTGTCTCCACAAGCAGAGAGCCTGGCCCAAGTCCTTGCCAGGAGCTGGTTGGCAGCTGGTTTGATGACCTAAGAGCCCTGGTAGTCATGTGAGGCTTCAATAGCTCAGATAAATATGACGGTGGAGGACCTGTATTATAAAATTAACAGGCAGCCAGTGCAAAAAAAGCAGTAGTCCAAGCGTGACATAATAAAGCAATTAATAGCCCTTTCAAAATCTTTTTTTAGGGAGATTGTCCCTATTTTATTCTTGTTCATGGACAGGAAGTTAACTTCCATCCAAGAACAAACATCACTGAGGCAATTTAACAAAACCTGAAGAGAGGTTCATTTATTTGTTTTTATTGGCAGATATATTTGAACGCCATCTGCAAAGCAATGAAATGATGCATTATGCCTCCGACATATGGACCCTCAGCTCAGAGGGGAAGTGGCTGAATAGCAGTTTAGCTGCAGTACACAACAGAGTTTTAGCTGTAGTGTGCACAAAGTAGGTGAGAGTGAAATGCTAATCCCTTGAAACAGTTTTTATATTCAAGAGAAAGTCACAGTGGCAGTACAGCAGGTCTGACTGGCATAGAAGGACAACAAATCAATCAAATAATACGTGGTAAGTATGTTATCCTTCTGTCCTTGGCAGGAAGCACTTGCTATTTGCACGTGACACAAGTAGCTGCAGGATAGGTTGTTATGATGCATTTCTGAAATTGTACAGACAATAGCTGCGTTTCCATTATAGTTTGGGAATGAGCTGTAACTCTTGTAAAGTCTCGTCTTGCAATATCCCATAATTCTCTTAAATTCTTGTCATGTATGACTTCAGTTTGAGGAGGATGGACTTCAAATGAAGGCAATGTAGGCACTTCCATTACTAGTTTTAGTGTGATATTTAGGTTCGGCACAATGGAAACACGTCATCTGTCATTTTTGTGACGACACAATACCTAATAGTATAGAGATTATCCTTTAATGTTCTTTATTAAAAAAAGACAAACAGAGGTGTAACTATACAAACACTAAATTGAGGTTTCCCTGAGTCTATGAATTTTCCTACTGCGTGCTCTTGCTGTTTAAACCTGTTCAGTTAAGCCAGAAGTCCTTCTGTCAGGGATCTCTCATGGGCTCATAACTTTAGTCAGTTTTGTTGTTTTACCAGAATGAAAGGCGGAAATGTGTTTGAAAGCAACAACCAGAACTCAGCATTTCTACATGGATCCCATGGTACAACACAATGCAAATCCACCCTCTAATCAGCTTAATGTATAAACAACTCATTAGCAGTCTGCCATCCCCAAATGATGTGCTGAAAAACACATGGTGTGAAACACTGGAGCTGATAAACAGTAAGCGCTGGCAATTTCTCCAGACTCTTATCTCAGAGTTAAGACAATGGGTGATTGGAAATGGTTACGCAGAGGAAAGCAGGGAGGGAAGGAGGAAGGAAGTTGGTCTTGTTGTGCTATGTCCCATCACTGACATTAGAGGGTGGTTGACTTATTTGCTCAATCTTTGTATGGACTCTTTAAAGACCATTTGGTTGTAGTCATCTTAGGGTGCTTTGGACAAAATTCATGTTTATTTCAACTTTGTTTGATTTTGGTCCCCCAATACATTTCAGAGGAACTTCAGCAGATCTTCTTCGTATTAATAAAAAATAATATGAAAAATAATAAATGAATAAAAGCACCTATCATGTAAAAGATCTGTTGCAGCTGCATTCATCAGTTCATTAGTGAAATTCAGAAATGGTGCCCACTTTGAGAGTCTCAGACAGGCGGAAAAAGTTGTTGAACTTCTTGTATCCTCTTTTTGTTATTAAAATTAAGTATGCCGTTTCTGGCCTTGCTCCTTTTTTTTTACATTACATTTTTCATTTTATCAGATTGAGCTATTCACTACTCAGTCTGTACATTTTTTTATTATTCTTTGCTGCAAGTTATAACAGATATGATGTGGCAAGCCTGAATACTTCTATCACTGATCTGCTCAGTATAGCACATTTCAGACCCCTTGGTTTTGTCTGTTGAACATCGTGACTATGAACTACAAGGGCTACATTCATATTAGTGTGGCAAGGAGTCACATCATTCAGACCATTAACACAACTGAACCATTGGCTTAGGATCAGATTTGCAGTACAGTTTACAATATTAAGTAACTTGTCAAGGGAAGGAAATGCTAAAAAATTCCCTGCCCTCAGTCTGTAGTAGTTGGATTTTATATGCTGTAAGAATTGATTTTATACACTGTAATGTGATAATGACTTTAATGAATTGGATTCTCAATTAATACTAAAACGAGAATTATAAGCAGTATAATTCAAGACACGTCATATTTCCTGCACCTGTTTTTTCGAGGCTCTCACTAAATAGTTTGTTGAAAATCATTACTTTTTTAGTTCCTTGCTAAATGAAAAAGGTGCTTCATGTGGAGAATTTAAAATATTTGAAGAACAGAAAACATGCTAGATTTACCTATCTATCCAATTCAATCAATACAATTGTTAATATTATTTTAAATTTATTTTAAATCTTCTCTATACTCCCACCCCCTGCATGTCGCTGCTCCTGAAGCTTGCCGCACTCACTCACTCTTTTGTCTCCTCCATTCATTACTTTAAGTGTTCCTATGTCTCTTAAAATACAGGGGACTGCATGTGTGCCTTTGTTTTTGCATGGATTGACAATGGGATTGACTCAACATTAGCCGTTAGCGTAGAGAAACAGAAGTTATGAGCATATCGCTTCACCACGAGAAGGAAGCAGAGAACTCTCAGCTGGAGTGAGTCTATGGATTCCCCACCCCCACCTCCACACACACACATCATCCCCCAGCGCTATCTGCCAGCTAGCTACGTCATTGGCCGAAGATTCACGAAGAGTCACAAGTCAGAGAATGCACGCGCAGGCCATGTGCTCGCAGCTGAGCTCTGTTCAACTGAACTGAGAAAAGAACGAATCAGTTCATAAAGTGATTCGAATGATTTGTTCGTTCGAACAAATCATTCATGAACCACCCAACACTAGTATTCACAGTCTGATAGTTCACTTGCTTTGGTCCAGACCTTTTTTTTAAAAAAATAAAACTTGGTTCTATTTGTTTTCACATTGCATTTTTTGACAAGTGGACCAACATTGTAAACAAACCCTGTGTGTCCCTGTCGTGGAAATTTTCCTCTCTGCTGCTGGTGAATAAGGCTTCTTATTAAGACTTCTGCCAGCAGACAAGGGTTTTATTTCTTTAAAGAAAGGTCAGTCTACACACAAGCAGTGATTGTGAAGAAAGACCCTGAGCTGGCAAAGTCCACCTTTTATGGGGTGGATGCCAGCTCTCAGGTAACACCTCCAGGGGTCTTCAAAGGGCCCTGTGATCAATTGGTGGGCCCCGGATGTTACACCTACACAGGAACCAGTATAGTCTCCTTCATTACATAGGCAATCAGGATCTAACACTTGAACAGGAGCTAGCACAGTCACCATTGTTGCTGACGACTTTGCATGTGAAGTGAGGTCGAAGCCTGTTGTTTTCCCATGTCTGTGTATTTCAATACCTGTCCTGTGAGGTGGTAGACACCCTGGTAGGTCCAATATACAGAAACAGTGGGTGTTGGGAAAGGAGAGGAGACAAAGAAGCTAAACTTCCATTACAGTCCCATAGCCATTCAATCACTGGATAAAAATTATTCGCAGGATCTTTGGCGAAGTTTTTTCACTTTAAGTCGTCAATGCATCAGGGTAAAACCTGCGTTGCACATTCTCTCTGCAATTTGGCTGTAGACTTCAGCATTTTTGTGTGGAGCTGATATATGCTCTCCTCTGACCATATATCGAGACGGCATGAATGAATGAAACGACCGATGACCAATCACAACTTTTTTTGTAACTTTTTTGTTCCTGGCATATCAGTTAGCGATTGATCGCACATTTTTGTTTATTTCTTGTTTTTGCGGACGATACTGTTGCTTATTTTTCCTTTGGACACCTGCGGTGAATGGGTTATATTAAGTTCGTTTAACTTCATGGCATTGGCGCCCATGAAGATCACATCACATCACATCACATCACATCACATCAGATCAGATCAGATCAGATCAGATCAGATCAGATCAGATCAGATCAGATAAGATAAGATAAGATAAGATAAGATAAGATAAGATAAGATAAGATAGTACTTTATTAATACCCATTGGGGAAATTCAAATGTAACGGCAGCACAACAGTGAACAGAAAAAATTAAGAAATTAAATAGGACACAGAAAGCAGGCATCCAACAACATTAAACAGGACAATGGGCATCAAAGGGTACAAAAAGTACAGTACATAAAGTACACAAAGTGACAGCAGTTGTGGATAAAGTGACAGTGTAAGTATGCTACATATGGGCTCAGTGAGGTCGGAGCTGTGTGCTGTTCACACTGCTGTTGTTCAGTCTGATGATAGTGGGCACAAAGGAGCGTCTGATGCATTCAGTTCTGCACCGGGGTGTGGCTGAATGTGCTGCCCATCAGCCACAGCTCAATGTGCAGAGGATGAGAGGGATTGTCCAATATTGCACAGATTTTGTCCGTCACCCTCCTCTCAGCCACTGTTTCTAAACAGTCCAAGTTCAATCCCAGCACCAAGCGGGCTTTCATCACCAGTTTATTGACTCTGTTGACCTCACCAGTCTTAGCCCCGCCCCACCAGCACACCACAGCAAAGAAGAGCACGCTGGCCACCATAGACTGGTAGAAGGTCTTGAGGAGTCTACTACACTCTCCTCAGGAAGAACATCCTGCTTTGTCCTTTCCTTTAGAGAGCGTCTGTATTATGAGACCAGTCCAGTTTATTTTTGATGTGGACCCCAAGGTACTTGTACGAGTCCACAATCTTCACTTCCTCACCCTGGATGGTGCCTGGGACAGGTCTCCTCCGGTTCCTCCTGTTGTCCACCACCACCTCCTCAGTCTTGCTGATATTGAGTTGTAGGTGGTTCCGGTTACTCCACTCAACAAAGCTCTCGATAAGTACTTTACTATACTGTACTCCGCCTTCTCGTCATTGTTGATGCATCCGACTATGGAAGAGGCATCAGAAAACTTTTGGAGGTGGCTGGTGACGGAGTTGTAGCAAAAGTGTAGGTGTAGAGGGTGAAGAAGAATGGTGTCTCTCCAACTATGAACTTCATGCCTCTCCACACTCCAATAAAAATGACCTAGGTGAATTCCCTTGGTAAATAGTATGGACGCATTTCCGCATAAAAAGTCAATGTCCGGTGTACAGACACGCTCTTTCACAGTTATATGAGCGGGACTGCACTATGTCTCATTAACAAGAACAGCAATCCCGCACCCTTCTTCTTACCGCTCAGGAGCGCATCTCTATCTGCACTATGGTCAGGGAAGTCCGCATGCAGCCAAGTTTCTGCAAAACACGTCCATCTCATTAGTAAGAGGCTCCACGTTCCCCATGAGGACAGATGGTACTGCCAGTTTGAATTTTCTTGTTTAACTTTCACTCCAGAATGGTATCCCTGGCACTTCTTCTGAAGTTCAACAGGAATCTCAGGCCTCACAGCAAGAGACAACAACAGCGAAACATAAAACGGGTCCAGAAAAATGAAATAAAGGCAGCTTAAAAGACAAAAAACATACCAAAACAATGAGACTGAAAAAAAGAAAAAATGTTCCTAAGAAAAAATAAATAAATAAATGGATTGCTGCATTACCAAAACAACTGGATGACAGTTGTTTCAGTTAGTTTAAGTTCGTTTTAAAGAATTTTAAATAAGATGCTAACGCTAAGAGCATTACTGAGAAGTAACACTAACCATACAATGGCCATACAATATTAAGCATCATTTGCATGTTTTATTTGTCATTGATTTCAAATTTAGATTATATATTTTTTTGCATTTTCTTTTTATCACTTCTGGTAGTTGCCTTTGGTTATAAAACATGGACTCAAGTGGCCAAAATGTTTCTGCAAACTGCCACAGGTGTTGATTTATATTACAAATAATTCATACTGTTCCTCCTCTATGTTGGTCAGAGGCCTTTCTGCACTGCCAGAGCATGCCAGCTGCACTGAACTGGGCATGTCACAGATGTAGCAATAAAACATAAATATTCTAGAAAATATACTACAAACAGAATAGGCCAGGCACCATACAGCTGACTTTTGGTGATATTTTCTTTTTTTCTAAAGGTGGGAGAGAGATTGAGGGATGTGTCATCCAGACAGGAAAGCCACTGATGTACAGTATCTCCCTTTTCTTCTGATTGCTGCTCTGTAATGAGTATTGCAGATGGTGAATCTTTTCAGCACAAATTGTTGAAGACATCTGGCCAAGCTTTCTCTCTGATGCAGCTGAAATGTCCCTCTAGATGGCGTTGGCATGGCAACCCCTAACTGCTATTCAGCAGCGTTGTGGGTTGAAAGGTTTAGGGTCCATAGTTGAAAATCCATTTGGGTCTCTAGCAGAGCACTCTGCACTCCACTCCTCAATCTCGAGTTGCACTAAATACTCTCTCACAAATGTAATATAGTTTCTCTTCATGGCACCAACATGGCTTTGTAGTCTGCATATGTTATCACAGTTTTGTTTGCTCTAACACAATTAAACACAATATTTATATCTAGTAAAAGCATTTTTGTCACATTCTCATACCATATCTTATCAGTTTATTTTTTCATTCTTGTTAAAATCCAAATATATCCAATTATAATCAACTGTGTATTATTCTAAAATACTACACCCAAGCATGTCTAGTAGAATATTAAGGGGTTGTGTGAGGGCTGTAGAGGGTAGGGTTGAGGTAGGGGTGAGGGTTGTGGAGAGGGGTCAGGTCCATCCCTACAGTTAGCTGCCCAAAACAACACTGTACTTAATAAGAGATGAGACACTCCATTCACAGAATTTTCTGAAGAGTGCTGTGTTTCAGAAAATTATCTCATCCGCAAGGATTAAATTGCAGGGAACTTATTATTACAATTAGCATACTTTGGTCCTTTGGTGCATTTTAATTAGGGGAACTAATAGGGGAGAAAATAATCAACCACAGAGGCATTCAGATTCAGCCATTCGGCACACACACAGGATTCATTAGCCGTACTGCATTTGCTTAAAGAATAGATTTCATTCTCACCACAGTGTGGTGTCCAAAGTGCTTAAAAATATTTCTGTACCGAATCTGAATGGGGGGGTTGCTCTTCTTTTTGTTAGCATAAATCTTAATGCATAAACCAGACATTTCAGCAGTTCCCTTACAAGACCAGTAATATCCAAAGAACACATTACATCAGATCAATATGTAGAAAAAGAACACTTACACGAACACATGTAGTATATCACATGAATAAAGATATACCTTATAAGTCACAGAAAATCATCATCTCATAGACAATTTGAACTTTTTTGTTTCTTGGTTTCCTGTTTTGTGTTACTCCCTGTGTTCTCCTTGATTGCTTATTGGTTTCTCCCATTCCCTGTGCTCCGCCCTTATTAGTTTCACCTGTGTCTCAGCACTTCTATATAGCCCAGCCTTTCCCTTTGTTCCCTGTTGCGTCGTCATAGTCATTTTGTCTTTATCTCATGGTTTTGTTATCCTGCTTTTTTGTTATTTGTCAGTGTTCTTGTCTCCTTGTGTTTTTATGCTTTTTTTGGGGGGGGGGATTTTTCTGTCACGTCTGCAGTGCTTTCTGTTTCCTTTTGTTTTATGAAATTTTTGTTGATCTCCTGCCTCACCCCACTCTTTCCTGCACTTGAATCCATAAACACAACCAACCATTTCTAACAAGTCAGTAGTTACATTTAATTTTGACCAAGAGTCAGTGATAAGGCTAAAGACACCTTAGTAGACCAGCTATTCCATCCATTCTGAGGCCTGTATCATGAAGCAAACTCAACTTACCCAGGGTTTCTTTTAAATGTTCTTTCAAAAGTTTTGTGGTACGGTTTCCACGGTGCCTCCACACTTCAACCTTGAATGTCTGCCATGCACGTTCCAAATTCTGAGTGTGGGCTCCAGTGTTTGGGTCAACAAATGCCTTTTATGGCCTGCTGTGTGATGGTCAAATCCCATATCTCTAAGTGCCCGCTGGTAAGTTCGCCATTCATCAGAGACAATCTGTGAGCCTCCTCTCACATGGTGTATTATGGTTGGCAGACAACAACAAATGGATAATTTACAAAAAAAATAACTACACTACTTACTACACTACTTCCTCTTGTGAGAGAATTTGCTTTTATCTAACATCACAAAGCAATGACAACCACCAATCTTCAATTTCCCCCGGTGTCTCAGTTTGTCAATGGCTGTAATGCAGACCTTGAAGACCTAGAAGTTCAATATTAGAGCTTGCTCAGTCAGGTAAACTATTGCAAATGATGTTCTTCTCCAACAAAATATATTCTACTGCTTTAAAATAAATCTAGATCACTACTGCAGACCTTTTTTAGCTTCAGTCTTATGGTAGTCTACTCTGTAGTCTACACATGAACATGTCAAATCAAATCAAAGTTGTGATCTTCAATCATGCACTACTCCTGATTAATAAAACAATGTTAGTATCTGGGTAGCAAGCACACATAGTATAGAGGCAAAGTTATGACCTCAAACTATGCACTATAGCTTAAAATCATATCAAAATTATATCATTGATACAACATCTTTCTCAAAGTGGAAGTCATCTTTGTCAGAGTGCAACTGCTGATGCCAATGCCGTCCTCCATCTTATCAATCTGTCTCAGCCTCAATCCTTGCGAATACCTTTGACAGATATGGTTGATCTTAGTAAAATTAAAAATTAAAACATAAATCATGTAGGGCAATCAGAAGTATATGAATAATTTGGATCCCACAATTTGCACATAAAATGGGTAATGTTACCAAATAAAACACCAACCAATAGATGAACTTCAAATAGCTTCGGAGAGGCCTACTAGAGTTGAAGAAGACTGATCCACTTCCGAGCAGATCATGCAACGCGTTAGGATTCCTCTTCTTTGCATCCATACAACTAACGTATGTTTCTACGGCTGTGTATGGCGTCCTCTTGTTGTATCAATAGACGAATTTCATCACTCAATAAATTTGCCATGTTGGAATCCTTCACTTGCGGAGCGGGAAGCGACGATCTCTCCCCCCGTCAAAAATTGCCTTCTGGGACTGCTGCATTCACGCAAATCGGAACTAATCGGAGATAGTGAGATAAAATAAATTGAATAGTTCTTCTAAAAACGATATATGCAGTGTTATCTTCATTTTAGATGTCAAGGGGGTTTTGTGGCTCCCAGTGTTTTTTTTTCTGTGGGAAACGGATCAAAATGGCTCTTTGAGTGTTGAAGGTTGCCGACCCCTGTTGTATACTGTTACATTACATCTAATCTAATATAGCCGCAGCCTTTTTAAATAAATTAATGCCATTAAAACAACTAATAAGAGCACATTTCTGTAACTTTAAGCATTATTATTCATATGACAAATGCTAATTTGCCGTCTATATGGGTAATTTCATTATTTTAAAATGTAAAATGTTTGTAATTAAATGTTAAAAACAACGTAAAACATTTAAATATCCATTTGATGTTTTCTAAAATTAACAGTAAATTCTTGCAATCTAACCAAATATCTAGTTTTGCAACAGTTTTTTGACGTGTTTTGAAAGATTAATCACATTATTTTGTGTCATATACTGTTGTATTACATCAAAAATAAATTATTATACAATCTCTTCCCATAAAATAATGTCATTAAAACCGATTAATAACAGCACATTTCTGTAAAATTTAAGCATTATTGTTCGTAATACAACATTTATTTACCATATTTCTAGGCGATTTAATTGTTTTAAAATGTGAAAATGTTTCCAATTAAACGTTAAAAAACAACCTGAAAATACGGCGAATCTTGTTAAAATTACAAATATAAACTGTATTTTTGTTATGGAAAATATCTGTATTTTTACGGGAAAGTATTTTTTGTTATTTTACAGTATTTTTATGGCGCCCCTGCTGCCAGAAATTTACCGTTTTTTTACGATTTTTTTTTTACAGTGTTGTACTCATATTCAAACAATTTAATACATTAGAAAATTTAAAGTTGACTGATGCCTGGTTGAGTCATATACTCTGAATGTCAGTCAAACCCTTCAATAACATTACCTTTGCTATTATCAGCTCTTTTCCCTTGAAAAATTGTAAATAACCTCAAAAAGTTAAAAATAGGCAAATGTTTTCTTTTTTGTGATGTGTGCTAATGTGTTGTGTGCAGCTCCTACAATCAAGTATGAGCTAACCATCTTCAAACATAAGGTGGAGGCAGAGAGAGAGCACGGTAGACTGAGAAGAGAAGAAGAAGTCAGACTACCTTCAGTGTGAACTGGCCAGCAAGTCTGAATTGA
Source organism: Mugil cephalus (assembly GCF_022458985.1). Classification (NCBI taxonomy): domain Eukaryota; kingdom Metazoa; phylum Chordata; class Actinopteri; order Mugiliformes; family Mugilidae; genus Mugil; species Mugil cephalus. The sequence continues at coordinate 28,243,641 of NC_061777.1, read as the reverse complement.
TGTGGGAACTAGTCAAATCTGGGATAAGATCGTGCAGCCATCATCTAGTTCAGGTGATCAATTATATGCCAGGTTGTGTTGCTCCTGTGCTATTACATGAATTTTCACACATGTGAATTTTGACATCCACCATCTTGGATTGCTCTACAATGTTTGTTATATCTAGAAAGAAAAGAAAAAGGAATGTTTTGGAACGGTGTGTGCGTGTGTTTGATTTATTGCAGCAAAGTCTTCCAAGATTCTAAGTCAGGTGAAAAGAGTGTTCATCTCTGATGAAGAATCTGAAGTTGCTTTGACCTTAGCCATTGACTAGTCATTTTCCAATTCATCCTTAGGTCTATATCAGACCTGTGGAGCTGTGGAGCTCTATAAACTACATCTGCCCCAGTCTTCATGGCTTCCTCCAGTTGTCCACTCCTACATAGATGAAAAATTCACCAACCTCTCCTTGGTTCCTGTTGTACTCACAAACTGTCACATAAGATCATCAGCTATGTGTTATATTACTAGATAGCCTCTCAGGTGCAAGAATTTTAATTTGTGAGCTATGCAAGCTATTTTTCTTTCTTTTTTTTTCAATTTGTATGGGTGTGTTTTACATTTAGAATGCCTATTTTATGTTCTGTCAAAATGTTTAAAAAAACTAACATGCACCTCTTTATATGTTTGAAAGATAATGAGGATGTATAATTTTTAACTTACACTTTACTCAAAGCCCTTAAAGTCACCCTATAACATATTATTGACGTTTATAAGGCATTTCACCATTTCCGTAACTGAGCATTTAGTATCTGTTCTATGTTAAGCAGTTCTATGTGTATCTTCCCAACTGGCTAGAGTAAGGATGGTTATAATGTGTTATGTGACCCAGGACTTCAGATTCTTAATTCAAACACTGTTGCCACTTAGTAGTATGTAGTATGGAGGTATAAAACATCTAGTTTATTCCACAGTTTTACACCACAAACATAAATGCACATACTTGTAGAGTTGAATGGATGGTAGACTGTTTAAAATTACAAATCCCTCTCAAAATGAACTGATCATGAACATCATTTGGATGTTGCAGGGTAACAACTTGTTCCATGCTTTAAACAAAATCAGACCCATTTTAAATTTAACTAGATCCCAAAACTTTAATATATCTGATTTCAAGAACAAAGGATTTGTGTGAGCAATGTACCCAGCATGATGAACCGTCCTTATGACTCTTTTTTGTAAAATGCAGATCTTTTGTAAAGTGCTTTAATATGTATTTCTCCAAACTTCAACACAATAGGAGAACATTAGAAGTGATTTATGATCTAAGACATGTTTAATTTGTATTCCAACACTTCTGGATACTTCCGAAATATTTCATGTGAGGTTTCCAGCAGAGCTTATGATCAATTATAACACCAAAAAACTTTCATAGACTCTTTCAATTTCCACATTTTCCACTTCCAAACATACCTTCTGATTGATTTGATGATTTCCAAATATTTACTTAGTTTTGTTCAAGTTTAATGATAATTTATTTTCGTCAAACCAGCTCTTTAGTTTTAGCAATTCATTTTTGACCCATTAGTAACAGTTGCTGTAAATCCTCCTCCGAACACAAAATATTTGTCACCTGCAAAAAGTACTATTTTTAAAATGTTAGACAATTTCCAATTGATATGTAAGATAAATTGTTTAGGTCCCAAGATAGACCCCTAATGTTCAAGTTCCCTGGTTTATGGTTACCTAATTGGACAAAACTGTTTCCTGTTACTGATATAACTTTGAAACCAGGTAAGCCCTCTGACACCATAACGCTCCATTTTCTTGAGTAATATTTCATGGTCAATCATGTCAAAAGCCTTCTTTAGGTCAAATAATCCAGTCTTTGAGAACTGTGATAATAAGGAAACAGGTCTATAATGTGTGAAGAGATGTTTATTGTCTGCTTTGTATAAGGGAATCACTTTAGCCACTTTAATTTTCTCTGGGAAGGTGCCTGTTTTAAATGATAAGCTACATATATGAGTTAATGGATCAGCTATTCCCTCAATTATTTTTTTTACCAATGCTATATCAATGTCAATCCAGTCTGTAGACATTTTGTTGGGACTTCTATTTATTTATTATTATTTAATAGTAATAATTTCCATTTTATCAACAGTTCCCAAAGACATTGAATCTGCATTTCTCTCAACCCATTCAATTTCAGCCAGTATCTTTTATTTCGTTAGCGAGATTGGGCCCAACATCAAGAAAGACGCTATTAAACCATCAACCACATCCTTCATTATGCTAACTAGCCTTCCCTTATCTGTAAAGTGATCAAGATATATTTGATTTACTTGTTTATTTCTAATAATACTATTTAATATATTCCATATACCTTTAACATTATTTGTATTCTTATCTAATTGTTCAGAATAATACTCTTTATATAGTCAATAGTTAAAAATATATTTTTGTATTTTCAGTTGTGTCACTAAGTAACAGTTTGAGTTTTCGGATAGAAGCTAACAGTGCACCTTGCTCTTATCAACTGCAACTGCACAGACCTCTGCAGACCTCTGGAGATCGGCGGCTGCTTGCCCTAATTTTAACCATCTCCAGTGGCTTGTTTGTCAACAGCTAAGGTAGCTGTTAGCTAGCGTCATTATCATTGGACTAAAATGGCTCCATTTACCTCTCCATTCCCGTCTGGCTGCCTCGGCTGTGTGGCCTTGCTGAAAAAATATCAGAAGTGGAGAGGAGAATATCCAATTCGTACAAGATCTGGGAGGATGAGAACCTGCTGGATACGATCATCTTCAAAATTGCACAGCCGGACTCCCAGGTGCCTTAAGTCACTGCTCCCTGGCATGCAGCTGGGGAGGTCGGAGCAGCGTCCCCTCAGTGGCCCAATGACACCGACCACTGTCCCTATGTCCTCACACGGACTGTTGCCACTCACGAAGCCTGGGCACGGCTCGATGCCAGGTCTAAGGTCCCCGTCAGCTCCACTCTCATCAGGGGAAAGGTGGATGGCTCTCATCGGGGGAAAGGTGGATGTCATTCCCTTACACCTCCACCCAGCGACATCGAGCTACGAAATAAGTTTGATGTCCTCGGCCTCGAGAATTTTCCCCCCTTGGATGACGGGCCCCGGCCCTGTCGATCGGCACGCCTGCAGTCGCATGGGTCCCGCAGCTCACCGGCGCCTCGGGCTAATCCTTCCTGCGTGCCCAAGCGCCCCGCTGACCCATTGCTCCGTACCCCAATTCACACCAGCTCCATGGAGACCTTCAACCCATCATCCATCCACTTTCATTCATCTCCACCACCTCTGGTAATGTCTCCACCGCTGATCAGATCCCCTCCAACCACACTGCTAATTGGTGACTCCATTATGAGGAATGTCTGGTAGCCGTCAGCTGTCCGCCAACATCACATGTGGACTACTATACCCACGCCACCCACTAGCCACGCCCATCTGCTCCATCTCTGTTTGATTTCCCCCCGATCCTAGTCACTGTCACTTCAGTTCCATTTCCATAAACATCACCACTTGTAGCGGACTAGGATCCACTGAACCCCACAACAGTAACTCAGTAGTTTGCAATACAATCCCGGTAATAACCAACCTTTGTCATTCACGTCCCCATAGCCCTGCCCGCGCGGGTCCGCGGCCTGGAGGAGTCTTGCGGGTCTTGCGGGCCGCAGACCCACTGGGGCGGGCACAAGCGCGCTATCAGCACGGACATTAGGTTGGCCGTGCTGAACGTGTGCTCTTTTTTAAACAAAACTTTTATTATAAATGACCTGATTTTAGATAATTATCTTGACATTTTATTACAAACAGAGACATGGCTTGGCACTGATGCATCAGTTATTCTCACTGAGGCTTGCCCACCTGATTTTAATTTTTTATTTTCAACTAGGGGAGTGAAGAAAGGAGGAGGAACTGCATCACTCATTAAGAATACGTTGAACTCAAATGAGGTTTATTTTAACAAATATTCATCATTTGAATATAATGCTTTTGTTTTTACCAATCCTCAAATTCTTTGCATTATAATATACAGACCACCCCATCATTCCTCCTGTTTTATAAACAAATTCTCTGAACTATATAATAGAATCTTAATAACTGGTAATTTTAATTTGCATGTTGATGATATCTCTGGTACAGTGTCCAGAGACTTTATAAACATTTTATCCTGTATGGATTTTAAACATGTCACGCAGCCAACTCACAACAGAGGAAACACCCTGGATCTGGTCATAACTTATGGTCTGTCCGCTGGTGTGTCCTCTGTTGTTGACCTGGCTGTGTCTGACCACTAGTGTGCGTATTTTAACATCACCAGTTTTAGCCGTCGGGATCCTACCTAACTTCTAAAGTGGCTGCAAATTTTATTGAGATTTTACAGAGCACTCCTACTGAAATTTTACCAGCAACTTGTAATTTTATTGTGGACAATTTTAATACTAAACTGAAGTAAACACTAGACTCAGTGCCTCCACTTTTAACCAAAACAATAAGAACAAAATCTACACTACTGTGGAGAAATGAAGATTGCAAAAAATTGAAAAGGAAATGCAGGAGTACAGAAAGAAAGTGGAGAAAAACCAAACTAAGTGTTCATATAATGTATTACAGAACCAACTGAAAACCTATAATAATCACATCAAACAGGCCAGAGTATCAAACTTTTCTAAACTCTTCCCCACTGCCTTTAAAATGGCGGTGGTGAAGCCCCTTCTTGAGAAGAGTAGTTTAGACTCCAAGATTTTTAATAATTACAGACCCGTATCCAACTTACCATTTTTAAGTAAAATTTTAGAAAAAAATGTTTTTAATCAGGTAAACTATTTCTTGATTAGAAACAATATTTTAGAGAAATTTTAATCTGGTTTTAGGACGAACCACAGTACCGAGACAGCCCTTTTAAAGATTTTTAATGATATCTAGTGTAACATCGACTCACAAAAGCTCACAGTCCTGGTCTTACTGGATCTTAGTGCCGCCTTTGATACAGTAGACCATCACATTTTATTAAACAGACTCAGAAACCTGGTCGGCATCTCTGGTACTGTTTTTAACTGGTTCAGCTCCTATCTCACAGATCGAGATTTCTTTGGAAGTATGGATACCTGTTCCTCCAGAACACATAAAATGAATCCAAGGGTCAATTTTAGGGCCAACTCTTTTTAAACTCTATATACTTCCTCTTGGGGACGTCATCAGGAGGCACGGCATCAACTTTCATAGTTATGCTGATGATACACAGCTGTATATCGTCATGTCTCCTGATGACACAGGGCCTTGATGCCCTTTTAAACTGTATTTTAGATATTAGGTCATGGGTGGCAGAGAATTTTAGTCAGAGGTTTTAGTCATTGGTCCTGAACGCCGGATTTTAACCTTTTGCAACCTGTTAAAAATCTGGGCGTGATTTTAGACTCTGAGCTAACTTTTACTCCGCATATCAAAAATATTACAAAGATAGGTATTTAGCATCTTCAGAATATAGCCAGAGTCCTCCCGTTTCTCTCTCAGGTGAGCAGGGAGGTGCTAATGCATGCCTTTATCTCCTGTCATTTGGATATTGTAATGCCCTGCTCTGCGGTCTTCCTAAAAAGACTATTTACAATTTACAAGTGCTACAGAATTCAGCTGCTTGTGTGCTGACAAGGACCAGAGGACGAGAGCACATTACACCAGTTTTAAAATCGCTGCATTGGCTCCCCGTGCGTTTCACGATCGATTTTAAGGTTCTTTTAGTAGTTTAAATATCTTAATGGCCTTCTTATCTATCTGACTTGCTTTTAATATATCAACCCTCACGAACCCTGAGGTTTTCCGGCACTGGCCTTTTAACCCTTGTATTATGTGCAAAGTGCAGGTTATCCTTACTTTTTTTCCATGAAATTTTATGACTTTTCCTCATCTAGGGTCATGACCTGCTGTGTAAAATCTGGACACTTTGATGTGTCCTGGAGTGTCTGTACGGAGTTTGTATACAAAGATGATGTTGGGGGTCATTTTGATCCAGACACAAAGTAGCGGTTCAAATACAAAATAAACATGTGGCTTTGATGTACTTTATTTTGATTGCCTCTGAATAGCCATTCAGAACCAGGTGTGTGTGGAAAAGGGACTTTCTCTCCCCTGTCCTTGTCACTGTTTCCATGCCCTCTCTTTGAGAAAAACACCAAAAATGAGTTCCAGACGACTTACAGCTGAAGAAGCTTTGTCGCAGCTTATGAACTGGGATGGTGATGTAGAGGAAGAGATTTCAGAGACGGAGGATCCTTCAGAGTCAGAGGACAATGCTATTGATGATCCAGATTGTCAATTTTCCCACGATGAGGAGGATTCAGAGGATGAGTCTGCCAATGTCCCTGCATCAGATGAAAACCAAGAAATGCAACAACCATCATCCACAGAGGGAACATGGACATCTAAAGATGGTAAAATAAAATGTCTAACATTACCACACCAAAGCCGAGGCAGACTGTCATCTTCTAATGTCATCAAAATGACTCCTGGTCCAACTAGATTTGCTGTCAGGAGAGTTGATGATATTGAATCAGCTTTTCAGCTCTGCGTATCCCCACCCATAGAGAAGATAATCATCGACATAACCAACTTGGAGGGGAGGCGTGTCTTTCAAAAAAAATGGAAGCTGGATCCAACTGACTTACGTGCTTACATTGGAATTGTGGTGTTAGCTGGAGTATACAAGTCAAAGGGTGAAGCAACTGCAAGTTTATGGAATGAAGAGAATGGAAGGCCAATCTTCCGAGCAACAATGTCTTTGGAGACATTTCAAATGATCTCTTGTGTGATCCGATTTGACAACCGTGACACCAGAGTTGGTCGAGTGAGAGAGACAAACTTGCAGCAATCAGAGATGTATGGGATAAATGGGTTGAAATTCTATCTTTATTGTATAATCCTGGCCCCCATGTTACTGTCGATGAGTGCCTCGTTCCATTCAGATGACGCTGTCCTTTCCGACAGTATATGCCAAACAAGCCTGCGAAATATGGCATCAAAATATGGACAGCCTGTGATGCAAAATCCAGTTATGCGTGGAACCTGCAAGTATATACTGGAAAACCACCCGGAGGAGCACCTGGGAAGAATCAGGGAATGTGTGTGGTATTGGAGATGACTGAAGGGCTGCAAGGTCATAACATCACATTTGACAACTTCTTTACATCCTACTGTCTTGGAGATGAACTTCAGGAGAGAAAGCTGACTATGCTGGGAACAGTCAGAAAAAATAAGCCAGAACTTCCCAGGGAGATTCTGAAGATGCAAGGAAGACCTCTCCGTTCCTCAAAGTTTGTTTTCACAGACAAAACAATACTTGTTTCTTACTGCCCAAAGAGAAACAAGAATGTTCTTGTGATGAGCACAATGCACAAAGATGCATCTCTGAGCACAAGAGAGGACATGAAGTGATCCTGGATTACAACTCCACAAAAGGAGGAGTTGACAATCTTGTCACAGCAACATAAAGCTGCCAGCGCAAGACTGCCCGTTGACCCTTGGCCGTTTTCTACAACATTGTGGACGTGTCTGTGTGTTGTTGAAAATTTGAAAACCTGAGATAATGGGGCAAGTTAAATGAAAAAAAAAAAAGTGTTCGTGAAGAGGGAAAAATTGAAATCAAGAGTTCTTTAATATAGTGTTGGAATTGTATATCTCTTCTTCTCATCTCTTCTAAATGTTTGTATAATCTAAATCTTCTTATTGGTTTAACTTAATTTCTGACTGTTTTGAGTGGATTTACACAATATGGGTAAAAATGACACACGGGCGGCATTTGGTTATTATGGCCCCCGACTGTGGAACAGCCTGCCTGAGAACCTCAGGACCTCAGAGACTGTTGATACTTTTAAAAAGAGGCTCAAGGCTCATCTTTTTAATCAGGCTTTTACACAATTTTATTTATTTATTTATTTATTTATTTATTTATTTTTATTAGTGTCATTAGTGTTTGTCATGTATTTTAATACTTTTACTCCACTCTTCTTAGTACTTACTTATTTATTTACTTTTATAATATATTTGTATTACTTACTTACTTACTTGTTTGTTTTATTTTATTTACTTATTTTATTTATTTATTTATTTATTCATTCTTTCCCTATCACATTTTACTGTTGTAAGTTTTTTAATTCTCCAGTGTTTCCTCATGGGGGCATGCCACGCTTGGGGAGCTGTCCCGTGGGTCCCTTCGGTCCCTTTGGCCTGTGTGGTTGATCACCCCATACTTAGTTGTGGGGCCCACCTCTTTTCCCGGGTCGGGGTGAGCCGTGCGATGGCACCCCGGTGTGCCTGTGTAACGTGTGTACGTATGTGTGGGGGTAAGTGGGGAGGGAGCGGGTATGTTCTTTATTTGTTTTTGTAATGTTTTATGTTTTTATTTGTGAAGCACTTTGTGTTGCATTTTCTGTTATTGTATGAAAGGTGCTATATAAATAAAATTTGATTTGATTTGATTTGATGAACTGAGGCAAAAATAGATGCGTTGTCACTAGAACAAAAACGTCCACAAACACAGGAGTGACACCCTCCAGCTCACTGGTCCAGTCACCAGTGGCAAAGAATGACCTGCAGCTTATAAGCTGGGTAAGCAAAATTTTTTGAGAGAAGCTCATGGCAGCGTGATATAGGAATTGTTTTTTGTGTGCACACTTGGACATAAATCCCATGCATTGGTGGGGGAAAATAAATGACAGTTGACTTGGAGAGGCTTTCTTGCGATCAGGTTAGCTAAACAATGGACACACATGAACGTATCAACAGGCCCAGGCAGTTCTCTGGAAGTCCAGTTTCCTGGAAGTCTCAATGGCAGACCAGTGAAGTCCTGCAGGGGTCAAGAAAAATGTTAAATGGGTCACTGTCTCAGCTTTGAAGACTGTTTGGTCAGTTAGTGCCGTCACCACATTCTTATAACTTATAACTACTTTGTTCGGCAGGTTAACAAAGGAGACTGTGTAAGTGGAGGAGGAGGAGGACTCAATGATGGCAGTGTCCTCTATCATAGTCTAGGGCAGGATGAATTTCTTCAGCTGCCACAGGAAGTACATCCTCTGCTGTGCTTTTTTGATGAGGGCACTGTTAAGTCCTTCAGGTGTGAGAGCACAAGGCACATCATTACCACCGATGTCAGGGTAACAGGGTGGTGGTCTTGGAGTCCAGTAGTCCATGGCCTTTTGGGGATTGGGATGATGGTCGAGACCTTGAAGCAAGCCGGCACGTGACATGACAAGGATTTTTATTTGTCATTCACAACCATACAGAAGCATGGGCTGGAATGAAATTATGCACGCAGGTCCCGGGTTGTTACCATTAGTAACTATAACATATAGCTACCGAGTAACTATAAAATAGACACAAATAAACAGTATATAATACTAATAGCAACAGCAACAAGCAACAGGAATGATGGTAGTAGTGCAGCATGAATTATTCAGTTGTAAATGGAGTTTTAGATGTGCAAAAACACTTGAGTTGTGCAATCACACAGCTCCACCAGAGTTCAACAATCTGGTGGTCCTGCTCTTTATACTTCCGTCCTGCTCTTCCTTATACTCCTTCAGCGCGACACTGAAGATATCTTTGAACACTGAAAATAGCGCAACAGCACAGTGTCCAAGGGGGATGAAGAAACAGTGTCTGGTTCAGCAGCCATGCAGGGGTTCTGCCTTGCAAACAATCTCTTCACATCATTGTACAGGATGGTGAGAGGTGAGATGGAGGAGGACAGAGGTGGGTCCAACAGCTGTAAGGGAGCCCTGGCCATTGTTGTTGTCAGAGAGGTGTGGTCACCAGTGTGGGGGCCTGTGAGGCTTCACAGGTACGAGTTGTGGTGGAAGAGGTGTTGGAATACAGCGGTACTCACAGAAGCTTATGTATGACGTCACTGCTTCTGTGTACTCATCCAAACTATTTGTTTGCTGCCTTGAAAGTGTTCCAGTCAGTGCAGTCCAAACACGACCTTAAGCTCTCCATAGCTTCACTAGTCCACATCTCAGTTATCTTCACAACAGGTTTACAGAGTTTGCCTGCCTGTATGCTGGAATTAGGTCAATCATTGCATTATCTGATTCTCCCAGTGGAGCACGGGGGGACAGTGTGCAAGGCATCTTTGACTGTGGTGTAGCAGTGGCCCAAAGTTCTTTCCTCCATGGTGCGACTTTCAAAATTTCCCAGAGGGAATTTTCTAGTTAGGGGCTTTGCCTGAGGCCCCTATTGTTATCCCGCGTGTTTCATCTTCTTTTTATTAGGGCTACGGGGCAACGCCCCAGGCTCCAGCCTACAGCATATATTATTATTTTTCTGTCCCATTTTTTTGGCACGTAACTAGTCCCACACACTTTTTCCTATAAACATGTAAATAACATTTCCAGATGCCGCTTCGTCGTGACATTAGTGCTATTACTTTTCACATGCCTCTTGTTGTATTAATCCACGTTTTGATAGGTCTTATAGTTTTTGATCAATCACTGTTCAGTGACCATGATCTTTTTCAAAGAAACTCATGTCAGAGCGTGGACTCTCGCTACTTGACAGCGTGTGTGAAATCGTCTGAAACTTTTGTCTTTCCACACTCATCCCGGCCAAGGTAGACACATGATTTTTTTCCACAGTTGTATACAAACTTGTTGTGTCTCGCACAATGTGCTCGGCGAAGCAGTGAGACATGCAGATTTTCAACTGCGAGCCTCTGTTCGCCATAAAGTACCTGTCTGGTTTCCATTGACTCCAATGCAAAGATTTGGACAGAGAAGCAGATGGACCGCTGTTTTTAACTCACGATTGTGTCCACAATATTTACTCTAGAAAGACAAAAAATCATATCAAAATCTTCTGTAAGGTCTTACGACGCCCACGGTCTGCTTGCTTTTCGTATAGGAGCTACCTTTTGTCACAGTGAGCCCAAATGTGAGACCAGCGACACACGGGTAAATTTACCCATCTCTCCCCGTCTGTCTGTGTGTCGACGCCTGCTTTGGGGCGGTCGTAGGGAGCAGGAGGGTACAGGAGACAAACGGGAGTCTGTCGGTTATTTAAAATAATCCTCATTTCTAGTCATAACAATGGCTGGATACAGCTAGCGCACTGCTCTATAGCTCTGAGCTAGCGTTAGCCGACATTTCTACACACATTATTACTAGCAAACACGAAAAATATGGCGCTTACTTACAGAAAGAAAACAGTCTAAACAAGGGTAAAATATTACTCACCAACTGAGTGTTCCATGCACAAGAATGCTGAAAATAAGTTATCGAGTGCCGTTGCAGGGATTACACCTAGCTCCTCATCCATTGCAGGTATGATGTTTACCGTCAAACGTAGAGAGGAAGGAGCTGCGCATGCCCGCAGGTCGAAGAAAAAAAGGCGGGCAAAGTTTTCAAATCATAACTGAAGCAAAGTACTAATACCACTGAAATTAGTGAAACTACTCTGTTACAATACAAGTACATCTCCTGCAGTGAAAGTTTCAATGAAGTAAAAAAAATATATCCACAAAAAGAAATACTTAAAATCTCCCTCTGAAATGTAGAGTAAATATTTTCAACGACTATTTTTGTACTAAATTTGCACCACGTTGGATGGGCTAAACACAACACAATTTCAATGACTATTTTTGGGCTAAATTTGGACCACAATGGACGGGCTAAACACAGCCCAATTTCAACTACTATTTTTGGACTAAATCGGACGGACCAAACACAGCCCAATTTTCAACGACTACTTCTGGACTAAATCAAGACTATGACGGACCGACCAGATTTAGCCCAAAAACCAACGTCCGAATGACGGCTGGTGTTTGGTGGGATCTATGTGCCATGTACGGATAGATCAATGATCACCGATATAATTCCAAGTAAGTTTACAATTATGTCCGTAGATTTCTTGTTAAATGTTCTCAATTTTTGGGATTTTAAAGCCACCAGACTGTATCTGCCGAGGCCTTTAGGGTGCGATGTTTTAGGCACCAGTACCAAGCAGGAAGTCTTCCAAATCTGTGGCACCACTCTCAGCTCAGGTCTCAGCTAAGGAGGCTCAGGTCGAGGACATGCTCCATAACTCCACACAGTTCATCTGCACAACTTAAGGAGACTGGAGCTGACACCATCTGTTTGACAAACTGACTCCCTGTTGTGCACCCTCTGTATTCCCATCCTTTTTCACTTCATTCACAGATCAGTTGCTATAGAAACTCATGCAGAAGAAAACTATTGTTTAATTGATCCACTAATGCATTTAGCTGCACACTCACTACTAAGCTGACTTTGCTCCCAGGTCACATTTTAGCTACAGACATTGACATACAGACATTTACTGTTGCCAGAATTAATTATTATAAGCATTTTTTTTCTCGATTGGAGACAAAAGTGGTTCTATTAGTATCTACAATAGTGGTTTGTCAGGGAATTATTATATCCCTAATGCTGGTCAAAAAATAATAAATATTGACTCGGAAAAAAAAAAGGCATCTGGACTTGTAGAATTTCTTGAATACATTTCTCCACTCATCCAAGTAGCTTCTCCACTCAGATGAGTGGCGAAACTATGTCCATCCCTTATAACCACAGTGTACCCATTTTCTAAAGGCTACTTCAACCAGGATGCGCCTAAGACACAAAGCTCATATCATCTCAAACTGGTTTCTTGAGCGTGACAATGAGTTCACTGTTCTCCAATGGCCTCCACAGTCACCAGATCTCAATCCAATAGAGCACATTTGGGATGTGGTGGAACGGGAGATTCTCATCATAGATGTGCAGCCAACAAAATTGCAGCAACTACATGATGCTGTCATGTCAATATGGACCAAAATATCTGAGGAATGTTTCCAACACCTTGTTGAAAGTATGCCACGAAGAATTAAGGCAATTGTGAAAGCAGGGTGGCCAGCGAGTGTAGGTTTGCAATAAAAATATCACATCAAATCAAAGTTAGGAGTGGGACGGTTCACAAAATCCACGTTTTGGTTCTGGTAGTTTTTTCATGGTTTTGTGGTCACGGTTTTCGGTTCGGTTCGGTATACATTGATTGTTAGGAAAATAAATCATGTCTAGTATATTTAAGTTAAAACTGAAAGAATGAGGCAGTCTGACATCTGATACATCATTGTTACAGTCTGAGGTTAAATATAGGTGAGATTCTGGCACTGCAAGAGAGGAGACATTGCTAGTTCCAACACATGTTTCATTTATTTGGCAAACAAAGTTATCTTTCACAAAGAAGCATACCCACCAAACACCAGATGTCATTTGGACGTTGGTTTTTGGGCTAAATCTGGTCAGTCCGTCATAGTCTTGATTTAGTCCAGAAATAGTCGTTGAAAATTGGGCTGTGTTTGGTCCGTCCGACTTTGTCCAAATGTAGTCCAAAAATAGTCGTTGAAAATTGGGCTGTGTTTGGTCCGTACGACTTTGTCCAAATGTAGTCCAAAAATAGTCGTTGAAAATTGGGTTCTGTTTAGCCCATCCATTGCGGTCCAAATTTAGTCAAAAAATAGTCATTGAAAAATTGAGTGCTGTTTAATACTTCCATTTTTGAAAGCAGTCTTTCAAACCTGCCTAAAACTTTTGCCCAGCACTATTGGACATATGTGATCTTCCACATTCCACTCACATACAGCTCATTAGAAGGACTTGGTAGGTAGGCTGACCTCTTCTGTTGTACAATGTTGCATTCAAATGAGAACAGTCTTTCATAAGGAACAGTGGTTACAGGAGATACTTGTGGAGTTCTGCATCATTGGAATGATGGTGCTTTATATCATAAAGGAAAATCGGTGAAACTAGTTAGTTTATTACGAGTAAAGACACTTGTAAAGTTTAAGATTCAGTGAAGAATTTTAAACATCCTGCTGTATTTTGAGAATGTTTTTCTCATAAATATCTCAAATACGAAGAAATATCCACAGCCCATCATCTTTTGGGGGTAGATTGCTCTACACCAATGTAGAAAATGCGCAGGATTTCTAAAACTTTGCTGTATTAACAAATATGAAAGGAAATGTATGTATGTATGTATTGTACTGCTATCATTTGGAAGTCAAACTCACACATTTTTGAGTATTAATTCAAATCACCCATAACCTCTCATCTTCTTTAACCACTTGTCCTACTAGATTCAATGCAATTAGACTACCTGAGTCCATTACTGGATAAGAGAAAGATGATGTTTGTTTCTATACACATTTTGTTTATTTTCTTTTTACTGTTCATTCATTGAAAATTTTTTCCTCCATTCCTTAGATGTTTTTTTTCCCAGGGGCCCTCGGGTCCTCACTTGCCTGCCTCCTAAATTGCACTCACCTCACACTCCACCATACACTATGTCACTTATTACAGCCATAGCTAGGTATACCACATACACCTAATCCAAGTTTTTAATGTACCTCACCTTGGGGGTCCACCCAGGATCAGTCAGGGTCAGGGTAGGCTGCAGGACAGTAGTGTGCCACAGTCCTCTGACCCACCCGACCCTCATGTTTGTCCCTTGTCTTAATGCACCACACCACATCCAGGGTCACAGGGTCACGGTGTAGGGGTTTGCTTCCTCATCAAGGACTGAAGAAGCACAGTAATAGGGACACTTTCACCTTTCATTATCCCTCCCGCTGGCAGGGGCATCTTGGGCTGGTGGTCTGTGGCCCCACGGTGGTTGGTCTGGCTACCTACCTAGGTTCTCTGGTGTCCTCTTGACTGAGCTTTGTCTCCCGGCGCTGCACGGCAACCGGTCTGTGGCGGCTCCCTTGGGAACGCGGTTGATCCAGTATCGACTGGTTTGGGTGGTGCTTCCCCTCTCCCTTCGGTGGGGTCCTGTGGTCTCCCTGGCCTGGGTGCGGCACCTTGGCCCCCCTGCTCGGATGGCCCGTCCCTGCTTGGGCGCTGGGCCAGTGCCCATCTGCGGGGGCTTTGCTGGTCTCCCGGGGGGGTCCTCTCGGTTGGAGAGGTGTCTCTGGCAGCCCTGCGGGCGGGGGTTGGGGTTTTGGGGTGTTGGTGGCGGTAGGTGGAAGGGCTGCGGTGGCTGGGGGGTGTGGGGGCCCGCTCTGGCCTTCACCGGCTTGTGCTCGCTTGGTCGGTCTGGGGGTGTTCGTCGTCGCTCGCTATGTGCGCTGGGGTGTGGCATGCCCCGTTGCTACGGTGGTTCTCTGGTCTTGTTACCCATGTGCACCACACTGGGGTAGAGGTTCTTGGGGGCTGGGGCTTCTGACCTGACTCTGGGCACTGGTAATGGTCTCACTCATATTTAAGGAATGCCTTAAATGTTGTCACCTGCCAGCCCATGCTGGATCACATCAAGAAGAATTGAGGGCTGGATTATTGTTTTCACTCTATCACTACGTGGCCTATGGAAGGCTTCTTTCCTCTATTGGGACACCCTTACCCCCCTGGACTCTCTTATCTCTCCAGAGATCTACACAACACCTCCCTGTACCCAGTCATACTTGACTGAGGTGACTTGGGAAGCACAGAACCCTACACACCACCAGTTCCTACCAGCACCACATGCCTCTCTTCCACTGTCTATCCTTCCACATCTTTTCTGTCCTTTGTTCTCCCCCTCTATTCACTGAGGTGTATGACTGCCCTCCCTGCCACACAAGGTTACTACACTCAATAAAGATCAACAGGATAGTTCCCAGGGAGGGCTGGTGATGGTCACACTCACGCACTGAAGTAATAAAGCTTTCAGCTGCAAGAATATAACTGCATCAACCTCATATAATGTTGACACCCTGTGGTGTTCAACTATGCAGACAAAAAAATAAATAAATAAATAAAATAATAATAATAATAATAATTTGGCCTTAAAATGAACTTGTATAGGTATGCTTACTTTTTCAACTTAGAGGTATGTGATACTGGCCATTTTTTTCACAGTGGTATCATAGGACTTTTTAAAACGTCTGTAATATTGCATCTATAATATTGTTCTGGTCGTAATATCAAAAATTCTAAACTGTTTTTTTTTTTTCATTATTCGTATTTAATATATAAAAGCACACTGGAAATTAGTTTTGAAAGTGACATATAGTATGTATATTTGTAGCTAAATTATTTCTTACTGTGATAACATCTACTAAGAAATTAGATTTTCTGAAGATAAAGCAGACAACCACCAAGTTAAGTAATATGCTGTGGATAAATTTCCCCTGTTTCGCTTAAAGCCAAAAGATGGTGCATGTACAGTGTGTGTGACTAAAAATTGTAGGAAATTCAGGACAGAGCAGATACAGGCCTGTTAAAAGAAGAAAAGCACAGGGCCAAAAAAGCAGGACAGTGCTTTACACATCCTCAGGAGATTCCACTGTATACAGAATTAGAAGAATATATAAGAAATAAATATAAGAAATAGAAGGTAATAATTAATTATCCAAGATGGTAATGCTGGAATAGATAATTATGTGACAAACATGACATCTTCAGTTTCACTGCGAAGTGATGAATGTCATGAGGAGACTGCAATTATGTCATTGCATTCATACAGGAGTATGGTAATTGCAAAATCAAAAGCACTTCAGCTAATTTTGCCTTATTCCTCACAGTCTAGCCTTAAAGGGAGGCTTGTAATCACTGAAGCACAGAGGAAAAATACATCGCTGTCCATATTTTAGATGGAAACTATCAAGAATTTTTTCATCCATGGAAAAGAGCTTTCAGTATGAGCTGACAGTAATGATTCATACATTTGAATCATGCTAAGCAGCATAAAAATGCTGGATTTAAAAGTTACAGTGCTTGTTATACAGCTCTTTGTATAATCCTAGTAGTTTTTGTAGTTTTGCAGTTTTCTGGGCATGAGAAGTTTAATCTGACAAGGCAACTTTGATGAGATGATAATTTGCATTTGTCACATGAGCAATTGATAAGCTATGCTCCACCTGTGTCACCACTGTCAACACTTGAGCATGTGGTCCAGCTAAATTGAGTTTACCATTACCCTGTAATCGACTCTTTACCCAGCAAAATATACAGTGTTGATGTGAGATTTAATTCATTTGTAATAACAATGTTGTCATTCACCTTTAAAAAAAATATTTACACAGCTCATATGCAGAAGGAAGAATAACTTATCTGAAAGATAATAAAAGTGATCAAAACTTGAACCTGGAAATTTAACATCAACTGTTTCAGATCAGATCAAAACAATAAAACACAATATTTACATTCCATGCTGTCAGTCAAAGTCTGATATATGTATATATGTATGTATTTATAACTAAATATAAACACATATGCAAACATGGCATGGCATAGAGATCCTAAAGAGATCCATAGAGATAAAGCCTCGGAAGGTGTCTGTGATGGCTGCACCTCATTACCATTCTGTCATACTGCACAGTCCAATACTAGAGCATTTGCCAGCAGTTACTATTGAGTGCCTTTCCGGATGCTGATTTAACCTGCCGTGTGGCATTTTTGTTTTCCAGGTTGCAGGGGTACACGGAATACCCTAGTTGAAGGGTTCCAGCCTGATTGCTGGTTACTGGGGTTTGATTGGTTCTGCTTCTCTCCCCACAATGGAACTAAATTCATGGGACGGCACATAACAGAGAGGGATTGACCACATTGTCCTTCAGACAGTAACCAAAGTACTAGATGAATGAGTGCTTGTGATTTGTAGTTACCAGAGAACTTGCAGTGATTGTAGTGACTTCTCGTGCCTTCTCTTGTCCCAAAGAGAGTGAATTTGATATGTTCTTATGGCCAGTATTCTTGCATTGTCTCACTCTGATTCTTTCTGTCCCGCTCAGTCTAACTGAAGATTCAGTTCACTGATATTATTTGTCATCACATTTTGACAAATTTGTGATACATGAAGCATTATATATATTTCTAGAATAATTGTTTTACATATTTAGTACAAATTCAATTTGACATTTTTGGGAAATGACCAGAAAATTGTTTCCAGCATCCTTTGTTTTCTTAAGGGATAATTATTATTATTACAAACTGAATGGCAATTGACACAGAGTTTTTGAATATAATATGCACAGCAAAACATACAGCAATTTGGAGTGTTATTAGTATTTTTTTCTGATTTCCATCTACTCTTCAACTGGTTCACCACAGGGCTGTGTTCTCTTCCCTTTCCTGTTCATTCTTTACACTGATGGCTGCAGGTCCACGCACCACAACTGCCACTTGGTCAAGTTTGCAGATGGCACGGTCCTCCTGTTCCTGCTGTCCAACTCCTTCCATCACCACAAGCCATCTCTTAGTGAGTTTTTGGATTGGTGTGACAGATCAGGCCCAAAGCTGATTGTGGCTAAGACCAAAGAGATGGTAATGACTTTCTCTAAAAGACAGAGGGAGCTGGCTGAGGCCGTATTCACCTCCATTCATGAGGAACCTGTGGAAATGGTGGAGAAATACAAGTACCTGAGCACAGTATTCAACAACCAGCTGAAGTTTTAATACAACATTGATGTGATTCTTAAAAAATGCCAGCAAAGACAATGACTCCTGGGGAAGTTGAACTCCTTCAGTGTGAACAAAAACATCCTCACAACGTACTATTACTCCTTCATAGAAAGCATCATCACCTTCTCCTTCACATGCTTGTTCAACTTAATCTCACTTTAAGATAGCTTGGTGTAGTGAAGATCTGCTCCAAAATCACTGGACACCCTGTAAGGTCTGTCTCCACACTCTGTGAGGAACAGACTGTAAGGAAAGTCAGCAGGATCCTTCAGGACCCATCACACCCGCTCTTTTTAACATTCGAGTGGCTTCCCTCTGGATGTTGACTTCAAGGCCAAGTGTGTAGAAGCAGGGCAACCTTTGTTCCCAGAACTGTCCTCCTGCTCAACTCACAGCCATAAACTTAAATAGTTAACATAGCAGCAAAAAAGATCATCATCATCTACAATATACAATACACATGGTTACATCAATTACAGGTGTACTATGCTTTTTTAGTGCTCTACATCAGTGGTATCTTAACGTCCAACCTTTCCTCCAAAGACACTAAGGAAAATGGATTAGAAATCAAGTAATCCACCTCATTCATGCTAATGCTGCGAAAACTGAACTCCCTTCCTCCTCCCAGTCCCAGTCCAACTTCCATATCTGTTGGTTTGGGAACCTTAGCATCTCAAATAAGAATAAGCTGAGGAATATGGTCAAACTCTGCCAAAAAATGATTGGCACTAACTTGAATGACCTTGACACTGTTTATCAAGCCAGAGCCATTCATAGGTCAAGGGCCATTCTGGCAGACCCTCTCCATCCTCTTCATGCAGAGGTTCGGCTTATCCCATGTAAGAGAAGGTATACTTTCCCTTGTCAGGCCAAATCAAACAGATATTTGAAGTCCTTTGTCCCATCTGCCATCGGATTCCTAAATAAGCTATAGACAAGCCTGTTGGGAACGATGCACTAGTGTAATTTGTGATGACTCTGTGTATTTATATGTATTTATTTGTATTATTTGTGTGTTCTACGTGGGATTTTATTATGCCTGGACTTCTGCTGCAAACCAAATTGCCCTTTGGGGACATTAAAGATTTTCAAATCAAATCAAATCAAATCACTGTGGCACCAGCAGCACTTTTGACCAATGGCCAAAAGTGGTCTGAGCGGTCTGAGGCATGACTGGATTTAGCCCAAATTATCAGCAAATGATGGAGGCATGACATGAAACCTGTTAATCACTTACGAGAATTAAATGATGAATGAAAGCAAAGTTTCACCAAAACAATCTGTTGTAAGTTATTAAAAAAAATTATGAAAAATTATGAAAAATTATTTTCCTCCATGGCTGGGTGTCTCTGTGGCCCTGTGGCAGTTGGTCCGGGTAGTTACCTAGGTTCAACAATGTCCTCTTGGCCAGGCATTGTCTCCCAACGCCACATGGCGATGGGTCCGTGGCGGCTCCCTGGGGGGGTAGCGACATTGACTGGTTCCTTTCTGTGGGGGACCAGCGTCTCCCCGTGGCTATTGTGGTTCTCTGGAGGTGGTGGTTCTCAGGGGCTGGATCTCCTGATGCCACTCTGGGCCCTGGTAATGGTCTCACTCATATTTAGGGAAGACCCACATGCATGTTTGGTGTCACCTGCCAGCTTGTACTGGATCACATCAAGAAAAATTGATGAGTCCTGCCTAATAAGGGCTCCACTGTTCATTCACTCTATCACTATGTGCCCTATCGTTGACTTCTCTCCTCTGTTGGGACACCCTTACCCTCCTGGACTCTCCCATCTCTCCAAGAGATCTACACAGCACCCCACTGGACCCCGTCAATCCTGAGTGAGGTGACTTGGAATGCACAGGACCCTACACACTCTATTCACCAAGGTGTAGCACTGCCCTCCCTGTCACATGAGGTCACTCTATGTAATAAAGATCAACAAAGTAGCTCCCAAGGAGTGCTGATGATGGTCACACACAGGCACTGAAGTAATAAAATATTCAGCGGCAAGAATATAACTGCATCAGTCTCATATAATGTTAACGCCCTGTGGTGTAGACAAATGCAGACAAAAACAAAAAAAAAAGATTTTATCATCCTTTATTTGTTAGCCCATTTATACCAGCCATCCCTGTGTGTGTGTGTGTGTGTGTGTGTGTGTGTGTGCATACATATATATATATATATATATATATAAGTTGTCAGCAAGACAACTTGCTGAAGTTCAAACCGAGCATCAGAATGAAGAGACTTTGAACGTGGTATGGTTGTTGTTGCCAGACAGGCTGGACTGAGTATTTCAGAAACTGCTGATCTACTGGGATTTTCGAACACAACCGACTGGTCCGAGATGATAGAAAGGCAACAGTAACTCAAATAACCACTCTCTACAACCAAATAATGCAGAATACCATCTCTGTTCACACAAAGATGGGCTTCAGCAGCAGAAGACTGCACTGGGTGCCACCCCTGTCACCTAAGAACAGGAAACTGAGACTACAGATCGCGTAGGCTCACCAAAATTGGACATTGTAGAAGATTGGAAAAATGTTGCCTGGTCTGACGAGTCTTGATTTTAGCTGCAACATTCAGATGGCAGGGTCAGAATCTGACGTAAACAACATGAAAGCATGGATCCATCCTGCCTTGTATCAGCGGTTCGGACTGGTGGTGGTGGGGGTGGGGGTGTAATGGTTTAAGTACAAATTGAGCATGGTTGAAATGCCACACCCTACCTGAGTATTGTTGCTGACTATGTCCATCACTTTATGACCACATTGTGCCCATTTTCTGACGACTGCTTCCAACCTCAAACTGGTTTCTTGAAAATGACCATGAGTTCACTGTACTCCAGTGGCCTCCACAGTCACCAGATCGCAATCCAATAGAGCACATTTGTGATGTGGTGGAACCGGAGATTGGCATCATAGATGTGCAGCTGACAAATCTGCAGCAACAGCGTGTTGCTATCATGTTAACATGTACCAAAATCTCTGAGGAATGTTTCCAACACCAAGTATGTCACAAAGAATTTAGTTAGTTCTGAAGGCAACGTGTACCTAATGAAGTACATATATACACATGGGAATTCAATGCCAACTGTCTACTTAAAAGTGCATTATATCTTCATTGTCTCTCCAGTCTAGGCGGTACAGGAAGCAAACAAACAAATAAATAAATAATTCCAGGAAGGGAGGATTTAGTGCTCTTGAGATGACACTGAATAAATATTTTCTTACTGCCCTACCTTTCCCATTTCCCCTTCCTTCTGAAGAAACATTAAGCTAATCAATTCGCTGAGAAAGCAACAGTAAATTTATTCTTACAGTTCCAAGCACAATTTATCTCATCTCTCATCTCATGCAGAAAGAGACCACACTTTTCCACTGTGATTAATGCTGGAGCACATCTTTGAAGCCTGTCAGCTACACCTCAATCAGACATGAGGTGCAGTGTTTTTAAACAAACGTCACACCATGACGGTGCAGTAAAGGGATTTGTGTAATGATATTTATTTCTGTCACAAACCAGTTTCTATGTATGGGGCTGTTTGTAAATTTCCACATGTTAAAATGAATACACAATTTTTCCTACATTTAGCTCCAAAATACTAAAAAAATCAGTGGCGTGACAGGACCATGCCTCTGTCCGAGGTTTCTCTCTCCATGCTGCCCTTCACTGACTGAATGTCCCCGATTCATTGGAAAACATTGGAAGGGTGATTTTTGATTGAAATTCAGGCATTCACCAATACATCTTAATGTGTCAGGCGCAGCGCGACGTCTCCTTCCAGCTCCAAACCATGACAGCACTGGTTTGTCCTCCAACCTAGCTTAGCATGTAGCGTGAAAGTAAAGCTATCTATCTATCTAGCTAAAACTAGCTGCAGATGTAGCCGACTCTTAGCTAGATTAGTTACTGTTCAGCGTTCAACGTGCTCTGTGCATATCTGTTTTGATTCTGCAGTGCCATACTGTGTGCTGGACATTTACAATCCACATTGTCTTAAACCTAATACTACTGTATCTGGACAGAAATGTCTACTCAGGGCACCAGCTCTGAACATGGCACTGCACTGGAGCTAGTGACACCCACTGTCTCTACGGGACAGCACACTCAGCAAACTCCAAGAGGACCTGGCTGCAGACCTCCACTGTGGGGTTGCTTCCGGTGCAGGCTGCACTCTCAGGCCACCTCCACTATCAGGACAGGAAATGCTCGGGCAAAATTCAGAATAAAATCTCCCATTTCCCCAAATAAAAGCGATTTTCTCGTAGATACATTGATTAGTTATGAATCAATCTTATGATTGATCGATGTTATTGAGCTACAGTCTTCCCTAAAAAGCATCTCTAGAAAAATCCAAGATAATTCAACCATTCTTGCTTCTTGCCTTGTTAAATAACAAATAACAAGCCTGCAAAACATGATTATCTGGAGAATCAGACAAGAAGAAATAATCTGCTGATTGATGGAGTGCCTGAACAAAAAAAATGAATCTTGGAGAGACACAGAGAACATAACAGAGTGTTATCTGACCATCTTAAAATTAACTCTAAGCTTATAGAAATTGAAAGAGGTCATAGATTGGGGAAATACTTAGGTCGTCCCATATCCACAGTAATTAAACTGCTCAGTTTCAAAGACAAGTAAGAGATCCTAAAGGGAACAAAACTCCTTCAAGACTGTTTACATTTTCTTGTACATATTTTTTTTACTCTTCTTACTTTAAGGGTGATTTTTCTATTCATAAGTGTTATTTGAATGTTTGCGTATGACTCTGTGTGTGCCTTCACTACAGCGCTGTGCACTCGTAGAATAAATAAGAGGCAGCTGTGCCTCAATCTTTCTAGACAGCTAACTTCAATTTCTTGAAAGAATAAAGCAGTAATTTTGTAATAATTTTGATCTATCTGAGGTTGAAACATTTTTTGTCGAATTACCTATATTCGGAATGAATTTGGTCATAAATGTACTGCGACTCACTGTATATATCACCCTGCCCCCCATACTAATGTTCGTACATTCAATGATGCTCTGTCCTCCATTGTTGAATTAATATGTAGCAAGGCTAAGATATGTATTCTTCTTGGTGATTTTAATATTTATCTTCAAAAAATGAAACCAATTGTTCTTCTGATTTGATGAGTATTCTTTATGCATCTTACTTGTATGACTTCATCTTTAAACCTATTAGGATAACTTCTTCCTCTGTAACTTTAATTGATATTTATATATAGATATTTATGAATTACTTTGAACATAGAATCAATTCTGGCTTGTAACTTACTGACATTAATAGATAAAGTTTCATTGGGAAGAAGTGTTGAATCAAGACAGTGCAGAACTGGCTTATAGTTTATATGACCTTTATGGCCATATTTAGATCTTCATTTGACAATGCTTTCCACTTGTACAAATTAATAGTGAATTTAATTCTAAAAAATCCAAACGCTTGATTATTCCAGGTCTAAAAAATCTTCCATCATGAAAAAAAAAAAAAAAAAATCTATTATTACCCCCACCGCTTTTAACAAAAAATACCAAAAGTACCAAATTTCACCAATTTGATGCACATAAATAAAAAAAACAACAACCTCTCATTTAAATTTGAGCAGTCATGTAATAATATTAAATCAACATGGAAACTTATCAAAGAATTGTTGTTTTATCTGATGGAGAGAAGGAATACTCTAATCCCTTAGATATTGTAAATTGTTTCAATGATTTCTTTGTCAGTATCAGTCGTTCATTAGCTAAACAAACTGTGAATACAGACAGTCTTCTCCTTGAAAATCTTAAACAATATCCCAATATTAGCATGTACAACAAGCCTACTCCAGAGGAGGTACCCAACATAGTCCTTGAATAGTTAAGATTCCCCTGCCACACATGATGAAATAGTTACTTCCATGCTTCAGCCTCTAACTTATATTTCAACTTTATCTCTCAGGACAGGAGTTGTTCCAAGTGACCTTAAACTCACAAAAGTGATACAACTCTTTTAATCGGGTGACACTGGTGTCTCCATCAATTATCGTCCTATATCCATTCTATCGTTTGAAGAAATAGTTTATGAGAGTAAAAAAAAAAAAAAAACATTTGGATGAATATAACATATTCTACTGTCACCAATACAGAGGAAAAAATGTCAGCTACCCAAATGGCAATTACCCAACTTTTTCATAACATTTCTACTGCTTTACATAATAAAAGACGTTATCTTGCCATCCTTTTGGACTTGATGCAGTCAATCGTGTACTCCTTCAGAAATTACAAAAAAAATACAGGTTTCAAGGAGTTGCTTTAAAATGGCTGTTTGATTATTTACAGGACAGAGATCAATATGTACCATAATGATTTTCTTCATGAGGAGAGAAGATCGTTTGTGGTGTTCCCCAAGGTTCTATCCTTGAACCTCTCTTATTTCTGATTTATATAAATGATTTGCCAAGGGGTTGCAATTCCTTTTTGTGATGCTTAATAGCATGTTTCAGGAGCAGGACCACACCCCAAACATGCCTCTTCTTCCTGCTTAAATACCTGCCTCACCTTCTCCTCCTGTTTTATTCACGTACTGAGCACGTGCAACCACAGCTTTGATGAACTGCAGCATAGACTCCGTCTCCCCGTAGGACGATGACCTGTTCGCTTTAGAAAGGAGGATCTCTCCCAGGATTCGGCCAGGCCAGCATGCCCGGAATCCGGTCCATGTCTCCACATCGCATCTGCCCGTAGGCGCCGGTTTCCACAACTCGGGTGCCGCGCAGCAGCGGGCCGCTCCGCCACCCCGTGCTGTCCCCTTCTCTCCACTCTCCATAGAGGACTCCTCTGCATTTTTCGTAAGGGACAGGGATGGCAGGGGACGGCAGGGGACGGCAGGGGACTGCAGGGAACGCCTCACCGCTGCAGCAGCCATCAGTCTCCACCAACCCTCTCCACTCACCACCACTAGCAGGTTCACATCGCTCCAGTAAGGTTTCTCAACGTACACATTAAGACAAGAAATCAGATTCAGGACTCAAAAAGTCCTAATGAAAGAGTAATAATTAATTAATAATTAAAACTAATTCCACCGAATGGACAACAAACAAACTTTTCATCACTCTTATCTCGGCATGTCACAGTCGGACAGTCAACACCAGCGCTCTTGTGGAAGGCGTCATTGCGCACAACGCAGTACTGGCCGTCGACACCAGGTTGTTGAGTACATTCAGCCCGCAAATTCGCTTACATTCACCTTCTAGATTACGTCAACTACATGTTTGGCCTGTTTGTTCGGCTCCATTTGGCTGCATTCAGCTCGAACTGCGAGATCGGTTTGTGATCGGACATCATGAGTTTAATCTCTTTTTCACAATATGTCGGAAGAGTTCGAAAAATTTTTTATTTATGATTTTTTATTTCCCATAAAATATGACGACAACACATTATTCAAAAAATAAATTATAAATAGATAAAAAATAAAGTAATAAAACGTTAAAAACTATTCGAGTTCAATCTATCCATTTGTATAGTAGGTAGGTGCAAAAGGATACGTTTTACCCCGTAAAAGATTCAATATAAATTCACCTTTTATTAATTTATCCAAAGAATAAAAGGACAAAACAAGACCGACAAGTTGTTTTGCCTTGATAATAACCACTAACCTCCCTTGCATTTGTTCCTGTTGTCTAACCAATTATTAACATCCCCTTTGTCTGGGGGCGCCAGGTGCTCCAGCCGGGTGTATCTGGTACCGATAACGGTAACCAAACCAAGATACAGCAGAATAATTCATCATCATCATCCATCAACACAACAGTAAGCTTTTTTACAGCCTCCACGCCCTGAGCATCATCCGTTTCATCTGCATCAGCCACTCATTCACACCAGCGCATTTTCAGTAGCTCGCTCTCACTGGGTCAGCAGGCACTGGGATGCGCACAGTCCCCTGCTGCTCAACACTCAGTGCATTTACATGCACAGCTTAATTGTGCTATGCCTGAAATTCGACTTTCTAAATGTGGCTCTCGTCACAGTTTACATGCAGCGGAGGAAATTGTAATACCTGACGGGAATATGTCCTCTTCCTCCACATGTGGAGGCGGATGTGCCACGTATATGTGGCGATATATGTCTTTTCAGCAGGTTCATAGCATATTAATTCGGCCCCATTTCTGTTTGACCCGTTATTTCAATCAACTTTGATCTGGGTGTCCATCAGGCCCCACTGCTCAATGTCCGCAGCCACATCAACTAGTTTCACTGGGATACCAGGACCCCCTCTGCTCAACATCTGCACCCACATTAGTCTCTTATGTTCCGTGCTCTTATCTCCTAGCCCTTGTCAGGAAATTAATGACTACTTATCCATTATCCTGTTCTGACTCTCTGCCTTGGCGGTAACGGTTTTACAAGTGCCTCGTCCATTTTGCGTCAGAAATTGCAGCTCATACACATCAGTTTAATAGGGACACCGCGGGAGGTCTTGAACAGTGCCGCCAATCTATTGTCATCTACTCAGATAATCCGGTGGTCGTCAATATCATTATTAAAGGTCGCTCCAACTCCCCATCTGTCACGACAGTTTTTATGACAGCTCACCTGGTACTCTGTAACACAAAAGTGCTGCCCACATTGCCGGTCACTTCTACGGCATCGCTGATTTTTATCTGTTTTCAGAACGCTTCTTCTATCGGGATCAAACCAGACCATTAAGGTCTATCTCAGCGGCTTCTCATTTATGTCTAAGATATTTACTGGCAGCCCATGTCAAACTCATCAGTGTTTCAGAGATGGACAGGAGATGGAGTAGTTCCCGGGAAAATCACCTACCCACGTGGACAAGACCAAGGAGCTGATCATTGACTTCAGGAGGAGGAGGACACCAATGGAGCCCATTACCATCCAGGGCCTGGAGGTGGAAGTTGTGGACCACTACAAGTACCTGGGAGTCTACATGAACAACAAATTGGATTGGAGGGAAAACAGTGATGCTGTGTACAAGAAGGGCCTGAATAGACTCTACTTTCTCAGAAAGTGCAGGTCTTTCAATGTGTGCAGTAAATTACTAGAGTCTTTCTACCAGTCTATGGTTTGTTGAGAAGTAGTACCAGCAAAAAAGACATCAGTAGGATCAACAAATTGATCCAAAAGGCTGGACATGTAAGGAGTTGGAGTCATTTGTCTCAGCCAGAGACAGGAGGACATTTCATAAACTGCTCTCCATTATGGACAATCCATCCCATCCACTACACCAAATATTAGAGGGTCAGAGGAGCTCATTCTCCAGCAGAATGATTCAGCTCCGCTGCCATAGTGAATGCTTCAAAACGTCCTTTATTCCTTATTCCATTCAGCTGTATAACAGCTCATCTTTTTGCATCAATTAAGCTGCTATGATCAATTAATTTCCCCTGTGGATCATTAAAGTCAGTGTAAGTCTACCTATCTCAATAAGATTTTACCAGTTTAAAAAAGATTTCAGAGAATGATTAGACATGTGAATAGATGTTACCCTCCAGCTTCTTTATTCAGAAGATAAACTTTAATCTGTCTACGACATCAACAAATACCAAATGTGTATATTGATGTATAAATTTCTTCATTTAACTTTTTTTTTCTTTTTTTTCATCTTATATTCATTCTTACCCCATTAGACTGTCTGAAGACATTCATTTCCCTTTATGCTGAACTTCCTTAGCTCAGCATTCATTTCATTATAGCCGGCCATCACTTTCGAACAATCTGCCACCATCTCTTAAAGCGAATATTACTTATATTATATTATGATATAATCAATCAACTTTAGTGTGGTATCATATTTTCTTCTTTTCTTTACAATTTAAAACTTGATTTGTATTCTACTAGAGCCTCTGGTCACCCTAGTCAATCTGACTCGCTCACATTCAACAATGGCGACTGAAATTTTCTCCCAGATTTTGCAGAAGACCAGTTGTAAAAATGCTTGTACATTTCAAACCTCCTCAGTCAATTGTTCTTCAATGTGGTCCATCTTTATTTGTTAAAAACAATCAATTTGAAAATTGTGGAGATGGAGAAGCAGCCGGAAATACTGAAGCGGTAATATGCTATTACCAAGTGGACCAACCACACTACACTACTTGTTCATGTAGTTACAGTTCTGGAGAGGTGCATGTCACACTACAGTGTTAGGGTCTGCATAGAGTTTAGGCTGTCGAATTACAGTGTCAAATTGATTGAGAAGTATGATCTGCACATTACTTATTTCTCATTTACTCTTGGGTCGCTCCAACTCCCCATCCGTCACGACAGTTTGTGTTATTGAGTGAGTACACTCAATAACACAGTAGCCTTTGAGGGGAAATAATTAAGAGGGTCCAGAGTGATTTCACTCAAAAAATAGGTGTAAACTTCAGATAAGTAAGAAAGGACTGAAATCAATTTCCTCATTTAGTCATGGAAATACTAATGTAGCCTGCATATATGTAGAAAGTTTCTCCTTGTAATAATAGTTTTAATGAATTTTCATGTTCTCTAGGCTTTCAACCATGAGGCTGTCTGGACGACTTGTGGGTACCTCATAGAAATGCTTTTCCATAGGATAATCCAAGTTAGCTTTTCTGATAGGGACAACCATAAGCAGTAACCTTATGCAGTCAATATACAACGTATCCCCTATTACTTCTGATGTTCTTCTAACAAAAGAAAAACATTTCACTTTTAACAGCTGTAAAGGCTGTAGAACTTTTGTCTGAATTACAGAGGGTAGACCACCTCAATCTGGACTGAACCCAAGGACATTTTTCTGCCCCACTGTATTGGGTTCGTCACTAGGTTACAATGACCGCGGGTACAATGTCAGGAGGTTGTTCGTTTCTTCTGGAGTAAGTACAACCTGTAGTACAGTCACATTATCAAGAAATTAAGTTGGCTCACGTGGGTCATTACAGGAACCCCAAGCACGGAGTAGTTGATTAACTTGTCTTCTCTAAATGAGATGATCACTGGTTTCTACTGCATATAACACAGGACTCTTCTTTTGCAACAACAGTTGCAAGTATCCACTTTACACCACCAGTATGGTTCCTGGCGTCTTTGGTCTTTGATCATCTTTCCATTTAAGCACTCCGTTTAAGGTACACAACTTCTTTTGTCTTTAGAGGTCTTGGGAGATCTAGACTAGATTCTCAAAAATATTTCAATTCAGGGGGTGGTGTGGGGCACATTACAGAAAATGATTGAGAACCACTGGCATAGGCACAGCAGGAGTCACCTTTGTCGTTGCATGAGCTGTGTTGGGTACAACAACAGAAAACCACTAAGGTGCGAGTTGAGAGATTGTTTGGGAGACTTGAGAGCTTGCTTCATGATTTGTATGAATCTTTGAGCGAGACTATTTGCAGCTGGGTTATATGGTGCAGACTTGATGTGGTAAATTCTTCTCCATGAAAGTCTGGAACTTCACCATAGTCATATGCAGTCAGTACACAACAATAGGTGCCCTTAGGTGCCTGACTTGGCACCAGCTTGTCTCTCAATGTGGGGGCCCTATTCATGAGGTTTGAGTGCACTATTCTTTTTATGGGATCTGCTAGTGAGCTGTATCCCGTGATAAAATAGATCTATGCTCATCCCAACAGTTTTATTTTATGTTTATTTAAAAGTTCAGGTCTAGGGGTAACCTGTGCCTTTTTGGAAGCATCCTTTTTGAACCACTTAGGCTGGAAACTGTCTGCTTCTGCACAGTATTTCTGTCTGTTGCCTTACATGTTGTGGTGTGAAGCTGACCATACTCGCCCTTAGAAATAGTCAAATCTAAATCTCTTAATTTGGATTTGGTAATATTCAGTAAATAGTTATATGTTTCTATTCAAAAAATCCTGGAACAAAAAGCATCCAAAAAGGAAAATGTCATCGATATACCTCCCCCACCATTTTATCTTTTTAGAGCATTTGTTATGATACACAAATTCTTTTTCCCATGTCCAATGTTATGGTTCTGTGTCTTTGTCTCTTACTTGTGAACATGTTTTAGTTTCCTGTTTTATTATAAGTTCCTTGGTTTCCGGTTTGTTGTGCTTCCTTGTGTTTTCCCTTGTTTATTCATTAATTCCTCCACCCTGATTTGTTGCACCTGTGTCTCGTCATCATTCGGTCCTCTTGTTTATATATAGCCCTGCCTTTGCCTTGGTTCTGTGTCGTGTAGTTTAGTCTTCTTGTTTTATCTCAGTGTTTGTGTCACCTCATTTTCCTCCCGTGTCTTTGCCTTTTTGACATCCTACCACTGCTGCAGCTCTCTTTGTTGTATCTGTTTTTTTTTTATTAAATACATTTATTTGGAACCCTGGCCTGTACTTGGGTCCACATCTCCACCAACCCGTGACATGCAGTGGTATACAGCCTTTCTTTTCTTCTTTTCTTCTCTTTATAGATAATTTGGTGCCACTGCTTTCCCTCCACCTAAACTCTGAATTCAGAATAGTTACTCTCAACAGTGGGTACATGTATGATAGCGTTAATGAATTACACATAAACATAGTTTGTGAAGCACACATGTACAGCCAGCCAAAGTAATGTGCAACATGAGAGTTGGTACTCTTTCTACCACAACAATCATGGAAGATTTTAATTAGTTTTAGTTTGTTTGTTTTTTCTCTCTCAGTCAATTTTTTTTATTTCAGAAACCCAATATTTTAACTCATTATAATGCTCTTACTATAAATCAATTCTGTACCTCAGAGGTCTGCTTCACACCTCAAAACAGTTATATATATATCGTTTATTTAACCAGGTAAAAAACTCATTGAAATTAAAACCTCCTTTTCAAGACTGACCTGGCGAAGACAGCAGCACAGAAAACAGAACGGTTTCAGCAAAACACATAAAACACAAATAAAATACAGACACACACCACAGAAAAACAAAAGAGGGGGATTACATGATTACACAATGCAGTCACAGGATCCAATTGACGTATTTCCCTATCTTTTACAATTGTCTTAAATTCCCCCAGAGATACAATATGTGTCAATTTCAAGTCCTTCTGCACATCATTACAGGTGGTTAAAATCTCCTGGACACCAGATAATTCTGAATGCCTTTTCCTCTTTGTGTCACCTGATTTTAAAGTACATTTAGACTGAACTCAATACATCATAGATGTCTTTAGTTGTATTATTTGTTTTTAATTAGTCTAACAGAGGTTAGTGTGTGCTAAGGCTAGACTGGATTGAAAAGTCGAAAGATCCACTAGTTAGGTGTACAGCCCCCATGATTAAAAGAGGGAAGAAATGGAAGAGATCTGTGGAGCATGAAGGCTAGTAGGTCCCCGAGTGGCAGTGACGTCAATGCATACCCTCCAGCTTTTTCCTATTAAAAGGGAGTTTTTCCTTGTCACTGTTGCCATCATGCTTGATCTGGGGGTTTCAAGCCAGGCCTTGTAAAGCGTCTTGAAACAATTTACATTGTTATGGACACCGTATAAATAAAATTGAATTGAACAGAAAATATTATAAAGAAATAGTTAATGTAAAGAAGTGAATAAAATTCATACTACACAAAATGAAATGAGGCAAAGTCCGATTCAGATTATAAATTGAGTTATTGTTACTGAAGAAACACTCCATACAGTGCTCGAGCATGTACTGGTGAATATCCATACCCTGCTCATGAAGGAAAATATATTCAGGTTTGCAGACATAATAAGAAACAAAGTGAAGGTAATAGGTGAGAAGGGTGCAGAAAATGATACCTTTAGCCGGATTTCAATACGCGGCCTATCTCGAAACCACTCTGCATCAAACCACTCCGTACCGAAGCACCTTCTTTTTTTTTTTTTTTTTTTTTTTTTATCTTTTTCTGCCTTCAGTTTTTTAGGCTTGTCCTTCAATCGTTTCACCATCCTGATAAAGCCAAGTTATAACCTTGTCGTTCTGAGAGGTCCCATCCCACTCCCACTGTATACTCTCTCTGTATACTCTACTCTTCTCCCAACAAGGACAGAAAGCCCTCACCTCCAGGCTGGTCCAGAACGACATTACTTGTCCAGTCATCGTTTAAAAAAAATGTACCGACACGAGAGCAGAAAGTTGAAAGTGAGCAGCTTACTAATAGTCAATACCGTGTCTCTAGTCAAAACATCCTGCTTTGTATGTGACGCAGCATCATGCCGTTTTTTTCTTCTTTTCTGATCAATCAGTAGTAAGCGGCATTCTACGTCACATTTTTGGCCCCAATTCACCTACTTCGGACCAATTATAGAGCAGGTGCTAAAAAGTACCCAGGAATGTATCCCTTTGGTCTCGTTCAGCCCACCTTCTAGCAATGGAAATAGCAATTTAAAGTGGGCGGTGCAAAGTGGTATAGAGGAAGGCTGTGTATGGAAATCAGGCTTTTGAGTGTTGACATTTCCATGACATGAACTGAAATTTTAGACACAGCAGTAGGAGATCTCAGTTGCAAATCATATTTATGTCTTCTTAACTTTTATTAAAGGATTCATCCTTGAATGGCAATTTCAAATAAATTGCAATCCAGCAAATGCACACAAATTGCCATTAGTTGTCAAAAAACAACATATAAAGGAATATATAGAAACACATATATCTAATCACATCTGAAATCATCGACTGACCAGTAGAATCAATACATGCATTTTAAGACCCACACCTCGTCTTGAGATTTTAACATTAATCTTACATTAACCATTACATAAGTACGTAATTGCACTTGAGTCAATAATGTTAATTCACAAAGGTTTTTGTTTTAGTTTTATAGACGGGTAATATGGGTATTCATAGTAGGGCGAGCTTTTAAACGAGCTATTATAACCCGTAAAAGCAAATCCAGTAAAAAAATAAATTCATACTAGAGATGAGTTATAACATTGAATGTATTGTTTTCTGGTATCTTGAATGTGAGAGACAGTGATATCAAAGTGATAGGATACCCTCTGTCTTGCCTTAACCTTCCACTCTAATTTGACCCAGTGGAATACAAATTGAACATTACTTCCCTGATGATTTCTAGGTTGCCTGGTGGGGATACTCCCAGGTCAACACTTAAGTCACTATAAAGGGAAAAATGCCACTAGATTTGCTCTTTGATCTCTCTTAAATGATAATAGCTGCCAAGAATCATTATTAGTCTTTAGAAATAACTCCAAGGGAGTGTTGAGGAGAGTCATCAGGCATTCACATACTATACTGAAAATCTCACACACAAATGAAGCACTCTTATATACACATGCAACACTTTCACATACACACTATAAAAATAACAATTGTGAGACAACAGATTGAGAAAATTAAAAATGATTACATTGCAAATCATTTCACCTCAATAGCCACTTTTGTGTGATACCCCTAACAAGAAAAAAATAAACATTGGTCTTAGAAGAATGTTCTGGGTTTGAATCCTGATTGGGCCTGCATATTCTCCTGACTGGGTTCTCTCTGGTTACTCTGGCTTCATCCAACTGTCCAAAGATATGTTATACAATTTAGTTCATCTCATCTCTTCTCATCTCATCTCATCTCATCTCATCTCATCTCATCTCATCTCATCTCATCTCATCTCCCGTACCACTTAATCCTCACTAGAGTTGCGGGGGTTGCTGGAGCCTATCCCAGCTGTGATTGTGCAAGAGGCGTGGTACACCTTGGACAGGTCTCCAGCCTATTGCAGGGCTAACACTTAATGCGTTTACATGCAGAGCTTAATCGAGCTATGCTCAAAATTCGACTTTCTGACTACAGTCCTTGTCCCAGTTTACATGCAGCACGAAAATCGAATAACTGTTCTCCTCTTCCACACTAGGTGGCAATACGTGTCTTTTCAGCGGAATAATACCACGTTAATACGGCCCGATTTCCGGCTGACTAATTTCCGAGTCGTTTATTCAGCATACCCGCATTTCAAACAGCAACCAGACGGATAATAGTACATTTTTAAATCTCGTGCATAATGTTCATGCTACTTCTGGTGCAGGTAAGATCCGCACTAACCCTCAGACGGCTCCGTTTCTCTTCTTCTTCTGTGATCGGCTTCCTTGGACATTTTTGTTCTGGGGTCACATGCCAGCACAGTGGGTGTGGAGCATGCGCACACGCATTATCCGTTTGAAAACTCCAATTCCAATCGCATTATCTGGGTGTCTCAATCAGATAATGAGAACTCCGATTTTAATCGGAATAACGTGTTTACATGCACTTAAGTTTTCCTGTTATAGTCCGATTAAGGCAATAATACGTTTTTTTCACGTGCATGTAAACACACTGATAAACAACCATTCACACGCACACCTAGGGTCAATTTAGGGTCACCAATCAGCCTAACAAGCATATCTTTTGAAGTGGGAGGAAACCGGAGTACCCGAAGAAAACCCACATGCAAACTCCACCCAGAAAGGCCCGAGCTGGAGTTGAACCCGGATCTTGCCAACATTAAGGAGGTATATACCTCACCCCCTGACATCAAGGCCCTCCTCAAGGGCAGAAAGAGGGCTTTCAAGTTAAGGGTTAGGGAGCAGATGAAGGCTGTGCAAAAAGAACTGAGGAGGAAGATCAGGGATGGTAAGGGCAGCTACATGAGGAGGATGGAAGAACATCTGCAGCAGAACGATGTCAGTGGGGTCTGGAGGAGTCTGAAAACCATCTTGGGACACAACAACTCCAGACCTGAGCTGGCCAGAGACCAGGAGTGGGTCAATGACCTGTATGGGTTTTTCAACAGATTCAACCAACCACTCACCCCTCCCCTCACCCAACCAGACCTGCTGCGGCTTCCCCTGACTGGAACCTTGGCTGCCACGTCTTCAACCACCCCCGCCCCTCTTCAGCGACCTCCTTGTGCACACACTGCCCCTTCCACCCCCACCCCCCTCCCTGTAGCCCCTCTACAGCTCCCCAGCACACCCACTGCCCCTCCACCCAGCATGGTGCTCTCCTCAGCCCAGGTAGAGAGAGAACTAGCCAGGCTAAAGGTCAAGAAGGAAACGGGTCCAGATGGCATCAGCTCTAGACTCCTCAAATCCTGCCCCAGCCAACTATTTGGGATTGTGGAGCACCTCTTCAACATGAGCCTGAGGTTTGCAGAAGGTACCACTGCTGTGGAAGTCATCCTGTGTGGTACCAGTGCCCAAGTCATCTCGTCCCAGCGACTTCAGCAACCTTTTGAGGTTGTTTAGATTTTAAAAGGAGCCAATGAAGAGAAGCTAAAACTGGGGTGATATGATCAATCTTATTAATTCCTGTCAGTGCTCTTGCTGGAGCGTTTTGAGTCAATTGGAGGCATTTTAAAAGAGCTATTTGGACAGCCAGTGTATGCCCAGTATGCCTGTGTATGTGCAGTGTGCGTGCGTATGTGTGAGTGTGTTTTTTATTTGTCTGTATGTATACATATGTGGTGGCGGTTTCTTGATTTTGTTTCTTGTTGTAATGTTTTATGTTTTTATTTATGTAAAGCAATTTGGGATGCATTTTAATATGAAAAATGCTATTTGAAGTTTGAAGCCAGACAATAATGAGTTTCAATAATCCAGCCTGGAAGACACAAATGCATGAACTAGTTTGTCAGCATCATACTGGGAAAGGATGTTCCTAAGTACTATGTAGTGCTATGTACTGTAATTGGCGGTTTAGGCTTCTCTCGATTGCGTAGCTATGGTGACAGTCCAGAGCCTGGGCAGTTCCGTATGCTGTAGCCAAAAATATTCCTACGCGCCGGAGCGATGCAGGCTGCAAGAGCCTTAGACTTAGACTTTGTCAACATCAGTGTTGGGCACGTTACTTTTAAAAGCTAATTAGTCATAGTTACTAGTTACTTCTACCCAAAAGTAACTGAGTTAGTAACTGAATTACTCCACTGTAAAAGTAACTACTTACCAGGGAAAGTAACTATTGCATTACTCATGTCTAATAATTAGGATTTTTTTTTTTTAGCAGGTTTCACTAGGCAGTTGCATAGAGTAGTATTGCATAGAGATGTACTTGCACATAATATTTATTGCATCTCAGACCCCAACTGGTAGACATATACTACTTTCACATCGAAAATCCTGGGTCGAACCAGGTCAATATGGGATTCCATTCCCAGACCCGGGTTGACTCACCTTTGGTGCACTTTCACGTCGGCAAAAGTCCCGGGTCGGACCTCCCGCTGTGAGAGCTGCGTGCCTGTTTTTTCCTCCCTCATACGTCATTGTGTACATTGCAGATAACGTTGCAGTTTGTTGATGACCTGAAGAATGGACCGGTCAAACCCCCGCTCTTTCAAAAGGCTGCTGAAATTAGAATAAATCACTGTAGTCTTAGAATAAATGACAATCGTCATGGTGTTCCTCATCAATGGTGTTTCCTTATCACACCAACGGAGTGTGCTGAGCACAGGCGTACTGTGGTCCTGTGAACCAGGTGTCCAAAGCACTTCTCATGACACACTCCCTCTGGATCCCATCAAGTGCACACAGTCCATCGATTGTTTGGACGAAGACCTCATGTTCCCTGTGAGTACAGATTGCACCTCCTTCCTCCTCCTTCCTCCAGGGGACAATAGCAGGAACAAACCAACGGACACAACGGCCACTCTGCCGAACTCCTCAGCCAACGTCTAATGACACAGGCAAAAACCAAAAAGTCCAGAAAAAAATAAAACGGCACAAAAGACAAAAAACAAACAAACAAACAAACAAAAATTTGATTGACAACAACAAGTCAACCAAAAAAACAACCATTAACATGCCAATAATAACCTAAAAAGGTTATTCTTCACAGAGCTACTGGTGACATGCAGCCACTCTCTCAGGCGCATTTTTCAAAAATGCATCATTTGTAAAATTTAGACAAAAGTTTCAGACTAAATTGATGAAAGTGATGAAATAAATTGTTGAAAGTGAAGCAGGATGTGGAAAGTGAAGGAGGAAATAGAAACTAAAATTAACCCAGTTGGTAAAAACAACACAGCGCTGACTAGCTGACAAGTAGTATTCACTAGCATTGTGTTGGCTACGTGCGTAGGTTACAGTGTCTAATCCCACAGAGCCTTAGGTACCTAATGTAACATGACATAACAATCTCAAGTATGTTGCAGTCTAAAAATATGTTCAGTGCCACTGTCAAATAACCAATAACCAAATCGATCATACGAATTGATTTGGTTTGATTTCAATTCATCTAGTACAGTCCTAGTACTAGTACAGTCCATAGCATTTTCATTCTATGGTATTGTGGATGAACTAATTTCTCCTTTGTGCGATCTTATTTCAAAAAAGTTTGCCTGTATGATTCATCACAATTCCCCAAAAGCAGCGTGCAAAAAAGTTTGATGTGCAATTACTGTGTCAGACAGTAGGAAGAAATGGCTTCAGTTTACACAGGACTCTGTGACAGGTGCATTGTGGAAGAAGTGATTCTTACATAGAGGGTAAGTGAACTGTTATTACCTGTCTGTTTCTTATGACACTTGGCTGGGTGCCATCTGATTTGTTACAGGAGTTTGAATTGGCCTGCTGCCCTCGCTCCAGCTAGCAGCCAACTCACAAGATTAACAAGGGGAAGATATAAGCCTTTTCCTCAGAGGTCAAGAGCTCAGCCACTCAGTGGTTATGCATCAGTCAAGCAAGGTGTGAGATTTGTG
This sequence comes from Mugil cephalus, assembly GCF_022458985.1. Classification (NCBI taxonomy): domain Eukaryota; kingdom Metazoa; phylum Chordata; class Actinopteri; order Mugiliformes; family Mugilidae; genus Mugil; species Mugil cephalus. The sequence goes on along the minus strand of NC_061777.1, from coordinate 28,205,621 downwards.
AAGCTGAGCACTAAAAGGGTCGTGTTTCCGTCTTTGTGCTTAATCGAACATCACAAAATGGAAAGGCTATTGGAGGAGAAAGAAAGAAAAAGTAAGATATGTGGGATGTACTCTGCTTGAATTGTTTGTTGATTCATTGTGAAAACCATGGTACGAGAGTTCAGCGCAATATATGTTGCTTCCATTAGCTTGATTAAAAAGAGAGATGGATGAAGGCTGTGAGCTAAACCACTGTATTCCATGGATTATACAGGATGAGGATTTTGGCTGGAAAGAGCTGCAGATAAAACGGAGACTGAGGAATGAGAGGAACGATGCATTCTGGGAGCAGGACCAGCTGCTGATTATTTAGTCCCATTTAGAATTAGAGAGAATTAGTGAAATGCAGCCCTGGTGTTGGTAAGATCTGGCTCACAGTCAGTATTTAGAGTTCACCCCTTGTATTGGGTAGAGGTGAAGGTTCTGTGCTGGCCAGATCTCTCACCATCAAACTGGGAAATTAATTTCTTTTTAAGTTGACCTTGTGTTATGCGTTACAGTATCATCATTTGTCATTTATTATAATAATAATAATAACAATAATAATAATAAGAAGAAGAATTAAACAGATTTAATTAAACATTGAACGTATACTGCAGAGAAAGAGATATACTGGTGGCTAGGGCTGGGCGCTATGACCAAAAATCTATATCACGGTATTTTTCAGAATTCTGACGGTATCACGGTATATCACAGTATTTTTGTCATGACCAAGTTCACAACATGTTCGAAGATGACATCCGGGAACATTTACAGCTCGGAGATAAGACAAAAAAAAAACTGTTATCAAGATGAACTGAAGAAACAGGGACAATTACGTTTTCATGTATTTTGTCATATTTATTCACATTTAAACCAGGGCTCTCAAGTTTTGAATTTAGTTTGGAGTGAGATTTTTTACTGTGGGATGAGAGGGGGCTGTTTAAAGATAACCAAACATAACAATAATAATAACATTTTCACGCATTTGTGGAAGGCGTGGTTAGGGCAATGACACCTTGGGCGACAAAGTGGGGACTGCCCCAGGAAAATGGGGACCTCTAGTCACCCTAAAAAATCCACAGAACTAGCAGGGCACCTTTTTGGAAAAAGTTCTTCCGTATTTCCATGGTCTTCTCCTTCTGCTACAAAATTTACTTCTTCAACACGCCTCAATGATGTGGTCGCACCATTCATGTTTAGAAGCGCTACACTGAAAATGATACGGTCAGAAACAGTGTCTCGCGGCGCAGCGTTCCGAACACTGTGTAATCAAATACACCGGTATGCAGGTGTATATAAAATTAATATCATGACGAAAAAAAATACCGGTGTTTGGTATGAACCGATATATCGTGCAGCCCTACTGGTGGTACTGGCAGATAACCAGGATGATGCTTGAAAAAGTGCTTGCTGACTGTAATTGGTCTATCGGTGGCACTAATCACACTCAGCAAAAGGCAGCAGTTGCAATGACTTCACTGTTTGGATGGTGGAGAAGAGCCTTGGGTGGGTGGGCATTTGTCCATGAACCGAAGGGTTAGCAGTTTGATCCCTGAGATGTGTCGTATGCTGAACTTTGACCTGTTGTTGATGTAATTTTCAAATGTTCAATTATCAGAATTTATACAGTATTTATATTATTGCTTATTTATGTTTAATTTATTTCAACTTGTCTGCTCAAACAATCAACTTAAATTCCCCAAACCCCGCCCCAGACTTCGAAACTTTTGCTGCCCACTGCTCCAAGTGTGCTCACTGCTGTCAAAAAGGATTAATTAAGTAACAATACAAAGCCAATGCTGTATGCAATGCCATATAATCCAGAATATGAATCAGATCATCTGTAAAACCTGAGACAGTTTGAGTGAGTTTTGGTATGTTTTATTTCATCTTTGCTCTTAGGCATCAAATGCCATAAGAAATAACTTGATTTTAGGTAACAGGAATTTAATTAATTATGTTTATTATGTATTATCTTTGAGGAGATGGGCCGAAAGCAGTGATCTCTCTCCAAGTGTAAAGAAGAAACATGTGACAGATGTAAGGACTGGAATATAATGACCAATTTATCCAGATTGTCTTGACTGGAAATTATCTAAACCAGTTTAAACAACTCATAATTTAACAAATGTATACTATTATACTATTTCAATCCCCAAAAGAAAATTAACTTCATCAACAGTTAAAGTAACCAACAATATAATACCAAGTATCACATCAGGACATAGTTGTGTTGTTTGAACTGTGTAAGTATGCTGCTGAGTCAGGTAAATAGGTCAGATATACTGTATCACTTGTCTCTATCCACACTGACCCACAGAGAGACGACTCTTTCACTCCACTGACAAAAGTGTTGAGACTCTTTATTTGGCCTGAAATCAGATCAGAGAGAAGAGAGTAATCCCCAAACACTGGTCTGCTCTGTTTCTCAGCTGCATGGAATGAGAATAAAAGTTTCGAACATAGGCTACTTAACGCCCTGCATCAACATGAGCACTTTGACTATGTTTGCAGTGCTGACCAGACACACAGAGTGATATCTGGAAGTAGATCTGGCTTGAAGCATTAAGATTCAAAAGTTAATTTTGATTTTATTTTGAAATTCTGATTGCGAGGTGTAACTAAGTAGTAAGTAGTTTCTGGTCTGGAGAGCTGAATATCTGACCTGTGGAGTCCTAAGCTACATCTGCTGCCGTGGCCTCATCAGTAGGCCCAGTCTTCATGGTCTGGAGTGTAGTGTTGGGTCGTTCACAAATGATTCGTTTGAAAGAATGGATCTTTTCAGTGAACGAACTGTATTGAATCACTTTATGAACTGATTCGTTCTTTTCTCAGATCAGTTGAACAGAGCTCAGCCGCGAGTGCGTGGCCCGCGCATGCACTCTCTGACTCGTGACTCTTCATGGAACTTCGGCCAATGGGGCAGTTAGCCGGCAGATAGAGCTGATTCATTTTGCTCATTTTGCTTTATATTTATTTTCCACTTTCATATTTTTTTGTATTAATTTCAGTGGAACAAAGCATAGACAGTCACAAAGGCTGTGTTTTGTTTATTTGAAAGGCTGTAAACGCACCTCTTAGTATTTGGTCTTAAGCCTATATTGCAGCAAATGGAGGAATATAGTCACTGATTATGGAGAGTGATCTACTGATCTACTGACTCGAGTCAGTTCGCAAACGAATCACTTACTGATTTGTTCTTCAAGTGAACCACCAGTACATGAACGGATCACTTACTGATTCGTTCTTCAAGTGAACCAGTACACTGCAGGTCGCGAGTCAGCCTCTGTGTCATTGCCAACCATTGCTGCCGACACAGAGGCTGAGATGCCGGAAGCCCCGCCAGTTGAAAGAGCTTTCTCGACCAAATGACTTTGGGGAATGAAAGACACATTATTTTACGTTTATAATATGCATTGCCTGCGTTGTACTTTTAATCCCTGTTACGATTTCAATAATGGGGGTGTGGGTGGGGCATGCATAATTTTTATTTTACTAATTATTTCACAGTACACCTAACACATGTATGTAAATGTATGTCTTTTTTCTCCAATGTTTTCCAATGTATGTGCTGTGTATCAGAAGAGTGGATCTCCATAAACTACATCTGCCCCAGTCTTCATGACCTCCTCCAGTTGTCCACTCCTACCTAGATGAACAATTCACCAACCTGCCCATGATTCCTGTTATACTCACAAACTGTCACATAAGATCTTCTATGTGCTATATTACTAGATCCTATGTATTTCCTTCAGCTATATATCAAAATGTGCAGCTCGATTGGGATCGGTGTGCTATTACTTTTCTTTAGGAAATACAAATTTTTCCATTCACTCCAATGCCAAGATTTTCTGAGAAAAGGAGAAGGGACCTTTGTCTTTAACTTGTGAGTGTGTCCAAAATATTTACTCTACAAGGACAAAAAACATATCAAAGTCTTCAGGACGACACGCACGGTCTGCTTGTTTTTCTGATACGAGCTACCGTTTTGTCACAGTAAGCCCAAATGTGAGACCAGTGAAAAGGGGGGAAATCTAGCTCTTTTCTGTGTCCCGGCTCCACGCGCTTCCGTCGTCTTGACGACCACTGTGAGTTGCCACGGCAACCCCTGAGCCGCAGCTCTGGGCCACACCTGAGACCAATTCATTAATCAGTTGTCTCTGCTGTTAATACAGCTGATCCCTGTGTCCCACACATTTATGTTACAACAACACACACCAACACACAGAACATACATACACATACACAAACATTAATCTCTCACACACAGGCTAAATGTAGGCTAATTGTGCTAACTTACAACAACACACACCAACACACTCTACAGTTACACACACATACGCGCGCAAGCACGGCCACCTCACCCACACACACACACACACACACACACACTAAACAAGTAACTTTGTGATTACAATTACACACATACATGCACGCGCAAGCGTGCCCTCCTCACCCTCCTCACACACACACACACACGTAACTTAATGTTATTACAGTTACAGATACACTCAGGAAGAGCAGTAGGATGTTCAAACATGCGTGCGAAAGCACACATTACTCTCTCACACACAGGCTAACTTTGCTAACTGTAAGCTAACTGTGCTAACCGTATGTTAACTGTGCTAAATGTTGGTTAAGTGTGCTAACTGTGCGACATGTGGGTTGACGGAACCTAATGTAGGCTAACTGCGCTAAATGTAGGCTAACTAGCGCGCATTACTCTCTCACACACAGGCTAACTGTGCTAACCGTAAGCTAACTGTGCTAACCGTATGTTAACTGTGCTAAATGTTGGTTAAGTGTGCTAACTGTGCGACATGTGGGTTGACGGAACCTAATGTAGGCTAACTGCGCTAAATGTAGGCTAACTAGCGCGCATTACTCTCTCACACACAGGCTAACTGTGCTAACCGTAAGCTAACTGTGCTAAATGTGAGTTAAGTGTGCTAACTGCATGTTAACTGTGCTAACCACAAGCTAATTGTGCTAAATGAAGCCTTACTGTGCTAATTTCCATGTTGACAGAGATGGTACCCCCGGCATTTGCTCCCGTAGCCCCTTCAAAATTTCCCAGGGGGATTTTTCTAGTCTTGTTTCTCCTGTTCTTCTTTTCTCTCTGTTTCTACCAGGCTGTGATGGGTCCCTCCATATGAGTTGGGTTCTGCTCAAGGGTTTCTTCCTGTTAAAAGGGAGTTTTTCCTTGCCACCGTTGCCCTCAGGCTTGCTGTGGAGGTAGCAGGCTGGTTTTTGTGAAGCGTCTTGAGGCAGTTTGTATTGTTATTGGCACTATATAAATAAAATTGAATTGAATTGAATTGAATTGAATTGAATTGAATTAACAGAATACTAAATATAAAAGCAACAGACTAAATTTGGGGCATCACACAAAATCCCCAGCTTGCATCTGGCCTGGGACCTTTTTTGCCACCTTTTCTAAGACGTCCTACATACAATATATTTGTCTATCCATTTGATAACAAACATGAACAACAAAGTGCCTCAATAGCTTTTAGATAGTTTTGGCAGACATCTGTGTGGTGAGGTATTTATCTATAATTGTATAATAATGGTTCAGGGTAGTCCAATAACTGTTCTTTTGCCTTGGTGATGCACTCATATCACTTTGCAAATGTCACAATGGTGGGTAAATAAACCTGATGTGGTTACAAATGTAATAACCTGCTGGTGACAATAGTCTGTGGTGTCTTTAAGCGACAGTCAGGAGAGGTGATGATCAAGGGAATCACAGGGAGGTTTTCCAGTCCAGTGGCTGACACTGCCACGTCGCCTCATCCTAGCACTCTCTCTAATGCCAAGGGTGATTTCCCCTGCAAAAGTTGCACACATTCACACACACATAAGACATATAAAATCAAACAGTTCATTACATGCAAATCCACCCATGTTGTGTATATTTTAATCTGTCCTTGCCCATTGCTGTATGTAGGTAAAACCACAAGGGCCTTACGAACAACATTAATTGAACATATGAGTGCAATTAGGAGAGCTGATGGAATGTCATCTGTTGCCCGACATTATCAGTCTGCAGGGCACTCCGTTGCTGACATGAGATTTCTGGGTGAGGAAAGGATCTTGCCTAAAAGGAGAGACAGGGACTTGGATAAAACATTGCTTCAGAGAGAATGTTTTTGGATTTCTGTACTGGATAGCCTTTGTCCAAAAGGGATGAATGAGGACCTAAATCTAACATGCTTTTTGTAAACTTTTATCTCATTAACTCTTTTAAATGAATGTCTACAAGTGTAACAAAAACAAATGCATTTCTACCTGTTGTCTGGGTCTGACCTAAAGCCCCTCCCACCATACATGTCTCTTGATTGCCCTTAACCCCTCTGGGTATTTGTTGCATGTCTGTAGTTGATTCACTGCGAGCATTGAGAATAGCCGGATGGCTGAAACGTCTGCTCTTGCTCCCAAAATTAAATGAGAAACTCCTTTGGGATCACTTTAACTCATTTCTTTCAGTGTGAGAACTACTCCTCTCTGTCACTTCCATGGCCACAGGTCTATAAAGTCAAGCACCAAGGGATGCAGACTGCTTCTATAAATATTGTGAAAGAATGGGTCACTCTCAGAAGTAGTGCTTTTTGAGGTACTGTGATGGGAATCACTGGCATAGAGAGCTTCATAGAATGGGTCTCTATGGCTGATCAGCTACATCCAAACCACACAACACCAAGTACAATACAAAACATCGGATGCAGTGGTGTAAAGCACACCGCCACTGGACTTTAGAGCAGTGGAAATGCATTTTGACTTGATTTGGGTGGATTATGATTATTGGTCTGCTTTTTAAAATGTAAGTGTTAATAGTTTATTCTCATCAATTAACAAAATGCAGTGAATGAACAGAAGAGAAATCAATATCAATATTTGGCAAATGGTCTTGCTCTTATATAGCAATTTTCTACCTACTCAAAGTGCTTTTACAGTCAGGCTGTCCGGACGACATACATCAATGGATTGTATCGATACTAGGAAGTAACGCATTGGATTAAGCACATCAGAGGATCCTTTTAGAGTATTTACTTGAGAAACACTGAGAGAAACACTTGAGAAACAGGACAAACTAAATTTACAAATTAGTTTTATATACCGAAAACACCCTTATAGATATATGCGTTAGCTTCCGGCTAACATCAGTGGCAAAATTAATGTATATGCTAATGCTAACATTTGCCTTCACACCTCCTTGCCTCTCCCCCTCGTCCTACCAGAGACACACAGTGACCTCAGCAAAAAGAAAACAACTCGATGAAATGTCGGATAATTTAATGTGCAGCGTCGGTCATCACCATCATATGATATTGTCAACAGACCAGTGTGTAGTGAGAACGTCAGTGCTCAAAAGAGGAGATAATAAATAGAAACAGACATGTGGTGTGAAACTTCTGGGCCATAATAACCTTGTTCTTTATTGATAAACCGAGCGCCGTCCAGCAGATCGAGAAACTTGAGGATGTTTAAAAAGTGACCCTAAAGAATAGATACTGAGCAAGATAGTTATCTGTTGGCAGCCCGCCACTCCTAAATGAATGTAGAGGAAACACTGAGTACATATTTATATCAGTCACACTGGTTTAATTTTTGGTTAAAAAGTTACTGAATAACTGATTTCACGAATCGTGAATCGAATTGTTTCCCCACAGAAACACATCCACCCAATTGCTCACACAAGCACAAACACATTCACTCACCAGTGTCAGTTACACTGGGAGCAACTGGGGGTTCACTGTCTTGCTCAAGGACACTTTGGCATATGGCACACTCGGGGGATCAAACTGCTAACCCTTCGGTTTGTGGACAACCCACTCTACCTACTGGGCCACAGTAGCGTGATCACATTTGAAGGAACTCCACTGGTAGGTTGTTCCAAACTTCTTGGAGAACTAACCACAGATCTTCTGTGAATGTAGCCTTCCTGAAATCCTTCTGTCCCTTCATGAAATCCCAGACACACTCGATGATGTTATGATCGGGGCTCTGTGGGGCCCATATGATCATTTCCAGGACTTCTTGTCCTTCTTTACTTTGAAGATAGTTCTTAATGGCCTTGGCTGTATGTTTGGGGTCATTGACTTGCTGCAGAATAAATTTGGGGCCAATCATATGCATCCCTGATGGTATTTACTGTATGTGCCTGTATTTCAGCATTGAGGCCACCATTAATCCTAACCAAATCCCCAACTCCATTTGCAGAAATGCAGGCCCAAATTTGCAAGGAACCTTTGACATGCATCACTGTTGCCTTCAGAAACTCATTATTACAAGGCTGGCCAGCCCTTCGGTGGGACTATCAAGGACTACCGAAAGGACTACCAGATTTTTAATCACAACAAACGCCACAATGCCAGATAAAATTAAAACAAGATTTATTACAGGCAACCTCCAATGGTAACAAGAGTTACAAATGGGCACATCCAGTGATAGCCAAAGTCTCCACATGTCTCTAAATGTAAAATATTGAGGTTATATTTCTGGTTGTTAGTGATATGCATGTCAGTGAAAAAGTAAGGAAAGTAGCTGTTACTGTCACGTGTTTGAGTTTTAATTAATTTTTGATAATCCCCTGACTGTTACTGTCTCCATATGCATATGTGTTCTGTGGAGTGACAAATCACGCTTCTCCATGTGGCAACCTGATGGACGAATCTGGGTTTGGCGGTTGCCAGGAGAATGCTACTTGTCTGACTGCATTGTGCCAAGTGTGAAGGAGGGAGGATTATGGTGGGGTTGTTTTTAAAGAGCTGGACTTTGAACCCCTTAGTTCCAATGAAAAGGACTCTGAATGCTTCAGATTAGTGGATTTCAAAACACAGGATTAGATGTTGATTTTCTTTGCATCACCAGTAGTGCTACTCTGGTTCATGGGGTGTTTTGGCCTTTCACACTATACACCCTCATCAGAGGGCTACAGGGTGATCAGCCCTGATTCTACATCCCGTGCCATGAGAATCACCCTTTTGTTGTGCACATCTCAAAGTACTATACATGGCAGGGGTGTCCTGTTCCTTGAGTCAAGCCTGATTGCATACCTTTTGGTCTGTTACTTGGCGACCCAGCAGAGATCCTTCCACTTCATCCAGAGCCAATGACTGCTTCTCTCTGCTGCCTCTGATGGAACTTTGATGGCAATGCAATTACTCTGGCACCTGACTCCCAGGGCAGGTTATTAATTGTTGCCACAAACCCTCTGCACCCAACCTCCACTGGGAAGACTTTTGTGTCCCAGCCACACTGTTTTGCTTCAGCAGCCAACTCAGCATAGCACTGATGTTTTTTACTGATATGCCTCCTCTATGGAATTTTCCCAGGGTACAGTAAGTTCGATGGTGTAAACCTTCTTTAGAGAAGGGGAGCAGATCAGGTCTGAAGGTGCTAGTGCTAGCAGTTACCAGTCACGGGCTGAGCACAGCTGGCTTCTCTCCGATAGTATGGAGCTGCTCCTGGTTGCCCCTTTCTGTTCCAACATGACTGCACCAATGCACAAAGCAAGGTCCTGCACAGACTGGCCTGCACAGAGTGTTGGGAAGCTGACCGGAGCGGCATACTGTAAGTAGGAGGCAGACTCAAGGCCGTTTGTTTAGAAAAAAAATCACCAGGTGTTTATTTACAGGTGCTTCCAGCTTTGTTTTGTATAAACAAAAGTATATACAACAGAAAAAAAAAAGGTAACTGAACAGTTAACCGAGTTGAACTAAAGAAACCTCAACTTATAACAAACGCAAGATTCTACTTAAATCATGTGTAAATTGCTACACCTGATAAGCACACTGTATTCTCTCCGACCGACAAAGGCCTCTGCTTAAATACCCTCTCCTCCTCGTAACCCAGCCTCCCTGGCTGTACCACTATGGGAGGAGAGTCCACTGGCTCCTAATAAAACCATTAACAAAGCTAATCTCATACCTAACTACAGTAAAACACCTTTACCTACATTACTGATGATCCATATTTAACCATTTCTTCATTTAACAACAAATAAACCTAAATAATACTTTTTGGTAATTTCCCTTACCCTTACCCATTTGGACTAGTCCAATGACCTGCCCCCAATCATGTCACCTGAGTATAAAAGTAGGAAATATGGCCGCACTCCCTCCTTTGACTCTGGCCACATGGTGAGTATGGTAAGTAACACAAATGAATATCTACATAACTTATTTTAACAAGAAGTAAATCAATAAACTTTAACTAAATCTAACAATATGTGGAAGTGTTTATTTTAACCAAGATGTTGCGCTACCAAATATAACCAAACATAATACAAAACACAAACAAACCCGGGATAGTCTATCTGCAAAATGGTGATTGCTGTTGGCAACATAACTGAAACAAACAAGTATGGTTAAACTAAAGATGGTAATAATGAGACAAATGGTCCTTCTCCACCGTTGAATACCTCATTTCCCTTGGAAACAGTTTCCGACTGATATACTGTACAGGCAACAGATCTTCAGCTTCCCCTTGAAGTAAGACAGTCCCAAGTCCTACTCCAGAAGCATCTTTCTGTACAGTAAAAGGAAGAGTGAAATCTGGACACTGCAACACAGGTTTCTCACAAAGACAGTTTTTCAAGTCCTTAAAAGCATCTTCGCTCTCTTGAGTCCATTTTAGCTTTACTGGGCTGGATTTGCGAGTCATATCAGTTAACACAGCAGATCTTTTTGCAAAGTCAGGTATTAATCTGCGATACCAGCCGACTAACCCCAAAAATGACCTCAGTGTCTTCTTGGTGTTAGGTAATAGTGAAGCTGCAATTGCCTCCACCTTACCTACCTGGGGTCGGATACCACCACCTCCGATCACATACCCAAGGTACTGAACCTCAGGCTTTTGCAATGTGACATTTCTTTCCATTAATGACCAAACCAGCACTCTGGATACGTTGAAAGACGTCAGCAAGATGTTGTATATGCTCCTCCCAGGTCTCGCTGTAGATAACGATGTCATCAATGTAGGCTGCTGCGTAGTCCTCTGCACCTCGCAAAACCTCGTCCACCAGTCTCTGGAATGTTGCTGGTGCTCCATGCAAACCAAAAGGCATCATTCTAAACCTGAATAAGCCCCTCGGTACTCTAAACGTTGTTAAGTCCTTCGATGCCTCTGTCAAGGGTACTTGCCAGTAACCTTTGCAGAGGTCAAGGGTTGTCAGAAAGTTGGCATGTCCCAAGCGCTCAATCAGCTCATCCACCCTCGGCATTGGATACGGATCAAAAGCCGAAACTGCATTCAATTTTGAAAAGTTGACACAAAATCTCAGTTTTGGGTCGTCTTTCTTTGGCACCAACACCATGGGGCTGCACCACTCACTACGTGAGGGCTCGATAATTCCCATAGCCAGCATATCCTCCACTTCCTGCTTCAATTCAGGAACAAGTTTGGCTGGAATGCGACAAGTAGTGTCTCTGATGGGTTGCTGCTCGGCTGCATGCAGACGGATGTGATGTTTGATGAGGTGTGTACAACCTGGTTTCACACTGAACAGTTCTTTTGTCATGTATTTCTGAAGCACCTGGAACTTCTCTGCTGGCAGGTGACTCAACTCAGGATACACTGGTCTATCCATTGCAGAGGGAAAATACTGCTCTTGAAGCTCCTCCTCAACAAGTGCACGTGCCCACAGGGTCCTAGAATGTTCTGGCTGGTCCACCCAGTCTTTCAAAAGATTTACATGAAAGATCTGATGTTTCTTCCGGCGATCTGGTAAAAACAGTTCATATGTGACCGGTCCAGTCTTTTTGGTGATCTTGTATGGTCCCTGCCACTTGGCCAGGAGACTGTCTGATGTTGGGAGCAACAGGAGAACTTTCTGGCCCTCCTGAAACACTCTTCTCCGTGAAGACTTGTCATAGCTCTGCTTCTGCCTCTGCTGTGCCTGTGCCAGATTGTCATTGGCGAGCTCTTGGAACTGGTCAAGCTTGTCTCTCATTTTCAGAACATATGAGAGTTCACTGCACTGTTGCTGTGGTGCGGGTCCCTCCCAGGCTTCCTTCAAGACATCAATTGGACCCCTCACTGAATGTCCATACAGTAGTTGGAAAGGTCAAAATCCAGTTGATGCCTGTGGGACTTCCCTGTATGCAAACAATAAGAATGGAAGCCACTGGTCCGAGTCTGTCCCAGAGTCATTCACAAACTTCCTCAGCATGGACTTGAGGGTCTTGTTAAAGCGCTCAACCAGACCATCTGTTTGTGGATGGTAGGGACTGGTCTTCACCCCTTGAATGCCCAGCATGCTGTAGACCTGTTTCAGCAGGCTTGAGGTGAAGTTCGTACCTTGATCAGTGATAATCTCTCTTGGAATTCCCACTCTAGAGAACAGCTGGATGAGGCAGTTGATGATCTGGCGAGCTTTGATCTTCTTCAGTGGAAAGGCTTCAGGGTATCTTGTGGCGTAGTCACAAACTACCAGTATGTACCTATGGCCTGCACTACTTCTTTCGAGGGGGCCTACAATGTCCATGGCAATACGGGAAAAGGGTGTTTCAATGATGGGCATGTTAATAAGGGGGGCCCTATCTCCCTTCTTGCCTGGTGCTGTTAACTGACATTGCGGACATGACTGGCAATGTTTAAGTGTGTCAGCATATTGAAGAGGCCAGTAAAACCAGGGAACCATCCTAGCAAATGTTTTTGCCTGCCCTAAATGTCCTGCCCAAGGGATAGCATGACTCAGATTTAAAATTGATGACCTCAAACTCTCGAGAATGACTAATTGGTCACCAATCTGGCTACGGCGATACATCAAGTCTCCCTTAACCACATATGCTTCCTTTCCTCTGTCTATTACCTGCATGGACTCTGGTACACATTTAGCAAACAGATTTGACAGAATAGGGTCCTCTCTCTGTAGCCTAGCCACATCACTAGGAATGAACATGAGATCAGGCTCTGAAGGCTTGGTCACCTCCTCCACTAGTGACGTCCCCCTTATTCTGTCCTGTCTTCTCTGCCTCCTAGTCTTCCTCTCTCTGAGCCGTCTGGTTTGGGTGAAGCTAGGTGCTTCCTCATTAGCAAAAGGTAGCTCCTCCCACTCTGAAACTGAGCTAAGCTGATCCTGCTTGTTTTTTGACCATGTCACTGCTAGTAGACTTGAACTATTGCTAATAGCCCCGGCCTCACAAGACTGCTTAGCTATCAGGTCAGCAAGGATGGGTAGATCACAACCTAAAACAACCTGATAGGGTAGTTGTTAAAATACCCCAACAGAAAGCAAGTAGTTTTGAGCTCCAACTTGTATCATTACCTCAGCTATGGGGTACCCTACCTTATCACCATGCACACAGACCACATCAACTGTCCCTCCACAAAATGTAGTGTCACTAGGGAGACTATCCTGTCTAACCAGGGTGCGATTACTCCCCGAGTCAAGCAGAGCTACACAGGGCCTATCTGCAATCAGCACACCAATTGTCAACTCCTCAAGACAACATTCTGTGGCGTTACCTTTTACCTCACTACCAGGTAACTGAGGTGTGAAACACATGTAGTTATTACTGATATTAAGCTTAGGACACTTGGCTTTAAAATGCCCTGTCTGACCAAAAAAATGACATGCTAAATGGGATTTGTTTCTCGGCTCAAATCTAGTTGAATTAGAGGGTGAGAAGAGTCTGTCTAGAGTTCTTAAATCTAGAGTCATTCAAGCCAGCAGGTTTACTAGTGGGTGTGGGTGGGTGGGACTTAACTCTGATGTACTCTCTGGATGGACGGCGTGCAGCCAAAAAAGCTTCTGCCATCTCTGCTGCTTCCTTTGAAGTATCTGGGTTTCGTTCCTTTATCCAGGTGCGCAGTTCAGGGTTCAGGGCTTTAAGAAATTGCTCCATTATGATTGCATTGTCCTTGAGGCGCACCTGCAGCTCTTTTGGGGTCTCGTCTTCTCCTGGTACGCTGGAACGGAACCTTAGTCGATAGGTTTCTGCACTTATCTCAAACTTCTTCAGAACAGCAGATTTTACTTTAGCATAGTCCATTGTATCGTCTATGTCCATAGCTATATAAGCAGCACGAGCTCTGCCAGTCAATAGTGGGACTAAGTGCAGTGCCCACTCATCTTGAGGCCACTGACAGGCATGAGCAATCCTTTCAAAGGTAATGAGATAGTGCTCAATGTCCTCACCTTCATTGTAGGGCTGCATTTTAGGACTTTTCCAGCCAGGAAACCTCACCACACTAGACATCTGTCCTTCATCTGCTGGCCGCGACGAGACAGTCTCAGACCTGAGTTGGACTGCTGGAATGTTAGCTGGCCCGGCTGGCAGTTCTCTGGAAGTGGTGGATGTGGCTGCAAGCCCTTCCAGTGTCTGCTGACGATCATGATGATCCTGATGTACCTCATGTTGCAGCTGAGCAAACTGGTGCTGTATTCTTTTCCACCGCTCCTCCTGTCGCTTGTGGTCCTGATCTGCCCTGATGTCCCGATCAGCCTGCTGTTGCATCAGGCCTCGCAGGAGATTTGAGAGTTCAGCCACACTGTCTTGCGTCGGTTGACCACCTGCTGCCCCTTGCTGGTCACGGCCATCCTGCAACTCTTCTGGTGGACGCTCATTTGTCAGTTTCTTTAGTCGAGTCGACATTTTCTTCACTACCTCCTACTGGCCTGGATCCCACCACTGCCACCAAATGTTGGGAAGCTGACCGGGGCGGCATAAGTAGGAGGCAGACTCAAGGCCGTTTGTTTAGAAAAAAATCACCAGGTGTTTATTTACAGGTGCTTCCAGCTTTGTTTTGTATAAACAAAAGTATATACAACAGAAAAAAAAAAGTAACTGAACAGTTAACCGAGTTGAACTAACGAAACCTCAACTTATAACAAACACAAGATTCTACTTAAATCATGTGTAAATTGCTACACCTGATAAGCACACTGTATTCTCTCCGACCGACAAAGGCCTCTGCTTAAATACCCTCTCCTCCTCGTAACCCAGCCTCCCTGGCTGTACCACTATGGGAGGAGAGTCCACTGGCTCCTAATAAAACCATTACCAAGGCTAATCTCATACCTAACTACAGTAAAACACCTTTACCTACATTACTGATGATCCATATTTAACCATGTCTTCATTTAACAACAAATAAACCTAAATAATACTTTTTGGTAATTTCCCTTACCCTTACCCATTTGGACTAGTCCAATGACCTGCCCCCAATCATGTCACCTGAGTATAAAAGTAGGAAATATGGCCGCACTCCCTCCTTTGACTCTGGCCACATGGTGAGTATGGTAAGTAACACAAATGAATATCTACATAACTTATTTTAACAAGAAGTAAATCAATAAACTTTAACTAAATCTAACAATATGTGGAAGTGTTTATTTTAACCAAGATGTTGCGCTACCAAATATAACCAAACATAATACAAAACACAAACAAACCCGGGATAGTCTATCTGCAAAATGGTGATTGCTGTTGGCAACATAACTGAAACAAACAAGTATGGTTAAACTAAAGATGGTAATAATGAGACAAATGGTCTGACCCACTTTGTCACACAGAGTCCTGACCTAAACCTATTAGAACAACTTTGCGATTAATTAAAGCAAAGACTGCGAGTCAGACCTACTCATCCAACATCAGTGTCTGACCAAAAATGGTCAAAATTTCCCATAAACACACCTCTCTGGCAGGGAAGGAACCAGAGCTTGTGGAAGAGGTGGAGCATTATCGACTAGATATAGTTGGCCTCACCTCGACACATAGCGTCGGCTCCGGAACCCAAGGCCTTGAGAGGGGTTGGACCTTCTTCTTTGCTGGAGTGGGCTTTTTCTTTACCCAGATGTTTTAGCCAACTATAGGCCAATTTCCAACCTTCCTTTTATTTTTAAAGTTTTAGAAAGGGTTGTTGTCAATCAGTTGGTTGATCATTTAATCAGGAATGGTTTCTTTGAAGAGTTTCAGTCAGGATTTAGAGCTCATCATAGTACAGAAACGGCTCTGGTTAAAGTTACCAATGATCTCCTCATGGCTTCAGATGATGGACTTGTCTCTATACTTGTCCTGCTAGATCTCAGTGCTGCATTTGACACTACTGATCACAGTATTCTACTACAGAGACTTGAAAATGTGATCAAGATTACAGGAACTGCACTAGACTGGTTTGAATCATATCTGTCAGACAGATTCCAGTTTGTCCATGTTAACAACAATTCTTCTATATATACCAAAGTGAACTATGGAGTTCCTCAGGGTTCTGTGCTAGGACCAATATTATGACCAATATTATTCACATTATACATGCTTCCCTTAGGCAATATTATTAGAAAGCACAGCATAAACTTCCATTGCTATGCAGATGATACCACGCTATATTTATCCATGAAACCAGATGAAACTAATCAGCTGGTTAAACTCCAAGCATGCCTTGAAGACATAAAGGCTTGGATGACCTGTAATTTTCTACTTTTAAACTCAGACAAAACAGAAGTCATTGTATTTGGCCTTAAACACGTGAGAGATTCGTTATCTAATCACCTGGTTTTGTTGGATGGCATTGTCTTGGCCTTGGTACTACTGTCAACAACCTTGGTGTTATATTTGACCAGGATATGTCCTTTAATTCTCACATAAAGCAGGTGATCAGGACTGCTTTCTTTCACCTTCGTAATATCATCAAAATTAGGAACATCCTTTCTCAGAGTGATGCGGAAAAACTAGTTCATGCATTTGTGTCTTCCAGGCTGGATTATTGTAAGCCACCACTGTCTGGCTGTCCAAATAGCTCTTTAAAAAGGCTCTAATTGATTCAAAATGCTGCAGCAAGAGCACTGACAGGAATTAGCAAAAGAGATCATATTAGTCCAGTATTAGCTTCTCTTCATTAGCTCCCTTTAAAATCTAGAATTGAATTTAAAAGCCTCCTCCTAACATAAGGTCTAGCTCCATCATATCCTTCCTAGAGTTTCTAAAAGTGGAATGGGAGGTAGAGCCTTCAGCTATCAGGCTCCTCTCCTGTGGAACCAGCTCCCAGTTTGGGTCCGAGAGGCAGACACCATCTCTACGTTTAAGGTCAGGCTTAAGACTTTCCTTTTTGACAAAGCTTATAGTAAGGGCTGGCTTAACCATCCCTTAGTTATGCTGCTATAGGCCTAGGCTGCAGAGGGACAATGCACTGAGGACATGTCCTCTCCTCTTTCTTCTCTGGCTCCTGTCCTCTAATATCTTATAATTTTATTTATTTTCTATTATTATTTTCTATTATCTTCTTTTCTCTCTGTCCTCTCTGTTTCTAAACGGCTGTCCTTCTGCAGATGGGTCCCTCCATATGAACTGGGTTCTGCTCAAGGTTTCTTCCTGTTAAAAGGGAGTTTTTCCTTACCACCGTCGCCCTCAGGCTTGCTCTGGAGGTTGCAGGGGAGTTCCTAAAATAACTGTTGGGACAATGGAAATCCACAGATAAAGTCATGCCCTCCTTGTGTAGAACATTGTTTTTGCTCTTACTGCCACACATTCATGCTTGAGAAAGAGAAAGAGCTACAGTATTCTACCAGGCCTGTAAAATATTGAGGTTATATTTCTGGTTGTTAGTGATATGCATGTCAGTGAAAAAGTAAGGAAAGTAGCTGTTACTGTCACGTGTTTGAGTTTTAATTAACTTTTTGATAATCCCCTGACTGTTATCGCCATGTATTTCAGTTGCTGTATGGGCCAGTTACAAATACTTGAGCAGGTAGATGATGTTGCAGCTAGCCTTATTCTACAAAAAACTACTCTCATAGTGTAGGCCACCGTATTGTGTGGTTAAACTAGTGTATTGTTGACCCTTGACGTCACCAGTCATGCGACTGAAGCCCACCTTGGTACAGTGCATAGATACTTCGCTACATGAGGTACCGTGCAAAAAACAGTTACCCGAGGCTTCAGTGACACAGTGCTTTACTAGGGGACAATAAAATGCAGCACAATCGAGACGTCTTTTATTGGTTCATGCTTGTATGGGTCTTGATTTTGCACGCATTGCATACATTCTTGTTCGACTACACTAGACAACAATGTGGTTTAAAGCTGATAAAAAAAAAACTAAACAAAAAACAAACAAAAAAACAATGGATTTGTGAAATATTGCATTAAGAATCACTCTTGGGTCTTCAAGTGCAATTTCTTTTAGTACAGTTACAAAATACTAAACAAATCCTAAAAAAAGTCATTAAAAACTTACAATTGATTGGATCCATAAAAATACATTTTGAGTATTGGGTCATTTTGGTACCACTAATGAAGGCCTTTTTATTAAGACACATTTTTCTGTTGATGTGCTTTGTGTCTCTATAAAGCCAGTACATCTGAAAGTTTTTCAGAGACAAAAATGGATAACGCAGGAAACACGCCTGAAGATACAGATTCTCAGTGCTAGCTTCTTAGACGGCACTTTGAGGTTCAGGTCTTTGGGAGAGAGCCACACTCTCTGGTCGGGCTGGTAGTCAGGCGTGGGTCTCCTTCTGCGGTCGGCAGCTCTTTTCACCCGATTCCCTTGTCTGATGAGCACCGGGAACAGGAACTTCTGACTCATTGTCTGCAAAAAGAGAGGGCTCGTAGCCAAACACACATTTAAAAGGGGTGAAACCTGTGGCAGATGTGGGGAGTGTATTGTGTGCATACTCCACCCAGGCCAGGTGTTTGCACCATGTAGTGGGACACCGGAGGCTGGTTGAGCCGCTCGGCCATTAGCCTCTGGATGGTATTCCAACGTCAGGCTAACTTTGGCTATGATGAGCTTACAGAACTACTTCCAGAATCTGGAAACAAACTGGGGCCCACGGTCGAAAACAATGTCTCTTGGAAAACCATGAATCTTAAATATGTGATTGAGCATGATTTCTGCTGTTTCTTTGGCTGAAGGGAGTTTAGGCAGGGCACTAAATGTAACCATCTTGGAAAATCGATCATGTTACCTTGAAATGTCTTAAGGCCGTGGGGGGATGGGAAGCAGGTGGAGCAGTCCCATGCAAGATTCGGTGTAGGATTTTTTGCGGGCGCAGACCAAGCAAGCCTTGACGTACTCCCGGATCTCCGGCTGCATACATGGCCACCAGAACCTCTGGGAGATGGCAAACATAGTCCACCTGATTCCCGGATGAAAGAAAAGTGGCGAGCTGTGAGCCCAGTTGATCACCTGTGATCACAGATTAGCCGGGATATACAGCTTATTTTCAGGGCACCCACTAAGTGGCGGGGCTACACCGTTGGCCAGCTTAACTGCTTTTTCTATTTGCCAAGTTACTGCTCTAACCACACAGAACAGTGGGAGGAGGGGTTCAGGCTCCTTAGCTACAGGCTCAAGGTCAAGGAGACATGACAGGACGTCTGGCTTGATGTCCGGCTTGATGATATTAAGTCGCTTAGGTTGACGTATGTACTCCAAGTTCCGTCCACACTAGAAACGGCTGGCTGGCCCACTCTAACCAATGACACCACTCTTCTAAAGCCACCTTGACTGCAAGCAGTTCCCTGTTTCTGACATCATAATTTCGTTCAGCTTTAGACAGCCACCGGGACAAATAACAAATAATCACATGGGTGCATCTTACCGTCCTGCTGCAATCTCTGAGAAAGGACGACCCCGATCCCTTCGTTGGAGGTGTCCACCTCCACCACGAATTGCCGCTGTTGGTCCGGCACGGAGAGGATCGGAACGGTGGTGAAGTGGCGTTTAAGCTCCTGAAAAGCTGACTCTGCGTCAGGAGACCAAAGAAAACGCACCTTGGAAGATGTTAATGCATGCAGCGAGGCAGCTATAGCACTGAAGCCCCTGATGAACCGCCTATAGAAGTTAGCAAATCCAAGGAAATGCTGAAGCTTCTTGTGGCTATCGGGTGTGGGCCAATCAGCGACAGCACTTATCTTAGCATTAAACTGTGAGTGGTACAATTGACCACCCCATCTTCTTTTAAGATAATTATTGGAATCAGATTTTAGATGAGTTTCCTGTATGAATGCAGTATCTGCCCTCGGTTGTTGGAGATATGAAAGTATTTTCTGTCTCTTCACTGAGTTATTTAAACCTTTTGCATTAAGAGACAAGCATTATATGCAAAGCGAATGAGATATATTAACGCTAGACACCACTGTAATTGACGTTTAAAATGGTTATGAAATGTTTTAAGAGCCTTATGAAGCCATATTGAGATGAAATCATGGTGAGGGGAGAAGGGCATAAAGTACATTGAGGATGGGGGGAACAACGAAACACACACAGACACACACATGCGCGCGCACAAACACACGCACACACACACACACACACACACACACGAAGGGCTGTGTGGCTTAAACTCTATACTACTCTGTTAACACAGCTAATTTGAAGGTTAAGTGCAAAACTCAAAAACACTGATAGTGCCTGACATATTCAAATAATAGCCTAAGTGAAGGCTATGGGCAGCAAGAATGCCAATTAGTCTTGAACTCAGAAGATATGACTTAGCCTGCACCATAGGGCCCAAACCATGGGGCTATGATGTCTAAACAAAACAAAACGGAAGAACAGCATGTTTCGGGCATCAATAAAGAAAACAAAATGCACTGACCAATGTGGACATATTGACCGACAGTGACAGGAAAACAAACGTGTCACAACAAAACAACTAGTCCAAATCTAAATGATTGTTTTTGCTCTTGTTGTTTTCTATTCGGTCCACCAGGGCCTTTAACGTTACATCCCATTAGTCAAAATGATAATAATACAAAAAACAAAGTAAAAAGGAATGACCATTTAAATTACAGTAGGTTAAGATTAGAGTTCACGTATAACAGGGTCCATTTAGACACCACTCACCCGCACAGTATGGCCTAACTGCTTTATGATTCTTCCTGCGAGCTGGAGTCTCCCAGACCCTGTTTGCCTATACGTCTGTTCACTAACCAGGCTGCCTCCTCGGGAATGAGAAAAGTATGCCTCTGCCTGTCCTTGTCGGTAACCTGGAGCTTGGCAGCGAACAGCATTCTATAGCTCAGTCCTGCGTTCTTCAGCTGTGTTTTCTTCCTGGAGATTTCAGCGCAGGAAAAAGTGAATCACAGAACCTCCAAATGAGACAGAGCTAGCTTCTCTTGCTAGCTTCAGGGGGCGCTCCTTGGTTTGAAAGGGGTGAATTTGCACGATGAGGGGACATGGTCTGGAGTCAGCTGGATTCTTCTTTGACCAATGAGCTCTGTCAGCGATAGTAAGGTAGGAAAAGCTTCCACACTAAATGTTTCTCTCAGCAGAATGTCGATGAAAGTTGTAGGATGCTGGCCCTCAATGTTTTCAGGGAGTCCTGTGATGCGAATATTATTACGCCTGGATTGGTTCTCCAGATCATCCAGTTTCACTCTTAGGTCTTCATTGTTCTTAAGTAGTGTAGCACATGTGGATTTGAGCTTTTCAGTTTTTATGAGTATTAGCCGAGGTTTTCAACTGCTGGATGGCTTTGTGGTGTTGCTCGATAATGGCTCAGTCAGGTGAGAGTTGAGCAGCAAGTTTGGCTATGATTTATTTTGCCTTTCTTTTATGGTGTGGCGCTAAGGATTCATGTGAGTGTCAACGGGTGCTGAGTTTTCAGTGTATAGTAGTGCTCTGGGACATGGCTGTGGTCGGGGGAGTTGGCATCATATGGTCGCTTTTTTCTGTACCAGCTGTAGTCAGTGGGTAAGTACCCGCCACGGGGAGTGGAGTCAGGTGAGAATTGGGCAGGCAGTTTAGATAGTGGGGTTGTGCACTTGTGTGTGGGCACTATGTTGATGCTTGCATTGTTATTTTTAACTGGTTGTTGTTGATTTATCTATGGTCAGGTTATGGCAGATATACTTGTTGTTTGTTAATGCTCCGTCGAAGGAGTTTATGGATGACTGTTGAAGATAGCAGAGCATTATAAAGTCAATATGCCTGATAATCGACTGAAGGGTAACATCAAAAGTATTTTAATTGTTTAATTGTGTTGAGTTTAATTGAAACAGGGATTTTGTTTGTGGGTCAGGAGCGACTTGAGCAATGGTTAATGTTGCTGATATGCCGCTGCAGTTGCCAGCTGGTGGGTTAACATTTGAACAGCAAAAAGAGTTGCTTATGTTACAGCTGGAACACAATAAAATGAAATATACCACAGAAGAGGAAAAGGAGCTGGCAGTTGAAAGACCGCGCTTACAGACTGTACAGGCAAAATTGTCATGGCAGCAGTACAGACTTGATTTAATTAAAACTTAATTAAATTGTTTGCTCGCAGGGCTGGAGAGGGGGAGAGTTTTTCTGGTTCTGTATCTGCTGAGGGGTGTTTTGACATCATAGGTAACCTGAGGTTGTTGCCAAAATTCAATGAGAAGGATCCTGAGACTTTTTTTGCTTTGTTTGAGCATGTGACTGACACAGTGAGGTGGCCGGAGTCTGCTCGTACATTAATGCTGCAGTGCTGGAAAAGCACAAGAGGACATATCTCCCTAAAGACAGTCTTGTGTTGCCGGGACGTGAGTTGCTAGCTGTTAGCATGCGGCCGTATCATCTGCCGAGGGAGTTCAGTTATGTGCTCGCTATCTGTGTTCACATTCCTCTGAGAGTGGACAAAGCCAAGCCTGTGAGAAGATCCACTCAGTCACAGCGAGGCTGCAGTAACAGCGCCCTGAGGCATTTATGATCATTTCTGGTAACTTTAACCATGCTACTTTGGACCCTACTTTGGCTGTTCCCGTCGCCCACGTTCCCGAGGAGCCGTTTGCTCCAGTCGCCCACGTTCCCGAGGAGCCGTTTGCTCCAGCAGTCCATGTCCCTGATCCTGAGGAGCCGTTGGCTCCGGCAGACCACGTCCCTGAGCCGGTTGTCGCATCTGCAGCCCACGCCCACGTTCCTGATCCTGAGCCGGTCGCCGCACCGTCAGTCCACGCCTGCGTTCCTGAGCCCGTCGCAGCACCAGCGGTCCTCGCCTGCGTTCCTGAGCGGCCCACCACGTTTTGCCGGCCTCCCGGCCGTCCGCCAGAAGGCCAGCAAAACTCCACACACTCACATGGACACCAATGATCATACTGACTAACACACACTCGTATTTTGTTCTATTGTGTTTCTTTATTTTAATTACATTTTTTGCATTCAAGTTGTCACTGGATCTCTTCATGTTTGTCAGATATTTTCTTAGCAGTTCATCATTTGGGGCGATTTTCTTGATGTACTCTTGGATTAACAATGTTTCAACCTGGACTGTGGCCTCGATGCGAACTAGTCCTTGGCCTACCTCTTTACGCTTAGTTCACAGTCTGAGAGAGATCTCTTCATGTTTGTCATTGCCTTTAAGCCAGATCATGACACAATAGATTTTGTAATTTAATATGTATGTATATATAATAAACAAGACATATCTATAGGATAGGACCCGCGTCTCATTATCACAAGACCATTGTTTTTTTCAATATACCAAGCCCCACACCTACTGCTTTGCTGCTGTGGACCCTTTATTTAACATACATACTCCACTCTATGAAACTTTGTTTATTTACACCAATGTGTATATTAAAGTGCATATATCAACTATTTTTATTTGCTCTCAGCATCATAGTTTAATAGTGTTATAGGACCTTTGCTCACCAAACAGTGTTGCATTTAGTACCAGTATAAATAGCTGTTAAGGGGATTTCACTACTGATATTGTAATACTGAATACTCCACATTTCAATACTGTATGTTAGCTTATTTACTTTCTTCTACCCTAATAGCTAGCAAATTAATAGAGTGCTGCTACTTCCTGTCAAGGAGGACAGGAAAGCAACTAACATTAGGTGACGCTTGCATTTTTTTCTTTTGTAAGTTGGTGGCCATAACCGCATCCATCATGGTAGTGGGTAGAGCCGCACGCACTGCCACACTCAAGTTGGTCACAGCCAAGGGAGTGCGAGTCCAGCTCAGCTTGCAAACTAACCAAATGTGAAGTAATTAACCTAACAATGTTACGTTTCAAACTTCACATTAGATTAAAGTACCAAGTTAACGTTAGTGTCAGTTTTATACAGTGGTCATGTTCTGAAACTCATTTTAGCACAGGTCAGTCTCACACAAAGCAACACCATTTGTTCAATAACAGCAGTCATTTACTGTTAATGTTATACATATATCATTATCTGCTCCACTTACCACCATCTTTCTTTTTTCTTCATTCTCTTTTTTTTCTTCCTCTTCTCACTACCAGACAGATAACTGCTTTTAATTATCCCTTGCAGGTTGTTAACATCACACACGTGAGGTTGGAATGTCGTGGGGTCCCATTCGGGAAGTTTACTACTGAGATGATGTCATTGCAAATCGCTTCAATTGTTGAAAAGCCCATAGTTGTTTATTTGATAAGAAAAACTAATAAAACTAAATGCTTGAAAATTTCATTAGGTCAGTTCTCAACAATTGTCAGTGTCAAAACTGAATCAAATAACAGATACAATGTTTAAAACTGAACAAAATAAATAAATAAATAAACCATCACATCATCAAATTAATATTTAGTACTCCTGTCATTACCATGTAGTAGAGCTCTAATCCTGGCTGGCATGTTCCCCACAAGCCTTTCATATTGTTGAAGGATAATCTTATCTAATCTTGAATTACCCCTACACTCACATCAGGTTTCTGTTGTCTGAGATATTTTCTTAGCAGTTCATCATTTGGGGCGATTTTCTTGATGTACTCTTGGATTAACAATGTTTCAACCTGGACTGTGGCCTCAATGCGAACTAGTCCTTGGCCTACCTCTTTACGCTTAGTTCACAGTCTGAGAGTGTTGGACTTAGGGTGATACCCTTTGTACATGGTGAGGAGCTTTTTGTCTTGCTTCTATCTCCTCTTTGACCAGCTTATGATCCCAGTGGGATATCTGATGACTGGTAGTGCATACAAGTTGATGGCTTGGATCTTGTTCTTACCATTTAGCTGACTTTCGACTTGCCTTACTCTCTGGAGGTATTTGGCTCACTTAGATTTTGCTGCACAACATTTAAACAGCCCGTAAAATACAGAGAACATAGTTTGGTTAGATCTTTGATTGCCAAAACACACACCATGTTTGGAGGACAAAATGCACTGCACATCACCCCAAAAACACCATACGGACAGTGAAGTTTAGAGGTGGGAACATCATGGTGTGGGGCTGTTTTTCTGCATATGGTACTGGCAAGCTTGCCATCTACCAGAATGATGAAGATGAAACGAAGGTGGACATTTCGGCAAGACAATGATCCCAAACACAGAGCCAAGGAAACTCTCAACTGGCTTCAGAGAAAAAAAAATAAAGCTGCTACAATGGCCCAGCCAATCACCTGACTTGAACCAATTTGAAAAGAAAGAACTAACAACCAGAGTTCATAGAAGAGGCCCACAGAACCTTCAAGATTTAAAGACTGTTTCTGTGGGAAAAAAGGTCCAAAATCACACCTGAGCAATGTATGCGACTAGTTTCTCCAAACAGAAGGCGTCTTGAAGCTTCATTACCAACAAAGGCTTTTGTACAAAGTATTAAATAAATATCAGTAAGCATGTTCAATGTTTTTCCCAGTGTCATTACACATTATTACATATAATTTCATTTCACATTTTTTTTTTCTTTCTATGTACGTAATACTTGGGTTGTTACCAACACCTGCTGAAATTTCCATGTCAATAGCACCTTTAGAACTATGTTTACTGTGGAAATGTGTGATATGTTGAATACTTAGTTTAACCACTGTATACTGTACATATACTGCTGCATATGTATGCAGTATATAGCCTGGCTATGGCTGTGCCAGAATTGGTGCCATGGGCTGAGTGACAGACAATACTCATTTAAAACACAAAGCACATAGAGTCTCATTCAGAGTACAGCTGCCCTCTTTCAGACCTGTATTCTAAAGCTACTTTCTGTTGTCCCCTGCTCAGGTTTTTCCCCACGGAGGGAAATAAAGCTGGGCCCTATTGCAGTGCATTTGGTGTGAGGGGAGAGAAGGGTTTGCCTGCTTGAAATAAATAAGGAAAAACCTCTCCACAAAGATGTGCCTTTTGATTTGTCCCAGGCAGCTGGCTGGAAAAATGGAAGGCAAAGTAGGGAGGGGGAACATCACACAGGTGGGCTAGTTGTCCCAAATGTGTTTATGAAAGATTCTTTGATAAAAGTATTAAAGAACATCTGTGGACCTAACATTTTCAGAAATCTGATTCTTATTTAGCATATTACAAACATCTGTTCTATGTACCACTCTGATATCAAACATGCATGTGTTTTGTGGATGTTTTTGGATTTCATGAGTCTAGACGTTGGCGTGTTTTTTCGTCAAGTAATTGATTGTATTGATTTGCAAGGGAATATCATAGTTGACTGTGCTGTTCACTGAGAAAATTATGCTTTAAAAGGAATATTAAATTCATTTTAACTAGTCATATTTGTGTACTTTGCAAGAGACTTTATGTTATCTTGAAAATGTAGTGCCTTGTACAGACTATCAAATGGACCCCAGTAAATCATCAAATTAATTAAATAGAGACATGTATTAAATATTTCTGAATATCAAAATGAATGGAACAGCTTTAATGTTTATGTTTTCCTGGTATTTTCTAATAATTCCATTTTTAAAGTAATAAACAATGCTATTACAAATTCTCTGTTATTGACATATAATATCATTGAGATTTCAGATATGATACCATGATTTATTATGATTTCACTGCACTTAAGTATTTTTTTTTTTTTTTACATTTTTATTAAATGGTGAAGAATTGCTGGCTACTGGTAGTGTACATGCTCCAGGCAATACTTGTTTGTGTACACAAGTGTGTATGCTGTACAAGCAAATAAATAAGCAGAGGTAATATAGCATTGTCTGTTTTGCCTCAGTTAAAACATGATAATAGAGTTTTTGTCTGTGTTAGATATCAATTATCACTCATGGAACAGCAGTCCAATGCTATCACACTGATAGTACTAATGAGTGAGAGACAATCAGTTGCAGCAGACATTACCCAGACTCAGTAGTCAAGGTATCAGAGAATTGGAATATGGAAATTTTGGAAATTTTGGTTGGTAAAAGGTACATTCTCTCTTTGCTGTGTATCAGAAAACAGGGTGCGTGGCTTTATTCTGTTTCTTTAAAACTATTTTGTTCCATTTCAAGCCTCTTCTGTTTTATATGGCTGAGATCCTGTTTGTGGTAGAGCCACCTGGCCATGAAAAGTGTATGTGTCACATTGTCCAGGTGCCAGGAGCAAACAAATATTAAACCAAATGTCATATGACTTGAGGTATGCATAGAAACGTATGCAGGTATATAGGTAACCATAGAAAGTAAAAGTGATCAAAAATACACTTTGAGGTCATGTGGAATATATAAATATATAATATGACAATATATGATATGACAGTTCTCAGGATTGCATTTGTAGACCATCTACTCCAGTCTTCCTCAAGGGAATATTCAACTCAATTCAATTTTATCTATCTATCTATCTATCTATCTATCTATCTATCTATCTATCTATCTATCTATCTATCTATCTATCTATCTATCTATCTATCTATCTATCTATCTATCTATCTATCTATCTATCTATCTATCTATCTATCTATCTATCTATCTAAAAACTCCGTTTTAACAGGAAGAAACCTTGAGCAGAACCCAGCTCATATGGAGGGACCCATCTGACGAAGGCCAGCTGGGTATGTGTCAACAAGCAAACAAAAAAAACCCCAAAGGTGGCAAGGACTTTCGTCCACAGTTACAGAACTTGAAATCAATTGGGTTTAGCTTGAAAAATAGTTAAACAAGGAGTATTATTATATGTCAATTTTGGACCATGGGAGGAAGCCAGGGTACCAGGAAAGAATGTATGCAGACACAGGTAGAACATGCAAACTCCACATAGAAAGGCTTAGTCAGCTGATGTATTCAGACCCAGAACCTTCTCTCTGTGAGGATTGCTAACCATCATTGCTAACCACCACACCACTGCCACCTTTATAACATATTATATTATAAAGTTATCTGTTATGTTGAAGAGATATGTTGAATGTTGCGATTCGTTTACACTAGAGATGTAACAATATGAAAATTTCATACCACGATTATTGTGACCAAAATTATCACAGTTGTCATATTATTATTATTATTATTATTGTTGTTGTTGTTGTTGTTATTTTAAGATATGACTTTATTCATTGTGCAATGGGGGAATTCTCATTGTTAAGAGCAGCAGAGACATTCAGCATTTGTTTTCTTTTTCAAGATTAACCACTCATCATTGAGCCATTATTATTAGCCAATGAGTATTATTATGTATATTATGTTTTATTGGCTTCACATTTCTCTGATTTGCATGCTGTAGTATCCATAACTGCTGGGGGTGAGGGTCTGCTGCTGGGTCAAACTCCGACGAAGCAGCCGCTGCTGATTCTGGAGCAGCAGAGCCTAAAGGTTTATTGTTCCATTATATATTTTATTTTGTAAACATTAAATATGATGTTTTGTGGAAAAGCTGAAGAAGAACTAACCTAGTCTTAGAATATATAAAAATTTAATTGGGCTTCTCAGTATCATAGCTCTAGACAGACTGCTACACTTTGTGGAGGGCAAGCTCTTTTAAGTAATGCACAATTGTCAAACAAGATATGTTACAGTTTTTCTCCATTGTTTTGGCTCATTTCTTGAAACAGAAATTACATTCTCAAAACAACACGGACAAACCTCCAAACAACTGAGCAATTGATCACAACATTGTATTTCTCATTGATTTCATCACTTTGCAAATGTCTTAGTACATTTTGCAAATGATTAAGTACAGGTAGCCTACAGTTAGCACGGTTAGCCTACATTTAGCACAATTTCCCAATCAAATGATGACCAATCAAACAATGTTTAGTTGCCTGACAGGTGCTGTCCATGATTGTGAATGCTGCCAAACATGTATATATAGAGCTTGACCAGGATTAGTACAACTTCTGAACATGGAGGCACCTGGCCAAGTAAATGAACAAGGGCAACTGCCTGCTCGAGGAAGAGGAAGAAGAAAAGGAGGAGGAGTTAGGGTGCGTGGTGGTAGAATAGGGGGAAGAGGTCGAGGACCACCGTGGCCTGCTCATCAGAGCCTGGTTCACTACTCATCCAAGGATGGTCATGGTGTTCCTACCACCTTACTCTCCTTTCCTCAATCCTATTGAGGAGTTTTTCTCCGCTTGGAGGTGGAGAGTGTATGAGCATCAGGCTCAAAGTCAGAGGTCCTTGCTCCATCCAATGGACACTGCGTGTGATGATATTACAGGAGATCAGTGCAGGGGGATGGTTGCGATATTCTTCCCTCGTTGCATCGGAAGGGAGAATATACGCTGTGATGTGGACAAGAATCTGTGGCCAGACAGACAGCAGCGTGTGGATGGCAAGGAGGGTGAGAATGATGGCCAGGAGAGGGAGGGTGAGGACAGCGACCAGTGAAGAAATGTTAGTTTTGAATCTCCGGCTTTATATTCAGCACTGTAGGCTACATATAATTTTCCTTGTTTTTTGTGTGTATGTGTTTATATTACAGTATATTGTGCTCTATACATTTTCTTATAACTCTGATGTATGGAAGTTACTTCATGTGTGTGAATAAAAATGGTTACAATTTCCCTGACAGTATGAGTGCAATGTGTAAAGTCAAACCTTGGAGGGTACTCTTGCCGTAATGTCCTATTTTTTTCTTTTTTTCAGTTTTATACACAATTGTATTCGAGTACAGTAACCATTGTGAATGAAGGACTGGGCTAAGACTGAGAGATGGACATAAGGGATATTTCAACGTTTGTCTGCCATAGTGACAAAACATCTAACCATTTTGACTCGCAGTGCTCACACAATGCTAAAGGGACAATGCATTTTGGGGGCACCGACTGTTTATATGAGAAAGAAATTTAGTTTTGACGCATGAGTGAACTGTTTTGGGAGAGATATGAGCTTTTGGAGGTGAACCATGGTGTTGTGCTGAACCATCCAGGTTATTTTGGCAACAACACCAACAGTGTTGAGAACATCCAGTCTGTTTGGAGAAATGAGCCAAAGCAATTGAGAAGGATCTTTTGCCTTTTGGTGGCACTGACTATTTATATGGGAAAGGAATATAGTTTTGAAGCATGAGTGAACGGTTTGGGAGAGATATGAGCTTTTGCAAATGAACTATGGTGTTGTGCTGAACTGTAAGACTGTCCTGCCAAATGATCTTTGAGTTTTGAAAATGTAATTTCTGTTTCAAGAAATGGGCCAAACCAATGGAAAAAACTGTAACACCATTTCAAAGTGAATGTAAACTGTCCAAAATTCTAAATTGTATTTATTTACTTTTCCATGATTGATATTTTATTGGGATTTTTTGAATATCAGACAATACAAGTATATATTGAGACTTGGAAAATAAGCGCATAATGTACAGTGTTTGCACTCCAGTAAACGGAAAAAAACAATTGCAAGACCAAAACAAACAAACAAACAAAAAACAGGGGGGGGGGGGGCTAAAGACAAAAATAAAACAGATCATAAATCGTAAGCGATGCTAGGTGTCATGTTCAAATTGGTGAGCATATTTCCTAATTAGGCCCTTTCATGTTGGGCAAGTATCGTTCCCATTTCAAATTAAAGCTTTCCATTCCCACTTATTAGTCTGTATGATAAACCCTCCAGTGCAGCTAATCTGGCTTAGTGGGTGTGCCAGACAGAGGGGGGGGGAGATGCCTTCCATTCTGAAATAATAAGTTTGTGCCCCAGCATCAGTGTTACCTGAACCCACTCTGTGACATGGGATGGGAGGTCCCCAATATACAGTCTCTGGGAGACGGGTGTTTTAACGTGACTCTATATAGCTTTGAGGGGGCGAAGCTATCCTTGCTAGATTCGCCAGGCTTCCTGTTCGGGATCTTGAATTGGACAAGCCTAGTCCTGACTTCTCTGGACATATTTTTCATGTTTTGTAAGATCCTGCTCCACTCCCTGTCTGTGAATGTAACCTTCAGGAATCCCTCCCAAACCAGTCTAAGACGAGACACACCTTTGTCTGACCATTTTAAAACCATTCAATAGTACACTGAAGCTTGAGTTGTAAGTACTTCCAAAACTGATTCTGGGGCAGGTGGAATTGTGTCTTAAGATCAGAAAAAGACTTATAAAGAATATATCCCCAACATACAGGTGTCCAAGGACCAGGATTCCCCTGTCGACCCATGAGTTCCAGAGAATAAGTGATTTCCCTATGCAAAGTTTAGGGTTGTTCCATATGGAGGCTGCAGTGTGAAGGTTTGCATTAAAATTGAATATGAAGGCCATTCTTCTCCACAACCACTGTAAGTGTGAAATGATAGGATGGGCCTGTGCCTCTAATGAAAGCTTAGTGGTGATGTAATACATAGAGGGGAGTGGGTTACGCAAAGGACTCTCTAGGCCAGACCATGGGGTTGCTTTCTCATGAGGTAGCGCCCAGTGCACCAAGTGTCTCAGGCTGAATGCAAATTTGGAACACCCAGTCCACTTTGATCCACTGGCCTCTGCAGTTTCGTCAAGTTTAATCTGGGCTGCTTACTGTTCCATAGGAATTTGTTGCATAGCCTGTCAAACTGCTTAAAATATTTTGGTGGGATCTTCATTGGCAGTGCCTGTAGTAGGTAATTAAATTTGGGTGTTCAATTCATTTTTATTAGAAAGTAATAGTGGAGACCACCGTTCTATATGAAAACGTGAACACATACAACGTTCCTACGTTCGTCACGTGAGTAAGCGTATTGCGTCACTTCCCGAATCTGCACCTTTGCAATGTGTGCTTGCACTGTTTTAGCTCCGTTAAAATCACGTAAACTTTTTCTTTATAAGTGGTGAAACTCGTGTTTTGAGTTTACCCAACCACCTGTCCTCTGTAGCACCTTGTTAATCTCACATTTCTTCTCAGTTTAATCAGCTTTGGTGTATTTAGCAGTTTACTATGGCTACTTTCTCTCCTTCTGCTTCTCCTTCTCTCTCCTGCTCGTTGTGCCACATGTTTAGCTACTCCTCTTACCTCCTTTAGTGGTAATGGTACCTGTACTAAATGTAGTTTATTTGTAGCTTTGGAGGCGAGGCTCTCTGAATTAGAAGCACGGCTCCGCACCATGCAAAACCCAATAGCTAGCCAGCGCCCTGTAGCCGGTGCGGGCCGACCAAGCGCAGCTCCCGTTAGCATAGCTCCTGCCAGCTGTCCCCCTGCAGCTCCCGAGCATCTGGGAAATCAGGGCTGCTGGGTGACGTTACGAAGGAA
Source organism: Mugil cephalus (assembly GCF_022458985.1). Lineage (NCBI taxonomy): Eukaryota > Metazoa > Chordata > Actinopteri > Mugiliformes > Mugilidae > Mugil > Mugil cephalus. Next base: position 28,173,359 of record NC_061777.1, on the reverse strand, counting down.
GCATAGTCTTACCCGGCCCACGGGACACCACCAACCGCTTCACGTTTCAAACAGATTTTCCCCACTCGGCGACACACCCGCTGAGAAGCCAACTCTGGTAATTGGTGACTCTATTTTGCGGAACGTGAAGTTAGAGAAACCAGCGACCATAGTTAGATGCATTCAAGGGGCCAGAGCGGGCGACACCAAATCTTATCTCAAACTGCTGGCTAAGGCTAAGGCTAAGTATGGTACAATTGTTATTCACATCGGCAGAAATGACCAACGGTTACACCAATCGGAGGTCATTAAACTTAATGTTGAATCGGTGTGTAAGTTTGCTAAAACTATGTCGGACTCCGGAGTTTTCTTTGTTCCCCTGCCCAATCTGACCAGTGATCATTGATGGGAGTAACGTTGTTAAAATAAACTGCGTTACTAACGGCGTTACTTTTTTCAGTAACGGGGTAATCTAACTAATTACTGTTTCCATCTTTATAACGCCGTTGCCGTTAGCGAAAAATAAATGGGGCGAGTTACTTGGTTCTCAGCCACGGGAAGCAGTTTTTTGCGAGGAGAGGAGGGAGGGGCGAAACAACCGCATAGGTGATGATGATTAGCTAAGGTGGAGTAGGCTTTCATGATAAGCCAATCACAGGCAGTGTTCAGTTTATACACAAATCACACCGACACCCAACTAGCGGAGATAAGCGGCAGCAATGCCGAATGTGGAGGAAAAGTTGTGAGCAGTCAGTAGTTGGACACGGGTCGACCTGGGTTTTTCTCTCTGATGTTGTATCTGCCTTTTACATTCTGATTCGATTTTTTTTTTCAATCAAACAAATCATGTGTTGTTACACGATCGTTAAAGGAAGCGCATAGGCATGTCCAACACTTTAACCATCATGACAGTGCTCTGCATCCGAGAAAAGGGGGGATTTGGCGGCATTTACCGGGCTCTGTAAAGGACACAGTGATTTATTCTAATATCAGCAGCCTTTTGAAAGAGCAGGGGTTTGACCGAAAAACAGGTACGCAGCTCTCAAAGCGACCCAGGACTTTTGCCGATGTAAAAGCGGTAGGTCTACATGTCTACCAGTTGGGGTCTGACTCTGAGGTGCAATAAATATTAAAAGTTCTTTGTAAGTACGTGTCTATGCAATTCTACTCTATGCAATAGTTACTTTCCCTGGTAACTAGTTACTTTTATAGTGGAGTTATTCAGTTTCTAATGCAGTTACTTTTTGGGAGAAGTAACTAGTAACTGTAACTAATTACTTTTTTAAAGTAATGTCCCCGACACTGCCAGTGATGAGTCGCATGTCATCACTCCACCGCTGGTTATCTAGGTGGTGTCCAGCCAACAACATGGCCTACCTTGATAATTGGAACTCTTTCTGGGGACAGCCTTGGCTGATTAGACGAGATGGAGTTCGCCCCACCTTGGCGGGTGCTTCTCTTATCTCTAGGAATTTGGCCGATTTTATTAACACCCCAAAACCATGACAACCCAGAGTTCAGCCCAGGAGGCAGAGTTGCAGTCTTACATGCCTCTCTGGTACTGTCTCACACCCATAACTCCCCAAACTCCATAGATGTGCTGTCTGCTCCCAGATTTTTTAAATGGAAAAATAACAATTTCATAGGAACCTTATCTAAATCAACACAAATTCATTAGTACAACGGAGCAATAAGAAAATTAAATGTGGTCTTTTGAATGTCAGGTCTCTCTCATCTAAATCACTTTTAGTGACCGATTTGATAACTGATCATCGGAGTGATCTATTTTAGTTTGACTGAAATTTCAAGGAGGAGGAGTGGCAGCAATCTTCCACTCTGATTTATGTATTAATCCTAGACCTAAGCAAAGCTTTAATTCATTTGAAAGCCTTACTCTTAGTCTTGCTCAGCCAGACTGGAAAACACAAAAAACAATTGTCTTTGTTGTGGTGTATTGCCCACCTGGTCCTTACTCTGAATTCTCTGAGTTTTTATGTGATGTAGTGCTTAGAACAGATAAAGTCATTATAGTAGGTGACTTTAACTTCCATGTTGATGTTGGTAGTGACAGTCTTAGCTCTTCATGTATGTCATTACTGTACTCAATTGGCTTTTCTCAGAATGTAAATGGTTCAACTCACTATTTCAATCACACCTTAGATCTTGTACTAACTTATGGCATAGACACTGAAGGTCTAACCATATATTCTCACAACCCTCTATTGTCCGATCACTCTCTTGTAACATTTGAATTTACTATAAGTAATTACACATAAATTGGAAAGACATTTCGTTATGGTAGACACTTATCCGGTGATGCTATAACTAGATATAAGGAATTAATACCTTCAGTATTTACCTCAGTGCCTTATGTTAGTGATGTGGATGTCAGCAACCACAATCTACCTCAATCACAAATAGATTATTTTGTTGACAGCACGACAGCATTGCTTACTACAACTCTAAATCTAGTTGCTCCTCTTAAAAAGAAGGTGGTAAATCGAAGGAGGGTAGCTCCATGGTATAATTCACAGTTGCGTAGTTCAAAGCAGGCAGTTCGAAAGCTGGAAAGAATTTGGCATTCCACTAGTTCTGAAGAAGCTCACATAGCCTGGAAAGATAGTTTAACAACTTATAAAAAAAAAACTCTCCGTAAGATTAGAACAGCATATTCTTCATTAATAAAAGAAAACAAGAACAACCCCAGATTTATTTTCAGCACTGTAGCCATCTATTCCTTCAGCCCTCAGCAGTAATGACTTCATGAGCTTCTTCACTGATAAAATTGTTGGCATTAGAGATAAAATTCATAGCACTCTTCCATCTGTCAAAGATGGAAGTGGGTCAAAGTCGAGACATGTCAATTCTGGTGTCCGAGGCATATTTATAACAGTAAAAATAAATTTAAAAAAATTTTAAAAAGTACAATTTGTTACTCAATTCTCCCCACTTTACTTGCTCATATGAGTATTTACTGTAAGAAATGAAAATGTAAGGACCTATTTAGCTCAAAAGTACAAAACTGGATAACGTCCGGGCTAAAGATCTAAGTACAAAATTATGCTAAAAATCAAACACAAATACAAATATAGTAACAACACTAAGCTCATTTACATTTTTATTCAAGAATTACTTTTGTCCCCATTTTTGGATTCTCAAATGTCCTCCCTGTGTATCACACATAAAGTGGCTATATGACCATGTTTGGATTTGGACAGCCATGTTACAGGGTTTTGTATCAGCCAACAGATTCTGAAGCACCCCGAAAAGAGATAACAATGTCAGTAAATCTCTCTTAAAATGTTGATATTTTGACCTTTTCGCTCAGTGGTACGTGATGTATCACCTTGATCCAAAAAAGCGTTGAATAGGGTCAGCTGGACTTGTAGAATATCTTGAAGACGTTTCGCCACTCATCCGAGTAGCTTCTTCAGTTCTGATAAACTAGTGGGAAATTGAGGTTTAAATAGGAAAAACTCTGTGTGTAACCCCCACCCAAAACTTGCTTGACCAGAAACTGGGGTCACTACTTACCATAATGGCTGGTACTTACCTGTCCTTGAATGGGGGGAATTGTGTGCCTAGGCTAACTTACCCTATGAATAGAGCTCTAATGAGGCTATTGTCCATGGGAGCCTGGAGGCTCAAAGTGTGAATGTTGTTGAAACTTCTTGGGGACAGAAGTCAAAACTGAATTATAAATAGTTGGTAAATTAAATCTCAGTCCACCTCTGTTTAGAGAAGGTTTTTCCACTTTGACATAGATGGCTTCCCTAACTCCTCTCTCAAACCATCTATCCTCTCTGGCCAGGACTTTGACGTTGGTATCCTCAAAGGAGTGTCCTTTGCTCTTCAGGTGGAGGTGGACTGCTGAGTCGTTTCCTGATGAGCTGGCTCTCCTGTGTTGGGCCATGCGCTTGTGGATGGGTTCTTTTGTTTCCCCAATGTACAAGTCTATACATTCCTCACTGGCTTTAACTATGCTTTAACATATTTTTCTATATGTATTGACAGGACAGAAAGTAAAAAAGATTGACAGGACAGAAAGTCTGGCAGCATGTGTGACTAGAGCGTTAACATTAGCGTTAAAGCATTTCCAAAATTGTGGATCTTGCAGGATGTGTAAGTTCAATATGCAACAAAAAGTGGTCAGAGAAAGGACAATTGCTGTACTAGAAGTAGGGCCATAGGTACCCATGCAGAGGAAAGGCTGGCCCATCTGATCCAATCCCACCAAAGAGAAAATACTCATTATCTGGCACTTATTTTGCTCTTGCTTCTCATTACTTGTTCCTTTTTCAATGAACTAAATGTGATTGGATCTTACTGAGTAAAGAGGGAACGTCGATTGTCGGTAATATCCATGAGTGCTAGACGTAAGGCAATAATGGCTCGCAAGGACAACCGACAAAGAATAAAAACATGAAAATGTCCATTGTCCAATTTCATTGAGCCTTTCTACATAAAATGCATAAAAATGGTTAGAATTCCTAGACCCTTCCTCAAATTAAAGCTGGTAGTGTACACCTGAAGCCCATATCCATATACAGCATATGTACAGTAACTAGAACTTATCTCAGCCAATGGAAACACTGAATAAATAAAATGAGATTTACCTACCACCAGTAATTCAGCCAGTCTGCATTTTATTCATTCAAACCGCATTCTGACAGCCTGCTCCAACGCAGATAAGAACAATTCAGTATTCTCCTCATTTTCAAAACCAGACTCAAAGCCCATGTGTTTAAAATTGCTTACTCACTCCACCACCCCTAACTCCAACACCATCCTACCTCTCCCTCCTTTTTTCAGTTTTATTAAATGTTGTACATTGTTTTTTGTTGGTGTTTTGAATGTTGTTTTATTGTACTGATGTTTTAATCCATTGTTCTACTCGTATGTTCTTCTCTGTAAAGTATCCTTGAGTGGTTCAAAAGGCACTTTTTAACTTCAATTCAATTCAATTCAATTCAGTTTTATTTATATAGCGCCAATAACAATACAAATCGTCTCAAGACGCTTCACAAAAACCAGCCTGCAACCTCCAGAGCAAGCCTGAGGGCGACGGTGGCAAGGAAAAACTCCCTTTTAATAGGAAGAAACCTTGAGCAGAACCCAGCTCATATGGAGGGACCCATCTGCCGAAGGCCAGCCGAGTAGAAACAGAGAAGATAGAGAGTGTTGAGGAGGAATTTAGCCCTGCTTTCCTCTCCTCTCCGGGTCCGTTGATGTGAGGAATAAAGAGACGAGAGAATGACGTCGAGTACGAGTATTTATTCACAGTCTGCAGAGTGTGGAGACCACAGTACATACAAAGATATGAGTCTGGATCTGAGTTGCCTTCGCGGGGGCAGTTCTTTTCTATTCCTACAGTCTAAGGTGTTTGTCTACTCCTGATAGGCTCATCTACTTCTCCTCTTTGACACACTTTCTCTGTTAGATTGTGGTCCGGCGCATCCTGCTCCCCCCGCGAGACATCTTCAGAAAATACATGGTGACCTTTAAGTACAAGTTGTTCTCAATACAATCATATCATTCGGCCTTCCAGTGTTTTCCACTTCTGCACACAGTACATGTTCAGTGTATTCTGTTCCATTGATTATGTCCCATATTTTGCATATTGAATCACTTCTGGTAATTAAACCTGATTATTAAGGCACTCATAAGCACGCATACATTTTACTGTTCCCACAATTCCCCCTTTTGATCTCTACAAAGAGATCAACCTAAGCTAACTAAGTGAAAAATTGTTATTCCCCCTTTTGATCTCTATAAAGAGATCAACACAAGCTAGCCCAGCGTATAAAATCAAACATTTAAACTGCGGACGGATCCCTGATATCTCCCAACTCCATCTCCACTTCATCCTGAAGGAGGGGCAACATATAAGGCGGTGGCTGAGATTTACCTTCTATGGTAGTAGTGATAAACCTTACCATCAGCGACCGAATACAAGGCACGCAACAGCAGCCACATGTAACCAGGATGGCTGTAAATACTGCAATCGACATTAATAAGGATAAAATCAAAGTCTTCCACTTACCAAACGTGCTAGCAAACCACTCATCCATGGGGTTGTCGAGGCCGGAATGTTCGTGCATTGTGTTCGAGAGCGCTCTCAGGCCTTCCAGGGCTCTGGTTACAGATCCGTCTGGTGCCGTGTTGTTTGGAATAAATGTGCAACACATGTCTCCAAACATGGAACACACACCCCCTTTCTCGGCCAGAATCATGTCGAGAGCCATTCTGTTCTGTATAGCCATGAGGGAAGTGGGCGCCAGTTGTTCCGAGAGTCCTGCTACTGCATCACGGGAGAGGTTGGCTAATTTCAATACATTGTAATGTACGTAATTAATACGGTCAACATTTTTATTCGGGGTCACTGGGAAGATGGCACTTATTAGAGGAACATTCTCAAATCCGACCACTACCTGATCAGCTAGTTTAAATTCATTCGGGACTCCACGCGGAACACCTATGGCATCTATGTATGTGGGATTGTTAGGACTAGTTTTTAGCAAATTGTCAAACGACTGCGAGGAGACCTCCCTACGCGCCCTGTTCAATATGTGTCTGCGTCGTCGGCGAGTAAGGGCAGTCGATTTGTCATGCGTTGTATGTAAGGTGATAAGATGGTCTCCTAATAAAAGTAATGGTGTGCGCAGTCTTACCATGGCGCACACTCCCCTAGAGTGTGACTTGATGCGTACGTGAAGTCTGACGCCTCCACAGTAGTAGTATAGTCCGGCGCGAGCCCATGTACCAATGTCTGTTCCCTCCCTGGTTTCGTTACACCATTCAGAGGGGATGTTACCCATAAGCCCTATAGTTGGTACGGATGTGTGATCGAGATTGCATCTGGGTGTAGTAAAATTAAAACAGATGTAAGTACCGTTTCCTCTTTCCGGCGTGAATGGTCCTGTAAAAGTATTGTTTTTTATCGGTGGGAACAGGTGTCCGAGGGTCTCGCAGCCAGAGTCTTTTCCATGTGTTAGTTTAAGCATACACTGGAATCCCACTGTGTCATTAGGGAGTAACGGGGCTGGAGCGGTGACTAATTTGGGGCGTCCTGACGCGCACGCCACGCAGTCTCCGCTCGATTGCTCACGGGCCGTTTGGATAACCCATTTCAACCATAAATTGTCATCTGAGTATCCGGTGGCCATCTTAATCACGTCATTAGAATCTAGTTGTGTGTAGTCTATTACCTTTATTCGATCATCTGTGGACATGAGTGAGCGATGAGATGTCTGCGTGTACGTGGCCTTGGTTTGGGAGGGAGCTGCCACAGACGTGGAGCCGCTTGATTTAGGTTGGACAATATTTACCTTTATAATGGCTTTTGGATCTTTACCTGAAACGTCCACCCCCAAAATAAAGTACAGAGATCCAGTCCAGCCTTGGGTCGGACCTTGGAATGTCAAAAGTAAGGGATTATTGTTTGCATTAGAGTCATATTTTCCCGGCACCCATTGGGCTCTGGATAATGCTATCGGTCCTAACGGGGGTTGTCCCGCGCCACTATTATACGCAGGCGTCCACCATCCAGTGTAGCTCGTAACCTTATTCCAGCCCGTACACCACTGCATGGCATACCCTTTTCCCCTTTCTGCATGCTCTATTTAATGATGACTGATAACATAGATACACATCATACCCCCGCCAGTGCGCTGTCCGTGTTCCACACTGAATCACATCACACAGATCGAATTGGAATGTGGTCGTAGTCCCTTCAGTATAATTAAATTCCATGCCACCGTACCCTGTTAAGCAGACGTCAGGAGACTTACCACTCACTGATCGCCTTCCTCTATTATGTTTCTTATACGGCCCCCATTCATAGATGCTGAACACAATTATTACAACAGCTACGGCGACAACCCCTGCTAAAATGAGCACCTTCCAATTCCCGTATAGCAACATTTCGAGTAGATTCTTATAAGAAAAACAAGCTAAACCTTCTGACGTGTGCCTCTGGCTCTCACGTGTCACTAATGAGGGGCTATGGATAGCTTGTGACCTCTAGTGGTGCTTTAAACCTGTGTGTGGCTCGTCATACAATTCCGCAAATGGCGTACAATTATTGTATATCAACTAGATTATTGCAGAGGAGTCTAATGACTCCACCTAAAAAGATGAAAACACGATAATTAAAAACACAATATACGTTATCAACTGGATGTTGTTCATTGATGTCGTCCGGATCTTGATCTGACGCTTGCGTTGGTAGCTTGGCACGCTACTTGTTGGGAGGAACGCGCTAATTTCACCGTTCCTCCGTCAGGGTTCAGGTTCGATTCCTTCACCCCCTTTTGCCACCTGGGGATTATTCTGCCCCTTTTGTTGAGGTGGGCTTTGCTTCAGCACTCGCCGGTGCCTGTGTCGTTGCACACAGGTCCCTGTGTGTGTCCCTCAGCGATCGGGTGGGAGCCTGTGCAGCCGCACACTGACTCCAGTGGTACCAGGTATCGCCTTTGCCTTTCAGCCGGACTGCGTGTGATGTCCTCTCTGTCACCTGATACGGTCCAGTCCACCGAGGTTCCGTCCACTTCCTCTTGATGACTCTTAGGAGCACCCAGTCCACGTCAGGTCCAGGGCTGTCGTGTTTTTCCGCCTGCCGGTCGCCAACCTGTTTCGCATACGCTGTAACGAGACTTTGCAGTTCATGGAAATACAGCTTATGTGTTAACTCAGACATTTCTACTGCCCCTGCTGGTAACTGAGACTGAGGTCCTGGAAATGCTCTCCCTGTCTGCAGTTCGAATGGCGTAAAACCCGTGCTTTGGTTAATGGAGCTCCTAATGGCCATGAGTGCTAGTGGTAACGCATCGAGCCAATTCATTTTGGTCTGTGCACAGATTTTTGCCAATTTGTTTTTGACTGATTGATTCATTCGTTCCACTTTTCCCTGGGATTGCGGGTGGTACACTGTACCGAACTTGTGCTGCAGACCCAGCATCTGTTCCACCTGTTGGAGGTCTTGGTTTTTAAAGTGGGTTCCGTTGTCCGACCGGATTCTCTCCGGAAACCCATGTTGCGGTATATAGTGGTTTATTAAGAACTTAATTACCGTTTTACTGTCTTCTCTTTTTGTTGGCCACGCTTCTGGCCACCCCGTATAGGCATCCACGCACATGAGGAGATGCCTATACCCCCTTACTGGATTGATCATGTCAGTGTAATCGATTATTATTTCTTTACCTGATCGAGTCTCCAGGGGGAAACGCCCGGGGTGTGGCTTCACTGTTGGTCTGGGATTGTACTGTACACACTGTTCACAACTTTGTATGTGTTCTTTACACATGTCTTTTAGGTATGGATGCCACCAGTGTCTCAGATTATGCATCATTTGTATGACTCCCACATGTCCTACTCCATGTGCCTCCACCATTACTCTTTCCCTTATCTGAGGTGGTATTACTGGTCTGCCATCAGGTCCTCTCCAGAACCCTTTTGTCTCCGTACATCCTCGAGCCTTCCACAGTGTCTTTTCCTGTGGGGAGGCTTCCTGTTGTGCGCTTACCACCTTTTCTGTGTTTACCTGTCCCTCATATTCTGTGTTCATCATGACGAAGTGTGGTGTATATCCTGCTGCTTGTTTGGCTGCGGCATCTGCTGCGTCATTACCTGCTTTCGTCGCGGATTCATGTTTCTCGTGTCCTTTGCATTTTATCACTGCTACTTTCTGAGGTAATAGTAATGCTTCTGCAAGTTGTCTCATTTCTGTTTCGTGTCTGATGGGCTGACTGTTAGCTGTGAGGAACCCTGCCCTGAGCCACTGTTTGAGTTCTACGTGTACTGCCCCGGCTGCATATGCAGAGTCAGTGTATATGTTTACTATCTGGTCTTTTCCCTCTTCCAGAGCTGCTATCACTGCCAGGACTTCTGCTCTTTGTGCTGATTGCTGTCCTTGGATCCTCTTGCTGCTGTCTGTGTGTTTCCTGTCTCTGTCTGTTCTACTACTGCGTAAGCTGAGACCAGTCCATCTTTGTCATGTCTGTAGCAACATCCGTCAGTGTATAAGTCACGTCCCCCTTTTATTGGTTCACTTAATAAGTCAGGTCATACTTTTTCGTCTCGGTGCACTCTTTCGGTGCACTGGTGTGGTTCTCCGTTGCTCATTTGTTCTGCCATGTTTATGCCTTCATGCGTGAACGTGAGATTTGGGGCTTCTAAGATTTTGCTCAGTCTACGTTGTCTTAATGCCGTTAGTGTGAATGTGTGCGAGTTCACGTATGCTACCACGCTGTGTGTTGTTAGCACGTTAAGTTGGTGTTCCATCACTATGTGTGCTGTCTTTTGAATGAGTTTTGCTACTCCAGCCACGTGTTGTGTGCATGCTGGGTGTCGTTTTTCCATTGCATCCAACATTACGCTTACATAAGTCAGTATTACCCTCTCTCCCCCTTTTCTCTGGTACAGAACGCCATTAGTGCATAGTTCTGAACCAGAGACATCTAGGTAGAATGGTAGGGAGTAGTCTGGAATGGCGAGGTCAGCAGCCGCTGCCAGGGCTTGTTTAAGGGCGATAAACTGCGCTTCAGCATCCGTTGTCCATTTGAGTGGGGCAGAAAGGTTACGCATACCGTGTTCACGGATGAGATCACGTAATGGTTTAGTGAGGCCGCTGTAGTCAGGGATGTAATTCCTACTGTAACCTGTTAGGCCGAGGAAAGAGAGCATGTCACGGACAGTGTGTGGTTTGGGATGCTGTAGGATTGCTGATTTATGTTGTGGAGATAGGCCAGCGCCTTTTTGTGAGACTTGTCGACCTAAGAATGAGACCTGTTTCCGCGCTACCTGTAATTTAGGTTTGCTTACTTTAAAGCCGGCCTTGGCTAGATGCGCGAGTAGCGAGCGTGTGGCCTCGAGGCATGTAGGTGCCGTTGGCGCAGCGAGTAGGAGGTCGTCCACGTATTGAACGAGAGTCACGCCTTCAGGCAGCACGCAGTCTGCAAGGGCTGTCTTCAGAATCTGATTGAAAATACCCGGGGAAAGTTTAAAGCCTTGTGGCAGTCGCGTGTAGCGCAGCTGCTGCCCTTTGTAGGTGAACGAGAAAATGTCCCTACAGCTAGTATGGAGAGGGAGGCAGAAAAAAGCATTAGCTAGATCAATACACGTAAACCATTCATGTGAGGGCGAGAGATTAGTGAGAGCGACGTATGGATTTGGTACAGGGACAGTATGAGTCTTAAGAGCCTTGTTAACCGCTCTAAGGTCATGTGCCATGCGATATTTGCCGGTGTCTTTCTTTTCAACAGGAAGGATTGGAGTGTTCCAAGATGACTGAGATGGTTCTAATACCCCCTTTTGTAGTAGCCCGTCTATAGTGTCTTGTATGCCGTCTTCCGCCTGCTGTTTGTGGGGATATTGTCGTAACCAGATTGGATAATCACACTGTAATTCAAACGTGACTGGTTCACACTTAATGAGACCCACGTCCGTGGGATCTGTAGACCACAACGTGTCTGGCAATGTGTTAAGCATGGCTGAGGTGTCTGGGTGATCTGTCCACTCACGCCCGTGGTGTCTGGATATCTGCGCATGAGTAAGTGTGGCGGTGTCTGTGGCTGTTATCTGGATGCAGTACGTTTTAGTCGAGGCAGAATACTGCACCTGAGGGACGGACGTTTGCGCCCAGTCCGTCTGCTGTAAAGAACGTTTTACAATGCTACCGAGCTCTTTAGCCTCATGTTCTGGATGTAACGCTAGGGAAATGTTTGGTGCCGCTTCGTCCGCCATTTTATACCAGATTAGTTGTTCTGTGGTGAGGTTAACTCCGGCGGCTACGCCTTCTGGAGCAACGTATATGTTTTGGGAGTGGACTGTCCACTCTTTACTTTCTAATTGTTCCTGAAATTGTTCCTGATACCACTCACATTGTGTTCGATCGTAAAACAACGTTACGTGTGGAGGGTCGGGAGGAGACAGGAGCGGCTGAAGCTGTGATATCCAGGGTTTCCACGCGAGGTAGGCCGAGAGAATGCCCCCCCTCCTCGTGGTCTCAGGTCTCAGTAAGCCCCAATAGATGTCGGCCATGGGATCAATGACCGGTTGTATGAGATATTGTCCATGGCCCGAGACCTGTTGACAGCATGGCAGACGGGTTCCGTCTGGTAGATGGACTTGGAGGCCGTCAGCTGAACACAGGATTGTCGCCCCGAGTTTAATGAGCAGATCCCTGCCCAGTAGGTTAGTTGGAACAGCTGGGGAGAACACAAACGGGTGTTGTAGAACCTGGGTGCCCAATTTTGTGCGTAATGGTTTGGTGAATGGCAGAGTTGTCCTTTCCCCAGAGAACCCCATTAGTGTGATAGATTTATTCGATAGAGAGTTCTGTGGTGCCTGTCTGATTGTGGACACTGTAGCCCCTGTGTCCACTAGAAATGGTAGATTAAGTTGTTCCACCTGCATTGACAACACCGGTTCTGCCGTTTGGGTGTTGTCGGGGTCCCCTTGTGGGGTGTGTCACTCGTATTGGGGATAGTCACAGTCGTCACCCCAGGCTGGAAATTGAGTCACTCCCCCTGGCGGTGCGCTGGCGGCCCCTGGTGGCGCAGGTGGCAGTGGTGCCGGAGGTCCGTAGCCACGGCCTCCCCCTCGGGGTGGTCTTCCACCTCCTCGATAGTGTTGGGCATAGTGTGGGCAGTTTCTGGCCCAGTGCATCGTGTCTCCACACAGGAAGCAGGGACGAGGACCTCCGTAGCCCCTCCCGTAGTCTCCTCTGGCACCCCAGCCCCTAGTCGCCGCTCCCCTCCTTTGGTAATTACCTCTGAAGTAACCTCCTGGTGGACCAGATGGATAGAGTGGTGGCTGTGGCGCCCATGGAGGAACCGGGAACAAATCAGCAGTATTTGGTTGAGGTTCGGTAGACACCATTATCTTGGGCACGGTTTTTTCTATCTTTTTGTCATTTACTTTATTTCTAGCGTCAGCTATTTGTAATTTAATCACCTGCGCCTGCATGTCAGTTAACTCTTTGCCCTCTTTAAGTACTTGGTCTTGTGTGGCAGTAAGGTGATGGACGAGATGTTTTTCCCAGACGTGAGCGTCACACCCTTGCATGTCAGGATTGTTTTTCATCGTATTTCTAACAGATTCCGGGACCCCTTCTAGAACGGCCTGTCTAAACCACTCCCTTTGAACTGATTTCTTTCCTGGGTGACAGCCGGTGTTGCTCACCCATTGATCTTTAGCCTGCGTAAGAAACTCTCTTGGGCTCTGTTCGGGGTTCCATCTCAGTCTCGGGATTATAGCGGCGTGTGGTAGAGGATATTTGTCTCGCATGGCCTGTCCGATCGCAGTGCTTTGTCTCGTAAATGGTGCATTGTCAGGCAACCCCTTAGTGTTGGCGTCCGTCTCTATGTCACGCAGGTCACCCCCTGTCATACATCTTGCTGCAACAGCTCTAAAGTCCCCTAGAGCTAATTTCTGTCCCGCGGTCAGAGAGTCCAGTTTGTCCAACCACCTGTTGCCTCCCTCCACTACAGGGGGCAGTTTGTCTACTATAGTCTGGATGTCCCCTAAAGTAAACGGTTTGTATTTGTCAGGTTGTCCGGCCGTGCTTAGTAGGGGCATAGCCAGATGTTGATGGTCCTGTCGGTCCCTGGACTCATCCCACTTTCCTCTGTCCCTCACAGATCGTCTGCATCCCCTGGCGTCACCCACCCAAGATTTGAGTCTTTTCCATACTGGCCCTCAGTCTCTCTGATGCCTTTTCTACTTCTCTTTCTAGTTCTGCAATCTGCTCCTCCTCCTCATCAGCCTGTGGCCTGTTCTCCCATCTGCCCTTCAATTTCCATTTAACTCCGACATCCCTAGTCTGTCCCTCATACCTGCCTTTTCCTGTAAACGCTGCTGCTCCTGTCACTGGAGGCTTACACTCCTCTCCCTTGCTCAGGTCCCACATAAGATCAGTGCTATCGCGGGGCGTTGGTCCGTTTCTATCTGGTTTTCGTACTTGGTCCTGCATCAACTCTCGCTTGCCCTGGTCCTCGAATTCTTTAGACCGCTGTATGGTGGTGTCCCTCTCTCGCTTAACCTCTTCCTCCGCTTCCCTGTATGCTCTATAGTCAATGTCACCATGTTCTCGCTGTTGTCGGTCCTGGAAAGGGTCATTTGGAATGTACTCTGTTTCAGTGTCTCTGCTGGTCACTGACTGGGGTCTTGGAGGTGTTTTGTCAGGACTGGTCGGTGTCATAGGAGGTGGAGTCTTAGTCGTGCTCACCAGTGCAGGTGCTGGGCTTGCAATTTCTCCTGTGGCTACATCGTCTATCTGCAGTGTACCTTCTGTTACGTGTAAAGTGGGGTAAATGCCGGATGTGGGTGTCTTAGGTGGGGCGTATGGAGGAGGACAAGTGTGGGTGTCTTGTGTGGTTACCAATTCTTTTGGACCTCCTTTGTCCTTTTCCTTGTCCGCCGAATGTAGGTGCGTAGTACTCTGCCACCAGACCGCGAGCTCCGTCCAGTCCCGTCGTTCCTTGTCCTGGGCCTCCATTTCGGTTTTTATTCTGGACTTCTGCAACAGACCTGCCTGTTTTCCCTGCTCTACCAGATCTGCTACCTTAACCTCACATTCTTTTTGCTTTTCCCACAACCATTTGCCTAAAAGCCCCTTATCTTCTAAGGTTTTCCCTTTAAACCGAACCAATTGTTTCACCTTTTGTTTAGCTTCCGCTAGTTTCTTAGTTTTATCCTTCTTATCACTAACGGCTTCTCCTGCACGGAACATATTATCTATTTGTACTCCCAAGGTCACCCACGCAGAGCGTGGACGGCCCCAACCCCCGTCGTCTATTTCTCTCTCAAACTCTCCTTCCATTATGCCTGTTCTTCTCTATTAGTTCTGAGGCCAGCTGGTGAATTTATGGAATACACCCGAACCACAAGCCTTTGGAGCGACTGTTTGAGTACGATAGCCTGAGTGATATCTAGTGACTTGTTGCCACCGTTAGGTTTCCCGTCACACTGAGAGTTTGTGTTATCACCGCTAGGTTTCCGCTCTCAGTTTGTCATATCACTTCAGACACTATCTAGTGTACTCACGGCGCTCCTGACACCTCAGAACTTCTCCACCCCGTATTTCACACTTATTTTATTTGACAATCTCGTAGCGAACACACAAACACAAAGACAACACGATTAGAGCTCATACATATATATATTACAATCCCAACCCAAGACGCACTACTCTCTTTAATTTTATTGCCAATTCTTATGTGCCGACTTCTTCGTGAGGGCTAGTCCCGTTCCACAGGAATTCCACCTTATTAGTCCGCAGACTATACTACTTTAGGGGAGATACCCCAGGGCCTCAAACCCCTCCCACCTGTAATTTCAGGTATTCTAATTTAGGGGACTATAACCCCATGGACTCAAACCAACAATCTGTAATTTCAGATATTCTACTTTAGGGGACTATAACCCCATGGACTCAAACCAACAATCTGTAATTTCAGATATTCTATATGCCTAACCCAGCTAGGTCTTTTCAGG
This sequence comes from Mugil cephalus, assembly GCF_022458985.1. Lineage (NCBI taxonomy): Eukaryota > Metazoa > Chordata > Actinopteri > Mugiliformes > Mugilidae > Mugil > Mugil cephalus. The sequence continues at coordinate 28,157,885 of NC_061777.1, read as the reverse complement.
TAATTTGAGGGTCCCCACCCCTCGGGGCCCTAACCCAGCTCACCCCGTGACCCCGTCGAGCCAACGGTGGGTCCGCCACGACCGGGATAGTCGACTGTAGCCCTGCTACAATTTAGAATGCACTTACGTCTTTTAGCGCTTTTCCTTTTTTCTTTTTCTTCTTCTTCTTCAGGAACCTTGTTACTTTGTTTCACTTCACGCACGCTTTACTCGTCTGTTCGTCTTTTACTGATGGCACATTTCCGGCTTAGAGAGACTTTTACTTTAATGTTGCCAATAATGCAGATTCGATAAACAGGTTCTGCTTTACCTCAGTTTCGAGCTCTCTGTCTCTTTTCGCCGTTGTGTGTCGATCGTTTAAACCAAATGTCCTCGCTCCGTTCTTCCTTCACATCCCGGACGAGCCCCCAAATTGTTGAGGAGGAATTTAGCCCTGCTTTCCTCTCCTCTCCGGGTCCGTTGATGTGAGGAATAAAGAGACGAGAGAATGACGTCGAGTACGAGTATTTATTCACAGTCTGCAGAGTGTGGAGACCACAGTACATACAAAGATATGAGTCTGGATCTGAGTTGCCTTCGCGGGGGCAGTTCTTTTCTATTCCTACAGTCTAAGGTGTTTGTCTACTCCTGATAGGCTCATCTACTTCTCCTCTTTGACACACTTTCTCTGTTAGATTGTGGTCCGGCGCATCCTGCTCCCCCCGCGAGACATCTTCAGAAAATACATGGTGACCTTTAAGTACAAGTTGTTCTCAATACAATCATATCATTCGGTCTTCCAGTGTTTTCCACTTCTGCACACAGTACATGTTCAGTGTATTCTGTTCCATTGATTATGTCCCATATTTTGCATATTGAATCACTTCTGGTAATTAAACCTGATTATTAAGGCACTCATAAGCACGCATACATTTTACTGTTCCCACAAGAGAAAAGAAGAGCAGGAGAAACAAGATAAACAAACTTCTGTCATAGATACATACATCAAGCGCAAGGAAACGTGTAGGGTCTAGTAGTATAACACATAGCTGATTATCTGTGACAGTTTGTGAGTATAACAGGAATCATGGGCAGGTTGGTGAATTGTTCATCTAGGTAGGAGTGGACAACTGGAGGAGGCCATGATGACTGGGACAGATGTAGTTTATGGAGCTCCACAGGTCTGATACACAGCACTCCAGACCATGAAGACTGGGCTGGTTGATGAGGCCACGGCAGCAGATGTAGCTTAGAACTCCACAGGTCAAATATTCAGCACTCCAGACCAGAGACCCTCACAAGATGATGGAGGGGGAGGAGAGCGGAGGGGAGAGAGTAAGACACAGTGGTTAGTAAATTATAAGAGATAGAAAATAAAATGATAAGATATTAGAGGACAGGAGCCAGAGAAGAAAGAGGAGAGGACACGTCCTCAGTGCATCGTCCCCCTGCAGCCTAGGCCTATAGCAGCATAACTAAGGGATGGTTAAGTCCAGCCCTACCTATAAGCTTTTTCAAAAAGGAAAGTCTTAAGCCTGACCTTAAACGTAGAGACAGTGTCTGCCTCCAGAACCCAAACTGGGAGCTGGTTCCATAGGAGAGGAGCCTGATAGCTGAAGGCTCTACCTCCCATTCTACTTTTAGAAACTCTAGGAACCACAAGTAGACCTTAGAGATCATAGTGATCTGTTGGGATAGTATGGTACTATGAGGTCTTTCAAATATGATGGAGCTAGGCCTTTCAGGGCCTTGTATGTAAGGAGGAGGATTTTAAATTCAATTCTAGATTTTAAAAGGAGCCAATGAAGAGAAGCTAATACTGGAGTAATATGATCTCTCCTGCTAATTCCTGTCACTGCTCTTGCTGCAGCATTTTTAATCAATTGGAAGCTTTTTAAAGAGCTACTTGGACAGCCAGACAGTAACGAGTTACAATAATCCAGCGTGGAAGACACAAATGCATGAACTAGTTTTTCCGCAACACTCTGAGAAAGGATGCTCCTAATTTTGATGATATGACGAAGGTGGAAGAAAGCAGTCCTGGTCACCTGCTTTATGTGAGAATTAAAGGACATATCCTGGTCAAATATAACACCAAGGTTTTTCACAGTAGTACTGGAGGCAAAGGTAATGCCATCCAACAAAAGCAGGTGATTAGATAATGAATCTCTGACATGTTTAGAGCCAAATACGATAACTTCGGTTTTGTCTGAGTTTAAAAGTAGAAAATTACAGGTTATCCAAGCCTTTATGTCTTCAAGGCATGCTTGGAGTTTAACCAGCGGATTAGTTTCATCTGGTTTCATGGATAAATATAGCTGGGTATCATCTGCGTAGCAATGGAAGTTTATGCCGTGCTTTCTAATAATATTGCCTAAGGGAAGCATGTATAATGTGAATAATATTGGTCCTAGCACAGAACCCTGAGGAACCCCATAGCTTACTTTGGTATATATAGAAGAGTTGTTGTTTACATGGACAAACTGGAATCTGTCTGACAGATATGATTCAAACCAGTCTAGTGCAGTTCCTGTAATTTTGATCACATTTTCAAGTCTCTGTAGTAGTATATTGTGATCAATAGTGTCAAATGCAGCACTGAGATCTAGCAGGACAAGTATAGAGACAAGTCCATCATCTGAAGCCATGAGGAGATCATTGGTAACTTTAACCAGAGCCGTTTCTGTACTATGATGAGCTCTAAATCCTGACTGAAACTCTTCAAAGAAACCATTCCTGATTAAATGATCAACCAACTGATTGACAACAACCCTTTCTAAAACTTTAGAGATAAAAGGAAGGTTGGAAATTGGCCTATAGTTGGCTAAAACATCTGGGTCAAGAGTGGGTTTTTTTAAGTCATGGTTTAATTACAGCAGTTTTAAAAGACTGGGGCCCATATCCTGTTAATAAAGATAAGTTTATCTGATTTAATATGGAGGTATTAATTAATGGATAAACCTCCTTGAGCAACTTAGTTGGGATGGGGTCTAGAAGACAAGTTGATGGTTTGGATGCTGTAATAACTGAAGTGAGCTGAGGAAGATCAATTAGGGAGAAAGAATCCAAATATTGACTAGGTCCTACAGAGGTTTCTAATGCCACTGTACTTACATCTTTGACGGATGGAAGGGTGCTATGAATTTTATCTCTAATGCCAACAATTTTATCAGTGAAGAAGCTCATGAAATCATTACTGCTGAGGTCTGAAGAAATAGATGGCTCAACAGAGCTGTGACTCTTTGTCAGCCTGGCTACAGTGCTGAAAAGAAATCTGGGGTTGTTCTTGTTTTCTTCTTGTTCTTGTTGAAGAATAATACGCTGTCCTAATCTTACGGAGAGTTTTTTTTATAAGTTGTTAAACTCTTCTTTCCAGGCTATGTGAGCTTCTTCAGAACTAGTGGAATGCCAAATTCTTTCCAGCTTTCGAACTGCCTGCTTTGAACTACGCAACTGTGAATTATACCATGGAGCTACCCTCCTTCGATTTACCACCTTCTTTTTAAGAGGAGCAACTAGATTTAAAGTTGTACTAAGCGATGCTGTCGTGCCGTCAACAAAATAATCTATTTGTGATCGAGTTAGATTGCGGTTGCTGACATCCACATCACTAACATAAGGCACTGAGTTAAATATTGAAGGCATTAATTCCTTATATCTAGTCACAGCATCATCAGATAAGTGTCTACCATAACGAAATGTCTTTCCAATTTCTGTATAATTACTTATAGTAAATTCAAATGTTACAAGAAAATGATCAGACAATAGAGGGTTGTGAGAATATACGGTTAAACCTTCAGTGTCTATGCCATAAGTTAATCCATTGTTCTACTCGTATGTTCTTCTCTGTAAAGTATCCTTGAGTGGTTCAAAAGGCACTTTTTAAATAAAATTTATTATTATATTATTACTTTCTGGAAGCTCTTCTTCCATAAATGTTGTGTCACTGTTGTTTGTGTCTCTTTATGGCGTCAGATACAACAAAGACACAACGTATTATAGCAAGGACTCTTATCCTCTGCTTGTCAGTGACCGAGTGACATGAACTGTATTTTAAGGAGTAACAGAAGTGTTTTTGTAGCAGAGGTAAATCTTCTCTTTTACTCAAGAGGAAGACTGAACATGGTTTTCACAGCAGTCATTGAGAGCCTAGCTCTCTTTCAGCAGCTACACAGTGGTCTATGCATCTGTATGCAAGAGATGGCAGCTCTCTTCCATGTGCAGAATGTGAACATTGCATTAAATGTGATGGAGACCTTTAGAAGCTAATAGATGGACTCTTTGCCTTCTCAGTTTCCACCACAGCATATTTCTGTCTTACCTCAGAAATTGGACCATCTCAGGGCTTTCTTTCTGTCTTTTGCTTTGGAACTCACATTTCTCTGTATTACTATCCAACAATGTAGTGTCCTTTAGGAAATATCTTACCTATCCCTTCTGTCATTTTTATTTTTTATTTATTTATTATTTATCATTTATATTATTAATTCTGCATATAGGTTTTTATTTCTTTTTAACTGATATTTATGAAGTCAGACATAATTACAAATCAAGTAGTAACAAATATTTTACTATCATTTGGTCTAAATGCAAAGCCTACTATGGATCAAGGAATATTGAGAATGGTGTGACTCGTGCAGAAAATAGCCCACCAATGTTAAAAAAGAGCATGTACCAGAACATGTTCAATTCAGTTCAGTTTTATTCATATAGAGTCAATAACAATACAAATACAAAGCTTTTGCTCTGCAGGGGCTCAGGTCTATTCATCTGTTGAATGGATTAAAAATGTGTGGTCAATATACAATAAGTTATCTTAGATAGCTAATCCTTTTACACCAACCACACACACTGTGTGGAAGAAGGTTCGGTTGCCAAAAACAGAGACTTGGGGTCTGACAGTCTTCAAAACTAATGTCATGTTGTTGTCAATCAACAGCAAATAGAACCTGTAATTTGGAAGATGTTAAGATATTCGGTAATGGGATCTATACAGAAGAACCACACAACAACAAAACAGTCAAATGCTGCTGACATTAGCGTTCATTAGGATTAGAAAAGTAGAAACACTAACAATTTTCAGTTTTAGAGTTAAGTATTTGGAACTGCTGCTGTGTGAAGTATGTACTGTGTTACCATGAATTGTGTAATGATGATGTAATGTCTTGGATATTGATTACAGTTAATTTGTCAAAGGTGTTGAAAATATTCAAGAAGTGTGAGAAAAAACGCAAGTGTACCTGGTTAGTTTTGAGAAGAAGTTCTGTTAGCTGTATGATGGGGTCACCCTGAACACCTTCACAGGATCCGCCCACTGGTTCAGGTATGTGGATGACATTTGGGTGAATATCAAGACACGAGAGATGGAATCTTTCACAGAACACAGGGAGAACATCAGCAAGGATAGTTTGACCTTCTAGGACAGAAGCCTCAACATTGGAGTATAGGAATGCATTTACTATTTTCCCACCACCCCTTGAAACACAAACTAGGGGTCATCAGAACAGACTGTACCCACAACATTGGATGGAAAGGAAAAGGAGGAAAGATATCAAACAAACACGCAAGACATGTGCATATCCCAACTGGGCCTTTGTCACAGGCTCAAAAAGATATCCCAAAAAGGACAGTGAGGAGGAGAACAACAAGAATAAGAACAACATCATCCCCTACATAGCTGGTAGAGCGGAAAAACTCAGGAGAATTTTCAGAAAACACTGCATTCCAGTTTCTTTCTTTCTTACTTTCCTTTTTTCTTTTTTTGTCTGCATTTGTCTACATAGTTGAATACCACAGGGTGTCAACATTATATAAGATTGATGCAGTTATATTCTTGCAGCTGAAAGTTTTATTACTTCAGTGCGTGAGTGTGACCATCACCAGCCCTCCCTTGGAAGACAGTGGAAGAGAGGCATGCGGTGCTGGTAGGAACTGGTGCTGTGTACGGTTCTGTGCTTCCCAAGTCACCTCACTCAAGTATGATGAGTACAGGGAGGTGTTGTGTAGATCTCTGGAGAGATGAGAGAGTCCAAGGGGGTGAGGGTGTCCCAAAAGAGGAGAGAAGTCTGCCATAAGGCACATAGTGATAGAGTGAAAACAGTAATCCAGCCCTTAATAGCTGGGACTCATCAATTCTTCTTGATGTGATCCAGCATGGGCTGGCAGGTGACAACACACATGCATGTAGGCATTCCCTAAATATGAGTGAGACCATTACCAGGGCCCAGAGTCAGGTCAGAAGCCCCAGCCCCCGAGAACCCCCACCCCAGTGTGGGGCGCATGGGTAACAAGACCAGAGAACCACCGTAGCCATGGGACATGCCACACCCCAGCGCACATGGTGAGCGAAGACGAAGACCCCCAGACCGACCAAGCGAGCACAAGCCGGTGCATGCCAGAGCAGTCCCCCACACCCCCCAACCACCGCACTGGATCAGCTGTAAATTCGAGTTTTTTGTCATTTTAAATATATTTTGGCAGATCTGAGTCCAGAAATCAAAGTCTATAGACAGGGAAAGATCGGCTCCGCATTTTGATATTGGTAGATGTATAGAATGGGTGGTTGATAGCAGCTTATATATTAAAGAGAGGGTTTTCTTCTTTTTTGATGTGAGTTTTTTAATGTTGGTGACGAATTGTGGTGGCTGTATGCAGCCCTGGAGCACTGGGATTTTCTTTCTGATTGACTTGGTCACCTGTAGATATTGGAGGAAGTTTACATTTCCTATTTCAAATGTATCAAATGAATCTGTGTGATTCATAAGTAATTACCCCTGGAAGAGGTGATGGAGGTGGGTGATTCCTTTATGCTTCCAAGTACTGAGGTGAAGAGGGACTTTGTTATTTACAAAGTCAGGGTTGTGCCAAATCTGGGAGAACCCACAGGGTTCCAGCTGGGATCCTGTGGTCTCTAGACTCTTCCACCAAGCGGACAGAGTGGCAGCAATAATGGAGTTTTGGAAGCAGTTATGATGCTTAAGGGTGATTGTAATGAAGGGCAGGTCCAAAATGCCTATGTTGTGGCAGTCGGCCTGTTCTATTTCTAGCCACAAATTGTAATCTGCCTCTGGGTTTATCCATTTGGTGATGTATTGCAGCTGATTTGCCAGGTAGTAATTTGTAAAGTTCGGTGTTCAGTAGTCCTCCTTCCGATTTATTTTTTTGAAGGGTGGTGAGGCTAATTTTTGTCTGTTTGTTTTTTGAGTAAAATTTGGTGACTGCAGAATCTAAGTTCTGGAACAATTTTGCTGTGGGTTTGAATGGGATCATGGAAAATAAGTAATTAATTTGTGGCAAAATTTTCATTTTAACTGTTGCTATGCGTCCCATCAGAGAGATGGGAAGATTGGTCCAGCGCTTCAGATCATCACAGATTTTCTCCAGGAGTGGATCAAAGTTCAGTTGCACTAACTCTGATCATTTAGGTGAGATGTTTATGCCCAGGTATTTGATATTTCCTATGGAAAAGGGAAGTTGGGGTTTATGGTCTGCAGGATCCCATGTTTTGTCCATTATTGGTAATATTGTTGATTTGGACCAGTTGATTGAGTAGTCAGAGAGGGCTGAGAATTTTGAGATACAATTATAAGCTTCCTGTAAAGATCTCTGAGGTTGTTGCAAGTAAAGTAAAACATTGTCAGCATATAAATTGATCTTATGTTCAGAGACAGATGAGTGGATACCCCGGATACTGGAGTTCTGACGTATTGCTGATGCGAGCGGTTCAATGAATATAGCAAACAGTAGGGCAGACAGGGGGCATCCTTGTCTGGTATTACAGATAAAATTCATATCACCCTTCCATCTGTCAAAGTTGTAAGTACAGTGGCGTTAGAAACCTCTGTAGAACCTAGTCAATATTTGGATTCTTTCTCTCTAATTGATCTTCCTGAGCTCACTTCAGTTATTACAGCATCTAAACCATCAACTTGTCTTCTAGACCCCATCCCGACTAAGTTGCTCAAGGAGGTTTTTCCATTAATAATATTAAATCAGATGAACTTATCTTTATTAACAGGATATGTGTCCCAGTCTTTTAAAACTGCTGAAATTAAACCATTACTTAAAAAACCCACTCTTGACCCAGATGTTTTAGCCAACTATAGGCCAATTTCCAACCTTCCTTTTATCCCTAAAGTTTTGGAAAGGGTTGTTGTCAATCAGTTGCTTGATCATTAAAACAGGAATGGTTTGTTTAAAGAGTTTCAGTCAGGTTTTAGAGCTCATCATAGTACAGAAACAGCTCTGGTTAAAGTTACCAATGATCTCCTCATGGCTTCAGATAATGGACTTGTCTCTATACTTGTCCTGCTAGATCTCAGTGCTGCATTTGACACTGTTGATCACTATATTCTACTACAGAGACTTGAAAATGTGATCAAGATTACAGGAACTGCACTAGATTGGTTTGAATCATATCTGTCAGACAGATTCCAATATGTCCATGTAAACAACAACTCTTCTATATATACAAAAGTAAGCTATGGAGTTCCTCAGGGTTCTGTGCTAGGACCGATATTATTCACATTATACATGCTTCCCTTAGGCAATATTATTAGAAAGCACGGCATAAACTTCCATTGCTACACAGATGATACCCAGCTATATTTATCCATGAAACCAGATGAAACTAATCAGCTGGTTAAACTCCAAGCATGCCTAAGAAATAAAGGCTTGGATGACCCTGAATTTTCTACTTTTAAACTCAGACAAAACCGAAGTTATCGTATTTGGCTCTAAACATGTCAGAGATTCATTATCTAATCACCTGCTTTTGTTGGATGGCATTACCTTGGCCTCCAGTACTACTGTGAAAAACCTTGGTGTTATATTTGACCAGGACATGTCCTTTAATTCTCACATAAAGCAGGTGACCAGGACTGCTTTCTTTCATCTTGGTAATATCATCAAAATTAGGAACATCCTTTCTCAGAGTGATGCGGAAAAACTAGTTCATGCATTTGTGTCTTCCACGCTGGATTATTGTAACTCGTTACTGTCTGGCTGTCCAAGTAGCTCTTTAAAAAGCTTCCAATTGATTCAAAACGCTGCAGCAAGAGCAGTGACAGGAATTAGCAGGAGAGATCATATTACTCCAGTATTAGCTTCTCTTCATTGGCTCCCTTTAAAATCTAGAATTGAATTTAAAATCCTCCTCCTTACATACAAGGCCCTGAAAGGCCTAGCTCCATCATATATGAAAGATCTCATAGTACCATACTGTCCCAACAGATCACTACAATCTCTAAGTGCAGGTCTGCTTGTGGTTCCTAGAGTTTCTAAAAGTAGAATGTGAGGTAGAGCCTTCAGCTATCAGGCTCCTCTCCTATGGAACCAGCTCCCAGTTTGGGTTCTGGAGGCAGACACAGTCTCTACGTTTAAGGTCAGGCTTAAGACTTTACTTTTTGACAAAGCTTATAGCTAGGGCTGGACTTAACCATCCCTTAGTTATGCTGCTATAGGCCTAGGCTACACTTACGATGCACTGAGGACATGTCCTCTCCTCTTTCTTCTCTGGCTCCTGTCCTCTAATATCTTATCATTTTATTTTCTATCTCTTATAATTTACGAACCACTGTGTCTTACTCTCTTCCCTCCGCTCCCCTCCCCCTCCATCATCTTGTGAGGGTCTCTGGTCTGGAGTGCTGAATATCTAACCTGTGGAGTTCTAAGCTACATCTGCTGCCGTGGCCTCATCAACCAGCCCAGTCTTCATGGTCTGGAGTGCTATGTATCAGACCCAGTCGTCATGGCCTCCTCCAGTTGTCCACTCCTACCTAGATGAACAATTCACCAACCTGCCCAAGATTCCTGTTATACTCACAAACTGTCACGGATCATCAGCTATGTGTTATATTACTAGACCCTACATGCTTCCTTCACCTTGATGTATGTATCTATGACAGAAGTGTTTATCTTGTTTCTCCTGCCCTTCTTTTCTTTCTATCTTCTCTGTTTCTACCCGGATGGCCTTCGGCAGATGGGTCCCTCCATATGGGCTGGGTTCTGCTCAAGGTTTCTTCCTGTTAAAAGGGAGTTTTTCCTTGCCACTGTTGCCCTCCGGCTTGATCTGGAGGTTGCAGGCTGGTTTTTGTGAAGCGTCTTGAGACGATTTGTATTGTTATTGGCGCTATATAAATAAAACTGAATTGAATTGAATTGAATTGGTTCCCCTCTGTAAGGTGAAGCTTTGTGATGTGATACCATTAGTGGTGACTGTGGCCTTAGGTGAATTATAAGGTGCAGAAACCCAGTGGATAAATTACTCTCCAAAGCTGAAATTTTGAAGGGTGGCAAAGAGGAAAGCTCAGTTAACTTTATCAAAGGCTTTCTCAGCGTCCAGTGATAAAACAATGGCTTCTGTGTTTCTATGCTGGGACATGCTGATCAGGTTAAGGAGGCTTCTAATGTTATTTGTAGATTGTCGGCCTTTGATGAAACCTGTTTGGTCATTGAGAATTATCGATGAAATTACTTTCTCCAGTCTAGATGCTAGTGCTTTGGAAATAATTTTGATATCTGTATTAATCAATGACAGAGGGTGATAGCTGGAAGGGAGTGTTGGGTCTTTATCTGGTTTTAAAAGTAATTTAATTGCGACAGTGTTCATTTGGTATTTGGTATTCATCTTATGCAACCTGTGTTTTTGATTTCTGTAACAGTCCTTAGGAACAAGGGGGCCAAATCTGACCAGAAATGTTTCATAAATTCAGCAGGGAAACCATCTCGCCCAGGAGCCTTGCCCGTAGGCATGTTTTCTAATGCTGTTAATAGTTCTTCCATGGTCAGTGGCGAATCCAATATGTTTCTTTGTTCTGTAGTCAGTTGGGGTAGATTGAGGTTTTTGAGGAAGGCCTGAATGTCGTCAGGATTCGGATTGGTAGTTGTTGAATATAATTTTTTATAGAAGCTGTAAAAGATATGAGTAATTTCCTGTGGTGCTTGAGTGTGTTGCCACTTGAGTCCTGAATTGCATTTATAAGAGATTTTTCTCTGTTCCGTTAGAGTTGATTCACAAGAACTTTGCCTGATTTATTGCTATGCTCAAAATTTTGGTATCTAAGTTGTTGAAGTACGAATTCTGTTTTGTCAAGATATTTTCTAACTGTAGTTTCACATTTTGTAGTTGGGTCCATAACTGTTCATTTGGGTTTGCGGTATATTGTTCTGTTATTTCTTTAATCTTATTCTCAATGTTTTTTCTGCTTGTTGGTCCTGTTTTTTCTTGTAAGAGGAGTAGGATATAATTTTGCCTCTGATTACGACTTTCCCTGTTCCCCAGATCAGAGATGGGGATAAATTTGGAGAGTCATTTATTTCCAAAAACCCCTTCCATTACTTCCTTATTAATGAGTCAAATTCAGGGTCCCTCAGTAATGAGGTATTGAGGCGCCACGTGAGTGATGGTTTTAGGGAGGGTTCTATTTGAAGGTGGAGGGACACCGGTGCATGATCACTGATTATGATATACTGGTGTTGATTCTTTGTACAATAGAATTGTTTGACAGAAAAAAGTCAATTCTAGAAAAGGAGTAGTGTACTGGGGAAAATAAAGTGTATTCCCTCTTTGTCGGGTTTTTGATTCTCCAACCATCACCAAGTCCAAACTCATCCATGTATTCTTTGAAGACTTTGACTGATTGTGATTTTTTTGTGTGTGTCTGTCGAGTTATGGGACCGATCTAGAGAAGGATTCAGGACTGTGTTTAAGTCCCCTCCAATGATTGTAATGGGGGTGACGGCTATGTCAGATAATTTCGAAAAGTTTTTGTGAAAGAATGCTGGATCATCGTTATTCGGGGCATAAATGTTTGCAATTGTGTATAATTTATTAAAGATTGATGCCTGAATGATGATGTATCGACCTTCTGTGTCTGTTATCAATTTGTTTAAGGTAAATACGAGTCTCTTATGGACCAAAATCGAGAGTCCTCTTTGTCTACTATTGAAACAGGAAGAGAAAACTTGGTTAAAATTTGGATCTGTAAGAGATTTTTCTTCTGAATCTTGTAGATGAGTTTCTTGAATGAGTAAGATATCGGCTTGTAATTTGGAGATATAATCCATAATTTAAATTTTTTTATGCCTGTGAGCGAATGCCATGCAAAGTCCAAGAGACGACAGTTAACTGAGACATGGAGATTGACAGCATTCAGTCCTTCTTTGTATGTTGTGTTGGTGGAGGATTTTGTATGTCTTTACGGGGCCGTCTGCTGCTGTCAGCGTGAAAGGATTTACAGACAATGGAGAAAAATAAGGAGGTGAGTGTTGGAATAATCGATTATACCTGTTACAAACAATGTCATACAAACATATCAACAATAGCATCAGTTCCTGGAAAATGGATAGTTAACTCAATAACATGAGCACCACGAGAGATATGGGCAGAGGGAAGAGGAAAAAAGAAGAATAGCAGGGGGGATGTATGAGGTGAGTGAAAAGGTAAGAGGAGTGACATACATTAATGTTTTGTGAGGTTTTTCTTTGATGTTTTTTTTTCTATTCTAAATATTTATATTTATATATACAAATGTACACCGTTATGATATACATACAAATAACAAATATACATGGCTTATTTTTCTTAATACTTATCCTTCAGTAGAGACAGGGGGTGATGTTTGCATCCTGGAACAGCTGATCGTCATTGGGACGTTGGTTTTTGGGCTAAATCTGGTCGGTCCGTCATAGTCTTGATTTAGTCCAGAAATAGTAGTTCAAAATTGGGCTGTGTACAAATTTAGTCCAAAAATTGTCATTGAAAATTGGGTTGTGTTTGGTCTGTCCGATTTTGTCCAAATTTAGTCCAAAAATAGTTGTTAAAAATTGGGTTGTGTTTAGCCAGTCCATTGTGGTCCAAATTTAGTCCAAAAATAGTCGTTAAAAATTTTTACTCTACATTTCAGAGGGAAATATTGTTCTTTTTACATCACTACATATGTAATAATACGTGATATATAATAATCAGTAGTATGCTACTGATGCTACTAAGATTTTAAGTATTTAGTTTAAGTATTAGTTTGGTAGTAAGTGGTAGGTATTTAGTAATTCTAAGTAGGGTTAAATTTGTATCAAGCAGTCCGAACAAAATGAAAAAAAATAAGTTAACGCTTAGCATGGCTATTAAGTTATATGAACTCTCTTAATTTTTTTGTGGCAACAAGTTTGCATACTTTAAGTAAGGTCAACTAATTTTAGTTTTACAGTGTGTATTAGTGTTGTGTTGCTTTGATAGTTGTGTTGCATCATCACAGCCTAGACTCTTGCCAAGTTGGCTTATGACTGACTGACTGAAATGAGAAAATAGGTATTTTAAAATATTATTAAAACTGTTATTACATATTATGGAGAAATAATCTTTTACTTTTTTTGTGAATTATGTCTTTTTGTAGTCAAATATTGTAAACATTATGTTACCGCCATGTGTTTGCATTTGTTGTTAATTCCTTAGGTATTGAAAAACATTTATTTTTTTTACATTAATGTAAATTGTAAACAATAAATGTTTCACTTTTTTGTGAATTATGTCTAATTCTTGAGTTAAAATTCAATCATGAATTTGTGATTATATATTTCATAACATTGTAATATGAATATATGATATCATAATGAAGACTAATTCAGGGATATCTCTGTAGACGTTTTTTCGACAACCTGAAAGTGACGGCTTTTCACCTTTCACTTTTCAACCAAATTTAGACTATACGGGGACGTCTTTTTCAAGACGTCTTTTCAGCGACCTGAAAATGACGGCTTTTTACCTTTCACTTTTCAACCAAATTTAGACTTTGCAGGGACGTCTTTTTCAGGACGTCTTTTCAACGACATGAAAATGACGGCTTTTCACCTTTCACTTTTCAACCAAATTTAGACTTTACAGGGACGTCTTTTTCAGGACGTCTTTTCAACGACATGAAAATGATGGCTTTTCACCTTTCACTTTTCAACCAAATTTAGACGTTGTTTGGACGCACATGAGTTACGTCTTTTCAACGTTTTTTTCTAGTTTTTGCTGGGTGGGTCTGGATTGTCCAGGGAGCTCTCTGAGATTACTGAGAAAATTAGGTTGTCCCGCATACTCCTTGATTGTATGTCCAGGACAGTCTCTTTCAGTTGATTATTTTCTTTATGAGCTGGTTTACCTCCACTGTAATGGAGGTGACGTCAGCTTGCAGCTCGGCGTTATCTCTTTGAAGATTAGCATTGTGATCATAAGAAAACTCTAAGCTTGTCTTGAGATCCTTGATTTCCTGGTGCATAAGGCTTAGCAGATCTAGTTTTTTATTAATAGACTCAAGTACTGATACCTCAGCTGTTATTAGGTCGCTTGTGTCCATAGAGGAGTCAGCTTTCTTTCTCTTGGCCGGATTGTCAGAATGCTCCATGATGCACAGCAGGTAGTACTCGTCGATAAAGTTTTCTAAGGCCTCCACTCTGGCGGTATTTCAGTGTTTTAATTTAGCTTTTTTGATTGCGAGTAGAGTCTTCGAATCTCTGTTTATGTTATCCCATAAAGTCTTGATTTAATCAGTTTAATCGAGCAGCGTTATGCCACCATGTAACGATTGAAAACCTCACCCGTCTTGTGAGATCACAGCATCTCACGATCTCCATTCCAGTTTATTTCAAACCCGGTAGTGCACTTATTCAAAAACTGGTCCACCACAAAGACAAAACACCCAGACAGAAACATAGTAATGTGTCAAACTTTACATGCCTTACATTTAAAAAAAAAAAAAAAAAAAACGGACTTAACACTTGCACTTTTATGCAATTTCAAATCAAAAGCGTCTCTAACTTAGAAACCCAGACAAAGGATGATTAAGTATAAAACTTAACAACCAAGAACAATAACGATGAAACCCAACACGTTTTTTTTCTTTTGCGAATCAGGAATAAAGTTCCCTCCAAAAGTATTGGAACAGCAACGCAAATTCCCTTTTGTTCACTGAAGACATTTGGGTTTAAGATCAAGAGATGAGTATGAGACAAGAGTTCAGAATGTCAGTGTTACGACCCGACAGGGCAGAAAATGTCTAGGGGAACACAAGGAGGTAACAATTGAGGTAAAAGGAGAAAACAAACCAAAGAAGCCAACCAAGGACCGTCTGCAATCGCAGGGATTTATTCACAATATACAATAAACCAAGAAGAAGACAGAAACAAAACACGCTGCACACGCTGGCTGCAGGATCACTCTCCCCATGACGCACCCAGGTAGGAGCTTTATAGAATACAGCTGGCAATCAGCTAATTAGCTGATTGAGGTGGAGGGGGGGAAGGCGGTACCTGAAATGAAAGAACAAAAAGACAAGGCCACACACACACACTGGCCCGTAACACCCCCACCGATAAGAATAAACCCCACCTACAGGCAGAAAATAAGCATTACACTATATATATATATATAAATCACAGATCATACACTTTTATAACACAGATGTTGACAATTGACTTTGAAAGCAATGATGTTACCCACGACACAGCATGTCAGCCACCAGATTATCAGCCCCTTTCTTGTGCTTGACCTCGATGTTATAGCGCTGTGCTTGGAGCGCCCAGCGCATCAACCGCTGGTTACTGTTGTACATCTGCATCAGGAAAACAAGGGGGTTGTGATCTGTGTACACTGTGACCGGTACAGACGTGGAGCCCACATAAACTTCGAAGTGCTGCAAAGCAAGGAGCATGGCCAGGGTTTCTTTCTCAATCGTTGAGTAATTCAGCTGATGCTTTTTAAACTTCACTGAGAAGTAGCAGACAGGGTGGCACACATTATCAACACCGTCTTGCAATAGCACTGCTCCAGCTCCTATGGCACTAGCATCGACTTCTAGATTGAAAGGCCTGGAGAAGTTGGGTGCAGCCAACCCTGGGGCATTACAGAGGAGGGACTTGGCAGCAGTAAAGGCATGGGCACAGTCATCATCCCAAACAAAAGGAATGGATGGGCTACACAGCTTGGTCAATGGGGCAACCACTACAGAAAAGTTTTTACAAAAACACCGATAGTAACCGGCCATACCCAGGAAACGTCTCAGTTCACGCCGAGTCGTAGGTGTCAGGAAAGCCAGCACAGTCTCAACCTTGGTGGTCACGGGCAGAACCTGCCCATGGCCAACCTGCTTCCCCAAGTAGGTGACCATAGCCTTGCCAAATTCGCACTTGGCCAGATTTAACGTTAGTGAGGCATCTGCCAGGCGCCGGAACACATCCTTCAAGCTGGAGATGTGACTCACCCAGTCTCTGGAATAGACCAACACATCATCTAAGTACACGCTACAGTCAGGCACATTTCCCAATACATGCTGCATGAGGCGCTGGAAAGTGGCTGGGGCATTTCTCATGCCAAAGGCCATTACGGTGTACTGCAAGAAGGCATCAGGGGTTACAAATGCAGAAATGTCAGATGCATGTTACGTTAAAGGGACCTGCCAGTACCCTTTTAGCAGATCTAGTTTCGTAATAAATTCTGCAGGACCCACACTGTCAATACAGTCATCAATACGAGGTAAAGGAAAGGAATCCGGCACAGTCACTGCATTCACCTTACGGAAATCGGTGCAGAATCGAGGGGTTCCGTTTGACTTAGGAGTCAACAAACAGGGCGAGCTCCAAGGACTACAACTAGGTCGGGCAAAACCGTGTTCAACCAGGTACGCAACCTCTTGTTTCATTAATTCTTTTTTCTCAACAGGACAACGGTATGCATGCTGCTTAATGGGTGTATGATCACTCACATCAATATCATGTTCTAACATGTTGGTACGGGATGGCACATCCCCATGCAAGGTGGGGTAGGTAACGAGAAGGTCAAGCACATCCTGACGCTGAGCTGGGGGAAGATGGGACAGATGTTGCTCGGCATTCGACATGAACTCGGAGTTGGACAACCGGCCAGACTGCTGTGCATCAGAGGGTGGAATCAAGTCATCAGTTACATCGGCTACACAAACAAGCAAAGAGCACAGAGATGAGCAACAAAAGTTCTGAAACACAATCTTATGGACTGACGAGACCAAGATTAATCTCTACCAAAGTGATGGAAAGGCCAAATTGTGGAGAAAGAAAGGAACTACTTATGATCCGAAGCATACAAGCCTGGAGGTAATGTCATGGCTTTGGCATGCATGGCCGATTCTGGAACAGGCTCATTAATATTTATTGGTGTATTGGTGTGTATTGGTGTGTTTCTGTACACTTCAGAATTCATTGTGCTGTTAACATCATCAGTTACACCATGTAACTGATGATGTTAATCATCACAATGAATTCTGAAGTGAAGTTTATGGAGAAATGCATCCAAACCAATCGGGAGGAATTTTATCATGCAGCAGGACAATGACCCAAAGTACACTGCTGACACAACAAAGGACTTCATCAGGGGAGAAAAGTGGAGGGTTTTAGACTGACAATTAACCCAATTGAGCATGCATTTATTGGTGTATTGATGTGTATTGGTGTGTTTCTGTACACTTCAGAATTCATTGTGCTGTTAACATCATCAGTTACACCATGTAACTGATGATGTTAATCATCACACTTCAGAATTCATTGTGCTGTTAACATCATCAGTTACACCATGTAACTGATGATGTTAATCATCACAATGAATTCTGAAGTGTACAGAAACATTTTGTCTGCCAGTTTATGGAGAAATGCATCCAAACCAATCGGGAGGAATTTTATCATGCAGCAGGACAATGACCCAAAGTACACTGCTGACACAACAAAGGACTTCATCAGGGGAGAAAAGTGGAGGGTTTTAGACTGACAGTTAACCCAATTGAGCATGCATTTCACCTCCTGAAGAGGAGACTGAAGGGAGAAACAAACAAGAACTGAAAGAAGTTGCGGTAAAATACTGGAATAGTATCACAAACGAAGAATGCAACAGTTTGGTGATGTTGATGGGTTGCAGGCTTGAGGCAGTCATTGCAAGCAAAGGTTATGCCACCAAATATTAAATGGTATTTACTTAAGATTATTTGTTCCATTACTTTTGCTCACCTAAAAATGCTGTGGTGTAGGGGCGGGCAATATGGCAAAAATATCATATCACGATTTTTTAAAAATAAAATCACAATTTCGATTTTAATCAAATCTTTAAAATGATCTTAAATTGAAAAATGAAAAACAGACAATTTAGTCCAAAGAGCCTTTCTTAACAGATTTTATTTTAAATAGTCGCAGTTTTGCCTGCATTTGGGATGCTTCCTCTTCAAATGATTGAACAGGTTCGTCGTGTTGCCACTCCACGTGCGAACCTGTTTTGTCCAAAGTTTGCACTAAACATTTGCATGCGCTTCATCAGTTGAGGAAAATCCAAACCGATTCCATATAATGGAAGTGGATCTTTTTTTTGTAGTGACCAACTCCAATTGGCTTTCACCCATGGCTCTCTATGCGGCTAACACTACACATATAAACAAGGAGGCGGGTAAGGAAGCACGTCACTGCCCGTAATTCGCTATGATTGGTCGGTCAGGTTGACGACGTAATACATCTGGTGCATTGGTGCATCAGCATAGAACAGAAATTCATAGAATGTGCCCTAGACGATCCCAGGATCTCTGCAGTTTGACAGATCGTCTTCACGTTGTAATCGTTCACGATTTAATATGGTCCTATCACCCACCGCTACTGTGGTGTAATGCAAACGATGATAAATCCTAAGTTGTTTAACACATCTAGGTGTAAATACCAGGAAAAAAAGCTGACATTCTGAACTCTTGTCTCATACTCATCTTTTGATCTTAAATGAATAAATATCTTCAGTGAACAACAAAAACAAGGGAAATTGCCTTGCTATTTCAATACTTTTGGAGGAGACTGTATATACAGAAGTTAAGGGTTCAAGTCCAATTAAGAGTTCAACAGTTCAACAGTCTGATGGCAAGGGGGAGAAAGGTGTTGCAGAACCTGGTGGACCTGCACCGGATGCTGTGGAACCTCTTTCCAGAGGGCAGCAGGGAGAACAGTCCATGGTGGGGGTGTGAGGGGTCACTGACGATGTTTCGGGCTTGATGTGCACCCCCAAGAACTTGGTGCTGCTGACCACCTCCACAGCTCAGCTGTTGATGAGCAGTGGAGCGTGACTGGACCAGTTCTTTCCGAAGTCTTGTCTTGTCCACGTTCAAGATCAGGCTATTGTCTCCGCACAAGCCCTCCAGCTGCTCCACCTCCTCTCTGTAGTCCAGGTCGTTGTCGTCTCTGATGAGGCCCACCACCATTCGTGTTGTCCACAAACTTCACAGTGTGATTATTGGCGAACCTGGGGACGCAGTCGTGTGTCATCAGAGTGAACAGCAGAGGGCTCAGGATGCAGCCCTGAAGGGAACCTGTGCCGAGGGTGATGACATCGGAGGTGTGCCGCACTGACTGAGGTCTGTCGGTGAGGAAGTCCAGCAGCTGGGACGCTGGGACACTGAACTGAAGTCCAGGAACAGCATCTGCACATGGGTGTTCTTCTCCTCCAGGTGAGCCAAGCTCAGGTGAAGAGCGGAGGAGATGGCATCCTCAGTGAAGCAGTTCCGCCAGTAGGCAAACTGTAACGGGTTGAATTTGGAGGGGGGCCTTAAAATGATGTGTTCTTTTACCAGCCTTTTGAAGCAATTCATCATAATTGGAGTCAGTGTCATCATTGAGTGAGGTGATTTGAGGTTTCTTCGGCACAGGAAAGATGGAGGTAGTCTTGAAACATGCTGGCACTGTGGCTTGGTCCAGTAAGGTGTTAAAAATGTCTGTTAGAACACCAGCCAGTTGACCTACAATTCCCTGAGCACCCGCCCAGGTATGTTGTCAGGTATGTGAGTCTTCAATATGTTGGCTGCGTCAAGGCAGATGCCTCCTCTTCCCGAAGGGGAACAGCTTTTTTTGCATGAGTAGTGTTTAGTGCCTCGAACCTCCCAAAAAATGATTTAGTCTGTTAAGGAAGTCAGCATCAACTTCACTTGCTGGAGGGGAGAGTGAATTGTAGTCTGTAATCGCCCGTATGCCTTACCACATACTCCTGGTGTTGCTGGCATCGTGGAAAAAGTCCTTGATTTTCTGACTGTGAGTCCGCTTTGCTAACCTGATGGCACATTTAAAGTTGCCTCTTGCTGTCCTCAGTGCATCCTTGTCACCAGATTTCAAGACTGAGTTCTGTGCTTTTAGCGTTTCTCGTACCTCCTCAATTATCCAGGGTTGTTGGTTGGCCCAGGTGGTGATGTTCTTTGTGGTGCTGACGTCCTCTGTGCATTTATTGATGTAGACTGACACAGTCAAGCGATACTCATCGATGTCGATCTGATTGTTATATGTGGCTGCTGCCTTGAACATGTCCCAGTCAGAGCACTCAAAACAGTCCTGGAGTGCCTCCATGGCCCCCTCAGTCCACACCCTCACCTGCCTCACTGTAGGTTTTGCTCTGATCAGCAGGGGCTTGTATGCAGGAATCAGCATGACAGATAAGTGATCTGAAGAGCCGAGGTGGGGACAGGGGGGCTGCTTTGAATGCATCCTTGATGTTGGTATAGGCCAAGTCTAGAGTATTCTGTCCCCTAGTTGGAAAATCCACATATTTGTTAAAATGAGGTAGAACAGTCTCCATGTTGGCCTGGTTAAAATCCCCAGAAATGATGGAACGCCCTCTGTGTGTGCAGATTTTAACTCACTGCTGGTCCGGTAGAGAACACTCAGAGCCTCTTTAGTGTTAGCACTGGGGGGCACATACACAGCAGTGATGCGAACAACAGTAAACTCCCTGGGCAGGTAGACTGGTCTGCAGTAAACAGTCAAAAGCTCAATGTCCGGAGAGCAGAATGTAGCGAGCCCCTCCAGGCTAACGGCCTTGTCCAGTATTGACGAGCCGTGTCTCTGTCAGAATGAGAGCGCAGCAGTTTCTAGACTCATGCTTTAAAGAAAGTTCCAGTTGCAGATGATCTATTTTGTTATCCTGTGAGCCGAGGTTGGAGAGGAAGATGGATGGAAGTGGCAAATTGTAGGGGTTAGCTGTTAGCCCACCTGGACAGCCGCGCTTCCGCCACCGGTCACACCACTTTCCCTTGCTCCTCCTTTGGCTTGTGCTATTATGTGAGTCCGCTGCGCTGTGGGCCACTGGGTCTTGCCCACGTAGCTCCATAAACACTCCATAGTAGTCGTAGTTATGAGTCCAAAATCACTTGATGATCGTAATTCCAGCAGGTGCTGGCAATCATATGCTAACTTACAGAGTGGATGCACTGTTGCTAATGGGCTAGGCGGCATATTTCACTCAAATGTTCACAAGTTGTCGAGAGCTCAAGCAGCTGCAGCCATATAGGTCACCACCACTTGAGTCCCCTGGATGGAAACAGGGGTAACCGGCACCTTGATCCTCCTCGTGTCCACCACCAGTTCCTTCGTCTTTGTCACATGGTGTTGGCAGCACCATCTACAGCTCAGCGTGACAAAGTTGTCCACAACAGTCCTGTACTCAACCTCATTGCCCTTGATGATGCACCCAACCACTGCAGAGTCATCAGAAAACTTCTGGAGATGACAGGTCTCCGTGCAGTGGTTGAAGTCTGTGGTGTAGAGGGTGAAGAGGAAAGAAGAGAGGACAGTCCCCTGCGGCGCTCCAGTGTTGCTGACCAGCCTGTCTGACACACAGCATTGCAGGCGTACTGTGGTCTGCCAGTCAGGTAGTCAACAATCTACAACACAAGGGGGGAGTCTACCTGCATTGCCATCATCTTCTCACCCAGAAGAGTCGGACGGATGGTGTTGAAAGCACTGGAGAAGTCAAACAACATGACTCTCACAATACTCGCCTTCTTGTCCAGGTGGGTGTAGACACGGTTGAGCAGGAAGATAATGGCATCCTCAACTCTGGTAAGCGAAATGGAGAGCATCCAAATGTGGTTTGACCACGGGCCGGAGTTGCTCCAAGATGACTCTCCAGGGTCTTCATGATGTGGGAGGTTAGCGCCACAGGTCCTTTGAGCCACCGGGTTGCGGCATCTTCAGCTCAGGAACTAGGCAGGATGTCTTCCACATCACAGGGACCCTCTGCAGACTCAGGCTCATGTTGAAAACATGTTGAAGTACTCCACAGTGCTGGGTAGCACAGGCCCTGGGCCTGACCCCATCAGGGCCCGCAGCCTTGCCAGAGTGAAGTTTCCCCAGCTGTCTTCTAACATCGTTGGTAGTGATGATCAAGATGAGAAGCTGTAAGGAGGGGGACGGGAAGAGAGTGGAAAAGGTGTTCATAGGAGGTGCAGGGGCGTGGATAGCGTCACTGTTGAAAAACGTCTCCGAATATTCCAACCAGAAACCCTGGATGATGAAAGAAGTCAAGGCACTGCTGAGGCAACGTGATGACGCCTTCAGGTCGGGGGATGGAGTGCAGTACAGCGCAGCCAGAGCTACCTGAAGAGAGGCATAAGAGACGCCAAGACAGCCTACAGGAGGAAGGTTGAGGATCACTTAACAGAGAACAACACGCGCCAGGGACTCCAGCACCTCACCCACTTCAAGTCCAGCAGCACCACGACAGCAGAGGATGACGCTAGCCTAGCGGAGGAGCTAAACCAGTGCACGCTTCGAGGTGGAAGGACACGAGGCAGCCACAGCTCGTCCACTTAACTGCAACAGCTCCAGCTTCTCGGTGCAGGAACATGAGGTGAGGTGCACACTGAAGGCAGTGAACCCTAGGAAGGCCGCCAGACCAGATGGAGTGACCGGGAGGGTCCTCAGAGACTGTGCAGACCAGCTGGCTGGGGTCTTCACCGGGATCTTTAATGAGTCACTGTCCCAGTCCTTCATCCCACCATGCCTGATGTCGGCCACAATCGTCCCGCTGCCTAAAAAGACCACCATCAACAATCTTAACGACTACAGACCAGTTGCTCTGACACCTGTGGTCATGAAGTGCTTCGAGAAACTAGTCCGACGCCACATCACGACCTGCCTCCCACCCACAAATTTATCAATTTGCATACAGAGCGAACAGATCAACAGAGGATGCCATCTGCACAGTGCTCCACACCACCATCTCCCATCTGGAACAACAGGGACGCTATGCCAGACTGCTCTTTGTTGACTTTAGCTCTACCTTTAACACCATACTCCTGGACAGACTGACAGAAAAACTGCTGGACATTGGACTCCAAGCCACCACCTGCTGCTGGATTACAGACTTCCTCTCCAACCGTGTACAGAGAGTCAGAGTCGGGCCCCATCTCTCAACAGCCCTCAGTCTCAACATCGGCTCCCCACAGTGCTGTGTACTCAGTCCTCTGCTCTACACTCTGTACACCCATGACTGTGTCAGCACCCACCCAGACAACATCATTGTTAAATTTGCAGATGACACCACCTTAGTGGGACTAATCTCTGGTGGTGACAAGACTGTCTACAGGGAGGGGGTCCAGAGGCCGGTGGAGTGAAGAGATTCGCAAAGAAGTACAGAGATGACCCACAAAAGTTCTGGAACACAATCTTATGGAATGATGAGACCAAGATTAATCTCTACCAAAGTGAGGAAAAGGCCAAAGTGTGGAGAAAAATAAAGGAATTGCTTATGATCCCCCCGAAACAAACAAGAACTGAAAGAAGCTGCGGTAAAAGACTGGAATAGTATCACAAATGAAGAATGCAACAGTTTGGGTGATGTTGATGGTTTGCAGGCTTGAGGCAGTCATGGCAAGCAAGGGTTATTCTGCCAAATATTAAATGTTATTTACTTTAATTCTGTGGTGTAATACAAACAGTGATATATCCTAAGTTGTTTAACAAATCTAGGTGTAAATAACAGGAAATAAAAGCTGACATTCTGAACTCTTGTCTCATATTCATCTTTTGATCTTAAACCCAAATGTCTTCAGTGAACAACAAAAACAAGGGAATTTGCCTTGCTGTTCCAATACTTTTGGAGGGGAGTGTATATATTGGCAAGTTAGGTTAATATAACAACCAAGGAAATTACTTTCAATGTTCCACAATAATTCAGAGAGATTTCTTTGAGGGAAGCACCTCTCTTTGAGGGTTTTTCTGCCCAAAGAAACCCTGACCAGGCAGCAAGGTCATTAATTTAATTATTAGATAAGAAATCAGGAAAGTCTTCATTCTTAGACTCAAGTCATGCCCTTTGGCTTAAAATATTCCCCAGCTACATACCAAACGCTAATGGAGCTTGTTTTGGGAGAGCTTTGAGGCAAAATTTGTATGGTTTACAAACGGTGAACCTAAAAAAAAAAAAAAAAGGCAGTTTTTCAGAACAGTTTTTCTCAACTGTATGTTGAGGTCAATGTGGTGAAAACTTACTAACCAGAGTAGAATGCAACATTTGATTCATTTACTGGTCCTCTCAGATTAGGATTTGAACTAGTAGGTGTTTTCTAAGACATCAAACAGTAATCCGGTTGTTAGACCTGGAAAACTGGGAGACAGTGTCACATTTTACTGTGTTTTGTAGGTGTTTTTTCCTTTGCTCATACTGACGTTGATTTTCCTTGTCCTTCTCCATCTGCTGTATGAGACGAACTATTGCGTCCATGGTGGTTACACTACTGCTCCTTAGCTGACTAGCTAGTGGAGGATTGATGTTCCTCAGGGTAAACTTTACCACCTCTGTGATTTTTTCAGTACATAAATGCAAAATCTCTTAAGCTTATCCTAATATTCTTCAGATAAGAATGCAGAACAAAACCACTTGTCAAACTCAGCCCATGTTGTGATTTCCAGGTGAGCAACATCCCACCAGCCTTGAGCAGTACCATGCAGCACATTTCAAAGTGTTGCAATTAATTCAGTGTCAGTAAGTGGATGCAGAGCCAGGAAACCTTGACATTTCTCCTAGAATAATAAGGGATCCCATCCTTCACATTCCGGTATATAGCTGGCCTTATTTTAATTTTGTTTCATTTTGCCTCGAAGTGGGAAGTAAACAGGAAACTACTTGGCAGATCTCTGGCAAAAATGGAAATACAAGGTTTGTGCACAGGTAATTTCAGTCTAGTTAAGAGTGGCATTTTTACACTTCTTTTTACTCTCAACGAGTAAAAAGAAGTCAACAAGAGCAATTAAAAAAGGAATTTAGGGACTTGTACATTGGGGAAACCCAACAACCCTGCACGGCGCAGGTAACACTTATAATTTGATCAGCCATCTCCATGAACACCACCCACAACAGCGAGTGCAAGGTAAGTTAACTTGTAGCTCAATGGATGATATGGGTACTTAGGAACAGCGCTGTCGCCTATTAGGGCCCACACACAGCCCACAATAGCACCTATGAGTAAATGATCATGCCTAACTAACATATATACACTAATGAATCCAAGCTAAAACAAATCCACAAAGTCGATATTTTAATTAAATTTTTCAATAACCCCTCTGCCACTTCTTAAAAGCAGTTTTGCCACGGTTTGTTCTTCCTCATGATACGAAATAAGTGAGCGTGAGCGATTTCCAGCAGGCAAAGATTAATATCAATTAAGATGATGGCACACAAATCTGGACACCAGATAAGGCTTTAGAGCAGGCCTATTCAATTAGCGGCCCGCGGGCCGAATGCGGCCCAGAGGCACTTGCAAAGTGGCCCGGCTAGCCTGCAGATGTTTCTATAGAAATTCCTACAGTACCTCAGATCGTGAATGCAACATTATAGGTAACCTGCTACACGCCGGTAGCTAATGCAGTAGCTAATTAGTTGGCTAGGATCACACAACCTGTAGCCCAAACATGTCAAACATGTCTCTCTCGACCCTGAAACTGAAAATTGAAAATGAAAACCGTCGATTTAACCCTGCTTGGACTGACAAATATCTATTTATTTTGCCATCCACTCCAAGCGCCAAACCGATGTGTTTATTATGCAACGAGTGTGTTGCGGTGTTTAAAGATTATAACGTTCGGAGGCAGCACTTTGAAAAACACCGCACCTTCCACACAAACTTCCCCGAAGGATCACAGGAAAGGGCTGCTAAAGGACAAAGTTTAATCGCTTCTTATAACTGGAGCTCCAATGTATGGTAATTTCATTGTGGTACATATCTGACTAGTTGCACCTTCGGTTAAGGTGGAGGTGTTTTTGTTTATTCAGATGTTCATTTCTGTGCGACCCTCCCTCCTCTGCCTATCCCCTTCGGTATGGGAGAAGTATGCGCCTTTTCTATGTTTATTTACTAGGTTTGGTGTTGTAGGCTACATAATGCTAATGATTTGTGTTGTTTGATTTGTAGGGCCTGGATGATGTTTTGTTTGTGATCATTGGTTATGTGTGCGTTAATTACTGTTAGCACTTTTGATGACACTGATATATAGCCATATAAAACAAAATCTTATGCCTAGGCTACTATAATAGGTCTGTGCAATAATAGCTATTTTTTTATTTTATTTATTTTTTTGTTTTTGTTTTGTTTTTATATGCACTTTGGGATGGGCCTGGGTCAGACATGTTTTTGTCTTTTGGTTTTTTCAAAAATCTCTTGTTTTTGTACTTTTTGATAGGCTATGCTTGTGTCAGATGTGACCATATTAAAAGGGAACAATTGCCTTATTACATTCATTTGTGTTAGTTTAAAATTCATCATTAACTGCTACTTATGAGCCACTAAAAAGTTCGGCCCAGCTGAACTTTGAGGTTTTAAAATGTGGCCCAACTGAATTTTTAATTGAATAGCCCTGCTTAAGAGGGTGGCGAGGAGTAGCAGCAGCAGCAGCAGCAGAGTGATCTAGGACATCAGAGCCTAGCTGTCATTGGGTGAGAGGCTACACTATTGATAAGTAACCAGTTCATTGTAGAGCAATGATTCTTAGTGTAGCTGACAGAACGTTACTAATTTGAAAGCTGCAGCAGTCGGTATGTTTCATTCATATTGTATTACAGACTGCTGTATTATGACACATTCAAGTTCCACTCAGTAATTATGAGCATCAGGTGAGGATCAGTTACTTTATCATGATGTGTTTAAATGTAGCCTTGTATTTTTTGTTATTGGTGTGACATTTGAATAGCCTAAATACAAAAAAATTCATTAAAATAAAAAGAAAATTTAGGGGATGCAGGCAGTGGGGATGGTGGCTTAGTTGGAGGCTCTGCAGTCAAGTAGCTTATTTTATCTACGCCATGGGTTACACAGTGCTTTATTTTGACGTCTGGGTAATACGTTTCATGTTGGAGTATTTTCAAACTACACAGGAAAAATTGGAGAGTTAAAATTTCAGGGTTAAACATCTGGGAGTTGATTTTAACTCCCAACGTATAAATTTAACACATTTCACAGTCAGAGTTATTACACAGAGTTGATCATATCAGTGTTAGTTTAACTCTGCAAAGACATCATTTTCTCCCGCACTTCTTCAGTTTGCGCCATTTCTTCAGTCAGTGCTATTTTCATCCTCTGGCATGTCAAACACGGTAAGTGAAATTTAGTTAAAACTTACTAAGCCACTTACTAAGCAATTATGAATTGATGGTGTGAACTGCAGTATGTACATTAATACGTCGAATATATACTCTTCAAAGCCTTGTTTGTTGCCAGGACTGAACAGTAAATTTGTCCACGTGTGGTGAGCTAGCAAGATAACGCTTAATTAGCTAACTGCTAGTTACTAAAACTGTCTGTAATTATCAATGACAAGTTAACAACAAGTTGCTTTATCTTTTCTTTTACTGTTTAAAGTCTTGTTTGAGGTCCGGTTTTACAGTTAAAAGCTAAGTGCGGCTAAAGCTAAACGTTGGCTTAGATAGCTAGCTCGGCGGCTAACTCGGCTGCTAACTGGCTAACTGTAGACCGGATCATCCCTAAGTAGGACATGTTTTTAGCAGCGCTAAAAACATGCGCTGTTTATGCTAAAGCGCTATTTCTCCTGTCTTGTCTGTGTGACCGGGACTTATCTTACCCTTATTCCTGTTAATGTTAATTTACATTTATTTTTTTGCATGTCCAAGTAAAAAGTGCTGGTACAGGTAAAGCACAACAGACAGCAAAGTATGTGAAGTTGGCCGAGGTAGAAGGACACTTTCTGACTTTCTTCAGTTCCACGAAAATGGTAAGTTATTTTTCTTTAACTTAAAGACTTTGAAAAACAAGTTCAAAAATACACACATGATGTTTTATAACCTCTTTCTGCTATCCTCACATATCTTGAAAAAAGTATTCACTTTTAAGGAGCTGAAATTTCCTTTTTTCTCAAAACATTATGCAAATTGATGTTTATCACTATAGTTAATACATTTAATAGTCTTATCTTACTACTTTTTCCAGTTCTTGAGAGATTTTGCCTGCCACCAGATGCACAAGTCATTTACAAGGACGCAACAGGGACAGAAGTCGATGAAGAAATATTCAGCGACCTGGTTGGACAAGGCAATGTGGTGCTGACAGTTTTCTCAAATGATGGTGAGATATAAAGGCAAATATAATCAGGTACTTTACAGAATAAAATAACTTACTTCTTTTTTAAAAAAATTCCTTTAGAGTTTTCTGATTGGTCCTTGTCTTCGGCTTCTATTCAATTCAATTCAATTCAGTTTTATTTATATAGCGCCAATAACAATACAAATCGTCTCGAGACTCTTCACAAAAACCAGCCTGCAACCTCCAGAGCAAGCCTGAGGGCGACAGTGGCAAGGAAAAACTCCCTTTTAACAGGAAGAAACCTTGAGCAGAACCCAGCTCATATGGAGGGACCCATCTGCCGAAGGCCAGCCGGGTAGAAACAGAGAAGATAGAGAGAAAAGAAGAGCAGGAGAAACAAGATAAACAAACTTCTGTCATAGATACATACATCAAGCGCAAGGAAACATGTAGGGTCTAGTAATATAACACATAGCTGATGATCTGTGACAGTTTGTGAGTATAACAGGAATCATGGGCAGGTTGGTGAATTGTTCATCTAGGTAGGAGTGGATAACTGGAGGAGGCCATGATGACTGGGGCAGATGCAGTTTATGGAGCTCCACAGGTCTGATACACAGCACTCCAGACCGTGAAGACTGGGCTGGTTGATGAGGCCACAGCAGCAGATGTAGCTTAGAACTCCACAGGTCAGATATTCAGCACTCCAGACCACAGACCCTTACAAGATGATGGAGGGGGAGGGGAGCGGAGGGGAGAGAGTAAGACACAGTGGTTAGTAAATTATAAGAGGTAGAAAATAAAATGGTAAGATATTAGAGGGACAGGAGCCAGAGAAGAAAGAGGAGAGGACATGTCCTCAGTGCATCGTCCCCCTGCAGCCTAGGCCTATAGCAGCATAACTAAGGGATGGTTAAGTCCAGCCCTAGCTATAAGCTTTTTCAAAAAGGAAAGTCTTAAGCCTGACCTTAAACGTAGAGACTGTGTCTGCCTCCCGAACCCAAACTGGGAGCTGGTTCCATAGGAGAGGAGCCTGATAGCTGAAGGCTCTACCTCACATTCTACTTTTAGAAACTTTAGGAACCACAAGCAGACCTGCACTTAGAGATCGTAGTGATCTGTTGGGACAGTATGGCACTATGAGATCTTTCATATATGATGGAGCTAGGCCTCTCAGGGCCTTGTATGTAAGGAGGAGGATTTTAAATTCAATTCTAGATTTTAAAGGGAGCCAATGAAGAGAAGCTCACACTGGAGTAATATGATCTCTCTTGCTAATTCCTGTCAGTGCTCTTGCTGCAGCGTTTTTAATCAATTGGAGGTTTTTTAA
This sequence comes from Mugil cephalus, assembly GCF_022458985.1. Taxonomy (NCBI): domain Eukaryota; kingdom Metazoa; phylum Chordata; class Actinopteri; order Mugiliformes; family Mugilidae; genus Mugil; species Mugil cephalus. The sequence continues at coordinate 28,128,248 of NC_061777.1, read as the reverse complement.
AGAGCTACTTGGACAGCCAGACAGTAACGAGTTACAATAATCCAGCCTGGAAGACACAAATGCATGAACTAGTTTTTCCGCATCAGTCTGAGAATGGGTGCTCCTAATTTTGATGATATTACGAAGGTGAGCTGAGTCGGACTCAAGCTCAAATGCATCGACTGTAAACATGGATGAGGTCCCAAGGAAGAGACAACGATTTGAAGATGCAAATGCAGCATCTGCTAAACAGGTTCACTTGATTCTCATGAGTTTAACATTTTTGCATTTTTCAGTCTCCAGAAAAGTTGTTAATAACCATGTTTGACACTCTTGTGGTTTTGTTTTTTTATTAGTTGATAGAAGCTGTGCTTAGAGGCAAGTCCGATGGTGAAGAGGTACTACAGGAGTACCGAAGAACAGAAACATTAACAGATGCTGCAAGACAGCAAATGGTTAACATACTGGTGGCTCACATGATTGATAACCATGGGTATGTGTGTTTAATATTCTTTTTGTTTTTGCCAAACAACTGTATGACCATTGCATACATTTGGATTACTAATTTATTATCCCCTCTCAGGCACCACCCCATTAAAGCGATCAGAGAAGAGTATGCTCTTGGTATCGTGATGCTGTTCCCTTCCCCCAAGGATCCATATTCCAAGAAAGGCTATGTAAGTCATTATTATTGTTTTCATGACACTTGCATGTTGTGATGCAAAGTCGTGTACTTGACATTGACATTTGAATTCTCAAATTTGTCATGAGCCAAGTATGACAATGCTTTTTTTTTATCAGGAACATTTCTTTGATCCTGCAAGCAACACAGGATACATTTCTTGGCGTCTGAAAACAGTCCAAAGCCAGATTCGTCAAGGGTCTGCAACGCCACCAAGTAGCTCGATTGACTTTTCACCAGGAGGCCCAACTTTCCAAAGGATTGTTAATGTTGAAGGACAGTTGGACTTGTTGTATGCTGTACAGTGGAAGAAGACATGCCAGTCTTTTGTGAAATAAATGATGTACTTTTGGTTGATAATAAATGCTAGTTCAAAAATGATTATATCGATTGGAATTATTTTGAAATACATATTAATTTTAATACTGTAATAGCTTAACACTTTAGGGAGTTTAATGGACACTGACAAATAGTAAAAATTTAACTCTGAGCAGTGTTACTCGTCCAATCCCTTAGTGTTGATTTAACTCTGTTTTGGGAGTTAAAGAAGGAACTCTGGCAAAGTGTTAAAAATGTTTATCTATTTTGAAAGTGTTAATTTAACTCTGGAGAGTGTGGAGCTATATAAACCCTCAAAAAGTGTTGAAATCAACGCTGTGGGAGTTAATTCAACACTGGACTTTTTGCAGTGTACATTCACATTATCACGATGCCTGGCCAGCAGCAAAAGTCCGCATCACTACGACATGAGACTAGCAAACCTGGCAAAGCTAGCAAGGATAATGCAGCCCCAGCTAGCACCGTGGCTAAGGACAACTTGCCGTCGCCCCCCGCAAGCCTCAGCACCAGAGCTACCTCCGTCGACCAGATGGCGAAGGACATATCGAGCATGTTCAAACTTTTAAAAGAAACTTCAGAGACTCAAGAGCACAAGCTGAATGCTACCCAGTCAGCAATTTGGGCTGTGGAGGCCAAATTATCTGACATTGCAATGCACTTGAACAATGTTGAGTCTCGCATAGACTTCCTGGAAGATGCTAATCGGGCACTGGAAACTTATCCCCCTGCGACTCAAAATGAGGTGGAAATCTTGCAACAGAAGCTGGACAATTTGGAAAATAGAAGCTGGCGGAATAATCTATGCTTTGTTGGATTCTCAAAGGGATGCGAGGACCAAGTTGTACCACAGATGCTGAACAGTGATTTTCAGGAAGATCTCAAAATTGACTGCACCGGTCCCCTTGCCAGACTTGGATCTGACGATCAGGCCCCGAGACCGACCCTTGCCTGATTCCTGAGATTCCAGGACAGAGAATGAATCATCGAAGCTGCCGTGGGACGAGCACCGCATCATGGTCTTTCCTAACTACTCCAAATTTGTTGGCAAGAAACGGGCTGCTTTTAACCAATGCTAATGCCTACTTCACGAGTGTCAGATCGAGTTCACCATGATGTGTCCAGCTGTGCTCACCCTGAGGACGACGGAGGGTAAACATGAGTTTACAGACCCCAAAAAAGCACTGGAATTCATTCGCTCTCTGCCCCTGTGAGAGCATATTGAATTTCTGCCCTGGAACCACTCAGTTGAACTGTACACATCTCTTATTTATACTGTTAAGCAGACTTGAATATGGAAGATACTTACTCAAATTTAACTTACTTATTCCGTTTACTATCAGGATGGAGGCATTACTGCTTTTACTATTCCCGTCATTTTAGGTTGTGATCTGATTCTGTTGTTATTGGTCTAATGGTCTAATACTATTGTCATTGGAGTTGCTGTCGGAGTAAGGGCATCATATCAGTGATTTATGACTGTGTGACTTTTTTTTTGTTTGTTTTTTTTTTTATTCTGCTCCTCCCAGTCATTCCCATTAGCATTACAGATCAACCTAGAGCTGATAAGAGCCTAATAGGGAGACATACATGCCTCAGATAGACTATGTTACATAGGTTTCACTGGATGGGTGGAGAGCTACTTAAAACTAACTCGTTCCAAGAATTTCGGTTATATTTGACTGTTTATTGCTTATGACCCTTACACTGTTTTTTGTGCTGATGTAGCCCATACCAATTAGTTATAGCTGCTTGACTGCCCTCTTCGTGAGCTGTTAGCCTGTTCAGAGTCACGGACCAAGTTTTTTGTGTGTTAGGTTTGGTGCTTTTTGATCTACAGGTGACAACAGTTCATGGTCACCATACATTTATGTGTATGTATACACATCTTTTCTTACTCCCACATTGCTTTGTTTTTTTTTTCTCCTTTTCCCCAATTTTTTTTTTTTTTTTTTTTTTTTTTTTGCTCATGCACATGGTGCTTATTGGTCAGCAGTGGTGGATCTAACAATAGGTCATGTCCCCTACATACATCAGTCACTAGATCTACTCAATGATGCAGGCTGATAAAGGAAGAAACTAATGACATGGAATGTGCAAGTCAAAAAGATGTGATATAGCATTTTTGCAGGAGACTAACCTACTGACTCAGGATTCTAGAAAGCTTTGCAGAGATTGGGTTGGTCATGTCTTTGCCTCGTGCTGGAATAGCCATAGCAGGGGGTAGCAATTCTAGTCCACAAACAAATGCAATTTAAATGTATCAGGGACAGTTTTGATGAATGCCACACTGTCTGAGACATTCATTTCTCTTATTTTAAAGAAGGATAAGGATTCACTGTAGAAACTACAGGCCAATCAGTTTGATTGGTTGTGGTTATTGGTTGATTCTTGCAAAGATTGTAGCTGTAAGGTTAGATAAGGTGATAACCAACCTGTCACACCCTGATCAAGTTGGCTTTTGTGTATCAGAGAGTAAAGAATCGACGCAATCAGCTGCTCTGTCTCAACCATGTATTGCGCAACTCAAAACACACCCGTCACAGACGGCTATTAAAGACATTAAACACATAAACAAACAGCCAAACCACATCATACCCTCCACTGTTCGTTCAGTCTTAGTCTCAGGTGGGTGTGCGTGTGTGTGAGGTGAGGGCGAGTGAGAGAGTTTGTCCTACTGTCCAACACGGTGAAGACGCCGCGGCCCCGCCGAGATGTCGCGCAGTCCTTTCCCTCGTCCCGTTTGGTAATAAACGGACCCGGCCGTGAGGTACCCGAACCAACAATCCAAAGGTAATCCACAGGGTAATCGACAGAGAAATAAATCCAGTTTGGAAAGTCCCGCCACGCCAGCCGTCCAAACGCCGACTCTCCGTTACTCTCACACAGCCCTTCTCCGCACCTCACTTCCCCCTTTAAACCCTCCGGTTCACACATCATGTACACAAAAAAAAAAAGTACATTCATTCGTACAAGTCCTGACGAACCCATGCCCCAACATCAACAATAACAGAGGCAATAATAATAAATAATAAATTCCCTGGCCAGAACACAATAGGAAAATAGATAGAAACTAGCGGATTACTGCCCCCTTTTGCACCACACCCCATGCATCACACAAACCTGACAACAGTCGGCTTGTGAATTGCGGTCCTCGGTCTGACACCAGGTAAGTGGGAATCCCCCAGCGGGTGAAAATGTAATTTTGAATGATCTGGCAGACCTTTGGTGTCTTGGCATCCCATAGCTTAAATAGCTCAACCCACTTTGTGTGATAGACCACCACAACCATCAAAACTGAATTCTGGGCTCTGCTGAATGGAAAGGGGCCCATGAAGTCCATTCCAATCATCTCCCCAGGTGCACTAACCTCTGGGGTGTGGAGGAACCCGGCTGGCATGGTGTTGGAACCCTTACACTGCTGGCAGATGTGATAACCACGGACATGACTCCAGATGTCGGTACGCACACTGGGCCACCAAGCCACCTCCAAGATCTTCAGTAGGGTCTTCATTCTGCCCAAATAACCTACAAATGGGCAAAAATCGCTGGAAGCTCTTTAGATCTGTGGGGATGGGGTAGGCCGCTATGGCCATGATCTTTTCCAGGTCCACATCCACACCTTTCCCAGAGACCACATGCCCAAGGAAGGTGAGCTGTTTTTGGAGTAAGTGGCACTTCTTAACATTGAGAGTCAGGTTGGACTGTTGGAGCTTCAGAAACACTGCCTCCAGGTCCTGCAGATGCTGCTCCTGGGTTCTGAAGAAAACGATAATGTCGTCTATATACACAAAGCAGATCTTACCCTTTAAGTCCTCCAGGACCTTCTCCATCAACTGTGGAAGGTGGCCCCGGCATTTCTCAACCCGAACGGCATGACCCGAAACTGGAAGAGGCCCATATGAGTAATCATGGCAGTCTTTTGTTTGCTTTCATCCTCCATTGCCACCTGCGATGCGCTTTTAAGATCCAGTGAGCTGAAGTACTAGGCACCTTGCAGGGACTCTAGGATCTCGTGACCAGGGGGATCGGATAGGCATCGTGGTGTGTTTTGGCGTTGACTGCCCGGTAATCCACAAAGAAGCAGGGAGTTTGGTCCTTCCTCGGGACCAACACCACCGTGGAAGCCCAGGCCGATGTAGACGGCTCAATCACGCCATCGCAGAGCATCTTCTGGACCTGCTCCTCGATAACTGCTTGCTTTTGTGGTGATACTCTGTATGCTTTCCTCCTTACTGGCAGTTCGTCAGTCGTGTGTATCTTGTGTTTTATGACACTGGTTGCCCCTTTGCCTCTGTCCAAACTGCAGACCCCTTCTGCAGCAGTGGTCTGACCACCTCCGGCTGAGGTTCCAAGAGTGGGACAGGCGTTGGCACCTTGAGTGGGACCTCCACCTCGGCCATGTAAAAATGGACTCCAGCTCCGCCATGCCCCCATCGTAGCGCATCCCAGGTCTTCTGCAGGAACTTGAACTCCCTGCTGCCGGCCATCACATAAGAACTGGTGTGTGGCTTCAAGATGATCTGGCCCGCACACATGAAATCAAGGCCCAGTAGAAGAGGCATGCACAGCTGGGTGTCATCAAGCACATGAATGCATATACTGACATGAGCATCCTGGAAGGAGAGGAGTAAGAGAGGGAACCACTCAGTGGCCGGAGAGTGAGAAAGTTTTCACACTGCTCGACAAAGTCTGTTACATCCGCAGAGTCCCTTGACTCCCCAAACTGGGGAAACTCGAGCCTGATCAGGAGCTTCGCTAGTCCTTGCATGGTAGGGAATGTCACATCCCCTTCTGCTGTCACAGGATTGGGGACTGGGCTGCCGGGGTAGAGAACCCTAACGGCCTTCACAGGGACCGCCTTTAGTCTGGACACTCTGGAGCTCCCCCTCCCAGTTCCTGTCCCTTCGCTTAAGACAGCCCACCACAATCTGATCATGCTCCTGCAGCTTTAAGTCCACATACTCGTTAGACTCCTTCCCCACCGCCTGGATCGCAGCTCTGAGGCTCTCTTCTCGATTCAGGGTTATGTCCATGGCCTCTCTGAGTCTTAAATCCAGAGCACCCACACGAAGCTGCAACTCCTGCACCCGCTGCGCCAGAATAGGCATGGTGGCATCCTCTGCATCCTCTGCTGGATGGTTATCCTCCACACAAGACTCCAGATAGACTGATTCCAGCAGACTGGTCAGCTCTGAGACAGTACCCCTGTGGCGCTGGATGGTGACATGACGACCAGTATTTGCTGCGTCTGCTGCAGTTGGGACAAGTTCAGGATGCAACCTCTCGAGTGGGAAGACCTCCACCCCTTGCTCCTCAATGCTCCCTGTAGACTCTTGCTGGCTTGACAAGGACATGCTGTAAACTGGAGCGACCGTAGAATGAATGTTAGTTGTGTACTAAGCTGTACAGTATAAAAGTATGTATGTATAGAGATGACTGCCCTGGTTAAAAAATGAAAGGCTACAGAGACAAGCCAGTAATAATAATGACTTTGACTAGCCTACTTAGAATTTCCAATAATATCACCAGTGTTATATTACCACAAAGAGAAAATGAAAACTATGCACACCATACAACTGAAATACCTGATTGCTTGTCAAAAAAACAAAAAAAACAAAACAAAACAAAAAACACCCTAACAAAAAAACAGGCAGGTGTAATATTTGGAGAAAAAAATAAGATCAATCCCCTTTACATCAAACGGGCATTAACCTAATTAAACTATCCAGTTCCCCGTACAGGCCACCACTCTGTAACAATTTCCCTTACAATAAAATAAATGAGGGAATAAAAAAACAAAAAACATTCATTCGTACATTACAAGTCCTGACGAACCCGTGTCCAAACAATAAACAATAACTGATCATTTCCCTGGCCAGAACACAATAGGAAAATATTGGGAGAAAAACAGCAAAACAGAACCCAATCCCACTCCAGTAATCCTTCAACCAGGTAGAAACTAGTGGATCACTACAAGCTGATAATATTAGACGTCTGATTGACATCATGTAGACCTCTCAAAATGTGAGCTCTCCTGCTGCAGCCCTTTCATTGGATGCTGCAAAGGCATTTGAAAGGGTGGAGTGGCAATACTTGTTCTCCACACTTGAGGCCTTTGGTTTTGGTAGGATATTTATTAGCTGGGTCAAACTCTTATATGCCAACCATAAAGCTTCAGTGACACTAAATAACATAATTTCACAGTCATTTGAACTCCAAAGAGGCACTAGGCAGGGCTGCCTCTGAGCCCTTTACGTTTTGCACTGGTGCTGGAGCCTCTACCAGCGGCTATTCGCATGGACCCTGACTTTCCAGGTATCCAAGTAGGCAGTAGTAGTCATAAACTGATGCTTTACGTGGATGATGCCTTGGTCCTGATAACAGATCCAACACGCTCTCTCCCTGCTCTGTTTAAAACCATCAAATTGTTTTACAAATTATCTGGATATAAACTGAACTGGGCCAAATCAGAAGCACTTCCTCTGACACTATACTGTCTCAAGACCTTATTCCCACCTGGTGTTTTCACTTGGCCCCAGTCAGGTATTAAATATTTAGGCATCCTTTTCCCCATGTTGTTGAAAGATCTGGTCAAGGTTAATTTTGAGCCCCTTCTGAATACATTTTAAGATTGATATAATTTTCAATTCAATTCAGTTTTATTTATATAGCGCCAATAACAATACAAATCTCAAGACACGACATAAAAAACAGCCAGCAACCTCCAGAGCAAGCCTGAGTGTGACGGTGGCAGGGAAAAACTCCCTTTTAACAGGAAGAAACCTTGAGCAGAACCCAGCTCATATGGAGGGATCCATCTGCCGAAGGCCAGCCGGGTAGAAACAGAGAAGATAGAAAGAAAAGAAGAGCAGGAGAAACAAGATAAACACTTCTGTCATAGATACATACATCAAGGTGAAGGAAGCATGTAGGGTCTAGTAATATAACACATAGCTGATGATCCGTGACAGTTTGTGAGTATAACAGGAATCTTGGGCAGGTTGGTGAATTGTTCATCTAGGTAGGAGTGGACAACTGGAGGAGGCCATGACGACTGGGTCTGATACATAGCACTCCAGACCATGAAGACTGGGCTGGTTGATGAGGCCGCAGCAGCAGATGTAGCTTATAACTCCACAGGTTAGATATTCAGCACTCCAGACCAGAGACCCTCACAAGATGATGGAGGGGGAGGGGAGCGGAGGGGAGAGAGTAAGACACAGTGGTTAGTAAATTATAAGAGGTAGAAAATAAAATGATAAGATATTAGAGGGACAGGAGCCAGAGAAGAAAGAGGAGAGGACATGTCCTCAGTGCATCGTAAGTGTAGCCTAGGCCTATAGCAGCATAACTAAGGGATGGTTAAGTCCAGCCCTAGCTGTAAGCTTTGTCAAAAAGGAAGGTCTTAAGCCTGACCTTAAACGTAGAGACTGTGTCTGCCTCCAGAACCCAAACTGGGAGCTGGTTCGATAGGAGAGGAGCCTGATAGCTGAAGGCTCTACCTCACATTCTACTTTTAGAAACTCTAGCAACCACAAGCAGACCTGCACTTAGAGATTGTAGTGATCTGTTGGGACAGTATGGTACTATGAGATCTTTCATATATGATGGAGCTAGGCCTTTCAGGGCCTTGTATGTAAGGAGGAGGATTTTAAATTCAATTCTAGATTTTAAAGGGAGCCAATGAAGAGAAGCTAATACTGGAGTAATATGATCTCTCTTGCTAATTCCTGTCACTGCTCTTGCTGCAGCGTTTTGAATCAATTGGAAGCTTTTTAAAGAGCTACTTGGACAGCCAGACAGTAACGAGTTACAATAATCCAGCGTGGAAGACACAAATGCATGAACTAGTTTTCCCACATCACCCTGAGAAAGGATGTTCCTAATTTTTATGATATTACCAAGATGAAAGAAAGCAGTCCTGGTCACCTGCTTTATGTGAGAATTAAAGGACATATCCTGGTCAAATATAACACCAAGGTTTTTCACAGTAATACTGGAGGCCAAGGTAATACCATCCAACAAAAGCAGATGATTGGATAATGAATCTCTGACATGTTTAGAGCCAAATACGATAACTTCGGTTTTGTCTGAGTTTAAAAGTAGAAAATTCAGGGTCATCCAAGCCTTTATGTCTTAGGCATGCTTGGAGTTTAACCAGCTGATTAGTTTCATCTGGTTTCATGGATAAATATAGCTGGGTATCATCTGTGTAGCAATGGAAGTTTATGCCGTGCTTTCTAATAATATTGCCTAAGGGAAGCATGTATAATGTGAATAATATCGGTCCTAGCACAGAACCCTGAGGAACTCCATAGCTTACTTTTGTATATATAGAAGAGTTGTTGTTTACATGGACATACTGGAATCTGTCTGACAGATATGATTCAAACCACTCTAGTGCAGTTCCTGTAATCTTGATCACATTTTTAAGTCTCTGTAGTAGAATATAGTGATCAACAGTGACAAATGCAGCACTGAGATCTAGCAGGACAAGTATAGAGACAAGTCCATTGTCTGAAGCAATGAGGAGATCACTGGTAACTTTAACCAGAGCTGTTTCTGTACTGTGATGAGCTCTAAAACCTGACTGAAACTCTTCAAACAAACCATTCCTGTTTTAATGATCAACCAACTGATTGACAACAACCCTTTCCAAAACTTTAGAGATAAAAGGAAGGTTGGAAATTGGCCTATAGTTGGCTAAAACATCTGGGTCAAGAGTGGGTTTTTTAAGTAATGGTTTAATTTCAGCAGTTTTAAAAGACTGGGGCACATATCCTGTTAATAAAGATAAGTTCATCTGATTTAATATTATTAATGGAAAAACCTCCTTGAGCAACTTAGTCGGGATGGGGTCTAGACAAGTTGATGGTTTAGATGCTGTAATAACTGAAGTGAGCTCAGGAAGATCAATTAGAGAGAAAGAATCCAAATATTGACTAGGTTCTACAGAGGTTTCTAACGCCACTGTACTTACAACTTTGACAGATGGAAGGGTGATATGAATTTTATCTGTAATACCAGACAAGGATGCCCCCTGTCTGCCCTACTGTTTGCTATATTCATTGAACCGCTCGCATCAGCAATACATCAGAACTCCAGTATCCGGGGTATCCACTCATCCGTCTCTGAACATAAGATCAATTTATATGCTGACGATGTTTTACTTTACTTGCAACAACCTCAGGGATCTTTACAGGAAGCTTATAATTGTATCTCAAAATTCTCAGCCCTCTCTGACTACTCAATCAACTGGTCCAAATCAACAATATTACCAATAATGGACAAAACATGGGATCCTGCAGACCATAAACCCCAACTTCCCTTTTCCATAGGAAATATCAAATACCTGGGCATAAACATCTCACCTAAATTATCAGAGTTAGTGCAACTGAACTTTGATCCACTCCTGTAGAAAATCTGTGATGATCTGAAGCGATGATCTTTCCATGATCCCATTCAAACCCACAGCAAAATTGTTCCAGAACTTAGATTCTGCAGTCACCAAATTTTACTCAAAAAACAAACAGACAAAAATTAGCCTCACCACCCTTCAAAAAAATAAATCGGCCGACTGCCACAACATATGCATTTTGGACCTGCCCTTCATTACAATCACCCTTAAGCGTCATAACTGCTTCCAAAACTCCATTATTGCTGCCACTCTGTCCGCTTGGTGGAAGAGTCTAGAGACCACAGGATCCCAGCTGGAACCCTGTGGGTTCTCCCAGATTTGGCACAACCCTGACTTTGTAAATAACAAAGTCCCTCTTCACCTCAGCACTTGGAAGCATAAAGGAATCACCCACCTCCATCACCTCTTCCAGGGGAACTTACTTATGAATCACACAGATTCATTTGATACATTTGATATAGGAAATGTAAACTTCCTCCAATATCTACAGGTGACCAAGTCAATCAGAAAGAAAATCCCAGTGCTCCAGGGCTGCATACAGCCACCACAATTCGTCACCAACATTAAAAAACTCACATCAAAAAAGAAGAAAACCCTCTCTTTAATATATAAGCTGCTATCAACCACCCATTCTATACATCTACCAATATCAAAATGCGGAGCCGATCTTTCCCTGTCTATAGACTTTGATTTCTGGACTCAGATCTGCCAAAATATATTTAAAATGACAAAAAACTCCAATTTACAGCTGACCCAGTGCGGTGGTTGGGGGGTGTGGGAGGCTGCTCTGGCCTGCACCGGCTTGTGCTCGCTTGGTCGGTCTGGGGGTGTTCGTCGTCGCTCACCATGTGCGCTGGGGTGTGGCATGTCCCATGGCTACGGTGGTTCTCTGGTCTTGTTACCCATGCGCCCCACACTGCGGTGGGGGTTCTCGGGGGCTGGGGCTTCTGACCTGACTCTGGGCCCTGGTTCTGGTCTCACTCATATTTAAGGAATGCCCACATGCATGTGTGTTGTCACCTGCCAGCCCATGCTGGATCACATCAAGAAGAATTGATGAGTCCCAGCTATTAAGGGCTGGATTACTGTTTTCACTCTATCACTATGTGCCTTATGGCAGACTTCTCTCCTCTATTGGGACACCCTCACCCCCTGGAGTCTCTCATCTCTCCAGAGATCTACACAGCACCTCCCTGTACTCAGTCATACTTGAGTGAGGTGACTTGGGAAGCACAGAACCGTACACACCACCAGTTCCTACCAGCACCGCATGCCTCTCTTCCACTGTCTTCCAAGGGAGGGCTGGTGATGGTCACACTCACGCACTGAAGTAATAAAACTTTCAGCTGCAAGAATATAACTGCATCAACCTTATATAATGTTGACACCCTGTGGTATTCAACTATGTAGACAAATGCAGACAAAAAAGAAAAAAGGAAAGAAAGAAAGAAAAAAAGAAAGTAAGAAAGAAAGAAACTGGAATGCAGTGTTTTCTGAAAATTCTCCTGAGTTTTTCCGCTCTACCAGCTATGTAGGGGATGATGTTGTTCTTATTCTTGTTGTTCTCCTCCTCACTGTCCTTTTTGGGATATCTTTTTGAGCCTGTGACAAAGGCCCAGTTGGGATATGCACATGTCTTGCGTGTTTGTTTGATATCTTTCCTCCTTTTCCTTTCCATCCAATGTTGTGGGTACAGTCTGTTCTGATGACCCCTAGTTTGTGTTTCAAGGGGTGATGGGAAAATAGTAAATGCATTCCTATACTCCAATGTTGAGGCTTCTGTCCAAGAAGGTCAAACTATCCTTGCTGATGTTCTCCCTGTGTTGTGTGAAAGATTCCATCTCTTGTGTCTTGATATTCACCCAAATGTCATCCACATACCTGAACCAGTGGGCGGATCCTGTGAAGGTGTTCAGGGTGACCCCATCATACAGCTAACATAACTTCTTCTCAAAACTAACCAGGTACACTTGCGTTTTTTCTCACACTTCTTGAATATTTTCAACACCTTTGACAAATTAACTGTAATCAATATCCAAGACATTACATCATCATTACACAATTCATGGTAACACAGTACATACTTCACACAGCAGCAGTTCCAAATACTGAACTCTAAAACTGAAAATTGTTAGTGTTTCTACTTTTCTAATCCTAATGAACGCTAATGTCAGCAGCATTTGACTGTTTTGTTGTTGTGTGGTTCTTCTGTATAGATCCCATTACCGAATATCTTAACATCTTCCAAATTACAGGTTCTATTTGCTGTTGATTGACAACAACATGACATTAGTTTTGAAGACTGTCAGACCCCAAGTCTCTGTTTTTGGCAACCAAACCTTCTTCCACACAGTGTGTGTGGTTGGTGTAAAAAGATTAGCTATCTAAGATAACTTATTGTATATTGACCACACATTTTTAATCCATTCAACAGATGAATAGACCTGAGCCCCTGCAGAGCAAAAGCTTTGTATTTGTATTGTTATTGACTCTATATGAATAAAACTGAACTGAATTGAACATGTTCTGGTACATGCTCTTTTTTAACATTGGTGGGCTATTTTCTGCACGAGTCACACCATTCTCAATATTCCTTGATCCATAGTAGGCTTTGCATTTAGACCAAATGATAGTAAAATATTTGTTACTACTTGATTTGTAATTATGTCTGACTTCATAAATATCAGTTAAAAAGAAATAAAAAACCTATATGCAGAATTAATAATATAAATGATAAATAATAAATAAATAAAAAATAAAAATGACAGAAGGGATAGGTAAGATATTTCCTAAAGGACACTACATTGTTGGATAGTAATACAGAGAAATGTGAGTTCCAAAGCAAAAGACAGAAAGAAAGCCCTGAGATGGTCCAATTTCCGAGGTAAGACAGAGATATGCTGTGGTGGAAACTGAGAAGGCAAAGAGTCCATCTATTAGCTTCTAAAGGTCTCCATCACATTTAATGCAATGTTCACATTCTGCACATGGAAGAGAGCTGCCATCTCTTGCATACAGATGCATAGACCACTGTGTAGCTGCTGAAAGAGAGCTAGGCTCTCAATGACTGCTGTGAAAACCATGTTCAGTCTTCCTCTTGAGTAAAAGAGAAGATATACCTCTGCTACAAAAACACTTCTGTTACTCCTTAAAATACAGTTCATGTCACTCGGTCACTGACAAGCAGAGGATAAGAGTCCTTGCTATAATACGTTGTGTCTTTGTTGTATCTGACGCCATAAAGAGACACAAACAACAGTGACACAACATTTATGGAAGAAGAGCTTCCAGAAAGTAATAATATAATAATAAATTTTATTTAAAAAGTGCCTTTTGAACCACTCAAGGATACTTTACAGAGAAGAACATACAAGTAGAACAATGGATTAAAACATCAGTACAATAAAACAACATTCAAAACACCAACAAAAAACAATGTACAACATTTGATAAAACTGAAAAAAGGAGGGAGAGGTAGGATGGTGTTGGAGTTAGGGGTGGTGGAGTGAGTAAGCAATTTTAAACACATGGGCTTTGAGTCTGGTTTTGAAAATGAGGAGAATACTGAATTGTTCTTATCTGCGTTGGAGCAGGCTGTCAGAATGCGGTTTTAGTTTGAATGAATAAAATGCAGACTGGCTGAATTACTGGTGGTAGGTAAATCTCATTTTATTTATTCAGTGTTTCCATTGGTACTTATATTTTAGCTGTTAAGCTGAGATAAGTTCTAGTTACTGTACATATGCTGTATATGGATATGGGCTTCAAGTGTACACTACCAGCTTTAATTTGAGGAAGGGTCTAGGAATTCTAACCATTTTCATGCATTTTATGTAGAAAGGCTCAATGAAATTGGACAATGGACATTTTCATGTTTTTATTCTTTGTCAGTTGTCCTTGCGGGCCATTATTGCCTTAAGTCTAGCACTCATGGATATTACTGACAATCGACGTTCCCTCTTTACTCAGTAAGATCCAATCACATTTAGTTCATTGAAAAAGGAACAAGTAATGAGATATAATAAGTGCCAGATAATGAGTATTTTCTCTTTGGTGGGATTGGATCAGATGGGCCAGCCTTTCCTCTGCATGGGTACCTATGGCCCTACTTCTAGTACAGCAATTGTCCTTTCTCTGACCATTTTTTGTTGCATATTGAACTTACACATCCTGCAAGATCCACCGTTTTGGAAATGCTTTAACGCTAATGTTAACGCTCTAGTCACACATGCTGCCAGACTTTCTGTCCTGCCAATCTTTTTTACTTTCTGTCCTGTCAATACATATAGAAAAATATGTTAAAGCACTACCATGAATAACAACTACCAAGGCAACATTTTTATGACGACACCAAATTCATGGTGTCCTAATCTAAGTTCTTATCAATAAACTACAATACAGTCCTTGGACTTTCCGAGAAAGGTTACACTTAAACAAAAGTGCCAGATCTCTCACTTAGTACTCTCAAAACTAGCAGAAGCAGTAACGTGTGCTTTGGTGCATTGTCACAGGTATGGGAGCAGCAGGTCCCTTTCTGTAGCTCAAGGGCCCTGATACGGAGATGCATTGCTTGCACATCCTGCTCGCTATTGCGAGTCACTCCCTTCTTTATACTGAGGGTTAGAAGAGATCTTCTGTGGACATACCTGACAGAAACTTCACACTAGCAGCGAGGATGTCAGCAACCACCATCATTTTTGAATAATTTTATCTACCAGCTTTTCACACAGAAAATGTTAACTCTTCTTTCCAAGCACTATGAGACACTTGAACATTATAAAAACGGACATAATGAACAAATCAGCTTTTTATATCTACTGTGACCCTCCAAGACCCCATTCACCTCCAGTCAGAATCCATTCCACATTACATTCAGGGCCCAAGCATTCTCCTCATCTCATCTCCTAGCTGGTCTCAAGCAGATGAGTCCCCCATATGAGCTGTGTTCTGCTCAAGGTTTCTTACTGTTAACAGGAAGTCTTCTCTACCACCCTTGCCTGGTGTGGGCTTCAAACTATGAGGTCAAATGTGGTTGTATTTGATGATAAATCAATCAAATAGTGTTTCATTTAATTGAATAACCACCACCAGTGTCTGGGCCCAAAGATTTCCAAAATATAGGGGTGGTGATGTCTTTTGTTTACCTTCATTTGGGCCAGGAAAGCTTCCCGTCATTGATGAACCAATGAATTATGCTGTCTAATTCTTAAAGGAAATGTCAGGACAACTGTCAATGAGCAGAATCTTAAGATGGCTGTGCGTGAAAATCCCAATAGATCAGCGGTTTCTGAAATACTCAGAAATACTCAGACCAGCCTGTCTAGCGCCAACAACCATACAAAGTTGTCATGCCGCAACATCCCTAATCACACAAGTCCAGGAAAGCTTGCCATTATTGATGAACCAATGAATTATGCTATCTAATTCTTGAAGGAAATGACAGGACAGCTGTCAATGAGTGGAATCTTAAGACAAAGTTGTCATGCAGCAACATCCCTAATCACACAAGTCCTGACCTTAATCCAGTAGCAATATTGTGGAAGAATCTGAAGCAAGCAGTTCGTGCGAGCAAACCCACCAACATTGCAGAACTGAAAGAGTATTGGGCTATAATTCCTGCAAAACATTGTAGATAACTGATAAGAAATGTTCCAGAAATGTTTAGTTGCTGACACACCAGATACTTAAAACAAGGCTTCACATACTTTTTCACCTCACAGAGGTGCAGTGATTTATTTTCTTGAATAAATACATTTATTCATCTATTTCATTTGCTTGATTCAGTATTTTTGTGTCTACTGTCATGACTTCTGTGCAATGTAAAATATATTTATAAATGTAGATGGTTGGTAAATGGTTGTAGCCTAATTATGAATGTAATTCAAAACTGTCCATCACTTTAGCCTGGTTGTCAATGAAGTTGCCAAAGTAGTTTTATAGTAGCCCTTACCAATGTTGCTTTAAGCATATGGTAGGAGAAATGGTGGCGTGCCTTAATGTTTTGAAACAATCTCAAATCTCAACCCAAGAGAATACAATTAATTCTTTTAAGTTCGGCCTCTTATATTTCTCCATACGTCAAAATCAGCTTTAACTGACGTACCAAATTATATCTCAACTCTTGCACATCTTACCTGCATAACCATGACAATAAATGTCTTCTTTTGCCTAGATACAGGGATCAACTTCCCCAAATCTTCCCTCAATATGATGGTTGTGTTTTTGACCTTTTGTTAGTCAAACTACTTTAAATATTGGTAGGTTTATTAATGTACTATGTGACAAGTATTGACTGTTTTACACTGTATATCTACTGCACTATGAGCATGTTAGATGTGCTAATTTATATGTTAGTATGTGTTTGTTTTGTTTAGTAAATGCTAGATTTGTTATAGCAGAGGCCATTGGACTACAGTGAACTCATTGTCATGTTCAAGAAACCAGTTTGAGATGATATGAGCTTTTTGACATGGTGCATTATCCTGCTGGAAGTAGCCGTCAGAAGATGAGGACACTGTGATAATAAAACTGTCATAAAGGGATGGACATGGTCAGCAACAATACTCAGGTAGGCTGTGGCATTTAAACCATGCTCAGTTTGTACTAAGGGGCCCAAAGTGTGCCAAGAAAATATCCCCCACACTATTACACCATCCAAATGTCGCAGCTGAAATCAACAATTGTCAGACCAGGAAACGTTTTACCTATCTTCTATTCTGATGCTTGGTTTGAACTTCAGCAAGTTGTCTTGATCACCTCTACATGCCTAAATTGCAGTATTTTTTTTTTCTTTTCTTTTTTTTAATCATAGGATACTTTGTTGATTATAATTAATTATTTGCCAGTTATGTGCAGATGGTAAACTGAATTAGTTGGTAATTGGTTCCCTTTTGTTGCTGCTGGAGGACCCCTACCCACCTACAGGCCTACAGCCTTCAATAAAAGGAAGTGTAGATTATACAGTAGACTAGCACAGACTAGACTGATAATTCCTCACTAACAGTAGTATTATAACCAGTAATTGAAGTGTGCCTGCCTCCCTATTCTGACATGCACTTTGAAGCATCAAATTTTACATCCCATTTTATTCTTCTGCTGTCATGTGACAGCATATTTTGTTTTGGGCAACTACTCAGAGGCGACAGTCAAGGTACCATAGTGTTAGAGCAGCATGGTTGAAGTTGCCACTGGTCTTAGCTGCGTAACTATAAAATCACCTAATGAAATATTAATGTTAAATATTAATCCTTACAGTATTTTCAGAAAATGTAACTATTCTAATCCACAGCTATATTTTTTCTTTATTCTTTGAAATAAAGAGCTGTCATATTCATTGATCAGATTTTTGGATGGCTGGGCAACTTGTGATAGTAGACAACGACACTGGATGATAACACCAAATGTCAGATGTAATAAGTCTCAGTGTGACTCGGCAGAATGTGGAATGTCATTTTTAGACCTGTCTCTAGGCAACAGACTATTTTTTAGTCTCTGGTTAGATACTCCAAAGAGCTCTGCGTTACTGCATAAACTGACTACATTCTCAAAGCATGTATGGTTGCCAATACATATACATGTTTCTTCTGGTTGAAAAGTCTCTCCATTTTCAGCATGTGGCAAAAGTGGTTAGGTGGTTAAACATAAGAAGGCTGATTCCCAGGAGCATTCCCAGAACACAGTTATTTGATTTGGTCCTGCAGCCACAGCCTAGTCCTGCCTAAGTGCTGTATAGAGGCATATGGCCAGGCTTGTGCGGACCTAATTACAGGCATTATCTCATTCACCATTGTAAGAGACTGTTGTGCCATCTTCCATTTATTTAATTAGGCTACTCACATATTGGAAAAATCCAGTTTGGTCTGAAAATCTAGCACAGAGGTTGAGAGAAAAAAAATACATTCTCCCTTTTTTCTGGATAATAATGTAGCAATTATTCAAGCAGTTAGCCATTCTGATTAAATGTTTGAAACACTAATCAAACAAATATGTTAAAACATTCTTTACATTGCCAGTCTACTGTCTGTCCTCATTTAACTTGATGGCTTAAAAGGGCTTCCTTCTCCTGGCTTCCACTCCATTTGATCTCCTGATTTGCATTTTATATTGGTAAATCAAATTAAGCACCCATAGCTTTTAACATGATTGACTGTGGCCGGGGCTGCTCAGATGGGACTTATTCTACACAGAAAATTAGACCAATTTTAATGTGCAGAGCAGGGAGTCGCCCCCCCCCACACACACACACACACACACAAACACACACTCTGGGAAAAAAAAAGCCTCCCCACATTCAGCAAATCACATTCACTTGGCTAATTAAAAACACCCCCCCACCCCACCCCCCCTTGTCTGTGTTTGCTAAGGGTCTTTCATAGATTTGCTCACCTGCTATTTTACTGTACAACTAGTTGTTTTCCCCCAGTGTATGCCTGCCACATGCCTGTTGTACTTTACTTAGCCAATACCAATCAATAAGCCTATGTTGCCTCTTTAACTTATGATAATGCATTGTCCTAAATGATAATGGCATATGGTTGAATTCAAAAGCAGCTATGATATTTATATTTAATTCAAATACAATTTGTAAACTTTAGAATCAAACAAGACTAAACAGGTTCTAAACAGGCAATATGTTAATTTGATATATTGTTATATAATAATATTCATTTATACAATACAAATACTAATATATATACAAATCCTGATTGAGTCATGTATATCTTGGTATATCTTAGTCTTATGCTTGTCACCATTTCTCACATTTTTTTTCTCATTAAAATTAGTCCATTTTAACATTTTATTATAAAATTGATGCAAAATATGCTTATTTCTGATTACAATCAATTAAAATCAGTTGACATCTGCATCAGAAGAAAATGAATTTGCTATTCTTTGGATATTTTGGAAAAGAAATAAGTTATATGAGCTAGGAAAAGGAACAGAAGAGAAAATGCTGTTCTTTAGGGAGTATTCCCACTGGGAATAATAGGTGTAGCAGAGTGCTGGCACCAGGCACTTCCCCGGAACACAACATTCAGCTTAATTGCAGCTTTTAGGATCATTACTGCTCCCATGTGAATGTCAAAATGGACAAGGCTAGTGGGCCTTTGACAAACAGGCAACCACCACCCACTGCTCTGCAGTCACAAGGGGCAGGGCCATAACTGAGAGAAAAATACAGGCCTTGTTTGTTGTCTGCTCTCATTTAAACGTGTGTGTGTGTGTGTGTGTGTGTTTTAAATTTATTTTTTAATTTCTTGTTTATTTTTTAGATGTCTATCTATCTATACAGACAGAGAAGTGCGTGCGTGCGTGTGTGTGTGTGTGTCTTGCCTCTCTCTTTTACACTCTGACCCTTGACGTCAGTTGTCATGGCTGCGAATGGCTCATTACACATCCGCTGAGGAGCCCATTCATCATTCAAGAGCAGAAGCTTGCATCCAATTCAAGAGCTGTAGGGAAGTGCCTCTCCAAGAACCTTGGCCTTATCCCTACAATCATCCAATGATTCTTCCATTGAGCGCCATTCCTCATTTGGTGGAATATAATGTAAAGTACTCTTTTTCTAAAAGCCTTGTCCAAAGTCTTTACTTGTCGTAATTCAGTCACTGATGCCTCACTTCAGTTTTTTTGAGCATGGAGGACCTTCTTGGTTTTTGATAAAAATATGAGGTCTAATAACTATATACCCATTTGTCAGATTGAGCACAGTCACCTTGGCATAAATGATTAAAAGACAGTCCAGCTATTTTAGTAAATTACAAAGCTTTAGCCCTGAAACAATGTATTTTGCATCTACACCATGTGTTCACCATGTAAGCATGTTTCATCGTCATATATATATATATTCTTAATATTTTCAAATAAAGAACTACTGATGTTTGTATAAATATGTTTAAAGATGTATTGTGAAATCAGAGCAGTAAATACAAATAAATCAAAGAGATTAAAGTAAGACAAATAAGTGTCATTGTTAATGAAGCTCGTCTAACACCTTTGTGTTACTAAGAACATTATTACAATTATTTACTTCACTATCAGTGGAGCTGGGCAGGTATGTGTGCTTGGGGGGGGGGGGGGGATCAATTTCCTGGTGTGATATGCATACCAGGTAAGTGCCTTTTCAGTCATTTTCCAGTCAAGCTTGTTTTGGTTTCCAATGCTGTTGTGCCAATTTCAGTGGTGACCCTGAGCACATAAATCCAGCTTATCAAAACAAGGAAGGTCAAAACTCTCAGGTGATGTGCCAGTCTGAGTGCTTCGAAGCCAAGTGCGTTATCGTTTTCACTCAGAGAGAGGCTGTGATTGTAGCAAAGGATGAAGGTTAGCAGACAGCACATCACTTGGAGTGCTTTAAAACCATACCTGATTTGCTCTGTAGCACTCGCACTCTGCCTTGTTTTGCACAAAGCAAAGAATGAAGGTTAGCAGACATCACATCACTTGTAGTACTTTAAAGCTATACCTGATTTGCTTTGTAATGCTGCCACTCTGCCTTGTTTTAAATGTTCACATATAGTACTAAATCAGATTGAAGTCAGAGTTAGTTTTCACCAAGCACAAACTGTGGGAGTAATTTAGCAGCTAAAAGCAAGCTATTGCTGCCCCAGATGGACAACTGATGTTAGCCACAGTAACTATCTGTACTGTTTCTTAGCTTTCTGTTTCTTGTGCCTCCTTGTGTTTCTGTCTTGATGTCTGTTTGTATCGTGTTATGTATTTCCTGTTTTATTTTGTTAAGTACTTGATTTCCTGTCTGTTGTGTTTCTGTGTCATTGATTGCTAATTGGTCTCAACTGGTTTGATTGACCTGATCTGTTTCACCTGTGTCTTGTCATCCCTGATACATCTGACGGTGGACAACCTGTGCTTAATAGCCACATTTCTTGCTCTTCTGTGAGTAGCTGTTTTTATGAGTACTAGACCAGTTTAACCTTTATTGGTTGGGGAGCCAGTCAGCCAGAAAAACTGAAAACAATTTTTAAGTATGAACAATAATTCACACATTTACCAAAACTAGGAAAGGGTCAGGGCAATGTTTATTGATCAAATATTTAAAAATAGATTAAAACAAGTCAGAATTGCACAAAAATGATCAGAAAAATGATCAACACGTACCATGTGTAACACAAATTGCATCAACATCAACATTAATACTTGGTGATTTTTCTGAAGAAAGTGCAGACATATCCCAAATACAGCATTTCAGTCAGTCATTAGAATTAAAATTGAGCCCTCTTGTGCATATATAGCCCTGCCTTAATCTTTGTTCTCTGTTGTGTCATTGATGTTTTTTCCCTGGTGAGTGTGTTCTTTTGCCCGTGTGTTCCTCCCATGTGTTCCTCCCATGTGTTCCATGCCTATTTTCTTGCCCTGTGTGTTTTTGCTTTATTGAGTTCTGGATTACCTGCCTTCTGCAGCGCTTTTTGTTGGATTTTTGTTCGTTTTAATACTTTTAAAATACTTTTTGTTTAAAACCTGGTCTCAGCTTTAGTCCTGCACTTGGATCCTCACCTACACCTCTACAAATCTGACACATTCACACATGCATCCACACTCACTGCGCTCTAGTGAAAGGAAAGGAAATTACAAATAACAAAAAAAGCTAAAACAAATAAACAGTCATTCCAGGTCATTTTGGCAATTACATGGGTCGGTCATCAACAGCAGTCCTCCATGCCCCCTAGTTTGAAAATGAATTGCTACATAAGTGTAGTTTACATAAAAAAAATTCAACCTCATAAAATTCAACATCACAAAAAATTCAACCTTATAAAATTCAACATAAAAAAAAAATCAATCTCAAAAGTTCCACCTCAAGAATTCAGCCTCAAAACTTCAACCTCTGAAAAAGCCGGACTCAGCTTCAGGGTGACCAGGAAGAAGCAATCGATCCCCGTCTCTATTCATCCAACGTCTGGACAATCAGGTTACACTCCGTTGGTCATGACGCGACACCGGCACATAGGACAGATCGGTCATCAACACGACTGATGGGGCTTCAGTGAGTAGTATTTACTATTTGTGTTCGTGGACATTGTGTAATTGATATTATTTGGTCAGTTGAACTTATTGAACAGTATCTATAATGAACTTTTAATGAGGTGGCATTATTGAAAGCTGCGTCGGAAACTAGTAACTAGCTGTGAGCATCTTTACCTGGTAGTGATACCTGCCAGCATGTTAGCTCTCTGAGCCGGAAACGCGGGTGTTGCTCCGGTCGCTAACCTGGTAGCAGGTATCACTGCCCGGTTAGCGACAGGAGCAACTCTCGCGTTTCGGGCCAACAGACTGACTTGTTGTTTGTAGCTGCCGAAGGTGAAGATACTCACAGCCAGTTAGTTTCTAACGCAGTTTTGAATAATGCCACCTCATTGAAATTTCAGTGTAGATACTGTTCCATCAGTGTTCAACTGAGTAATAATCACACAATTTGCCGAACACAAATAGCAAATAGTACTCACTGAAGCCCCATCAGTCATGTTGCCATGACTGATCTGTTGTTTTGTCCTTCAGATATAAAGTGTGTAAATAAAATCTGTCTTTCTCTCTCTCTTTATTATTATTATTATTGTCATCAATAATGTTGTTATTATTATTGTTGTTATTATATTGTGTTATTTCACAAATGCTATTCTTGTAACTGCATCTTGTTTTATTTTAATTTGAAGTCATAAAATCTATTGTATTTTTATTGTATTATTATTAAATATATTATTGTTGTATTTTTATTGTTACGTGTCAGTCCATTTTGATATCCGTTTTGACAAATACCTGGAAGCTTTTCAGTAGTGTTGCACATTGCCTACATTTTTAATATAACCAATCTATACTGTATTGTAAATATATGTCCGACATCTATAATAAACCAAACAGGTTGAAAATTCAGTGAGTTATGATAATCGTTAATAGACCTCTGCCTCCGATCACTAATACAGTCAGTGGACATGACTTTCCCCTGCCCAAGATGGCAGCCGCGTTGACGCACCGTTCAAATGGACACCGACGGCGGAGGCGGCATCTAAGCATATATCTGTTCTATGTGCGACCCCGTCGCATCATCACCAATGGAGCGTGACCTGATTGGCTACACATTGGATGAATAGAGACGGTGATTGCTTCTCCCTGGTCACCCAGAAGTTAAGTCCGGCCTTTTCAGAGGTTGAAATTTGGACGTTGAATCTTTGAGACTGAATTCTTGAGGTTAATTTTTTTTAGGTTGATTTTTTTTTATGTTCAATTTTTTTGTGATGTTGAATTTCATGAGGTTGAACTTTTTGTGACTACATTTATGTAGCAATTCATATTAAAACTGATGGCACAGAAACACTTCCATACCTCTATTGCCAACGCTACACATGTCAGTTTACCTATGTCTATGGTGCCTATGGTGAAATGGTCGTATTATATAAGTGCTTGAAGGTGATATTGTGTAAATGAGACTCAACATCTGACGAAGCATAGCATTTTTCAAAAAGCTGGGAAATATACCTTCTTTGATAGCCTCCCAGCAAGACCTCATGCTAAGAACATTTGCTGTCGCCAGTGGAGTTAGCAGCATTGCCGAGAGGAGGGTAGTTGATACAATGCTGTTTTTATTATGATAATTATAATTATTGGTTGTGATTTTAATTTTATATTTGTTAGTCTTGCATTCATTTTATTTATTAGCCTTTATTTAACCAGGTCAATCCCACTGAGATACAAAGATTTCTTTTCCAAGGGAAGCCTGGCCAAGACAGCAGCCTAGGAAAGTTTCGACAATTAAGAACAGACAGAAACTCACACAACACGAATAAAATACATGGAAGATAAAAATCAACAGGACTAAGACTCTGAGATTACATTACATTAAAACAAGAAGTACGAAACGTAGCTGCCCCAAGGTCATTCACTCGGGTTTTGAGAGATCCAAGGATGATTAGTTCCTTTAACTTCAATGTTTTCTGCAGGGAACTCCAAGTAGCAGGTACAGAGTACTTAAAACAATGTTTACCAAATTCAGAATAAGATTTGGGCAACATATTGTTTAACTTAATATTCTGTTGAACTTGCACCTTACAAATTGCCTTAAAAATAAAAAGGCACGGTTTTTGGACAAAGTTTGTATATTTAATAATTGAAATGAACCCAAAAATGCTCCAGTCCATTGCCGGATCATCAACTCAGGGCAAAACAGCAGTTGTTCCTCTATTTATTTTTAAACCGACAACTTCCAACCACAAGCAGGCAAAAACACAAATGAGGTACATTAACAAATATAACTAACTCTCGAGGCTGAGGAGTGTAAAGGCCAAATGCAAGGTCTACATGCCAAGCAGGCAGTTCCAGTGAACACCTGAGAGTGGAGCCGTGAGCTCAAACTCTGCAGCAGCAGTCATGTGGCACAGTTACGCATAGACTGACACCTGGTTCTGCCCGGTGACTGCACCAAGGTGAGGCTAAACAGAACATTGAAGCAGTAGTTAAGAATAGAATAGAAAAACCTTTATTTATCCTACAAAGGGGAAATTGCATGCAACAGCATACATAGGGCAGAAAAGTAAGAAGAATAAAGAGTGGACTGTGTAAAAGATTAAAAAAAAAAAAAAATAGAGAGGATTGTACACAGTACAGAGTACGTAATGAATTGCAACAAAAAGTAATGAAATTGTAACAAAAAGTATTGAATGACATATAACAGGCATTGCACAGGATTGTACACAGTACAGTAAGTAGTGAAATGATGACAGTATTTAAACCGCGAGGAGTGATAATATTGCACATATTACAAGTGTTGATTGTGGAGCCTAACAGCAGCAGGAAGGAAGGACATTCTTTCTTTCCTTCACACAGTCAGGTGAAGCAGTCTGTCTCCGAAGCTGCTCTTCAGTGCTATCAGGTCACCCTGCAGGGGGTGATACTCACTGTCCAGCATGGATGACAGTTTAGCTAGGACTCTGTCACCCACCTCCCTCACTGAGTCTGCGTCTGTGAAAGTCCACCACCATCTCCTTGGTTTTTCCAGTGTTGATCAAGAGGCGGTTTCACTGACACCAGTCCACAAAGTTCTGCGTCAGACCTCTGGACTCCGCATCGTCATTGTCTCCGACGAGGCTGAAAACTGTGGAGTGGTCGGACAAATTATGCAGAACATAGCTGTCTGTGTTGTGTTCTGCTGTATATAGGGTGAAAAGACAGGGGTCCAAGACAGTCCCCTGGGGGGCACCCGTGTTGCTGGTGAGCAGGTTGGACACACAGTTCTTGGCTCTCACAAACTGAGGTCGGTTTGTGAGGTAGGATCCATTCAGACAGCAGGTGGTCTACACCCATCCGCTCCAGTTTGTCCAATGTCAGAGCAGAGATGTTCCAGTATCAGTCTCTCCAGTGCCTTCATCAGATGGGAGGGACGGAGACACCAATCTGTAGCTGCTGAGGTCTTTAGGATGCGATGTTTTAGGCACTGATACCACGCAGGAGGTCTTCCAAATCTATGGTACCACCCTCAGCTCAGGTTGCTCCATAACTCCACACAGTTCATCTGCACAGGACTTAAGGAGCCTGGAGTTGATACCATCCGGTCCAGTTGCTTTCCTCGCTTTTATCCTTCTGAGCTCTTGTCTCACCTGCCTGCTGTGAGGGACAGGGGTTGGGGGATGAGTGACTCCATTCCGCTATGAAGTGTTAGTGTTGTGTAGTGAGCCAAAGTTGTGGGGGGCTGAGTGAGGGGGACATAGGGCAGGTGTCTGCAAGGGGGAAGGAGTGGGTGCTTGATCAACCTACTGAAATGTAGGTTTAGATCATTGACGCACTGCCGATTCCCCTCAACTTGTGCATGGGGGGTTTTGTAGCCTGAAATCATTTCTAGGCTTCTGCTGCTGCAGCCACTCCTCCATTGTCCTCTGGGAGCTGGCGTTTCCCTCCCTGCTCTTCCCCCTCAGCTCCTTCTGCACAGTCCTCAGCTCCTCCTTATTTCCTGATCCAAAAGCTCTCTTCTTCACCTTCAGCAGAGCTTTAATATCAGGGGTTATCCATGGCTTATCCATTTGAGAAGCACCGTACCACCCTGGGGGGAAACAGTGTTCTCATAGCAGAAGTTGATATAGTCTGTTATGCAGTCTGTCATGGCATTCAGTGGGTTTACATGCACAGCTTAATCGAGCCATGTTCAAAATTCGACTTTCTGACTACAGTCCTTGTCCCAGTTTACATGATGACAGTTTAGCTAGGAGAAACGGAGAAAATCAAATAATTAATGGGAACACGTCCTCCTCCTCCACACTAGGTGACCATATGTGTCTTTTCTTATTCAATGTTTTTGTTCCAGGGTCACATGCAAGTGCAGCGGTTGTGGAGCATGCGCACAAACATTATCCGATTGTAGTCCGATTAAGGCGTATACATAAGGCACAGCACACTTGTGACCGGCAGACTGGGATGCCAGAAGGTGCCGACCAGCTGACCTGCCTCCATAGCGGCCATGAGGACCATGCCTCCAAGTTAGGACTCTCAAGACCAGGCAAGTCCCCACATAGAGGGTTTGAAACTCTGGTGTGAGGCAGGCTTTGTACTGAACCATAATTTCTTGATAATATGAAACCACTCGCCTTTTTTCTTCAGCTTCATCAAATGGGACGATGCCTGTTGGGTCCATACTGGTCATGTCATTCTGTCAAGTAGTAAGGAGGACCCAAATGCAGGATGAAAAACGATAAGGCAGGGGACTGAGGAAAAAGAGGTATTTAATAATAAACCAAAAAACAAAAGGTGTTGCAGTAAGGGCAGGTAAAAAAATCTAAAGGGATAATGGACCAGAAACATCAAAATAAAATTGTGGGATTAACTAAAACAAGGCTTGGAAATGACATCATAAAAAAAACTAGAACATGGAAACAAAAAGCATGGCATGGGTACACAGAAAGCATGGCATGGACAAAACCATAGCAAGAAACGACATAACGACGCAACAGGGAACCAAGGGAAGGCAGGGGTATAAATACACGCAGGGGCAGAGGGATGACAAGACACAGGTGAGACGGGGGAGAGAAACCAATGAGCAATCAAGGGACACATGAGGAAGCACCACAGACGGGAAATAAAGAAACTTAACAAAATGAAACAGGAAACTCAAAACATGACACAGCAAAACATTACCATTACATTAAGTATATTGCCATGTTTGAAATAACCTGGAGTCCGGTGTTTTCTGAAATTTCTCCTCAGTTTCTCCAGTACACCAGCCATTAGGGGCCAATCATGTTCTTCCTCTTGCTGTACTCCTCTTCTCTGTCCTTTTTGGGATATTCCGTCTTGAGGCCCAGTTATCTGCTGGAGGGTTAATAAATGGTGGTCAGTGTGAGTGGGTTTCCTATGTACTTCAATGTTGAGGCTTCGGTCTTCTTCAACATTCACCAAATAAGTCCAAAAAGGCCAAACTATCCCTTCTAATGTCCTCCCAGGTGAAGTTGCTATTGCTATCCACTGCACTGATGTGTTGTGTGAAAGATTCCACCTCCTCTGTCTTGATTTTAACCCAGGTGTCGTCCACATTCCTGTACCAGTGGGCAGGGGTGGAACTTGCAAAGGTGTCCAGGGCTCTGGTCTCTACCTCCTCCATGAAGAGATTGGCCACGGTCGGTGACACTAGTGACCCCATCGCACAGCCATATTTTTGCCTGTAAAATTATCCATTAAACTGGAAATAGGTAAATAGGTAAAATAGGTAGTAGTCAGGCACAAGTCGAGTAACACACAGACTTGGTCTGGGATGAGGTTGGTTCTTCAGGCCAAGGTCTGATCGCGAAAGGCCATCCTTTCGCGATCTTTCCCACACTATATGTCTTGCTTCTCTGGGTCCAGAAGAAACCATTCCATCCTATGATGTAACCTCACTGTTTACATTCCACCCCACCAGTGTGATGTTCTTGACTCTTGAATGTGATGAGGGGTGTTGCCTACCCACGGAGACAGGATGGATGCCAAATGCTTGGCAATGTTGTAGGTGAGTTTATGCTGCTGACAATGATAATAAAAAATAATTTTATTTGTAGGGCGCCTTTCATGGCACTCAAGGTCGCCTGACAGTAAAATAAATACAAACAGAAAACATCTCATAAAAAATGTGCAAAAAAAATTATGGAAAATACAATAAGATGAAATAAGTGCAGTGAATCAGGTAGAATGGACAAGTCTGAACAGATGAGTTTTGAGTTTGGATTTAAACAGATTAACAGATGTGATGTTACGGAGTTCAGGAGGGAGTGAGTTCCAGAGCTGGGGAGCAGAGCAGCTGAATGCTGTGCTTGCCATGGTGGCCAGGGGAGCGGGGGGAACTGAAAGGTGGATGGAGGAGGAGGATCTGACTGTGCGAACAGGTGTGGCAATATGGAGGAGGTCAGAAAGGTATGGAGGGGTGAGGTTGTGAATGGCCTTGAAAGTGAGCAGTAGAATCTTATATTATCTTATATTAAAGAGACCTTATGAGCTTCTTTACTGATAAAAATGTTGACATCCATAACACCCTTCCAGCTGTCAAAGTTGTAAGTACAGTGGCATTAGAAACCCCTGTGGGACCTAGTCAATATTTGGATTCTTTCTTTCTAATTGATCTTCCTGAGCTCACTTCAGTTATTACAGCATCTAAACCATCAACCTGTCTTCTAGACCCCCGTTTTAGAAAGGGTTGTTGCCAATCAACTGGTTGATCATTTAAACAGGAATGGTTTCTTTAAAAAGTTTCAGTCAGGTTTTAGAGCTCATCATAGCACAGAAACGGCTCTAGTTAAAGTTACCAATAATCTCCTCATGGCTTCAGACAATGGTCTTGTCTCTATACTCGTCCTGCTAGATCTCAGTGCTGCATTTGATGCTATTGATCACAGTATTCTACTACAGATACTTGAAAGTGTGATCAAGATTACAGGAACTGCATTAGAATCATATCTGTCAGACAGATTCCAGTTTGTCCATGTAAACTATGATTCTTCTATATATACCAAAGTAAGCTATGGAGTTCCTCAGGGTTCTGTGCTAGGACCAATATTATTCACATTATACATGCTTCCCTTAGGCAATATTAATAAAAAGCACAGCATAAACTTCCATTCCTATGCAGATGATAACCCGCTATATTTATCCATGAAACCAGATGAAACTAATCAGCTGGTTAAACTCCAAGCATGCCTTGAAGACATAAAGGTTTGGATGACCTGTAATGTTCCACTTTTAAGCTCAGACAAAACAGAAGTCATTGTATTTGGCTCTAAACATGTCAGAGATTCACTATCTAATCACCTGGTTTCATTGGATGACATTACCTTGGCCTCCAGTACTACTGTGAAAAACCTTGGTTTTATATTTGACCAGGATATGTCCTTTAATTCTCACATAAAGCAGGTGATCAGGACTGCTTTCTTTCATCTCCATAATATCATCAAAATTAGGAACATCTTTCTCAGAGTGATGCGGAAAAATTAGTTCATGCATTTGTGTCTTCCAGACTGGATTATTGTAACTCATTACTGTCTGGCTGTCCAAATAGCTCTTTAAAAAGCCTCCAATAGATTCAAAATGCTGCAGCAAGAGCAGTGACAGGAATTGGCAAGAGAGATCATATTACTCCGGTTTTAGCTTCTCTTCATTGGCTCCCTTTAAAATCTAGAATTGAATTTAAAATCCCCTTTTTACATACAAGGCCTTGAAAGGCCTAGCTCCATCATATCTGAAAGACCTCATAGAACCATTTTGTTGCAACAGAGCACTACGATCTCTAAGTGCAGGTCTACTTGTGGTTCCTATAGTTTCAAGAAGTAGAATGGGAGGTGGAGCATTCAACTATCAGGCTCCTCTCCTGTGGAACCACCTCCCAGTTTGGGTTTGGGAGGCAAACACCATCTCTACGTTTAAGGTCAGGCTTAAAACATTCCTTTTTGACAAAGCTTATAGTTAGGACTGGCTTAACCATCCCTTTGTTATGCTGCTATAGGCCTAGGCTGCAGGGGGACGATGCACTGAGGACGTGTCCTCTCCTCTTTCTTCTCTGGCTCCTGTCCTCTAATATCTTATAATTTTATTTTCTGTCTCTTATAATTTATTTTCTATTACTAACCATTGTGCCTCACTCTCCCTTCCCCTCCCCTCCCCCTCCATCTTATTGTGAGGGTCTCTGGTCTGGAGTGCTGATTATCTGACCTGTGGAGTTCTAAGTTACATCTGCTGCCGTGGCCTCATCAACCAGCCCAGTCGTCATGGCCTGGAATGCTGTGGAGCTCCATAAACTACATCTGCCCCAGTCTTCATGGCTTCCAGTTGTCCACTCCAACTTAAATGAACAATTCACCAACCTGCCCATGATTCCTGTTATACTTACAAACTGTCACATAAGATCATCCACTATGTATCACATTATCAGATTCCACATATATATCCTCTCTGTTTCTACCCAGCTGGCCTTCGGCAGATGGGTCCCTCCATATGAGCTGGGATCTGCTCAAGGTTTCTTCCTGTTAAAAGGGAGTTTTTCCTTGCCACCGTTGCCCTCAGGCTTGCTCTGGAGGTTGCAGGCTGGTTTTTGTGAAGCGTCTTGAGACAATATGTATTGCTATTGGCGCTATATAAACAAAATTGAATTGAATTGAATATTGGATACGGTAGGTAATGGGGAGCCAATGGAGCTGTTGCAAGGTGGGTGTGATGTGATGGGTGGATGTGGTCCTTGTGATGACACAAGCTACGGAGTTCTGAACAAGTTGTAGTTTGTGGATGGATTTTTGAGGGAGTCCAAAGAGGAGAGAGTTGCAGTAGTTGAGCTGGGAGGTGACAAGACTGTGGACCAGAATGGCAGCTGTGTGGGGGTAAGGGAGGGGTGGAGGCGGGTAATATTGCGTAGATGGAAGTAAGCTGACCGGGTTATGTTGCTGATTTGGGATGAATAGGAAAGCGAGCTGTCAAGGATGACATCAAGGCACTTGACCTGGGGTGGAGTCCGGTTTGGTAGAGATATGGAGCTGGGTGTCATCTGTGTAGCAGTGGAAGATAATATGTTTCCAGAAGATGTGACCAAGAGGGAGTAGGTAAACGGTGAATAGTAGGGGCTTGGGTCACGTCTGAGGTTAGTGGGAGTGGCTTTGATGTGAAGGAACTAAGTTGAATGAACTGAGAGCGGCTGGAGAGCTAGGTTTTGAACCAATGGAGGGGAGTGTGAGTGATGTCAATAGAGAGGAGTCTGTCCAGGTGGATGCCGAGCTCAAGTCAAGCAGGATGAGAATGGATAGGAGACCAGAATTAGCTGCCAGGAGAAGATCATTGGTGATTTTGAGGAGTGCTGTTTTGGTGCTGTGGAGAAGGCAAAAACCAGACTGGAATTGTTCAAAAAGATTATTGTGAGATAGGTGCGAGTGGTGCTGAGAAGCGACATTTTTTTCAAGGATCTTGGAGAGGAATGGAAGATTGGACATTGGACGGAAGTTATCAAGGTCATTTGGATCTGCACCAGGTTTCTTGAGTATTGGGGTGACAGCAGGTGTTTTAACAGGTGAAGGAACAATTCCAGTGGTGAGGGAAATTGGATTATGTGCATGATGTGAGAAGCAAGAGAGGGAGCGGTGGCTTTGACAAGAGAAGTCGGGAGGGGGTCTAACTAGCCTGTAGATGGTTTGGGTTTTTTTCATCAAATGAGTGATATCAAAGACTGATGGCAGAACAAATGCTGAGAGTGACTGAGGAGGAGGGGGCAACAGGGAGAGAGGTATGGAAGGTGGAATGTGAGAGGAGCTGGGAGCAAGTTGTTGGTGGATATTATGGATTTTAGTAGTGAAAAACGATGGAAGGGTGTTAGAGACTGCAGTGGAATACATCTATGGGGGGAGAGAGTCAGGGCAATGAGTAATCTTGCTGAGAAGTGAGAACAGAGTCTTTGAGTTTCCTTCATTTGCACCAATTAAAGCAGAGTGGTAGGTGGATTTGGCTAGTGAGGTACAGTTCTTGTCGTGGATAATATGGTTGTGGTAAATATCCTTGTTAACAGTGAGACCAGTCTTATGGTAGAGGTGTTCCAGTTGGCGTCCTTTGGATTTGAGTTGTCTGAGGGCTGGGGTGAACCATGAAGCGGAGCGGGTAAAAGTGACAGATGTGGTTTTAGGTGGGGCGAGATTGTCCAGGAGTTTATGGAGACCGTTATTGTAGTGGAGTACCAATTCCTCAGGGGGGGAAAAGGTGTGAGGTGATAGATTCAAAAGTGGGGTAGGCAGGGGTAGACACTGACAGGACTTTCAATTTTCCATGATAGAGCATTGCAAGACCCCTCATGTGTGAGGTATGTCTATGAAGGTTCTCAGTCATCCAGGTCATGGTAATCCAAAAAAAGCGTTGAATAAGGTCAGCTGGACTTGTAGAATTTCTTGAAGACGTTTCGCCACTCATCCGAGTAGCTTCTTCAGTTCTGATAAACCAGTGGGAAATTGAGGTTTAAACAGGAATGAACTCTGTGGGTAACAACCACCCGAAACTTGCTTGACCAGAAACTGGGGTCACTACTTACCATAATGGCTGGTACTTACCCGTCCTTGAATGGGGGGGAACTGTGTGCCTAGGCTAACTTATCCTATAGAGCTCTAACGAGGCTATTGTCCATGGGAGCCTGGAGGCTTAAAGTGTGAATGTTGTTGAAACTTCTTGGGGACAGAAGTCAAAACTGAATTATAAATAGTTGGTAAATTGAATCTCAGTCCACCTCCTCTGTTTAGAGAAGGTTTTTCCACTTTGACATAGATGGCTTCCTTAACTCCTCTCTCAAACCATCTGTCCTCTCTGGCCAGGACTTTGACGTTGCTATCCTCAAAGGAGTGTCCTTTGTCCTTCAGGTGGAGGTGGACTGCTGAGTCGTTTCCTGATGAGCTGGCTCTCCTGTGTTGGGCCATGCACTTGTGGATGGGTTCTTTTGTTTCCCCAATGTACAAGTCTGTACATTCCTCACTACACTGAACAGCATACACTACATTACTCTGTTTCTGTCTAGGTGTTTTGTCTTTGGGGTGGACCAGTTTATGTCTTAGTGTGTTTCCAGGTTTGAAATAAACTGGGATGCGGTGTTTACCAAAAATTCTCCTCAGTTTCTCTGATACACCAGCTATGTAGGGGATGGTGATGTTCTTCCTTTTGCTGTGCTCCTCTTCCCTGTCCTTCCTGGGATATCTTTTTGAGCCTTTGACAAAGGCCCAGTTGGAATATCCACATGTTTTGAGAGTTTGTTTAATGTGTTTTCCCTCCTTGTCCTTGCCCTCCTGTCTAGTGGGAACAGTCTGTGCTCGGTGCTGGAGGGTTCTGATGACTCCTAGTTTGTGTTCCAGAGGGTGGTGTGAATCAAATAACAAGTGTTGATCTGTGTGCGTGGGTTTTCTATCTACTTCTATGTTGAGGCTTCGGTCTTCTTCAAAACGCACCAAACAGTCCAAAAAGGCCAGACAGTCCCCGCTGATGTCCTCCCTGGTGAACTTGATGTTGCTGTCCACTGCTTAGTGAAGGATTCCACCTCCTCTGTCTTGATTTTAACCCAGGTGTCGTCCACATATCTGTAACAGTGGGTGGGGGTGGAACCTGCAAAGGTGTCCAGGGCTCTGGTCTCTACCTCCTCCATGAAGAGATTGGCCACGGTCGGTGACACTAGTGACCCCATCGCACAGCCGTGTTTTTGCCTGTAGAAACCTCCATTGAACTGAAAGTAGGTGGTGGTCAGGCACAGGTCGAGTAACACAGACTTGTTCTGGGGTGAGGTTGGTTCTTGAGGCCAAGGTGTCATCCTTTTGTAGTCTTTTCCTTACTACATCCGTGGCTTCTCTCGTGGGAATGCAGTTGAACAGTGAGGCGACATCATAGGACACGATGGTTTGTTCTGGGTCCAGTGTGACGTCCTTGACTTTGTTCACAAAGTCCCTGGAGTTTGTGTGAGGTGACTTATGTTAGTGAGGGAGCAGATGTTGAGCAGACCAAATTTGACACTGGTGTGGTCATGCTTGTGAGATAAGGGAGTAGGGGCACTGAGTTGTATGTATGATAGGTAATTTTTATTTACTGTTTTGAAGCGACGGATGGGTGTAGTGATAGCAGGGGCCCGTAGGTGGAGCTAGCGGCAGTGGTACACTGGGAGGGTGCAGTAGGTGAAGAAGAAGAGGAAGGGATGCCTGGGGGAGAGGCTAATCCTGGCCTGTAGGGGAAGAAACTCCTTTTCCAACTGTTGTGTTAAGATTTTAGTTACCTTGAGGTGTATATTTCCTCTTTTCTTATTCTGTTTGTATAACACAAGTGTGCTCCTTCCATATAATGAGTTGTTTTGGCTTTGCTACAGCTTTGCTACAGATAGTAAACATACACTCAGAGTCACATTCCTTTAAAACCAGATATGGCCGGCCTTCGGTTACACATAGAAACACTGATCCAGTTTTAAGGAAGAACTCCGTCTTGCATGGGTGGGGTCAAGACAGTAGTAAAGGTGTGGTAATAGTAGAATCAGGGCTTTTTGTCCCTCTCCTACCTTTAGGTTGGTTAGGCTGAAGACCTAGCGCTTAATCAATACCTATTTTCTGTGTACAAAATAAATAACCTCGTCCCGGATACCTGGAAGAAATATAGTTACACTGGAGGAACATCTTTTACAGCCAACAGCTGCAACTAAAAAGCTGAGCAGGGGAGGGGTCACGTGACAATGGCTGGCTGAAGGTTGTGTGTTTGCGGAACTGACGCTACTCTAACGATATTATAACATGGCAAATAAACCTGGCAGTCAGTCTCAGAGAGAAAGACTAATTTGAGGCAAACAACCCAGTCGAAGATTAGGGATACCCTGCAGCAACCTAGCATGGTGGCTACTTCTCCTCTGCCAGCTAGCAAGACAGGAGCTAGCAGTATGGACATGTCCAAGCTGGTGCGGAAAGTTACTAAAAACATAAGTGAAATTATGGAACAGAAATTTTCAAAACTAACCAACACTTTGGACAAAATCAATGGCAGCCTGGAAGGTCAGGCTAAACGCATCACTGAAGCTGAACAGCAGGTCTTTGTCGTGGAGGATCAGGTCACTACCCTTGAGCTCCATCTTTCACAGGTGGAGGACAAGCATGTGTCCATGGCTGAGAATATAGATGATGTGGAGAACTGCAGCAGACGCGACAACGTACAGATCTTAAATTTGAAGGAAGGCACAGAGGGTGAAAATCCTCTGAAGTTCTTTGAATCCTGGCTACCAATGTTGCTCGGTTTTTCCGCCACAAAGGGGTGCATAAAGATGGACCGCGCGCATTGGACTGCCAGACCGAGGAGTGACCGACTCAGACCGGTGATCATCAAACTCCACAACTCCCAGGACCAAACCCAGATCTTAGCAGCGGCAAAAAAGGTGAAAAACCGGGAACATGGGGGGGTCACGCATCTTCATCCATCAGGACCTGTCCATCGCGGTTCGGCTTAAGCATCGCCCTAATAATAATGTGGTTTGAAAGTTTATAGACAAGGACACTAGATTCATGATGCGGTTTCCAGCCAGGCTTGTTATACAGAATAATGTGACGGAGCGCAGTTTCAATGACGCAGAGGAGGCTCACTGTTTTCTGGCCATGCTTTACTGACCACACTGTCGGTGAAGTATTGATATAAACCCCATAAGAAATTATCATGCCAGCTCTATACCTACATCTATAGACTTTTTGTGGCAAGAATCTCTCCATTATGTGGTATTCTTTTGACAAGACTTCATTTAGACCAAGTTTGGCTCAGTTGAAAGCTTGAAAGCTCTGGAGCTTCGTTATTACAATGTTATTACAATGTTACAATGTCTTTGTTAAAACTGTCTCTGATCTGGCTGTCTGATCTTTGGGCTCCTCTGTTTTTCTTGTTTACATCCTTGGTGGTTACTTTATCATGCACCGAATAGTTAGAGAGCTAATATAATTTTAGGCACATAGCTCTGTGTCTGACAGAGGAGCGGACGCTACTGAAATTTGCCCAGATTGGTTCAGGTGCTATCTAATTATATTGTTACCAACAAGGGGGTCTTTTTTGGGGGGGAGGGTTTTGTGTTCTTTTCTCTCTCATGCCCTCTCTATAGTGATGGCCCCCTTTAGCATCACGTCCCATTGTAAGACCCCATGGGTATTTGAGACCTTCTGGTCACATTTGAGTTTGTTTTTCTGTTTTGGGTGGGTTCTGGTCCTCTTAGTGTGCAGTCGTCGTTTGGGGACGACCTCTTTTTTCACATGACCACTTTTTTTCTCTTCTGTCCTTTTCACTGACTAAAGCCCAATTTCCACTGGCCGCGGAACCGCTTCGCTACGTCAGTGGAAATTGCCTGCGCCGCGGTCACGGCAGCTAATCGCTTCCACTCTATTATTTTTTTTTTTGAACTTTATTTTTATTAAAGAGAATACAAACATTCCTTGACAGCATCAGCATCACAAGTTATGTATGACGGTGCTAAAGACAAGAGCAAATAAAAAAAAAAAAACCTTTGGGCCCAGAGAGCTTAGTAATAGGCTACATATGACTGAAAAATAATAAATAAATAACTAGATAAGTGGACATTTAAGACATTACAGCATACTGTCGGAATCCCCTCAGTTTGAGAGGTATCTTGCTATGGGTAGCCACCTCCTTACAAAAACATCAGATCTTAATTGTAGTTGAGCAGTTAAAGCCTCCATTCCATACACTTCCCTCAGCTTCTGTTTCCACTGTGCCACTGTAGGTGGCTGTGGATTCATCCATTTTATTGTCACCATTTTCCTAGCAGTCATCAAGAGTATATGTAACAAGTGCTTTTGGTCTCTAGTGTACATGCCTTCAGGAGCTAGATCGAAAAGAAACTGACTTGGGGTGAACAGTATATTAATTCCCAGAGCTTTATCTATCTCGTTCTTTACCCCCTTCCAAAGGGGAAGAATCACTGGGCAATCCCAAAATATGTGTGAGGGGTCCCCAACCACTCCACATCCTCTCCAACAGTATTTTGCAGCTGGGTTATCTACAAATGTAGAAACCCCGGAAGGCGTCCTAAAGAACCTTGTCTTCGTCTTCCAATCAAACTCCTTCCACATGTTACTATTGATACCTTTATGACATCTAGTGCACATTGTTTCCCGTTCCCCATCCTCGATTATAATATTTAACTCCAGCTCCCATTTGTTTTTGATATAAAAAGTATTCTCTGGTATATCTAATAACAGATTTCTGTATATATGGGAGACATGTTTTTTATTGGGTAGTTGATGCTTAATTATATTAATAAAGCAAGTTTCTATGTTCGTTGGAGCATTTTTAATTATATTCCAGTCTGTATGATTTGTGATGTAATTCCTTATCTGAAAATACCAGAACATATCACTTTGGGGTAGAAGGAATTTGTTTTGGAGATATGAGAATGGCTGTACACCAGCATCCCATAACAACTGATCAATAACCATCGCTTCCACTCTAATCAATGAAACCATCCCTACCGGGAGCGCCATGCAAATTCTGAGCAGCGTCCCAGAAGCGGCTCTCTGCTCTGCAGCGCTATCATTCCGTAGCACTTCTATTTTTCACAAAGCCTTTGCTAAACCGCGTCAAGCTCAACAGAGCAGACTGCACCAGGAAATCCAACACAGAATCAACGTAAAACATTTCATGTAGCCTCACAACTTCACATCAACATCATGTCATGATCGAATTGAAGTGGAGCAGCATAAAATCATTTATGATACAATACATTCTTTTTATAAGGACAGTACAAGAAAGGACAAAGCCTGGAATGTAATCCCGCGGTCTCGTGTGCGTCCAGGATTAAGATTAAATTAGAGTCTTTATTGTCATTGCACGGTAGCATATAACAATATACATTGCACAACGAAATTGAGGTTCAACTCTCCCATCAGTGCTAAGATAAATATTCAATACATAACTAAACTAGACAAGGCATGTACAACAAACTACAAAGGACACTATATACAAATTAGAATGTAAACAGGACTGTATAATATTGCACTTCTGTTTGGGAAAAGGAAAAAGCTTATTGCACAGTCATTATTTTCATGAAAGTGAAACACTGTGGCTCAAATGACACAATTGTGTCAGCTGTTTTTGTTCAACAGGGCTATGGCCCTGTTGTAGAAACTGTCCCTCAGTCTGTTTGTCCTTGTTTTCAGCATCCTGAAACGTCTGCTAGAGGGCAGGAGCTGGAACACCCAGTGTCCTGGGTGTGAAATGTCTTTCAGGATGCTGCGTGCCTTCCTCAGGCAGCGGGTGCTGTAGAGGTCCGATGATCTTCTGGGCCGTGTTAGTGACCCTTTGTAGTGCCTTTCTATGCGCCGTGGTGCAGCTGGAAAACCACATACATAAACAGTATGTCAGCACACTCTAAATGGAGTAGCAGTAGAAGACAGTGAGCAGCTCCCTCTCTAGGTTGATCCTCCTGAGGATCCTCAGAAAGTGAAGCCGCTGCTGGACTTTCTTCACAACCGCTGAGGTGTTGGAGCTCCATCTGATGTCTGCGTCCATTTGCACACCCAGGAACTTGAAGCTGTGCACCCTCTCCACAGACTCCCCGTTAATGCAGATGGGCTGCAGGTCAGTCTTCCTCCTCCTGTAGTCCACAATCATCTCCTTTGTTTTCGAGGTGTTGAGGACCAAGTTGTTGTCATCACACCACTCCACCGGCCTCTGGACCCCCTCCCTGTAGACAGTCTTGTCACCACCAGAGATTAGTCCCACTAAGGTGTTGTCGTCTGCAAATTTAACAATGATGTTGTCTGGGTGGGTGCTGACACAGTCATGGGTGTACGGAGTGTAGAGCAGAGGACTGAGTACACAACACTGTGGGGAGCCGATGTTGAGACTGAGGGCTGTTGAGAGATGGGGCCAGACTCTGACTCTCTGTACACGGTTGGAGAGGAAGTCTGTAATCCAGCAGCAGGTGGTGGCTGGGAGTTCAATGTCCAGCAGTTTTTCTGTCAGTCTGTCCAGGAGTATGGTGTTAAAGGCAGAGCTAAAGTCAACAAAGAGCAGTCTGGCATAGCGTCCCTGTTGTTCCAGATGGGAGATGGTGATGTGGAGCACTGTGCAGATGGCATCCTCTGAGATCTGTCGTCCTCTGCCGTCGTGGTGCTGCTGGACTTGAAGTGGGTGAGGTGCTGGAGTCCCTGCCACACCTGGCGCGTGTTGTTCTCTGTGAAGTGATCCTCAACCTTCCTCTTGTAGGCTGTCTTGGCGTCTCTGATGCCTCTCTTCAGGTAGATCTGGCTGCGCTGTACTGCACTTCATCCCACGACCTGAAGGTGTCATCACGTTGCCTCAGCAGTGCCTTGACTTCTTTCATCATCCAGGGTTTCTGGTTGGAATATACCCGGAGACGTTTTTCAACAGTGACGCTATCCACGCAGAAGTTGATGGCTAGCAATAGAGGGATGGAAGTAAGTGTGGAATAGGCCAACAAAATCAATCTGTTGTTTACCAGATTTGATTCCACGCCCTTGCACCTCCTATGAACACCTTTTCCACTCTCTTCCCGTCCCCCTCCTTACAGCTTCTCATCTTGATCATCACTGCCAACGATGTTAGAAGACAGCTGGGGAAACTTCACTCTGGCAAGGCTGCGGGCCCTGATGGGGTCAGGTCCAGGGCCTGTGCTTCCCAGCAATGCGGAGTTCTTCAGCATGTCTTCAACATGAGCCTGAGTCTGCAGAGGGTCCCTGTGATGTGGAAGACGTCCTGCCTAGTTCCTGAGCCGAAGATGCCGCAACCCGGTGGCTCAAAGGACCTGTGGCGCTGACCTCCCACATCATGAAGACCCTGGAGAGATTCATCTTGGAGCAACTCCGGCCCGTGGTGCGAACCACATTTGGATGCTCTCCATTTCGCTTACCAGAGTTGAGGATGCCATTATCTTCCTGCTCAACCGTGTCTACAACCACCTGGACAAGAAGGCGAGTATTGTGAGAGTCACGTTGTTTGACTTCTCCAGTGCTTTCAACACCATCCATCCAGCTGTTCTGGGTGAGAAGATGATGGCAATGCAGGTAGACTCCCCCCTTGTGTTGTAGATTGTTGACTACCTGACTGGCAGACCACAGTACGCCTGCAACGCTGTGTGTCAGACAGGCTGGTCAGCAACACTAGAATGCCACAGGGCACTGTCCTCTCTCCTTTCCTCTTCACCCTCTACACCACAGACTTCAACCACTGCACGGAGACCTGTCATCTCCAGAAGTTTTCTGATGACTCTGCAGTGGTTGGATGCATCATCAAGGGCAATGAGGTGGAGTACAGGACTGTTGTGGACAACTTTGTCACGCTGAGCTGTAGATGGTTCTGCCCACACCATGTGACAAAGACGAAGGAACTGGTGGTGGACATGAGGAGGATCAAGGTGCCGGTTACCCCTGTTTCCATCCAGGGGACTCAAGTGGTGGTGACCTATATGGCTGCAGCTGCTTGAGCTCTCGACAACTTGTGAACATTTGAGTGAAATATGCCGCCTAGCCCATTAGCAACAGTGCAGCTACTCTGTAAGTCAGCATATGATCGCCAGCGCCTGCTGGAATTACGATCATCAAGTGATTTTGGACTCATAACTACGACTACTATGGAGTGTTTATGGAGCTACGTGGGCAAGACCCAGTGGCCCACAGTGCAGCAGACTCACATAACAGCACAAGCCGAAGGAGGAGCAAGGGAAAGTGGTGTGACCGGTGGCGGAAGCGCGGCTGTCCAGGTGGGCTAACAGCTAACCCCTACAATTTGCCACTTCCATCCATCTTCCTCTCCAACCTCGGCTCACAGGATAACAAAATAGATCATCTGCAACTGGAACTTTCTTTAAAGCATGAGTCTAGAAACTGCTGCGCTCTAATTCTGACAGAGACACGGCTCATCAATACTGGACAGAGCCGTTCGCCTGGAGGGGCTCGTTACATTCCATGCAGACAGGAACAGCGCACTCAGCGATAAATGCTGAGGGGGTGGGCTGTGTATTTACATAAACAACAACTGGTGTAAAAATGCTAGGACCATCACCAGTTACTGCTCTCCAGACATTGAGCTTTTGACTGTTTACTGCAGACCAGTCTACCTGCCCAGGGAGTTTACTGTTGTTAGCATCACTGCTGTGTATGTTTCCCCCAGTGCTAACACTAAAGAGGCTCTGGGTGTTCTCCACCAGACCAGCAGTGAGTTGAAATCTGCACACACGGAGGGCGTTTTCATCATTGCTAGGGATTTTAACCAGGCCAACATGAAGACTGTTCTACCTCATTTTAACAAATATATGGATTTTCCAACTAGGGGACAGAATACTCTAGACTTGGCCTATACCAACATCAAGGATGCATTCAGAGCAGCCCCCCTGTCCCCACCTCGGCTATTCAGATCACTTATCTGTCATGCTGATTCCTGCATACAAGCCCCTGCTGATCAGAGCAAAACCTACAGTGAGGCAGGTGAGGGTGTGGACTGAGGGGGCCATGGAGGCACTCCAGGACTGTTTTGAGTGCTCTGACTGGGACATGTTCAAGGCAGCAGCCTCATATAACAACCAGATCGACATCGATGAGTATCCCTTGACTGTGTCAGTCTACCTCAATAAATGCGCAGAGGACATCAGCACCACAAAGAATATCACCACCTGGGCCAACCAACAACCCTGGATGACTGAGGAGGTACGAGAAACGCTAAAAGCACAGAACTCAGCCTTCAAGTCCGGTGACAAGGATGCACTGAGGACAGTGAGAGGCAACTTTAAATGTGCCATCAGGTTAGCAAAGCAGACTCACAGTCAGAAAATCAAGGACTTTTTCCACGATTCCAGCAACACCACGAGTATGCTGAAAGGCATACGGACGATTACAGACTACAATTCACTCTCCCCTCTAGCAAGTGAAGTTGATGCTGACTTCCTTAACAGACTAAATAATTGTTTGGGAGGTTCGAGGCACTAAACACTACTCATGCAAAAAAAGCTGTTCCCCTTCAGGAAGAGGAGGCATCTGCCTTGACGCAGCCAACATATTGAAGACCCTGAGAAAAGTAAAACCACGGAAGGCCCCAGGTCCTGACAACATACCTGGGCGGGTGTTCAGGGAATGTGCAGGTCAACTGGCTGGTGTTCTAACAGACATTTTTAACACCTTACTGGACCAAGCCACAGTGCCAGCATGTTTCAAGACTACCTCCATCTTTCCTGTGCCGAAGAAACCTCAAATCACCTCACTCAATGATGACACTGACTCCAATTATGATGAAGTGCTTCAAAAGGCTGGTAAAAGAACACATCATTTTAAGGCCCCCCTCCAAATTCAACCTGTTACAGTTTGCCTACTGGCGGAACTGCTTCACTGAGGATGCCATCTCCTCAACCCTTCACCTGAGCCTGGCTCACCAGGAGGAGAAGAACACCCATGTGCAGATGCTGTTCCTGGACTTCAGTTCAGCGTCCCACATCCCACAGCATCTGGTAGGAAAACTGGGACACCTGGGCTTCAGCACTCCCCTGCGCAACTGGCTGCTGGACTTCCTCAATGACAGACCTCAGTCAGTGCGGCACACCTCCGATGTCATCAACCTCAACACAGGTTCCCTTCAGGGCTGCATCCTGAGCCCTCTGCTGTTCACTCTGATGACACACGACTGCGTCCCCAGGTTCGCCACCAATCACACTGTGAAGTTTGTGGACGACATGAATGGTGGTGGTCCTCATCAGAGACGACAACAACCTGGACAACAGAGAGGAGGTGGAGCAGCTGGAGGGCTTGTGCAGAGACAATAGCCTGAACTTGAACGTGGACAAGACAAGACTTCGGAAAGAACTGGTCCAGTCACGCTCCACTGCTCATCAACAGCTGAGCTGTGGAGGTGGTCAGCAGCACCAAGTTCTTGGGGGTGCACATCAAGCCCGAAACATCGTCAGTGACCCCTCACACCCCCACCATGGACTGTTCTCCCTGCTGCCCTCTGGAAAGAGGTTCCACAGCATCCGGTGCAGGTCCACCAGGTTCTGCAACACCTTTCTCCCCCTTGCCATCAGACTGTTGAACTGTTGAACTCTTAATTGGACTTGAACCCTTAACTTCTGTATATACAGTCTCCTCCAAAAGTATTGAAATAGCAAGGCAATTTCCCTTGTTTTTGTTGTTCACTGAAGATATTTATTCATTTAAGATCTAAAGATGAGTATGAGACAAGAGTTCACAATGTCAGCTTTTATTTCCTGGTATTTACACCTAGATGTGTTAAACAACTTAGGATTTATCATCGTTTGCATTACACCACAGTAGCGGTGGGTGATAGGACCATATTAAATCATGAACGATTGCAACGTGAAGACGATCTGTCAAACTGTAGAGATCGTGGGATCGTCTAGGGCACGTTCTATAAATTGCTGTTCTATCCTGATGCACCGACGCACCAGACGTATTACGTCGTCAACCTGACCGACCAATCATAGCGAATTACGGGCAGCGACGCGCTTTCTTACCCGCCTCCTTGTTTATGTGTGTAGCGGTAGCCGCATGGAGAGCCATGGGTGA
The DNA here is from genome assembly GCF_022458985.1 of Mugil cephalus. NCBI lineage: Eukaryota > Metazoa > Chordata > Actinopteri > Mugiliformes > Mugilidae > Mugil > Mugil cephalus. The sequence goes on along the minus strand of NC_061777.1, from coordinate 28,084,312 downwards.
AAGCCAATTGGAGTTGGTCACTACAAAAAAAAGATCCACTTCCATTATATGGAATCGGTTTGGATTTTCCTCAACTGATGAAGCACAGGCAAATGTTCTGTGCAAAGTTTGGAAGCATCCCAAATGCAGGCAAAACTGCGACTATTTAAAATAAAATCTGTTAAGAAAGGCTCTTTGGACTAAATTGTCTGTTTTTAATTTTTCAATTCAAGATCATTTTTAAGATTCGATTAAAATCGAAATTGTGATTTTATTTTTAAAAAATCGTGATATGATATTTTTGCCATATTGCCCGCCCCTACACCACAGCATTTTTAGGTGAGCAAAAGTAATGGAACAAATAATCTTAAATTAAATAACATTTAATATTTGGTGGCAACTCTTGCTTGCAATGACTGCCTCAAGCCTGCAACCCATCAACATCTCCAAACTGTTGCATTCTTCATTTGTGATACTATTCCAGTATTTTACCGCAACTTCTTTCAGTTCTTGTTTGTTTCTCCCTTCAGTCTCCTCTTCAGGAGGTGAAATGCATGCTCAATTGGGTTAAGGTAATGTGGCTGACTTTGTCAGTCTAAAACCCTCCACTTTTCTCCCCTGATGAAGTCCTTTGTTTTGTCAGCAGTGTGCTTTGGGTCATTGTCCTGCTGCATGATAAAATTCATCCCGATTGGTTTGGATGCATTTCTCCATAAACTGGCAGACAAAATGTTCCTGTACATTTCAGAATTCATTGTGCTGTTAACATCATCAGTTACACCATCAATAAATATTAATGAGCCTGTTCCAGAATCGGCCATGCATGCCAAAGCCATGACATTACCTCCAGATGGGCTTGTATGCTTCGGATCATAAGTAGTTCCTTTCTTTCTCCACAATTTGGCCTTTCTATCACTTTGGTAATCTTGGTCTCGTCAGTCCATAAGATTGTGTTCCAGAACTTTTGTTGCTCATCTCTGTACTTCTTTGAAAATTTCAATCCGGCCGTCCGATTCTTACTACTGATGAGTGGTTTGCATCTTTTGGTATGGCCTCTATATTTCTGTTCTCGGAGTCTTCTTCGAACAGTGGATTGTTCACCTCTGCACTGTGGGGGTCGTTGGTGATGTCATTGTTTTGGGGGTTTTCTTCACCACTCTCGCAATATTTCTGTCATCAACTACTGTTGTAGTCTCCCATAGACAGCTCTCTGGTCTCCATGCTGGTTTATCCTCTTAAACAAGAAATGCATACTTAACAGATTTCAACCCAGGCCAAAAAGTAGATTAGCCATGCAGAGCTATTTAAGGCAACGCCTGGTCAACAAGAAACACCTGTCAGTCACATGTTCCATTATTTTTGCTCACCTAAAAATGCTGTTGTGTAATACAAATGGTGATATATCCTAAGTTGTTTAACACACCATTATGTAAATACCAGGAAATAAAAGCTAACATTCTGAACTCCTGTCTGGTACTCATCTTTTGATCTTAAACCCAAATGTCTTCAATGAACAACCAAAACAAGGGAATTTGCCTTGCTGTTACAATACTTTTCGAGTGGACTGTAACTGAACATACTTTTTTACTGTCACTCTGCACTGACTATTTTGCACTGTTAAACAATTTTTGCACTACGATACATGCACCATCTACATTGCTACTGCAGTTTATATTGTATTTTATTTTATTTTATTTGTAATTTTATTACATTGTCCTGAGCCGATGCAACGAAATTTCATTCTGTATATATCCTGTTGTAACACTTATGAGGGATTTCGTAATACCAAGATTTGTTTATTAGTAGATTGGATAGGTTAGACTACTGGAGCACCGTGAAATGTAAGAACGACACTCAGGAGGCAAAATTTTAAATGTAAAAGTAATGTCGGTCTTAGTTAGAAAACAAAAATAATTAATTGATAAGATAAGATAAGTTTATCCCACATTCGGGAAATTCTGGTTGTTAACAGCAGCAGACATTCAACATTCAACTTCACAAGCAGTGCACACAGTGCACACATAGGTGAACTAAAAAAAGAATAGAACATAAATGTTTTATAAATATAAATGTGCATATATGTTCATATATATCAAATTATCCTACACAACAGCCATGCATTTACAATCCCAGGAAAAGTTCAATTTCCAAGAAAAAGACAAAAGATGAGTGCAGGTCCAGTGTTCCAGGGATGGAGAAAATGTAAGTCTGGGGAATTGTGTGAGAGGGCTGAATGTGAGGGTGTTCCAGATGTTGAGCCTACCACACCAGAGAGTGTAGCAGGACCTGTCCAGTGACGAGGGGATATCTAGGGTTCACTTCACTCTAGATCAAGTGGGTGGCTTGCCATCGCTTCACTTCACTTCACAGGAACAGGTAAACAAAATCCAAAAGAACAAAAACAAACAAACAAAACAAAACAAAAAACCTGACCTGTCAACAGACAGGGTCAGAGAAATATCATCAGTTATTTAGTAACACAGTTGTCATTCTCAATTACCATGGCAACAGTTACCATGACACAAAACAATATGCAGTACTGTACATCTTAGTTAAACTGCTCTTGTAAATAACTGTTTTAATGTCTACATTCTATAATACAATCATGAACTAATTCAATTGCAATATAAAGCAAAATAATTCATTAAGACCAATAATCATGCTTACCGATCTCTGTGTTCAGCGGGGCACAAAGCGGCTCTAGCATCCGGTACCACAACAGGGGTTCTACACAAAAAGTACAAGGGGAACACAAGGGAAACACAACTTATTGGATTGTGCCTTTACCTTGCTGCTAAAAGCAGTAACAGATAAGGGGGAGGTTGTCCACACACAGACACACCGATGGCAGTTGGGAGCAACAGCTAAGCACTAGCAGGTGAGCTAACAGTAGTTAAGTGCTAACAGCACTAACAGCCACAAACGTTAGCTGGCGAGTTAACGGTAGTCAAAAGCCAATAGATTTAACGGTTAATGGCAGTAACGACTAAAAACAACAGTTACCACATCTACCATATCATCATATCAAACACTGCCCTGAGTTGACTCCGTTTCAGTGAATTTATTTCGTTTTTCTTCTTTTTGTTCACTTGGCTCACGTTACAAAACTCTGCTCCGTCTTGATGCTCTCTGTCTCTCCGTAGAATGACTTCACTCTCACTCAAACATACAGGTGGGCGGGGCTAAACTGTGTTTACAGCTCTCTAATGGGCCGATCTGACCTGATGCATTCAGAGGATATAAAAAGATGGGAAACATTGATACTAGACGAAACCGTACATACAGTTTTCCTATTAAACTAAACAGTCAATAAAACATTAATTTCCTTTCCGTTTCTGTTCTAATTTATTTATGTAGTCCAATATATTAAAGGGGTTACACTGTGCATACAAAATGACAATAAAGTTAGTCTAAGTGTCAGTCTAAGTAATGTGGACATGGTGGAGGATTATAAGTATCTGGGTGTTCAAATTTACAATAGACTGGACTGGGGAAAGAACACCGACGCCCTGTACAGAAAGAGCCACAGTCGCCTCTGTTTTCTGAGGCGGTTGAGGTCTTTTAACATCTGCAGGACTATGCTCAAGATGTTCTATGAGTCTGTGGTAGCCAGTGCCATCTTCTGTGCTGTTGCACGCTGGGGCAGCAGGCTGAGGGTAGTGGACGCCAACAGACTAAACAGACTGATGCGCAAAGCCAGTGACATTGTGGAAGTGAAGCTGGACCCTCTGACAGTGGTGTCAGACAGTAGAATTCTTCACAGGGTGAAAGCCATCTTCTACAATGAGTCGAACTCACTACATGATGTGCTGGCCAAACACAGGAGTTCTTTCAGCACCAGACTGACTACACCACGATGCACCACAGAGCATCACAGGAAATCAATCCTGCCTGTGGGCATTAACCTGTACAACTCCTCACTATGAGGGTGCAGAACCCATACTTATTTATATACATATTTATATAAAAATGTATGCATGTTAATATGTGCACTAATAATATGCAATAACTCATGTTAACTCATGTTCACTTCATCTCATATACTAGTACATATTCCCTGTATACTATTGGACTCTGGACTTACTATGTGCAATAACCCACAGATCTTACTGGAGCTACGTGACACTGCGATTGGTGGCACGTGGAGCGTGGAGGGGCTGGCAGATTTGTTGGTGGAGGTGTTGATGACTGCTGCTGGCTCCTGGTCGAATCCCGAGAGAGATCCTCCTTGCTGAAGTGAACAGGTTGTCACAGTAGATCAGCCACCACCAGCGCTCTACGGAATGATGTCATCGCGCATGACTGGTAGTTGACGCCAGGCTGTTGAATACGTTCAGCCTGCACGTTCAGCTTCATTCAGCTCCATACGACCTCATTAGACTTGTAGATTACGTCAACTACATGTTCAACCTGCATATTCGGCTCCATTCGGCTTATAGATCACGCCAACTACATGTTCGGCCTGTTTGTTCGGCTCCATTCGACTCCATTTGGCTCGGACTGCGAGATCGGTTCATTGTCGGACATCATGTTTTTTTTTTTACTTTCCACAAAACACAAAATAAGAATAAGATGACAGCACATTATCCAACAAACAAATAAAATAAATAAATAAATAAATAAAGTAATAAAACGTCAAAATCGAGTTCAAGCTATTCATTCATATAGTCAGCACAAAAGGATTTAAGTTTGATCCTGAAAAAGACTAAAAAGACGGACAAGTTGTTCTGTCTCAATAACAATCGCTAACTGCTAACCTCCCTTCTGCTTCTTCCTGTTGGTCAACCAATTGTAAGACACAATGTCAACATGGTTAATACCATATTAATTCGGCCCTCTTTCTGGTTGACCCGTTACGTCATATAGTAAACCAGAGTGGTCACGCAGCAGGTCAGCATTTTAAACAACAATAGGTCGGGTAACAGTACAGCCTTTTAATCTCATGTGTAATGTGTGCACTATTTACGGTGCAGTTAAGATGGCACTATCCCTCGGGTGGTTCTTCTACCGGGTCTCTTCGCCTTCTACTGTGATCAACATTCTGGTATGTTTTCTTTCCGGGGTCATATGCCAGTGCAGCAGTTGTGGCGCATGCGAACATGCGTTATCCAGGTCCGATTAACAAAAAATAAATAAATAAATGAAAAGATGAACAATTTCCAAACGCATGATCAAGGTGTCTTAATCGGATGAAGAGAACTCCAATTTTAGTCGGCATATTGCGTTTACATGCACTTAAATTATCCAGTTAAAGTCAGATTAAGGCGATTAGTTTTTTTCCCACACACATGTGAAGGTAAACAGCCACTTCGTCGACTTTCATCGGGGGGTCCAGCACCGGGATGCCAGGATCCCCACTGCTAAACATCTGCTGTCACATTAGCCTTCTTTTGTAAGCGCGTCTGGTGTTAGAGTAACCAGCGATCATAGTTAAATGCATTCAAAGGGCAGAACAGGCGACACTAAATCTTATCTCAAACTGCTGGCTAAGGCTATGGCTAAATATGGGTACGATTGTTATTCACATCGTTTTTCACATCATTAAACCTTTACTTAGAAAACCTGCTGTTGACCCAGATGTTTTAGCAAACTACAGGCCAATTTCTAACCTTCCTTTTATCTCTTGTTGTTGTCAATCAGTTGGTTGATCATTTAAACAGGAATGGTTTGTTAGAAGAATTTCAATCAGGTTTTAGAGTTCATCATAGTACAGAAACGGCTGTGATTAAAGTTACCAATGATCTCCTCATGGCTTCAGACAATGGACTTGTCTCTATATTTGTCCTGCTAGATCTTAGTGTTGCATTTGACAATATTGATCACAGTATTCTACTACAGAGCGTTGAAAGTGTGATCAAGATTACAGGAACTGCATTAGACTGGTTTGAGTCATATCTGTCAGACAGATTCCAGTTTGTCCATGTAAACAATGATTCTTCTATATACCAAAGTAAGCTATGGAGTCCCTCAGGGTTCTGTGCTAGGACCAATATTATTCACATTATATAGCCTATACATTATACACATTCCCTTAGGCAATATTATTAGAAAGCACGGCATAAACTTCCATTGCTACGCAGATGATACCCAGTTATATGTATCCATGAAACCAGATGAAACTAATCAGCTGGTTAAACTCCAAGGATGCATTAAAGACATAAAGGTTTGGATGGCCTGTAATTTTCTACTTCTAAACTCATACAAAACAGAAGTCATTGTATTTGCCTCTAAACATGGCGGGGATTCATTATCTAATCACCTTGTTTCTTTGGAAGGCATTACTGTGGCCTCCAGTACTACTGTGAAAAACTTTGATGTTATATTTGTCCAGGATATGTCCTTTAATTCTCACATAAAGCAGATGACCAGGATTGCATTCTTTCACCTGCATAATATTGTCAAAATTAGGAACATCCTTTCTCAGATTGATGTGGAAAAACTAGTTCATGCATTTGTGTCTTCCAGGCTGGATTATTGTAACTCACTACTTTCTGCTCTATCTCTTTGAAAAGCCTCTAATGATCCAAGAGCACTGACAGGAATTAGCAAGAGAGAGCATATCACCCCAGTTTTAGCTTCTCTTCATTGGCTCCCTAAATCTAGAATTGAATTTGAAATCCTCCTCCTTCCTGAAAAGCCTAGTTCCATCATATCTGAAAGACCTCATAGTACCATATTGTCTCAACAGATCACTACGATCTCTAAGTGCAGGTCTACTTGTGGTTCCTAGAGTTTCTAAAAGTAGAATGGGAGGTAGAGCCTTCAGCTATCAGGCTCATCTCCTGTGGAAGCAGCTCCCAGTTTGGGTTCGGGAGGAAGACTTTCCTTTTTGACAAAGCTTATAGTTAGGACTGGATTTAACAATCCCTTAGTTATGTTGCTATAGGCCTAGGCTGCTGGGGGTGACGCACTGAGGACATGTCCTCTACTCTCTCTTCTCTGGCACCAAACTCCTGTCGTCTAATCTTTTATTTTCTATTACTAACTGATGTGTCTCCCCTTTCTTCCCTCCATCTTCTTGTGAGGTCTCTGGAGTGCTGCATATTTGGCCTGTGGAGTTCTAAGCTACATCTCCTGTCATGGCCTCATCAACCAGCCCAGTCTTCACGATCTGAAGTGCTGGGCATCAGACCCATGTAGCTCCGTAATCTACATCTGCATTGCATGCCTAAAACACAAACATATTGAGTTCTACCATAGTCCGCCCCCAAGCTGTAATAGTATTGAGTTTTGAATATTTTATGTCAACCTGTTTGGTTTTCCTTGTCTTTCCTGTTTTTATTTTGGGGTTTCATATCCTGATTCTCTTCCTGTCTGTGTTTTCCCTCTGACAATTATTGTTTTTTTATGTGTGTGTATATATAGTCTTACCTTTTCCTTTTCTTTTGTCCTTTGTCAAGTCATCTGTGGATTTACCCCTGTTGAGTTACGACCATTGACCATGTCTATTTATGGCTTGTCTGCAACTGAACATATGGGCACATGGGGTTGTCCTACTTAGACATACTACAAACCATGTCTCAGGCCTGAATTGGAGCCATTCTACAGCAATATAGCCATGGGGGTCCCCGCAGAATGGCGATTTTTTGTGTCTGTTTTGCCTGTTCTCATATCAGTGTACAGCACTTTGGCCAACTGTGTTGTTTTTTTAAGTGCTTTAAGTGAAGTTGAGTTGAAAGGACAGTAACTCGTTTTATCCAGCTATTCATATGTCCCTTGCATACTTTGCTGTTGGGTCTACAGACAGCTGGTAGCATGATGCAAAGTGAATAATTTGTGTAGCCTGATATTTCTTGTAGTGAAACAGTTTCTATATGATTTCCAATTTGATTGTACACATTTTGAAAAATATGGGTATGGGAATATTTGTTTTATGTATTTATTTTAATAACATGACACTGCTGTCATAACAATACCCCCATGCATATAACACTGAGCTCTGTTGTGACACAGTTAAAATACATTTCTCCAGGGGAATGATGAATTTTGAGGAAAAATGAAAAAAGTACCAGCAGTAATGTGGATGTGAAAAACAGTAACCACTATAAATGCAGGGATTGCACGTCACTCTACAATAAACCTGTGGTCCACTGTTGCATTCCACTGAGATTCAGAAACTTTATTTGTTTTGAGGGTTCATAACGTACATTGTTCATGTAAAAGGCAAATTGCGTTGTTAATGGAAATTTATCAAAATATCCAAGTTACATATTGTCCTATGATGACCTACAACTGGACCTACTCCAAACAATTGCAAAACACCTATTGAACATTTCTTTTCACAGAATGGTGATAGAAACGCAGGCCAAAAAGCAGGGACAAAATCCTCCGATTACTGAACTCAACACCCTCTACCACCCGGCTACACCTAGAAATTCTGTCCATAAAAATTATAGGGACTGAATGGATCTTAGCAAGTGGCCATCCACCACGGAGTAACTCCCAGCAGATGCATCTGGGGAGAAGGTTGTAGGCCTTCTGCAAATCCACAAAACACACGTAGACCAGTAGGGCAAACTCCCATTTCTCCACTGCAGCATACTCACCATATCGTGAGCCGACTCGTCCTATCATCAAGAAATAGCACATGGTACCAGAAGTACACGGACGCTTGAGAGGGGTGAGGGAGCAGCATCTTAGCTAGCAGGAGCTAAAGCTGGCTAGCGTTACTATGGCCCCTGAGAAGCTGGTGCGGTCCGCCACAACAGAACAGTGGAGCGACTGTGTGAGCCTTGACGGCAAGATTGGATGAAAATGGAGCAGCTAAAACCGTCCACCGAGCTGAAACTGACCGATAACACAGAAGACCAGTGGAGAAGATTTAAACAACTCTTCACGCTCGATCTAACTGCGATGGATGCGAGACCTGAAGCCATAGAAGTCTTCAACAGCTTCCAGCTAACAGCGGATGAACAACAGAACTATAGCGCAATACTGAGTATATTTGAACAATTCTGCACACCAAGACGAAATGAAAAATTTGAGAGGTATGTGTTCAACTGCAGAAATCAAACAGAGTCGGAGTCAGTCGAAGAATTTATTACCGACTTGAAATTGAAGTGCCAGTCATGCATCTTTGGAGAGCTGGCAGGCTCTCTGGTCAGAGATAGGATTGTGATGGGTGTTAGAGATAAAGGACTCAGACAGACATTGCTGGGAGAAGTTGACTTGACTCTGGAAAGGGCCATACAGATATGCCAGGCCAGAGAGGTCATGCAACAGCTCCTAAAATCTATAGATGGCGGCAGCACGGCGGTGAGTGAACAGAGTGCAAAGTGGAAGCAGTTTTGACCAGCCACACCAACGTGCAAGCTAAACGAGCAACTAGGTGAGATGTCAGCAGGGAGCAACAACTACGTGCATGTGGAGAACACCGGCCTTATCAATGTCTGGCATTTGGAAATGTCAGTTCTGCGGAATGAGGAACAATGGAGGCCGAGAGAGAGAGAGAGGAATGTGAACCTGATCTGAGGTTCAGACATGACTTCAGAAGATGAGGATGCAGAGGACCTCTTCGTGGGCTCAACCGACAGAGCAGCATCAGATGAGGAGGAATAGACTGACACCTATAACATGAATGTGACAGACATCAAATTCAAAGTAGACACTGGAGCCCAGGCAAACCTCATGGCTGAGACTGATCTGCCAAATTTACAGGTAAAACCCCAGATTGATACAGAGACTAAAGTGAGACTGAGGGCGTATAATGGAGATATCATACCTCATACAGGAAAATGTAAAATGATGTTGAGAGTTGGTTACAAAACCTATGAACTTGATTTTGTCAAAGGCAAGAAAGCATCCCTCTTAGGTTTAAAAGCAAGCATCCTGTTGGGATTAGTGGGGGGAGTGCACAAAGTTAACAAAGATGGAATTGTACATAATATAGAGGATGAATACACTGATGTATTTCAAGGAATTGGAAAACTTGGGATGGTACATAAGATACAGCTAGAAGACAATTACAAACCAATAATCCATTCACCTCACAAAGTACCACTAGCACTAAGAGAAAAACTTAAATCTGAGCTTCAGCAGCTTGAAGAGCCCACATAATGGGTTCACTCATTAGTAATAGTAGAGAAATAAGATAAACTGAGGCTATGTATAGACCCAAAAGAACGAAAGATATGTGAAAAGAGAACACTTACAATTTCCTACCAGGGGAGAAATCTTTGGAGACTCAGCAGGTGCCAAATATTTCTCCATGTTAGATGCCTCCTCTGGTTTTTGGCAAGTGTGTCTAGACAAGGAGAGCTCTAGAATTTGCACCTTCAACACTCCTTTTGGGCGTTACTCTTTTAAGAGACTGCCTTTTGGCTTAACATCCGCCCCAGTTTTTTTTTAACAGAACTATACACCAGATATTTGAGAGAGTGCCAGGCACAAAGGTTTACATCGATGATATCTTGATTAGTGGATCTACTGTAGAGGAGCATGAGGGCAGACTAGCACAAGCTTTAGAAGCTGCCCAGTCATAATGCAAAAAAAAATTGAGTTCAGAACAATTGAAATCACCTACTTAGGTGAAGTGCTGACAGCAGAAGGTGTCCAAATAAGTGAGAGTAGAGTGAAAGTCATCAAGAACATCCCACCACCTATGGACAAAGTAGGTGTACAACGCTTTCTGGGCATGATAAATTATGCCTAATCTAACAGCACACTGCTCAGATGAGGAGCTTGCTATGTAAAACCACTGAATGGTGTTGGAACAGTAATCAAAGTATTTTGGTGAACTCAAATTGATAATCACCGAAGCCCCTGTCCTCAGGTATTATGACGAAATACGTAAAACTAAAATCTCAGCAGATGCATCAAAATCAGGCATAGGGGCAGTTTTGCTACAAGAGTATGGCCAACGATGGAGACCAGTAGCATACACCTCCAGAGCTCTTTCTTCGGCAGAATGTAACTATGCCCAGATTGAAAAGGAGGCATTAGCTCTGTTATACGCGTGTGAGAAGTTCCATGTTTTTATATACGGTAAAACAGTGTGGGCAGAGACTGATCATAAACCCCTAGTCTCCATTGTGAAGAAAGGCTCAGCAACCACATCACCCAGGGTACAAAGACTAAAAGAAAATGGCCCCAAGTCACCGCTAATGATGAGGTCCTGCAAAAAACTATTAGAGGCATAAAATGTGGTTGGTCAGTAAATTGATTCCCTGCACCATATAGCAATTTCACAGACAAACTGTCTGAAAAAGACGAGGTATTATTCAAGGTTTCAAGAGTAGTGGTCCCAGAAGTGCTAAGACAGGATGTGTAACAAGTTATTCACGGGGGGCAAATTCCCAAAAAAATTGGGAATGGAAAAGTGTAAAAGACGAGCAAAAGCAGTACTATACTGGCCCAAGATGACCAGTGCAATAGAAGACATGGTCAGAACATTTGAAACCTGTCTAACATACAAAATTAAACAGCACAAAGAGCTATTATGGGTTGAGGAAAAGGAAAACTTGGCACCTTGGAGTACAGTGTGAATAGATCTCTTTACTCTGTACGGCAAGGACTATGTGTTACTAATGGGCCATTATTCTTACTTTCCAGAGATGGCAGTTCTGAAGAAGACCACTGCCAATAATGTGATGATCCACATCAAGTCCTTCTTTGCACGCCATGGAATACCCAGCACAGTATGAACAGACAATGGACCTCAGTTTAGCTGTCAGAATTTCAATGACTTTTCTAAGATGTACGGATTTGAACATGTTACATCTATTCTATTATACCCACAGTCCAATGGGTTGGACGAAAATGGAGTCAAAATAGCGAAATTGCTGATTAAGAAAGTGTTAGAGTCAAATTCAGATCATTATTTAGCTCTGTTAAACTACAGACATACTCCACTGAAACATGGGAAGTCACCGGCACAGCTGTTATTCGATAGAAAACTTAAAACAAGGTTAGCAGTATTTCTAGAGTCTGATTCAGACCAGGTACGACAACAACAAGGTAATACATGACAAAGGAGTTAGGGCACTGAAGCCTCTTTATCCAGGAAACAGAGTTAAGATGCATGATGGGAAAGGTTGGAATGATGAGGCATGGTTAGTCAAAGGTGTGGCACCCAGGTCATATGATGTCATCACTCCTGAGGGAGTCACTTACAGGAGAAACAGGAGATACTTACCATTTTTGCCACAGTTAGAACCCGCAGAGCCACAGGAGGGTGAGGATACTCCTCAAGAAAACACATTAAGTAAATGTTATATCTAAATACAAAATCTAAATGTTAAATATATATATTAAATATAAAGGTTAAATGTAGCGCTTGGAGAAACTAAATATTTAGCAAATATGCTAATTGATTCTGCCATTCAGCAGAAGTAGACTACCAAAATAAAAGCTTCATTCTGAGCAGTGTTCTAGTGGGGCCGTCACCGTGCCCCTGTCAGAGGTTCTCTCCGTGCTGCCCCTCACTGACTGACTGTATCTCTCTGAACGTTGGAAGAACGATTTTTGACTGAAATTCAGACTATCATCAATGTATCTTCATGTTCCAGTACAGCACGGCAATTCCTTCCAGCAGCGGTAAGTCTTTTCCTTTGACTATCATGGACCTAAAACTACCAGCAGTAGTAGCTGGTGCTTTGCTAGATTACGTTAGCGATCAACGTGCTCCGTGAAAAGCACATTTGTTTTGAATCTTCTGCACCGTACTGTCTGCTGGACATTTGCAATCCACATCATCTTAAAGCTAATGCTACTATATCTGGACAGAAATGCCTCCCCAGGGCTTCACCAGCTCTGAACAAGGCCAAACTATTTTAAAAAACATGTAAGAGCTCACTCGCGTTTATATTTTGTAAAAGATATAGATATAACATATAGACATAACATTCAACATTTATATATAATCTTTAACATTTAGCTATAACATTTACATATAACATTTAGTAAATTTGATACATGTAAATATTATATGTTACATGTAAATGTTAAAGATTATATTTAAATGTTGAATGATATATCTAAATATTAAATGTTGAATCTAAATATAAATGTTAAATATAAATGTTAATTGTATTGAGAAACTAAATATTTAGCTGATATTTGCCGATCAGCCGAAGTACCAAAACAAAAGAGAAAGATTGTTTTGGGATGACCACATCTCTATGTTGGTCTCTCTCTCCGTGCTGAACTTCACTGACTGACTGACTGCATGTGCCCGATTCACTGGAAAACGTCGGAAGAGTGATCTTGAACTGAGATTCAGATTTTCATCAATGCACCCGCATGTTTGGCTGCAGCGTGGCGACTCCTTCCAGCTCTGAACCACAGAACCGGTACAAGTCCTCCAACTAGCTTAGCATGTGTAGCGTGGAGGTACAACTATCTAGCTAAACTAGCAGCAGATGTAGTCAGCTTTTTGACAGATTAGTTAGCGATCAGTGCTCCGTGTGTCCTCAGGGCTCCACCAGTGCTTAACATAGGACTGCTCCGGGTAAACGAATTACTGACTTAATCGGACTATAACAGGAGAACTTAAGTGCATGTAAACACGTTCCTCCAACTAAAATCGGAGTTCTCATTATCCGATTGTGACACCCACATAATGTAATTGGAATTGGAGTTTTCAATTGGATAAGCTTGATTAAGCTCTGCATGTAAATGCACTGGGTGACACCTACTGTCTCTACAAGAGCAAACTCAACTAACTGTGCTTTTAATCTTTGTGCGAGATGTTTACTAGTATTCAAACACCAGTATTTATCTATAAACAATGTTTTATGAATCTCTTGTTATGTAAATGTGCTTGTGCATTTTCATTAATTTCCAAGTTCCGTAGCTCTGGAAAATTCTGTGTTTAATTATTATTTTTTTTATCTTTCAGGCACACCAAATGGATGCAACAACATTTAGCTACATCTTCCACTTGCCAAATGGAGGATAATGCAGCATTCCAAACTGAAGACTGCTTGTAAAATGGAAATTATAGCATTTCAATAAGATAATCATGAACTCTGACCTATTAATGCTATCTTTACCATTCATGAAGTTAATCGTCATGTTTATATCTCAAACAAGAATATAATTGTATGATTGCTAACCGACATCTTACCCATTCCTCTACCTACCTATTACCAGTTCCAAGCACAGAACCTGCTGCTTTGTCACCACATTTTCAATACAAAATCCATCAATTACACAATATGTTGTTGACACAGTAATCTAGTAATATGCTCTATATTTCTACACGTGCACTTTCTATATCTGATGATTATTATAGTGCTGCTCTTATGACGTGTGAGAATAATCAGACACAAACTTTAGATATCAGGTGACAGAACATGCTATATTTCCAGAATACTCATTGGGTTTCAGCCCATAAAAATGGGTGTGTAATCAAGGCTGCAGTTGTTCAAGTCTCTGTTGAAATACTCAGTCCTTTGGTTGTGCACATAATAACACAGTCATCGCTCTTGAAGTTCTCTGGAGACATCAATAGACACATGAAATTAGGACATGATGTATTTGTTTAACTGTAGCTGTTCTTCTCCTGGATGACACACCTGCTGAGTTCATCCTTCACAGTCATGGTCTTAGAAGATGAACCACAGTCTTTGAAGCCCAGATCACTTTTCCAATATTGGGATGGTTAATTTTGTTGTTGATGCAACCAAGTTAATAAAGAATAAATAAATCCATAAAACACCAATATATAAATATATAAACGAGTGAGCTCTTACATACTTTTTAAATAGTTTGGCCTTGTTCAGAGTTGGTGAAGCCCTGAGGAGGCATTTCTGTCCAGATACAGTAGCATTAGCTTTCAAATTTGGATTACAAATGTCCAGCAGACAGCACGGCGCTGCATCTGCTGCTAATTTTAGTTAGATAGGTAGTTTAAGCTCCATGATAGTCAAAGGAAAATACCGTGCTGTACTGGAACATGAAGCTTGAACTTGATGAAAGTCTGAATTTAAGTCAAAAATCGTTCTTCCAACGTTCAGAGAGATACAGTCAGTCAGTGAGGGGCAGCACGGAGAGAACCTCTGACAGCGGCGCGGTGACGGTCCCACCAGAACACCGCTCAGAATGAAGCTTTTATTCTGGTAGTCTACTTCTGCTGAACGGCAGAATCAATTAGCATATTTGCTAAATATTTAGTTTCTCTAAGCGCTACATTTAACATTTATTTTTATATTTAACATTTCACATTTATGTTTAACACTTATAATTATATTTAACATTTCACATTTAGATTTAACAATTACCATTTGGATTTAATATTTAGTATTTATATTTAGATTTAACATTTACTAAATGTAATACAACAAATGTTTTGGAGCTAAATGAGGGAAAAATTGCATGTTCATTTTAACACGTGCAGCTTTACAAACGGCACCCCAAACTCCAAGGCTACATTTATCATTTATATTTAACATTTAGATTTGGATTTAACATTTAACATTTAGCATAGACCCCGGCCTAAAGGCACACATAAATACGCAAACATTTAAATAACATTTGTAGAACAGAAAAAACATCTACATTTACATTTAACATTTATATTCAGATTTAACGTTTAGATTTAATATTTAGTAAATGTGATAAAAAAAAAGTGACTGAAAAATTCACACCTTAGTTTTTAGTGTTTTGTAGCTAAATGTGGGTAAAATTTATAAAAGTTTAAGTTTCGCATGTTCAAATGAACATGCGAAACGGTGCCCCATATAGTCATATATTGTATTATTTCACGCATACTCTTCCTGTAACTGTCTTGTTTTATTTTGATTATTATATCATATTATATATGATAATATATATATCATATATTATTCTTGTTGTTATATTTTTGTTATATATCATTACATTATATTTTTGTCATATATCAATACATTTTGATATGCAAACCAATACCCAGAAGCTTTTCAGTGATGTTGCACATTGTCTGCATTTTTAATTTAATCTGTATTTTGTATCATAAAAACACATCTGACAGTTATAATAAACCAAAACGGCTTGAAAATCAGTTGAAAATTCTGTGCGTAATAATGATTTTAATCATTGATAGACCTCTGCCTCCGTTGACTAATACAGTAAGTGGGCACAGCTTCCCCCTGCCCAAGATGGCAGACGCATTGACACATCGTTCCAATGGACCAAGGCGGCGGAGGCACTGTTCAAACAACTCCTGTATCGTTGAATGAGTGTAAAAGATGATGTCTTCTGCCTCCATTTATCCTTTTACTAAAATATGTTAGATTCATATGAGTAATATTTACACCAGTGTCAGCACAATCCAAACAAATTTCAAAGTCAATGTCTACATCAAATATCTGCATCATACAGTCACATGATATCATTGGACTCCATGTGCTATTTACAAGCTCGAGTTTTTGGCCCAGCAGTATGGCTAGCATCTTGCCATACAACACAGAGGAATTCCACAAATGCCTCTTTATTTGCTCCTTCTGACTCTCTGAATCTATGTAAGCCACCATATGGAATTTGTTTACTAAATGCGGCCACCACACTTGTCTGAGACAATCACGTGACAGTTGTTTTACTACTTGCTTATTACGCTCAGAACGTACTAGTCCTCAATTAAAACATCGGTTATAAAAACACTGCGGGATTATGACAGGAGAACTTTTACATTCAAACTCAGCACGAACCTATTAATATTATGAAGTGAAAGTACGTATGTCCGTGAAGGTTCTCAGTCATCCAGGTCATCTTAATCCAAAAGGCAATGAATAAAGGCAACTCATCCGAGTAGCTTCTTCAGTTCTCTACTGCTACTTTCTTCAAGTCCAGTTGCTTTTATTCAACGCTTTTCAGACAAAAAGTACATATATAACAGAGGTGGGAATGAAAATGAAAACCAGGTTCACCTTATGGCCTATTTATTTTGGGATTTCGGTTGAACAGCAACGTCACTTAGCATATTAGCTAAATGTTTAGGTTTGTCAAGCCCTACATTTAGAATTAAATTTAGGGGTGGCACAGTGGCTCGGTGGTTAGCATTAATGCCTCCCAGTGAGAAGGTTCAAGTCTTTCTGGGTGGAGTTTGCATGTTCTTGTGGTCCTTGTGGATTTTTTTCTGGGTACTCCGACTTCCTTCCACCTCCAAAGACATGCTTGTTAGGCTAATTGGTGACCCTAAATTGACCATAGGTGTGTGTGTGAGTGCGAATGGTTGTTTGTCTCTGTGTTAGCTCTGTGTTAGTGACTTTGAAAAATTCACACCTCATTTTTTAATGTTTTGGAGCA
Organism: Mugil cephalus; assembly: GCF_022458985.1. NCBI lineage: Eukaryota > Metazoa > Chordata > Actinopteri > Mugiliformes > Mugilidae > Mugil > Mugil cephalus. The sequence continues at coordinate 28,067,110 of NC_061777.1, read as the reverse complement.
AAATGTAGGAAAAATTGCATGTTAATTTTAATATGTGCAACTTTACAACGGCGCCCCATATGATGGTAGTCATTTAAACATGATGTGGATGTTCATTAATACACAGGACAAGATGTTACAAACCCTTGTGCCATGATCTGAGGCTCATTTAGAAGCCAAGTCCAACTGAAAAACCGACCAGCAGTCAGCTACTAACTAGCCTAGGATCAGAAATAAAACACTAACAGACACCAGTTAATTAGCCTAGCCACGGAAGTAAAATACTAAAAAACACCAGCTAACTAGCCTAGCCAACAGCAGTATGGGACAATGATGGGACATGCGACTACACTTCAACCAACATCTCTCCCCTCTGCCAAGATCAGAAGTAACACACAAGAAAACACCAGCTAACAAGCCGAGCCAAACAGCAGTAGCCAGTTTGCAGCACATCACTGGGGTTTTCAAGTGGGCACCTCCCTTCAGCGATGTTTCGTTAAGTTAGGCCCACGACACTTCAAAGGCTTAACAGTGAACTCCAGTGTCCCGGAGTCACCCCCCTCAATGCAGCCACCATGCCACCATGTAAATTTCAACTGACAGATTAGATTAGCCCTACTACAACTGCTTACTACTAACACTACACAGCTGGCCTTACCTTTAGCATGCTCCACAGCTAGTGTGTTTCTTCCTTAGCCACAGCCACTCACTCGCACACTCCACTGCCAGGGACATGTCGTTTACAGCAACCATCTGTTCTTTCCCCCGAATGTTCAACTCATACAGGAGAGCATGGTGGATTTTGCAACACATCCACAGCAACCGAACTCCAGTGGCCAAACACGGGCGCTGCAGCCTCACTGCTCAGTTGCTGATGCCATCTCCTCATATCTATCTCTCTTGTGCTCGTTTGCCTCCTCGACTCTGTCTTCCCAGAGGACAGTAAGTTCCACAAAGTACACTTTCTTTTTTCTTTCAGACCACAACATCAAGTCTGGTCTTTTGGGAGTAATGGCTATATGTTCTGGGACAGTTAGCCAGCTGTTTAAATTGGATCTCAGCTCCCAGGCTCCACCCACCCTTAGCTGCCCTGTGGTGTGCCTGATTCTCGCTGGTCTGGCCTTATCTCCCTCCCGAACAAACATAATATGCCTATTCTCCTTTCAAGCAGATGAGAAATTTGCTTTAACCTGTTTTTCCTCAATTGCAGCTGCTAAGCATTTCATTTTTTTTTTTTTTTTTTTCCCATTTGTCTGCATTTGTCTGCATAGTTGAACACCACAGGGTGTCAACATTATATGAGGTTGATGCAGTTATATTCTTGCAGCTGAAAGCTTTATTACTTCAGTGCGTAAGTGTGACCATCACCAGCCCTCCCTGAGAACTGTCCTGTTGATCTTTATTGAGTGTAGTGACCTTGTGTGGCAGGGAGGGCAGTACTACACCTCAGTGAATAGAGGGGGGAACAAAGGAAAGAAAAGATGTAGAAGGATGGACAGTGGAGGAGATACATGTGGTGCTTGTAGGAACTAGCGGAGTGCAGGGTTATGTGCTTCTCAAGTCACCTCACTCAAGTATGACTGGGTACAGTCATCTATGGAGAGATGAGAGAGTCCAGGGGGGGTAAGGGTGTCCCAATGGAAGGAGAGAAGTCTGCCATAGGGCACGTAGTGATAGAGTGAAAACAATAATCCAGCCTTTAATAGCCGGGACTCATCAATTCTTTTTGATGTGATCCAGCACGGGCTGGCAGGTGACAACACACATGCATGTGGGCATTCCTTAAATATGAGTGAGACCATTACCAGGGCCCAGAGTCAGGTCAGAAGCCCCAGCGCCCGAGAACCTCCACCCCAGTGTGGGGTGCATGGGTGACAGGACCAGAGAACCACCGTAGCCACGGGGCAAGCCACACCCCAGCACAGATGGCGAGCGACGACCAACACCCCCAGACCGACCAAGTGAGCACAAGTCACAAGTCGGTGCAGGCCAGAGCAGCCCCCCATACCCCCCACACCCCCCAGCCACTGCAGCCCGTCCACCCACCGCCGCCAACACCCCCCCTAAAGACCCCACCCCCCGCCCGCAGGGCAGCCATGGACACCTCTCCAGCCGAGAGGACTCCCCCAGGAGCCCAGCAAAGCCCTCGCAGACGGGCACCAGCCAAGCGCCCAACCAGGGACGGGCCATCCGAGCAGGGGGGCCAAGGTGCCGGCCCCATGCCCCTGGCGCACCCAGGCCAGGGAGACCACGGGAAGAGGGAACCCCCACCCGCCAGGGAGAGACCCCAGCCCCCCATCGAAGGGAGAGGGGAAGCACCAAGCCACCACCCGAACCAGTCGATACCAGAACAACCGGGTACCCAAGGGAGCCGCCACGAACCCGTCGCCACACAGCACCAGGAGACAAAGCCAGGCCAAGAGGACACCAGAGAACCTATGTAGGTACCCCTACCAACCGCCGTGGGGCCACAGACCGCCAGCCCAAGATCCCCCTGCTAGCGGAGGACCAGGCCCCCCAAGCCGTGCCAAGGGATAATGAAAAGTGACAGTGTCCCTATTACTGTGCTTCCTCAGTCCCTGATGAGGAAGCAAGCCCCTACACCGTGACCCTGTGACCCTGGATGTGGTGTGGTGCATTAAGACAGGGGGCAAACAGGAGGGTCAGGTGGGTCAGAGGACTGCAGTACACTCCTATCCTGCAGCCTGCCCTGACCCTGACCGATCCTGGGTGGACCCCTAAGGTGAGGTGCATTAAAAACTTGGGATGGGTGTATGTGGTGTACCTAGCCTTGGTTGTAATGGGCGACATAGTGTATGGTGGAATGTGAGGTGAGTGCAATTTAGGAGGCAGGCAAGTGAGGGCCTAATCCCTGGCAGCAGGGCCAAGGCGCAACAGCAGCCCATGGGACCCATAGATGGGGCGAGGGCCCCCAGGACTCAGGAAGTCCCCCGACCAGACCCCGCCCCCAGCCCAGAACAGCAACCAGAATGCGACAGACCCCCATGAAACCCAGAAGAACCAACACCGACCAGCCGAGCAATGGCATCAGCTACCCCCATCCACCCCTCGGGGTGGCAGGGGTGCCCCCAAGGCGGACGGAGACCCCACCCCCCGCAGCCCCCCCAGCCCCAGCGCGACGGAGCGACCGGACACGCCCAGGGTGGTACTCAGGCAGCCCCCCACACCCTCAGGCTCCGACCCCAAGGCGCCGGGCATGGCCCCGACCGCCGGGGCCCCCCGGACCCCAAGAAGGCCCCCCACGACCAGCGAGGGCCCAGCCACCAGCGGAAGGAAGGAGGGGCCGGAGGAGGAGCTGGGCGAAGGGAGGAGGGCGCCGCAGAGGGGAGGGAGAGGAGGGGACAGGGAGCCTGCCAGCCCAGACCGCCAAGGCCCACCAGGAGATCCAGGGAGAGTCGGCCACCGATACACCACGACCCCAGGAAAGTGAGCAAGCGCCGAAGCCACAGGGAACCCCAGGCAAGTCTCCAGCGCCACCCCACGTGGGGGAGAGGGAGGCCAGCCGGGTAAACCGCTCAGGGCCGGAAGTCAACCCAGGGGTGAGAAGGAGTAGGGCTCCCCTAATACATGCTCAAGGTGTTGTGGTCCAGGGATCCTCCTTAGTGAACCTGGATGAAGAGGGCAATAAAATCTTTTCCATAACAACATTCATCACTGTAAGAGAAATATTATTATAGCATTACAGTAAGTGGAACAGAAGTGGCAAAAGCTAGCAGGCTAAGTCAAGATGTAAATTAAGGTTGAGGGAGTCGCAGAATACAGACCATTTTTTGGTAAACAGAGTCAACTGGTTTTTTCGGGTAGCAGATATTTTCTCCAATGATATATAATCGGAAAGGAGGTTCAACCACTGGGAAATGTTTAGTGACTGTTTGTTCTTCCAGTTCATAAGGATTGTTTTCTTGGCGATGGTGAGAGCTACAAGGACAGATTGTGATAGATGGTGAGGAAGACTGATTGTTTCCAGGTCACCAATGAGGCACAAGTTAGGGGTTTTTGGGATTCTGCAGTCCAAAATTAAGGCAAGTTTCTGTGTTACAAGTGACCAGAATTGCTGTACCGGAGAACAGAGCCAGAGAGCATGGAAATAAGAATCTGAATAGTTTTGGGTGCATTGCGTACATTTGTTGGATTGGGAGAAGCCCATTCTATACATCTTGTATTGAGTTGTGTGTGATCTGTGGAGTATTTTAAACTGGATCAGCTGTAAATTCGAGTTTTTGGTCATTTTAAATATATTTTGGCAGATCTGAGTCCAGAAATCAAAGTCTGTAGACAGGGAAATATCGGCTTCCCATTTTGATATTGGTACATGTATTAAATGTGTGGTTGATAGCAGCTTATATATTAAAAAGAGGCATTTCAAAACCTAGTTGTGACGTCAGGTATGGTCCGCCTTGCACCTTGCGGCCTGTCAGAATGTGGCTATGTGTACTTACACAAGAACAAAGTGGGCAGGCAGCATCCTCCCCTAACCACTGGTTTGGGTTCTGGGGAGATGGCAGCACATCATAAATGGACCCTATCATAAATCAAATCCTACTAGCCTCCATGCTCCACAGCTCTCTCCAATTGAACTTAATTTCCTCTACACTCTCCCTGTCCTTGCTTAGCCTGCAACACTGCCCTAGTGCATCTTACTGCTTCCTCTTGCCTATGAATTTCTTCCACTACCATCTTCCTCTTTCCTGCTGCTGATGCCTTGCTCCACATAGGTTTCCCAGCACACAGCCCCAAGCCTCCATGTTCTTGCTGTACATGACCTATGATATCCCTAAGTCTGAGGGCAGCCTGTGCTTCCTGAACCACATCTCTCGGATTCCACTTTCTCCCTGTTTTAACCATGGGGGCTGTACACCTAACTACTGGATCTTTCGACTGAGTGAAAGTCATCTCCAGTCTAGCCTTAACACACTTAAACTCCTCTGTTAGGCTAGTTACTGGGAGCTCCAGTAGGCCTTTCCCATACAATGCTGCACTGCTTAAGCGGCATGGGACACCAAGCTATCTCCTAATTGATGAATTAATCATCCTTTCAAGCATCTCAACCTTTGTCAGAGGAACCTCATATACTGTTAGTGGCCACATTAGTCAGGGCAATAACCCAAATTGCATACACCATAACCTCACCTTTCCTGGGAGCCCTGACTGGTCGTTGCTCAGAGTACCTTGAATCATTTCCTGTCTCAATCCCTTGAACTGTGCTCTGTCGCTGAGATTTGCATCATACCACCTTCCCAGACTCTTCACTAGCTTCTCTAGTGATGTGGGAATCACCTCCTCATTTATGACAAACCTCTTATCTACTACCTTTCCTTTAACAACTGAGATACTCCAAGACTTCATTTTTATCCCAGCCCACTGCAAATTGCTGTTTAACTTATCAAGCAGCGTGCTAGTACATGGAGCAGTTGACATCATCCATGTAGGTCCTAATTAGGGGGAGACGAAGCCCTCCATGCAGCTTTTCTACATCTGCACCTGCACCTGCACCTACCACCCATTTCGAAGCTTTAATAATCACCTCCATTGCCATTGTAAAGGCTAGTAGAGAGATTGTACACCCTGCAATGATGCCTACCACCAGCTGCTGCCATGCTGTAGTGTACTCTGCTGTGGTAAAGCAGAGCAGTATATTTGCAAAATATGCTTTGACTAGGCCTTTGATACTGCCTAAGACTCTACAAAAATCAAAAGCTTCCCATAACAAACTGTGAGGAACTGAGCCAAATGGATTAGCCAGGTCTAGAAATACAGTATGCAGGTCTCTTTTTTTCTTGCTTTGCTAACTGAATTTGGTGCCAAATCAAGCTGGTGTGCTCTAAGCATTCCAGCCTTTTTCATCGATGTATCAATCAACCCATTTTCTTCCAAGTAACTGGACATCCTCTGTGCCACAACACTGAAAAAGACCTTCCCCTCAACATTAAGCAGACTGATCAGTCTAAACTGACTAATCTCTATAGAGCCCCTCTCTTTAGGAATGAAGATCATGATGCTGGTCTGTAGTCATTCAATGCACTCTGGTGGGACTTTTTGGGGACAGGGATGTCTTCCACTGGACTTCCCCTGGACCAGCTGCTTTTCTTGGGTGAAGCCTCCTTAGTTGTCTGCTCACCTGAGCCGAAGGAATGGTGGTGGTGGTGTGAGGGATGGCTACAAGCCACTTGTCTACAGCAGTGACTGTGGAAGGTGGGGGTGATGATGAGGGTGAGGTACTTTTGAGTCTGATTTCAGCTAGCTGAACCCAAGCAGAAAGGTCAGTTGATCTCCTCCTTGTCACTGTCCTTAAAAGCACTCTTCTCCTGGTTCAGAAGGTCCTTGATATCACCGAGGATCCATGGCTTATTCCTGGGGAAACAACACACAGCTCTGGTGGGAACAACAACATCCATACGGAAGTTGATATGATAGGCAGTGCATCAGGTGTCCTCACTGCCCACCTCCTGCAGCCCTTGCCATTGCCCTGGTAGGACAATCCACACACTGCACGAAAGCAGACAGTGTAGAGTCCAGAGTCACGTGGTTGAAGTCTCCAGAGATCAGCATGAAGGCATCGGGGTGTTGCATCTGAAGTCTAGCAACAGTTCTATGGATGATGTCACAGGCAAAATCAGTATCCACTTGTGGGGTGATGTAAAGGCATAGTGATGGCATGTGCCACCACTTGGTGACAACCAGTCTGATCCCCTTTCCCATTTGCCTAGTTGTCTGTGTCAAGTTGCTCTGGCTGTCATGAAGCCTGGTAAATCCACATTAGCATCAGGGATGCTAGGAATCTCTGTGAAGCACAGCAGGCTGCATTCCCTGTAGATTCTACTGTTCATCACTATTCCAGCCAGTCTTGTTGCCGATTGAGATTACATTCCTCATAATCAGTGATGGAACACAGGGCTTGTGTCTCCATCTCTTCAACAAACGCATAGCCTTCAGCTTGGCGCTGGCTCTGTAGCCCAGTACAACAGTATTACCTCCTCCTGTAAGTGCTGGGTGTGGCCGATGTTGGTGTTTGTTCATTGCGCCAACAGCTGATCCGTCATATAGACTATATTAGCAACAGCAAAGGTTCCATTACTGTGGATAAAAAAATACAGTGTATGTAACAGTTAAGAATACTAATAAAACAGTGTAGTTAAAAGAAAATCTGGTTAAACACAAGTAACAAATAACTAATGAAGCTACTAGATAGGCTGCCACTCTCATTACATTGCAGGAACTTGCAATGCACTTTAGGGGATTATGTATAGTACATAATGCCAGGGAGTGTGTACAACTGAACTTGCAGTGGCTTCTTCCTCTTCATACCAGTAGTTGTTTGGTCCCTGTCATCATCTGGGCTTTGGACTGTGACCAGGTGGTTGAGATTGGGAGAATGCCAGGTCACTCAAGAAAATGTTAGATTCTTTGCCTGAACCTGAACATTGATCTGGAAGTTCAGACTAATATATTTGGTGTGACCTGGGTATTCATTGTGTATCATAACTGGCAAAAACTGTTACAATACCACATCACACTTTCACAAATGTGAACAATTTCAAACCATCTTGATTGCAGACACGCGGAATAGCATACTGGCTATACACTTTTTGCAGGTTGTATAAATACCAACAGTTCTGCTTGATGGTTCAAATTATGGACCGTCACTGACACAAGAACTCTGCCATATAATACGCTGTGAACATATTACTCTATTCTGAATATTACTTTATTATCATCTTACCATATTGTACTGTTTGGGATTGTCCGTGTTATTATACAGTACTGTCTTCCATGGTCTGTTCTGGTGCACTGTTGCACACTTGCACCTTATGTAGAGATGTCTTAGTTCTGAGTTGTTCTGTCCTAGTTTTATGTAGACGTATGTAGCGCCATAGTCCTGAAAAAAAAAATGTTTTTTTTTTTGTATGTCACACATTCTTAACATTTCAAGTCTTAACACAAGATACTTTAACACAGCAATTTTAACATAAACATCAACATCCCCATGGATTTTTGTACTTGTGAACTTATAACTGTCCACAGTCAAAGCAACTTCCTTTTTCAGATCACAAAATATTATAGTAACTAACCTGAAATATCAATAATGACATATTTCATTAGTTTTGTTAAAGCCAACTCATGCACAGTAGTCAGCTTCCCACAATTCTTAAGTGTAATTAGATATTCCATTTATGAAAGGCATTTACAGTGCCCTTTTTTTCAACTTTGAAATGATAACCTGCATTATAGTTTTTCTATTTGTATCTTCTTAATGAATTTGTGTATTTTGATTAAAAGTCAACTTCAGATGTGTATACATAAAACAAAAGTCACATGTTGTATCTTTTGGTTCACAGCACTGGCACCCATTTAGTCCAACTAAAACATTATTACAAGTCTGATGTTGAAAGGTTCAATTTGTATTTTCTCATAAGGAATTTAAATGATTCAAATGCATTTGATTCTTTCTGCCTTCCAATTGTATTTATATTTTATTATACTAGGTGGAGTTAAAATCGCATCACAAAAACATCTAATTTCCTAGTGTGTCTTTTTACATATGATATTCTCAAGTGCAGGAAAGAAATCGTGGTATGTTCATGGTCAGTCAATCCACTATGGCATCTGTTGCCTAAGAATTTTAAGTAGTATAGTAGCATATAGTATAACTAAATAAATATAATAAATAAATTAATAAATAAATAAATACAAGCTTCACAAACTTGTAGAACGTGAGGTAAGAGCTTTCTGACAGCACATGTTGCGCTCCATGGCATTTTATGTTTTCCACATTTTCAGTAAATGATAAATTTATAATTATTTATTGCTTTCAGTGCCTGCATTAACCAACCAGATTACACATTTTTAAGGTTTGCATAGGAACTATACATACATTTGTTAGAGCACAACCATATGTAATAAAAAAAAAACATACACATGAGCAGGTTTTTGATTTTGCTTTAGGGGTAAAAAAGAAAAAAAAGAAAAAAAAAGAAAGAATGAAAAAAACCCCTGGTCATGATGTTGATATAGTTCATATACCAAAGGATCAACTATCTTTAAGAAACATAAAGTTGAATACTTTTACCTTCAAATTCTAACTCTGATTGGAGCTTTATAACTACCTATGGCTGCTAATATATTAGCAGAGGGACCATACACTTATACTAATTTTAGTATTCAAACTATGGAGCATTTTGACAGTTAAGGTCAGAAGTGACAGCAATTGAATGTTCCTTAAAACATGTAAAATTGTTATTGAATTGTTCCCAGCGCAGTTTCTATTGTGTTAGAAACCTCAAGGGCAATCCTTAATGAACACAGATGGTGGAATTGAAATAAAGACGTTGTGTTCAAAAAGTACATTTTGGAATTCATTTGACTGTCAGATTGGATCACTTTTGTTCCAAGAAAATAATATTTAAGGACTCAAATTTTCTGTTAGGTCAGTATGATATACAGTCACGTTTTTTCTAAGGCCGGTAGCAGACGGCAAACTGAGACATATCTGCATCACCATGACACCCACTTATCCACGGTCTATACATCCAACTGTTTAACAGAGTCGATTTTCCCTCTCATGTGTGACTGTTCATTAAAAACATAATCTCGAAGACAATTCTTGCTGAATTATCTGTAAGTCATTAAAACAATATTGTTGGCTTAATTAGTAAAATAGTAAAAGCGTGAAAATTGCGACGAAATTGCGACGAGCAGAAAGTTCACAAACCAAGTGTTTTTGTTTCTTTTTACTTCAGTTAAGAAAATTACACAAAAGGTGGCAAATTTGTCAACAATAAATAATAAATAATTTAGTCGCATGGAAACAAACAAACCATGTCTTTCAGAGTTAACAGAAATGTTTAACTTAATATTAATTTACAGATCTTTGGGGGTTGGGGGTTGGGGGGTGGGAGGGTCCTGGACGGACACCAAATGACATAAATGTCCCACGAAGCTTGTGGCAAAATAGAGGTATACCTTGTTGAAAATGCTTTAGTATTTGGGTCATGGAATCATGGAAATCATGGAATTAAATGAAGAAAAGCAATGTTCTTCCCCCTTCATTATTTGATGAGGTGTGTGTACCGAATAAAAAATCACCAGGCATTGTTTTCTATTCAAAGTAGCGCACAGTATTTCACAAGTACATGAATTATCTCCTACTCATGGTCCCATTTATCGATGGAGCCAGGTTCATGTCTTCTCTTTTTGGCAACTGTAACCGGGCGCATAAGGGGCAGCCCGAGATGACACATCAGCCTTGTCTTCTGCATGAGCATTAGAATGGGTAGCGGTGGTAAAATTCCGTGATTGTCTTCACAGTGTCAAAATACAACCAGTGGGTTGTTGGTGCAGTCGGGAGAGATGGGATGAACAGGGCTGTGGGTTCCGTTCAACCTATATGGCGTTAGCTCAGGCCTCAATGGGGCTGGATACCATGCTATTCGGCGTGTCTGGAAGCTGCGATGACATCGACGCTGCCTCGCTGCCTGTCGAGTTAGAACCCGGTCCTCCTTCCGAGAAACTGACCTGCAGGACACATAAAATTGCAGTTATAAACTACTGAATAATCACAATCATGTATTTGCGCTAGAATCATTGACATAATTACATTATTTCCGATGCTTCCGAGCTTACAACTGCAGCAATTGTCACTGCGCACAGTAGGTTAAAGACTACACTATAAATCTGTACAGAAAATTTCAATAACTTGAAACATATATGTTTCAGTTTATTAATCCGTCACAGTGAACATCACGATGACAGCTGTAAATGTACCTGCTCAGAATATTTCTCTGATTTTTATTTGTAGATTTGTTTAGGCTGCAATTGAGCAATAATCTAATTTACAGTAAGTAAATAGAACTGATGTTCAGTGTAAAATATTATTGACCTTACTAAAGACGTCAACGTCTCTTGAATGGTAAGCTAAATGAGATGGTTGTCTAGTGCTTGGAAAAACACAACCAAGGCGCGTATGTGCATGTGCAGGTGATTTCTAATAATTGAGATACGCTAAATAAATAAACAAATAAACGAGGTCTTTGTCACATTTCATGTTTGTCCATATCTCCTATCTTAACTTTGGTTTTCCACTCGCCAATGGTTCCACAAGTTAGCTTCTTTTGTGAACATGCAGTTTTCCCGCAAGCAAAATACAGATGAGATCCGTGTCACATTCCAGTTGTTATGCCAAATGCTAATAATCGATTTGTGCGAAATAACATATAAAGTTGGATTGTGTCTATGCCTCTGTGCTGGAGCTCATTTCACTAAGAAATAGATTGTGCCCTGAAAGAATAAAGAAATTAAGAATAAGTCCGCAGCTATATTTTACTTCCCTAATTATGCGCAAATGAACATGCACTGAATTTGAACTGTGAATGTGAAATAACATAATGGTACGGTGAAAAAGTTGTATTTGTGGAAGTGAAATGGATATTTGGATAGGACAAGGTTCTCCAAGAAAAAATGTGCATATAGCACACTTTTGTATAGTCAAACGCTAGCGACTATATTTATTTTTTATACTATATATGTAGTTCTTGAGATTTAGTGAACGAAAAACAACTGACCAGTTGTTGGAAAGCCGGTTGGTCGATGTCGCTCTGCAAAGCAAAGTCACTTAAAACCTTCCATGGCGGCTGATAGCTTTGCACCTCCACCGGGTTGCCCTGGATGCCGCCGTCGTGCCGTTCTGGACTCGCCGCCACCATCGGGGTTCCCGTCATCCCTTGAATATTCTGCAAGAGAAGAGTATGTCCTGGTCAATAACAAGTCTTTGGGGGATTAAAGTGGCCGGGCGACGTTTTATCTCTATAGAAATTCGCTGTGTATCTTAAATCGTTATTTTAGTCTATTTTAGTCCTCAACAGAAGATGTATGAAATCACGCTATTTATGGGGAAATGTTTGGTCAGTAGCAATTCAGCATATTTCAGGGAAATGGTAAAATGGAAAGGATTACAGAGAGAGGGAGAGAGAGAGAGAGAGAGAGAGAGAGAGAGAGAGAGAGAGAGAGAGAGAGAGAGAGAGAGATGGGGGGCGCGGGGCGGGGGTGGGTGGGAGTGGGGGGGTCCACCGTCTTACCGTCTTGTCATTGGGTTGCTGCTGTTGCAGTTGCTTCATAAGAATGCTTCTCTTCTTGTCCTTACACCGCTTGTTCTGGAACCAGACCCGGATCACGCGCGGACTGAGGCCCGTCATCTCCACCAGCTGCTCCTTCATTAGTGCGTCGGGCCTCGGATTGGCATTGTAGCAAGTTCGAAGTGTGTGCAGTTGCTTTTCGTTTAGCACCGTCCGGACTCGGGTGGTTTTCTCCGGCTGTTTGTGGACGTGAGGCCGCAGAGCAGGCTGCCTGGCGGAAATTGGTTCTGCTGTTGAGGGAGAACGAGAAAAGAGTTCAGCAAAGGCAAAATAATTAATTCTGTCTGCAAAGTACGGAAAGAAAATTCATAGATAAGTTTGTGAGCTAGGTTTATAGTTGTTTCCAGCTATTGTTTGTGTGCTCGTGTAGGACAATGCGCAAATGTGAGAGCTATTTTATCATCCATGGTAACCCTGTCTAATTTATCTTACTTACACGCAGCGGAGGCTTCTGCAAATCAGGCAAGGGCTGCGTGACAGCTAAATTCTATTATTCTGATAATTCTTAAAACAATGCGTCAGTAGTAATTTATTTCTGTTTTTATGTGGACGAACAACGAATTTCAATTCGACACATCAACTCTAAGTTCACTTGTGCGTGCATTAAAAAACAAGCGGTGCGGCGGCTACTCTAACCTCTATCCATTACAAACTGTACGTCTTTAGACCAAACGCATCATGGGCTTACAACAACGTTAAGAGAATACTCGTCCTTGAACAGTCGCTTTGGTCTACTGTGTTTAGCACGGTTTAACAGTGGTCCGCCGAAAACAACAACAATAAAAAAGATAAAACAAGATCATAAATTAAAGCTAAACCAGTTAACCAGAAACCCCAAAGTCAAAGAAGAACAGGTCCACCTTTTAGTAATGGCACTTAATCCATTTCTATATAGTTCACTACCTATGTGAATTACAAAGGAGTCATCGTGGGACGCGGCTTCGGTATTTTTGGAAAAGATCACACCAGACAAACCGTGGGGATTAAAGAAGGCTGCTGCAAGGCTGTTGGATGTTTTCAATCCATAACAGCCGTAATGACACGTCACTCACTCCCCGGGACCTCACCTGCCATCTGCAGCGGTCTGGCTGGGTGCAGCGGGCTGAGCGCGTCTCCTGGGCCGAGGCTGGCTCGTTCCACCACATCGTGGTCGGCTCGGCAAAAAAGCCCGTCTTCTCGAAGAGCAAACTCGTCACCCGGGATGAGCTGCCGGCTACAGGCCACACAGCGGAAACACTCGATGTGGTAGACCTTGGAGCGGGCCCTCATCACAAAGTCGTTCTTACTGAAGCCGATGTTGCATTTAGCGCATTTAATCCCGTATAACCTGCGGAGCGCGCGTGCAGCAAATACAGACACAGAATCACTTTGACTGCAAGTGTCACCGACACACATGTAACCCAATCATTATGACAGAAACACTCCCGGGAAAAAATGACGAAAATAAAATGTATTTTTAGTTATTAGGCGTAATACCTGATATATATAATTATATGATTGTCATAATAATAATAATATAATTATTATTATTATTATTATTATTATTATTATTATTATTATTTGCTGAGCATATTTTATTTAGATTTAACAGAAATGTTGTCACTAGACAGCAAATGACAGGTTGCTCAAATTGTAATGTAATAAACGTTCACATCTTGATACAGTAAAAAAAAATAGTAATTATAATTCTAATTGCAATCTTAAAAAATAGTCTGGCTGTACGTATAATACGTGTTATCAGAAAAGATCTCAAGAGCTCAAGATTATGGTGTTAATGATTTTCCACAGGCGCGTTTGTTCCACAGCGCGGCGAATCATGCAACATTTTGATTGAGATTGATTAGTAGGCTAAACAAAGTATGTATGCTTTTAATTTATTTGTTTTAATTAATGGTATAGGATACTGGTGTTACATTGTTCAGAATTTACTGCAGTGGAGATGGCCGTGACCATTAATCAAGCCTTGAATACATACGTGTAATCCCACGGCAAACATGTCCCGGTCCGGGGTCATACCTGATGTAGTCACGTTTGCAGTAAGTCTTTCCATCCCTGACGAAGCACGTACAGGACTCGTCCAGATACTGGCTGCACTCAGCACATTTGAGGCAGGCAGCGTGCCACTCCAAGTCCGGGGAGACCCGCAAAATATACTGGTCGTGGATCTGGTTCCCGCAGCCAACGCACAGGGACACCAACCGCTTTTCTACAAGGACACGATCGGGACACGCAGGACATATTAAGCAGTGTTCATCACAGCGCGCAAGCCAGAAGTCTTATGCCAATTAATCGAATTTCTGTTCTTACTCGCACTCGTATTCTTCTTCTTATTATTATTATTATTGTTATTATTATTATCATTATTATTATTATTATTAGTAGTAGTAGTAGTAATAGTAGTAATAGTAATAGTAGCAGCAGCAGTAGTAGTAGGCTACTCATATAATTAGGAGTATTTATTACCGGTCATTTATCATGTTTTAATAGTCTGAATAAAATGTCTATACATAATATACATTCTTCACTGTTACTTCTAGACTTTTTCCCCCCATAAAATCATTCACTTTGATAGGAGAGGAAAACATCTTGTATCTTTATACGTCACAACGCAACTATGATTTAACTTTCAAGATGGCATAGATTCATCTCTAAAATCGTATCAACACAAAAGGAGTGTCTTACTTTTCGGCGGATCCCCCATGTCTCCCATGGCCGAGAAGTTAAGGGATCTTAGGTCCGGGTTGCGGCGTTTGGAAGCCTATGTGTTCACCGCTGCCGGGCTGCCGGGCCAGGGGCTATGCTGTCCGGCTCGAAGAGGGAGTGTGTGTATGTGTTTGTTGCCGATGTGTGTGGAGCTCTGATCCTGACAAGCTGACGTAGGACTCCAGCACGTCATTTGCATGAGCAGCTGATTGGCTCTGCGGACCCTGACCAGCACCAGCAGCACCACCACCACCACACACATTCCTTTTACACTTAGTGGTGCAATTGTTTCCGGTTTTGCTATGCTCTTTTCGGGATTGTTTTTAATTATTCTTTTAAATCATTTGGTGTGTTTAGCGAGTTATGGTTAACACAGACTTATTGCTTTATTACTACCATAAATAAAACACATCTTTCATCTATTTATTAATCTTATCACCTGGGGAAAATTCCACACACTTGCTAGAACATCACCCTAAAACATTCTAATGTATCTTAAAGGTTTATACGAGTCTCGCTACAATAACAATAATAATAATAACAATATTAATACAAAGTGTGCACATCGCTAAAATTTGGGTCTGCTCATCGACTGACATTGATATATAAAAATGGCTCACTGTCATCAGGTGAAAACGCTGTATCAACAAAACAGTTACTCAGAAATTCAGAAAACCAGTGTGCTGTGAAAAGCAAACATGTAATCCGTAACGAAGAATTCCGAAGAAGAAAAAAAAAAAAATATATATATATATATATATATATATATATATATATATATATGGGCACGAGTGGTTTCCAGCAGAAAGCAGCTAATGGCGTGAGTCCTAAATCAGAGCGGTGACAGGCCATGGTCCGCAAGATCAGCTCTGACACACACCAATACGCCCTCTTGTGTTAGTAAGCCACTAACACCGTAAACACATCCGTAGTAGACAAAGGCCACGGACATCAGTGTTCTCAAATAAATCCGTGATGGAAATGGAATACGGGTTGAGCCCCATGGATAAAATAAGCTTGCTGCAGTCTTATCTGAACTGATGAAGAAATGTTGAAATGGCAATCAGTGATTAGTAGGCCCATATTATTATTATTATTATTATTATTATTATTATACTAACAATAATAATAATATTGTTGTTGTTTTTGTCTTTAGGGGTAGGTTGAGATAGTACATGATTTTGTGGCATGTCAATTTCAAAACAAACTAAATGCAGTGTCAAAATTCCCAAATGATTTGTCACAACAGGGAAACACTCAAAAGGTCACTGTTAGCTCAAACCTATGTTCATATTTGCATTTGAAATGGGAAAAAACAAAATGCACATCTTAAATGATTTTTTTTGGAGTGCCACATAAAACTCAGCACATTCATGAAATTTTTGTGTCTACTGAATGATTCAGTTAACCAATTTGTGTTTACTGACAACAAAACATATAGCACTTTTTGCTAAATGGCACATTTTGATTTGACTTGTATTTTGATTTCCAAAAGCTCCCTGCAGTCACTAAGTCATTAAAACAATTACAGTGACTTTTATTTGTGCAAACAATTGACTCCTGATCATTATGACAAATGACCTCTTGCGCTCTCTATGTCACAAATGTCCAGTGTCAGTACAAAAAGCACAGGGTTTTTTGGGGTAAAGCATAAAGTGGATCTAAAAGTCCACAAGTTAGATGAACACGTACCTCATAACAATAGAGTGTCCAGGGTTTTTTGTTGTGTCATGTACAGAATTTGGTGAAATTTTCCATCATGATATATTATAGCAAATGAGTTTGCTTTTACCATTTTATTTTAATTGAATAAGCAGAATATAATACTTAACCTACAGGAGTATTGTTAGCAGTCCTTAGGGTGCTCATCAGAACACACCCATTTCTTCAACTCAATTTGATGACACCGAAAAGCAATCTAGATTTTATGGAATCCAGGATCGGTGCATAAAATCAACTGATATAGTCTCATAAACATTTCCATCAGTATCATCCAACCTACCCAGTGATAGGTTAATGTCGACCTATGGAATCAGTATTATTATTATGTCTAGTGGTGTGCCAACAATAGTTTTCGAATTGAGCACCAGCCTGTTCCCTTTTCCTGATCATTAATCTCCATGGAGACCTCTGGCTTTGTAATATACTAAAGTAGATTAGACCATAGTAGAAAACAATCAAATTCTACCTGTAATATTAATTGAATAATTGTCACATGCGAAAACAGAACATTCGATTTTTTTATATGACAAGGGTCAAATTAAATGTTTTGTATTCATAAGTAACATATAGTAGGAGACAATACAGCAGACAAGAGAAGGAGTTGTATTTAGTTTAACAGTGAACAATAAAGAGGAAAAATAAATAAGATGTCAGAATCAGAACAGACTTTATTGCCAAGTATATTTGTACATAAACGGTGTTGGTGTTTGTTGCATAAAAAATATAGGATAAGATCAAATTAATATTTCGGAAACATGTACACATCAAAATGCACAAATATACAAAAATATATTCACTGTACAATACAACAAAAGAAACATTTACAGTGGGATGGAGGTGGGTTTCATGAGGGGGTGCCAGGCATTGTTCACTCGCACTGCAGATGGGAAGAAACTGCTCACCATGCGAGTGGTCCTGTACTTGATGGATCGCAGCCTCCTGTCAGAGGGGAGTCTCTTAAATTGTCCATTGTTGCTAAATGGCACCGCACATTTTGATTTGACTTGTGTTTTGATTTCCAAAAGCTCCTTCCATTGCTAATTCTAGGTGTATCAGCTATCTTCTTAGAACAATTACAGTATCATTTATTTGTGCAAACAAATTGCTCCTGATCATCCTGACAAATGACTTTTTTTGTTGCTCTCTGGCATATGTCACACATTTCCAGTGTCAGTACAAAAAGGAGTGTGTTTTTATGTGGTAAAGCAGAAAATGGATCTAAAAAGCCACAAGTTGGATAAACACGTACCTCATAACAATAGAGTGTCCAGGGTGAGGGATCAGCTACAATCTTTGTTACACATTTCAGATTCCTGGAAGCGTACAGCTCATCAAGAGACTTCAGACCGCAGCTGATCACCTTCTCTGTGGAGCGAATGGCACGCTGCAGTCTGCTCTTGTGCAGTCTGGTCTTAATGTCAAATTGTATATAGTTATATGTAACTATTTGTATTTAGTTTTATTATTATGAGTATTATTGACAGAATCCTTCATTGTCATTATGCGAGAACATAAAGTTTTGGGTGGTAGCTCCTTTATAAAAATAGAAGTGTACAGATAGACTTAAAATTAAAATGAGCAGTGTAATCAAAAAATTGTACAACATTAGCATTATGAAAATATACAAAAGTAGTTGGCAAAACAGTGTCCACAGTGATGTGGATGTTTGGCCAGTTGTGTGGCAACAGTGGTGTCGTCGTGGTGGTTCCATTGACAGTATATACTAGTGTTTCTCGTCAATGGGGCCTCCCTATTGGTTGAAAGAGGGATGCAAATTCAAATGGAGCCCGTCTGCCCGCAGAGTCCCGAAGACGGGCAAAGGCGCACCGCGGTCCCATGAACCGGGTCCCCAAAGAACTAACGACACACTCCGTCTGGGTCCCACCAAGCGCACATAGTCCATCGATCCCGCCACAGAAGGCCTCACGTTCCCCTTGAGTACAGATGGCACCACCGACCCGAAGCTCCTTCTCCGCTCCTGCACCGCCAACTCCAGTCTGGCATCCAAAGCACTTCTTCTGAAGTTTAGCTCACTCCGGGCAGCTCAGGGGACAGCGCTAGCAGCCAATAGCAGGAACACACCACCGGACACAACGGCCGCTCCGCCGAACCAACACCCAACGACCAACAACACAGCCAAAAAACTAAAAAGTCAAGAAAAGAAAGAAAAAAAATAAAAGGTATGGGCGCTGCCTGAGGCCTCTAGCTGCTGGCATAGGTTTCTGCTAGTCTTCGCCGGAGTTTGAGGTTTTGATCCATTTTGGATCACTTTAAATAAAACAAATAATAGCTGTCTGCTTTGCTGCACCTCCTACAGAACATCCGGTTAGCATTATTTATATGGTGAGTGTCAGTGCCCAGCATAGCTAATCTGGTACCTGAAGTTAACTATCTAGTTAGCCAGTTAATGAATCAGCCTTAGGCTAGTCTTCCAGCGAGGCTCTGGTCTGTTAGCCAGGCTAACGGGATGCTATCAATCAAACTGCCACTTAAGTCAGAACGTAAATATTAATTAATAATAACTTTAAATTAAGTCTGTCAGTTTGGGAAATATTAATCCACCACGTTAAGTAGGAAACATTAATGTCTCCTTACTTGGTCCATACTAGGGTTGCCACCCATCCCGTAAAATATGGAATCGTCCCTTATTTTGGCCTTCAGTTTCTATGCCATATGTTAGTACAAGATCTAGAGTGTGATTAAAACAGTGAGTTGAACCATTTACATTCTGAGAAAAACCAATTAAGTCTAATAATGACATAAATGAAGAGAATCACTTCCCACATCAACATGGATGTGAAAGTCACCTACTATAATGACTTTATCTGTTCTAAGCACTAAATCACATAGAAACTCAGAGAATCACACTAAAAATTCTGAGTAAGGAGCAGGTGGGCGATACACCACAACAAAGAGAACTGTTTTTGGTGTTTTGCAGTCTGGATGAACAAGACTAAGAATAAGGCTTTCAAACGAATTAAAGCTTTGCTTAGGTCTACGATTTATACATAGATCAGAGTGGAAGATGCACATCTATGGAGTTTGGGGAGTTATGGGTGTGAGACAATACTAACGAAGCAGCAGAAAAGCGTGTAAGACTGCAACTGCAGCCACCTGGGCTGAACTCTGGGTTGTCATGGTTTTGGGGGGTTAATGGCTGGACACCACCTAGATAACCAGCGTTGGAATGCGACTAATCACTGGTCAGATTTGGCAGGGGACCAGAGAAAACTACTAGTCCAACATAGTTTTTGCAAATTTACACACTGATTCAACATTAAGTTTAGTGACCTCCAATTGGAGTAACCATTGGTCACTACTGCCAACATGAATAACAATCGTACCATAATTAGCCTTAGTCTTAGCCAGCAGTTTGAGATAAGATTTGGTGTTGCCCGCTCTGGCCCCTGGAATGCATCTAACTATGGTCGCCGGTTTCTCTAACTTCACGTTCCACAAAATCGAGTCGCCAATTACCAGAGTTGGTTTCTCAGCGGATGTGTCGCCGAGTGGGGAAAATCTGTTTGAAACGTGAAGCAGTTGGTGGTGCTCCGTGGGCCGGGTAAGACTATGCTTCCTTCATACCGTCACCCAGCCGCCCTGATTTACCAGCTACTCGGGTGCTGCAGGGTGACAGCTAGCAGGAGCTATGCTAATGGGAACTGCGCTTGGTCAGCCCGCTAAAGGGCGCTCTCTAGCTATTGGTTTTTGCATGGTGCGGAGCCGTGCTTCCAATTCAGACAGCCTCGCCTCCAAAGCCACAAATAAACTACATTTAGTACAGTACAGTACAACACTAAAGGAGGCAGCGGAGTAGCTAAACATGTGCATGTGGCACGACGAGCAGGAGAGAGAAGGAGAAGTAAAGGGAGAGAGAGTGGCCATAGTTAACCGCTAAATACACCAAAGCTGATTAAATTGAGATGAAATGTGAGATTAACAAGGAGCTACAGAGGACAGGTGGTTGGGTAAACTAAAAGCACGAGTTTCACCGTGTGTACACAAAAGCTAAAACATCTAAAACAGTGCAAGTACACTCAGCAGCAGTGCAGAATCGGGAAGTGACGCAATGCAGTTACTCACGTGACGAATGTAGGAACGTGGTGAACGTAGACCAGTAGGTTGTGTTACTAACCACTGTACCATCTAACCACGCATGGAAAACGGAAACGTCAATTCTTGGCTACACTTACTGTTAGCCAGTCCGTTCTTTCGAGCCAGGAAACACAAAATGTATGATTTGGTTGTACGTTTTGGTTCATGTGATTCCAGTATTTTACTTCCAACTTTTCATCCAAAGACATTGATGCCCACCATAGCTGAACTTCTTCTCCGTCCTCCCATTCTGGCACCAGCAGCACTTTTGACCAATGGCCAGCAGTCTGAGCGATGACGGGATTTAGCCTAAATAATGTGTTGTCATGGTATTTTTGTGTTTGGTGGAAAATGAAAAATTACAAATAAAAACTTTATTGAGCTATCTCTTCCAAAGATATTGTGAAAAATAAATTAAACTCATGTTGCTACTTTGGCTTTATAGCATGAATTTGGAATTTTAAATATTCTAACTAACAACTCTGACGACTGACATTAGCTAACATTAGCATCATCATGATTAAGTGTTTGCTGCAAATGTACACATATCGGGGTCCCACGGCTTTCCATCTTTGTCCACTCATTTTATGGCCAGAAGTCATATTAATATATTATACTATATTAATTTTGTCCCTCTCCTGTCCAGTTAATAGGCAACTTCAGTTAACGATCATTAATGGAAGCGCAGGCGAATTATCCGTGCATCATGTTTGGCATCGATCAGGGAATGCATGTGCGACTGTGTTCATATACAGCTTGTATTGCAAGCTTCTCTGCATCCGTGAAGAAGCTAGGAGAAAAATACACCATGCTGTCCATTGTTTACCTCGCAGTGTACTGTTGTGAGATTAACACTCCACAATTCGGTTTCCCTACATTGTTGTATGAATTTGTTGTTAACAACACAGTGTGTCCATATATTAGTGCGTAAGTTAACCAACTAGTGTTTACTGTAGCAGTGTTCTCATTTATATTTAGTTAGTTTTCTGTTTGTCGTATGTGCTACCGTGACTAACCGATTAGGCTGTTGTCCGCTAACTGGTACAGCATTACTTTGTCACTATGTCTTTGTGTAAGAATCTTTGTGAACATATTTAGTAATTAGTGCACTACTCTAATGCTCTACTCTTCTGATACGATCAACAGTTACAGAGGCAACGCAGTTAATGCAGTGTCTACCTATATATGTCTGAGGACACACCTGTCTGATGCCAGTTCAGCTATTGCAATGTAGTCTTGGATTTGAAGTATCAATGTAGAATGGAAGCTAAGAGCGCATTCACACCAGGAAAGTGCGATAGTTCACTTGCTTTGATCTGGACCTTTTAAAAAAAAAGAAAAAAAAGAAAAACTTGTTTCGGTTTGTGTTGTGATAGACTACTTACGATCTCTTTACAATATACACAAACCGGTTTAGCTTTCTGTAGGTCCTCCACTGTTTTTTTTTTTTTTTTTTTTTTTATTATTTCCCATGGCAACAGTAACTATAGATATTGTTACATTCCACTCTGGAGTTTCAAAATAAAAGCATACATGGAACATCATGGAATATTACATCTCCCTTCAAATAAATAAATAAATAAGCTGTGCTTATGCAAGTCCCAAATAACAATAAAATACTTTTAATAGTCTGTTGGAGTCTAGTGCAACAAATAACACAGTATACTGCTGCCTTGTCTATAGTATAAACATTTCTAAATATAGCAATAGAACATTAGTAAATAAATATGTCTTATTCTTACAATAACATTTTTTTTCAAACCACAAGTTAAAAGTAATTCAGACCTATTCAAATTAATTCCGAAATGCAAAATTCAATTTTCACAGCAAGAGATACATTTATTTATTTTTTTAATAAAGTTATAAGTCAAAGGCTTTCCTTGGGTTAATCACACAACCATATCTGGTACGATAAGGTCCAGAGCTGTGTGGTGTTTCATCTGGTTGGATGACTGTTGCTGGTTTCCATGTGCCATCTCTTTGCTGGAAATGGATGGGTGCCCCAGCGTGTAGTGGTGATAGGGGTTTTGTGGATCTGCTGTAGTGCTTTTTTTGGCGCTGTTGGCAGCTCTCTCTCCTTGCTTGTAAAAGCAAGAGAGAGGTGGCTCCAGAAAGAATAACCTTTTTAGGTTATTCTTAGTGAGTTAATTTTTTATTTTTTATTTTTTTTTTGTCTGACTTGTTGTTTTTTCCTATCCAAAATGGTTTTTGGCCATTTGTGTCTGTTTGTGCTGTTTTTATTTAGTTTTTTTTTTCTGGACTTTTTGTTTTTTCACATGACGTCACAGAACTTCCGTTTTGGAGCAAATCAGGGTATCCTGACTTCTGTCTTTGCTTCCGCTATCTCACTGAGTGGTATTTCCAAAATAGATTTCACATAGTCACTCCTCCAGCTCCCAGAAATTTGTTTGGGAGATGTACACAGACTGGCAGAAAAATTGTCAAAGACTCCAGCCTCTAAACTCGACACGGGTTACTAGTTCTTTATAGAACAGTACCTGTTTGATTGTGAAGGTAAGTGTTTTGTCTTCTTAGCTCTGACATTAGCAGAGATGCTAGGATAATGATAACTTAATGTAGTGTTGTGCTCTGGCACAACTGTAGTGTAAATATATTCTAGTAAGAATATGAAGAATATGATGCTTCTTATGGAAGCACCATTTATGTTGTGTACACTGTCTCCTACAGACAGTGCCGATTGAGGTTTGCACTATAAATGTCAAGCTCTATTTGACATAGAGCGCGCTATTTATGGTGAACTCAAGTGGGTTATTGGCTATAAAATTAGTAAAAATATTAATATCAAAATATTAATAATTACTATAAAAATATTAATAGGATTTAATTGACATTAAATCCACCTCGGGGCACCAGACAGCCAAATTACTAAAAATCTGTCTCATAAAGGTGGGTATGCTAACTATTACCACAGAACCCTGTTTAATAATTAACTTAATAATCACAAACAATGGTACCCTATTACAGTTTTTTTCCATTGGTTTGGCTCATTTCTTGAAACAGAAATTACATTTTCAAAACTCAAAGATCATTTGGCAGAACAGTCTTACAGTTCAGCACAACACCATAGTTCATTTGCAAAAGCTCATATCTCTCCCAAAACCGTTCACTCATGCTTCAAAACTAAATTCCTTTCCGAATATAAATAGTCAGTGCCACCAAAAGTCAAAAGATCCTTCTCAATTGCTTTCGCTCATTTCTCCAGACTGGACATTCTCAACACTGTTGGTGGTGTTGCCTAAATAACCTGGATGGTTCAGCACAACACCATGGTTCACCTCCAAAAGCTCATATCTCTCCCAAAACAGTTCACTCATGTGTCATAACTAAATTTCTTTTCTCATATAAATAGTCGGTGCCCCCAAAATGCATTGTCCCTTTAGCATTGTGTGAGCACTGCAAGTCAAAATGGTTAGATTTTTTGTCACTATGGCAGAGGACCGTTGAAATATCCCTTATGTCCACCCCTCAGTCTTAGCCCAGTCCTTCATTCACAATGGTTACTGTACTCATTTTTTTTTCTAGCTAACAGAATACAATTGTGTATAAAACTGAAAAAAAAGAAAAAAATAGGATTTTATGGTAAGAGTACCCTCCAAGGTTTGACTTTACACATTGCACTCATACTGTCAGGGAAATTGTAACCATTTTTATTCACACACATGAAGTAACTTCCATACATCAGAGTTAAAAGAAAATGTATAGAGCACAATATACTGTAATATAAACACATACACACAAAAAACAAGGAAAATTATATGTAGCCTACAGTGCTGTAAATAAAGCCGGAGATTCAAAACTAACATGTCTTCACTAGTCGCTGGTCCCTCTCCTGGCCATCATTCTCACCCTCCTGGCCATCCACATGCTGCTGTCTGTCTGGCCACAGATTCTTGTCCACATCACAGCGTATATTCTCCCTTCCGATGCAACGAGGGAAGAAACGGCGTGCATGTCACAACCATCCCCCTGCACTGATCTCCTGTAATATCATCACATGCAGTGTCCATTGGATGGAGCAAGGACCTCTGATTTTGAGCCTGATGCTCATACACTCTCCACCTCCAAGCGGAGAAAAACTCCTCAGTAGGATTGAGGAAAGGAGAGTAAGGTGGTAGGAACACCATGACCATCCTTGGATGAGTAATGAACCAGGCTCTGGTGAGCAGGCCACGGTGGTCCTCGACCTCTTCCCCCTATTCTACCACCACGCACCCTAACTCCTCCTCCTCCTCTTCTTCTTCCTCTTCCTCGAGCAGGCAGTTGCCCTTGTTCATTTACTTGGCCAGGTGCCTCCATGTTCAGAAGTTGTACTAATCCTGGTCAAGCTCTATATATACATGTTTGGCAGCATTCACAATCATGGACAGCACCTGTCAGGCAACTAAACATTGTTTGATTGGTCATCTGAGATCCTCCTTTGTTGGGTCAAGTTCTAGTTTCAACCGACTGTCAATTAATCAATTTATCAAATGTTCCAAGAGATTCATATATGATATTCATGGTATTAGGTTCTTGACTCATTTTGACAATTGAAGAGACTATTTTGCATGTGATGACTTATAGAATGAAATGATGCTGACATGTTTTGGAGAGAATAACCATTAGACTGACAATCAGTCAATCAGTTTAGATCAACAGGATCTATTCACTTGGAAATTGTGCTAAATGTAGGCTAACCATGCTAACTGTAGGCTACCTGTACTTAATCATTTACAAAATGTACTAAGACATTTGCAAAGTGATGAAATCAATGAGAAATACAATTCTGTTGTGAACAATTGCCCAGTGGTTTGGAGGTTTGTCCATGTTGTTTTGAGAATGTAATTTCTGTTTCAAGAAATGAGCCAAACCAATGGAGAAAAACTGTACCTGAAAACCTGAAGGATTTAAGAGTTCTACAGCATAGAGGTTGGCATATTCACTCTTATACAACATTAATAGACGAGCAAAGTTTCAAAGAAAGTTTATTGGACACATCTAGAAAATGAAATAACAAAACATTAAACTAAAGTGAGCCACATACAATATGTGCACATGAGGTTGTGTGTATGGCAGTGAGAGTGTGTGTGTGTGTGACCATGTGTCTGTGTGAGGTGTGAAGTGTGACCTCAGATAGTGAAAAAAGATGGAGGATGTTTGCTTTCTCCTGAGACAAAGAGGCTTACAAACAACTGGTCTCCAAGAAGGCCTCTAAGGCCAACCACATGTAATGTGGGGGAAGGGGAGCAAGGGTGTGTCCTTTGTTCACCACAGAGGTCACAAATTCAAGTTGCAGGTTAAATGACTATAGACGACAACAACAAGCACAAGTATTTAACTGATTTCAATCATTACATACATTGGCAAGGTTGAAGTTTGATATGCTTAGTCAAGTAATGTGCAAGGTAAGCTAACTAGGCCCAGTTACGTTACCCAGTCACGTCCAAGAAGAAAAGATGGTGGTTAGTGTGCTGATTTGCCGGTCCTGCTGTTGCAGGGTTGTAAAGTCCAATTGTTGTTTTCTTTGTTGAATGAGCTACAGCTGTCCTGCTGTGTAGTTCTAGTTCCGTTGAGGAGAGTCCTTGGTTCTCCTTGAAGAGCTGAATAGTTGTTGTGCTTTGCTTTGTTTGGTGGCTCTGTAACTTGTTAACTCAACTAGCAGACTTGTATCGTGGCAGTTGGTTCCATCCTTAAATTCTTTGGTAGGCACAAGCGTCACTACCAAGGTCCAGTCCAGTCCTCTGATTTGTGCAGGCCTCATGGAAGTTGGAGAGCTGTAGCAGTTGCTCCCGGTGAGGAGCAGGAGAAGAGTAAGAGTTGATGCAGTAAGAGAGGGTGTAAGAGTAAGAGGTAAGAGTAAGAGCATCTCTCCCTTTTATTGGCTCGATGACCTCAGAGATCTTGGCCATACAGTGACCAATGGGATCACACACAGGTTTCACACCTAGGTGTGAAAAGGTGAAGGCTGCTGGGAGGTTGAGTCCAAAGGTCTTCTTTGTCTGGGGAACAAAAGGAGCCATGCGGCTTTGTCCTTCATTTTGAATTGACTGATATGGAAGTTTTTCTGTGCCATCAGAGTTTGAATGTAAATTGCTAGGTAAATGTAGTTTATAAAAATCAACATCAAAAAAAGTTCAACCTCATAAAATTCAACAATAAAAAAAATCAACCTAATAAAATTTAACATAAAAAAAAATCAACCTCAAAATTTCAACCTAAAGAAAATCAACCTCAAAAGTTCAACCTCCACTTTTCAACCCACAAACCTTCAACCTCCAACTTTCAACCTCTGAAAAAGCTGGACTTAACTTCCGGGTGAGCAGGGAGAAGCAATCGATCCCCGTCTCTATTCATCCAACGTCTAGGCAATCCGGTTATGCTCCATTGGTCATGAGGCAACACCGGCCCATAAGACAGATCAGCCATGGCCACCAACACGACTGATGGAGCTTCGGAGAGTACTATTTCCATTTGTGAAATTGTGTAATAAATATTACTCGATGCATTGTTTTGTATATACTTCGTGTCGACACTGTAAAGGAGAAGCTCTTCAATCTTGTTATACACTATACACTGCATGATGACAATAAATGATATTCTATTCTATTCTACTGTATTCTATTGTATTCTGTTCTATTCTAGCGTCTCGGGAGTGACATGACCTATGCGACAAGACACGTTTTCAGCATAAGGACAACTCATGTGTCATATCATGCAGTGACACAAACGTAATCACTAATACAGGGTGGAGAGATGCGCGTTTTCTGGCTGAATGTACCGCCACTATTTTGAGTTTGTCTCAGCCAAATAAATATATAAAGTTTCGCAGTACTGTCTGTGCTGGCGACAAATTCCTGTCTAGCTTCAAAAATGCTACTTCAAATTTGAAGAAACATTGGGAGGCACAGCATGGCGAAGTTAACACAATAGGTTTATATTTACTAGTTAAGTCCCCTCCAGGGCCTTATTTATCAACCGTGCATGTATGTGTGCGTAAAGAGAGCATAAACACATTCCGCCGCAAAGTATCGAATTTTATTAATTTGTACTGGTGCACATAAACACAAAATCTAGTGGTAGAACAGTGGAACTACACATATAACTCATTAAGAGAATCGCAGTGTTCATCAATCTCAAACTTCACACATTACAGCACATTGCCAGTCTCCTATCATAAAAAATGTCAATCAGTAATTTAGCAGAGAATTTGAATAAATGGCGTGACAAGCTGTAAAAGACAGTTGTGATGGGACAACCTGAAAAGAAAAGTTGAAGTACAGGTACCGTTCATTATCTTGAGCGTTAATCTGTTAAACAGCAGTTTCCCAAAAACATTCTGATGGATTTCCGCTGTGTCCATCAGTTGCATTGGTGGCCATGGCTGATCTGTCCTATGTGCCAGTGTTGCTTCATGACCAATGGAGCGTAACCTGATTGGCTAGATGTTGGATGAATAGAGACGGGGATCGCTTGCTTCTCCCTGCTCACCCGGAAATTAAGTCCAGCTTTTTCAGAGGTTGAAAGTTGGAGGTTGAAGGTCTGTGGTTGAAAAGTGGAGGTTGAAGGTTTGTGGTTGAAAGTTGGAGGTTGAAGGTTTGTGGTTGAAAGTCGGAGGTTGAAGGTTTGTGGTTGAAAATTGGAGGTTGAAGGTTTGTGGTTGAATATTGGAGGTGGAAGGTGAGAGGTTGAACTTTTGAGGTTGAATTGTTTTAGGTTGTATATTTGAGGTTGATTTTTTTATGTCACATTTTATTAGGTTGATTTTTTTATTGTTGAATTTTATGAGGTTGAATTTTTTTTGATGTTGATTTTTTTTTTATTTAAACTACATTTACCTAGCAATTTATATTCAAACTCTGATGGCACAGAAAAACTTCCATAGGACGAGTCCCAACGGTAGGCTACAGGTGTTTTGATCATCTGTTAGTTGTCTGTTTCTCGATAAAGTTGCTCTGGTAGCTTTATAAATTTTATTAACTGTTGCTTTATCCACTATTCCATAGCTGTTACCGAGTCGTGCCTTGAATATAGTTTAGTATTATTTAGGCTTCATGTGTAATGCCGAGTCCTCTCACACCTAACATTGTTTTGGAACAGTGTCAAACGCTGCTGACCACTCAGTCACAGTGAGAGCACGCTGTCACAGGTCAATTAAGAAAAATGAGGAGCCTCATTATCTCCAGGTTTTTTAAATAGGATTTTAGGGTTCAGTGTTCTCTTTTGTTGTGTTATCCTATGGTTGCAGACTTTGCAGTATCCCACGAAGTTCCTCTGTGGGTGTAGTGTGTTTCTCCGTCTTATGTCAGTATTTTAGGAGCCACAATCAATAAAACAGCTGCGCACATAACTGTTAAGACCTAGGTTAGTTGAGGACAACAAAGACTAAGAAAGATACTACTGATGAGTGTTAACATGTGCACTAATAATCAGTGTATTATTGTATTTCTGGATTATCATTGAAGTGGCCATGTCAATTCAATTCAAATAACTTCATATATTCCAGAGGAGTAATTTAACAACACACTGATTATTATTCTGGGCATGTAAATGCACTCAATGAAAAACAAGTTCTTTACGCCTACTGTTCCATAAGTTCATATTCTGTCATGTTACTGTTTCGATAATTTAGAAATTATCCAAATGAACTTAACACATCATGTCTCTATTTAAAGTTTACAATTGACTCTGGAGGACCCTGTTGCACTGGAGTGCATGGCATGTTCCTGTGTGAGCAATTTTTAAACAGAATTGAATACTGATCTCATGTTCTTATGAGAATGAGACACTTTTGTGAATGATGTCACAAGATTATGTTAAAGATGGATGTTTATACAAGGACACTGAATCAGTTATTTATAAACTTGTGAACATTGGTCATGTAGTTGCCAAGTTCAAACAGCTTAGAATAAAAGTACCCATTTCTGAATAATACATTCTTGTGTTTTTACTAAGTCATCCTCACCCCAGAGAGGGGGAGAGAATTAAAGCAAAACAGCATTTAATTTTGTGTACACAGTAATTTATTTTCAAAACAGCGTTTCATTTTTTGTACAAACAGTGTTCTATTTTCAAAATAGCACTTCACTTTCGATTTTCACCTTTAGAGGACAAAAGAGCATACACCTTATTTGGTATCACTTACCTGTTTTCAGTTTGTACTCATAACTGGATGATATCAATGAGCTTAACAGAAACTTTTAACTTTTATGAGGTGAACAAACACAATATTTAGAGTTACCGGGTAACGTGTCTATTGCCGTAACTTGTCGGATATTGCATGACCCTGTGCCATTTAGGTTGATAGCATAAAGATAATATTATATGATTAACACATATCTCAGTTTTCTGTAAGAAAGAAGGAATGGGCTCAAGTTTTTAAATACTGACCAGGAGAGGGATGGCAGTTGTAGTCATGGTCTGTTAGCACTGGATCCGGATGGGGTACATCCTCCATCCTCTGTGCTACTCTCTGGGACAGTGTCATCTGCCTCTGCAAGGCATTTTCTTGCACCCTGATATGGTGACTCCCAAGCTTGTGAGCCTCTTCCTACAATAACAAATATTAGGCCTGGCAGTATACTGGTTCATACCGAATACCGGTATTTTTTTTCGTCATATGAATTTTAAATATACCGGCATACCAGTGTATTTGATTACACTGCACCTGTTTCTGACCGTATCACTTTCAGTGTAGCGCTTCTAAACATTGTGCGACTGTGTCACTGTGAAGTGTGCGGAACATGGAAAGTTTGCAGCAGTAAAAGAAGACCATGAAAACGCTCTCACACTGAAAAATGATAAAACTCCCCACAGACAGACTTAAAAAGAATTTGGAAAAATATCATGATATACATTTTTGGTCATACCGCCCAGCCCTAACAAATATTCTGACTGTCATCTGTGGTGGCAAAAATAATTTCTGTCTATTCAATGAGGAATTTAAAAGAAGTCTTCACAGGTCATCTGTCTTTCTTTAAGTTTTAATAAGCATTCATGAATGGAGTCACACACATACATCTGCATGAACAGTCAGTGAGTGGGTAAGTGAACTAGATGTTGTCGTCGGAACGACTTGTAATGACACCAAAGTTATCTGGGTGAGTAAATGATTGTATTTTATGCTAGAAATAAGGTCCAGATTGTAAAAAACAAACAAAAAACAAACAAAAAAAACAGTAATTCCACTTCAACACAGCCCTCTTACCTTTGCCCCAGTCATTCCACAGGAATCTAGATGGCACTGCTCCTTTCTTCAGCTTGCTTCGCTCACTGGCAGAAACATATTTCTCCTCTGATGTGAAGTGCTGACTCCAGATATACACTACTGGTCAAAAGTTT
Organism: Mugil cephalus; assembly: GCF_022458985.1. NCBI lineage: Eukaryota > Metazoa > Chordata > Actinopteri > Mugiliformes > Mugilidae > Mugil > Mugil cephalus. The sequence goes on along the minus strand of NC_061777.1, from coordinate 28,036,124 downwards.
TAGAACACCCTAATTTTTCCAGTTATTTATTGCAATTCAAGTCATGCAAGCCCAATGAATAGCTTGAAATGGTACAAAGGTAAGTACTGACCAGCCAGAGGTTAAAAAAAAGGTTTGGTTACCCAAAACTGAAAAATAATGAATTTTTCAGAATTATATCAAAAGGCCTTTTTCAGGGAACATGAAGTGGGTTAACAATTTAAAGCTGTTCTGCAGCAATGAAGGTTGAATCAGCCTTGAAAGCTGGTGCTACTAATTCCTAGTTTCTGAGAATTAATAGCTTGCGTGATAGGTGGCTCACAGGACAACAGCTTCAAGCTCAGCTTAATAGTAGTAACAGTAAGCAAGTCTCAGTTTCAAGAGAAGACTTCGAGCTGCAGGTTTGACAGGACGAGTTGCAGCAAGAAAGCCATTGCTAAGATGTCAGAATAAAACAAAGAGCTCTCCTGGGCCACGAAACACCACCATTGGACTACTGGAGACTGGAAGAAGGTATTATGGACTGATGAATCAAAATTTCAAATTTGTACACCATTGAGTAGGCGAGTGGATGGTTCTACAGTGTGTGACATCAACTGTCAAACATGGAGGAGGAAGTGTGATGGTCTGGGGCTGTTTTGCTGGATAAAGGGTCGGTGACTTGTACAGATTGAGCGGCACCCTGAACCAAAATGGTTAACACAGCATTCTGCAGCGCCATGCAGTACCCTCTGGTATGCGCCTAGTTGGTCAGAGGTTCATCCTACAGCAAGATGATGACCCAAAACACAAGTCCAAGCTACGCCAAAACTACCTCAGGAAAAAAGAACAAGATGGTAAGCTTGAAAACATGGAGTGGCTACATAGTCTCCAGACTTAAACCCCATCGAGCTGGTTTTGGATGAACTGAACAGAAGAGTGAAAGCGAAGCAACCTACAAGTGCCACACATTTTTGGGAACTTCTGCAACAGACTTGGGAAGAACTTCCTGAAGAATATTTGATTTCTATTGTAGAAAGAATGCCACGACTGTGTTCAGCTGTTATATCTGCCAAAGGTTGATGAGGCAAAAGTTTAGAATACATTTTGGTCTATAAATTGATTCCATGATTTCTTTTTCAACTCAAATTGCTTATTTGTTCTACACTATAATTTGAGAGTGCAATGACACAATAAACTGAATAATTTTCAGTAAAAAAAAATGGAAAAAGTGTGGTGTTGTAAAACTTTTGACTGGTAGTGTAAGTGCTAGCACGAAGGATTGTAAAAGTTGGCCCCTCATCTCTCCTTATTGCCCTTACAAAATAGGCACGAAGCTCAGCATCAGCTGGGAAGTCATGGAAACTAAGATACGATCTACTGTATGTTTTGTAGCCTGCTGGTTAGCATGCATCTTGACAACGCAAGACGACTTTTGTTGAGCGCTGTCCTGTGTTCCCGCATCTTCAGTTAAAAGGGCTCAAACCGGATGTAGCGATGCCATGCTTCGCTCCAAAATGGAAGTTGTCTGACGTCACTGTGAAGAAGGCCTATTGGCTACTAGCGCTGTCCATGTCCCATGAGCTGGCTGAAGTGCTTTGGATGCCAGGCTGAGAATCCCGGTAAATCTCTGAAGAAGTCCTGGGGATGCCAGGCTGGAGTTGGCGGTGGAGTAGTGGAGAAGGAGCTTTGGGTCGGCGGTGCCATCTATCCTCAAGGGGGTCGTGAGGTCTTTGGCAGCAGGATCGATGGACTGTGTGCGCTTGATGGGACCCACAGGGAGTGTGTCATGAAAAGGACTTTGGAGATCTGGTTCATAGGACCGCAGTACATCTGTGCCCGGATTCAGATTCTACGGGCAGACATACTCTGCCCGTAGAATCACATCCCTCCCTCACAAGTACAAGGAGATGCCATTTGACACAATGCCGTGTTTCTGTGCAACTGGTCAAACGGCCAAACACCTTGGACATTTTTTGCCAACTTTTATATAGGCCCTAATGCTAATTCTGTAAATTTTTTGATTACATTCTTTATTTTTATATTTCTTTAATTTGATCTCATTTGTTTTTATCTTTCTTGTCTTATCTTTTTTTTGTACTATTTACTTTTATGTGCAACGAAGCTATAGTGACAAAGTAACTTCCCTCGTTGATCATTACAGGCTTTCTAAGTCTAAGTGCTGCGGGGTCACCAACTGCTGTATTTCTGCAGTGCCAGCATCATGCACTGTAAATGTGGTGGTGCGAGGGCAAGTGGTTTTCAGAGTATGGCCTCCAGTGTTTTGTGGTCCGACTCCACAGTAACATTTCGCTCATAGAGATACTCATGAAACCTCCTAAACCCCAATATGACTGCATACAGTTCCTTCTCTAATTGGGCGTAATTCTGCTTTGTCTTTTTGAGCAGGTTGGATGCATATGTAACTGGCCTGCCTCCCTGCATGATGGTTGCACCCAGACCATTTTTTGCATCTACTTGCAGTGTCACATCTTTTTCAGGATCAAAGTAGGCCAACACCGTCCCTGGCTCTGCTGTGATGATTTCCTTCATCCGCTGACACTCTCATATGTGTTGTTCCACTTGATCTGTGTCTTGCTTCAGTAGCTGTCTTAGTGGTGCTGTTACCTCAGACAGATTGGGAGCAAACCTAGCTAGGTAAGTTACAATACCAGGAATACTGTCCAACTCTGCTTCACTTTTGGGCAGTGGCATCTCTGTGATGCCTTTCACCTTGAGTGGGTCCGGTTTTAGGCCGTCTACTGTGAGCCTATGTCCGAAGTAGCTCACTTCAGGCACGCAGATGTGAGTTGATCTGTCATGGGAGCACGCTACATGTATTGCTTTCTCCAGCGTCAGCTCCAGTCCATTGCTAATGTGACAGTATACAGTGATTTGTCCTAGTGACGATCAGCTGGGTTTCAATCCCAGCCAAACGCTGCATGACAATGCTGTATAAAAGTGGGCAAAGAGCACCTGTCTGCCTCTTGCTTGCCAGAGGCTGGGTTACGACATGCACCGGTGTCTTCCACTTCAGCTTCTGTGACAGGAGCTCGCTTGGGTGTCGCTGCTGGCTGATTGCTGCTCCCGACTCCTCGTGCCTCTCGCTGTTCGCTGCTGGTAGGTGTGCTACTTCCATGTGTCCTTAGTTGTGGTGTTGTATGTGTAGCAACCTCTGTTTGTTTACAGGTAGCTCTTGTGTGGCGTCGCACCCTCTGCTCCATTCAATTCAGTTAATGTCAATTCAGTTTTATTTATATAACGTTAATGACAATACAAACTGTCTCAAGACGCTTTTACAGCCTGCAACCTCCAGAGCAAGCCTGAGGGCGACGGTGGCAAGGAAAAACTCCCTTTTAACAGGAAGAAACCTTGAGCAGAACCCAGCTCATATGGAGGGACCCATCTGCCGAAGGCCAGCCGGGTAGAAACAGAAAAGATAGAGAGAAAAGTAGAGCAGAAGAAACAAGATAAACAAACTTCTGTCATAGATACATACATCAAGCTGAAGGAAAAATGTAGGATCTAGTAATATAGCACATAGCTGATAATCTGTAAGACAGTTTGTGAGTATAACAGGAATCTTGGGCAGGTTGGTGAATTGTTCATCTAGGTAGGAGTGGATAACTGGAGGAGGCCATGACAACTGGGTCTGATACACAGCATTCCAGACCACGAAGACTGGGCTGGTTGATGAGGCCACAGCAGCAGATGTAGCTTAGAACTCCACAGGTCAGATATTCAGCACTCCAGACCAGAGACCCTCACAAGAAGATGGAGGGGGAGGGGAGCGGAGGGGAGAGAGTAAGACACAGTGGTTAGTAAATTATAAGAGATAGAAAATAAAATGTTAAGATATTAGAGGACAGGAGCCAGAGAAGAAAAAGGAGAGGACACGTCCTCAGTGCATCGTCCCCCTGCAGCCTAGGCCTATAGCAACATAACAAAGGGATGGTTAAGTCCAGCCCTAACTATAAGCTTTGTCAAAAAGGAAAGTCTTGAGCCTGACCTTAAACGTAGAGACTGTGTCTGCCTCCCGAACCCAAACTGGGAGCTGGTTCTATAGGAGAGGAGCCTGATAGCTGAAGGCTCTACCTCCCATTCTACTTTTAGAAACTCTAGGAACCACAAGTAGACCTGCACTTAGAGATCATAGTGATCTGTTGGGACAGTATGGTACTATGAGGTCTTTCATATATGATGGAGCTAGGCCTTTCAGGGCCTTGTATGTAAGGAGGAGGATTTTGAATTTGATTTTAAAGGGAGCCAATGAAGAGAAGCTAATACTGGAGTAATATGATCTCTCTTGCTAATTCCTGTCAGTGTTCTTGCTGCAGTGTTTTTAATCAATTGGAGCCTTTTTAAAGAGCTACTTGGACAGCCAGACAGTAATGAGTTACAATAATCCAGCCTGGAAGACACAAATGCATGAACTAGTTTTTCCACATCACTCTGAGAAAGGATGTTCCTAATTTTGATATTACGAAGGTGAAAGAAAGCAGTCCTGGACACCTGCTTTATGTGAGAATTAAAGGACATATCCTGGTCAAATATAACACCAAGGTTTTTCACAGTAGAACTGGAGGCCAAGGTAATGCCATCCAACAAAAGCAGGTGATTAGATAATGAATCTCTGACATGTTTAGAGCCAAATACAATAACTTCGGTTTTGTCTGAGTTTAAAAGTAGAAAATAACAGGTCATCCAAGCCTTTATGTCTTTAAGGCATGCTTGGAGTTTAACCAGCTGATTAGTTTCATCTGATTTCATGGATAAATATAGCTGGGTATCATCTGCGTAGCAATGGAAGTTTATGCCGTACTTTCTAATAATATTGCCCAAGGGAAGCATGTATAATGTGAATAATATTGGTCCTAGCACAGAACCCTGAGGAACTCCATAGCTTACTTTAGTATATATAGAAGAGTTGTCGTTTACATGGACAAACTGGAATCTGTCTGACAGATATGATTCAAACCAATCTAGTGCAGTTCCTGTAATCTTGATCACACTTTCAAGTCTCTGTAGTAAAATATAGTGATCAACAGTGTCAAATGCAGCACTGAGATCTAGCAGGAAAAGCACAGAGACAAGTCCATGGATGGTTTAGATGCTATATTAACTGAAGTGAGCTCAGGAAGATCAATTAGAGAGAAAGAATCCAAATACTGACTATGTTCTACAGAGGTTTCTAATGCCACTGTACTTAGATCTTTGACAGATGGAAGGGTGCTATGAATTTTATCTCTAATGCCAACAATTTTATCAGAGAAGAAGCTCATGAAGTCATTACTGCTGAGGGCTGAAGGAATAGATGGCTCAACAGAGCTGTGACTCTTTGTCAGGGATCCATCAGGGACAGTATTATTGGGGGATGAATGTACTGCACACTTCTCCAAACATGCTACAGACACCTCCCTTTTCAGTCAGGATCAGAGCAATAGCAAGTCTGTTCTACTGAGATGTAAGAGACCCATCTCTTGTACAGTTTGCCAATCTCTAGATATATATTATATACATTTACATTTACATATAATTTACATTATATAGGTATAATGTAAATAATTTATTCCATCCACATTTTTGTTTGGGGTAATCCAGAGGAATATGGATCCCCAGCCGGCTGCGAAGTTCATAATAAAGCTCAACCCCTTGTATATCTGTATACACTGATCTTGGTGAGTTTCTCGTCCTGTTCGAATTTTAGGTCCCTCTGTTGGAATAATTATTTTGTGGGGGATATTTACAGCATCCGTTTCCTTAATCTGTGATCTCTCCTCTACATTCAACCATGATAACGGTGTGATCACTATCAGGCTTACCACTGCCAAACAGGCCATTGTAAGTCATGACCTGTAGGTCAACATTTTATTCTCCCTCTGTCTCTTCGCCTATGTCCCTTTTTGTCCATATACCCGTTTTGTATCTTGGGTCAAGTCACGTGGATACGGCATGTATGTTGGTGATGCCCACCTCTGTCCTACTTCACTGTCTGATTCTGATTCTTTCTGTAATGGTATGTTGTCGCGCCCACGTGTGTTGCTTTGTTTTGGTCCCAGCAAGTTGCAGGTGAGAGACTTGCATGTGGGAAAAATGGCAAAAGAGTTATTACCCCCCTGTTAAATCAGCTGTCTGGAAATATTTTGGATACAGGAAAAACGACCAGGGTGTCGTTTTTGAGGACGGCTTGCCAGCATGTAAATCATGTTATAACAATTGGAAAGGAGGAGAAAACACATGTAATATGTTTGACCACCTGCGGGACAGCTACCCGACTTTGTATGCCAAAATAAAGGTAAATACACAGTAACATTAAAATATGTCAGTGTTTCGAACGTTGCATTGAATTAGTAGGAAATTAAATGTTAGTGTGTAATGTTAGTGTGTTAGTGTGTTAGTGTGTACTTCTTCATTTTTTTTATTTTTTGTCATCGGACAGTTTGTGTGTCAGTGTCTGTGCAGTGGCGTATAGAAGAAAACCCCATCAAGGTCCTTAGCATTACCTTTTGCTTTCTCCAATCTGTGCGTAAACGTTGGACTTGTACTTACAGCTCGATCCAGTGCTTGTACACTTGTGCTTCTAGTCCGTTTCATGTTTTACTAATCTGTTTATATCATTGTAATTTAAACATAAATAAATTAACCAAAAAATGTTTTAAATGTGGCCACATAAAATTAGACAAATGATTAAAGCGATTAAAAACAAACTTAAACATCGGGTATAGATGACAATTGGTGGCTTAAATAATTTAAACAAATCTCCTGGGGGATTAATGATTGGTCCTATATAAATAGATAATTAAATATACAAATAAAAATACTGGGTCATACAATCAGTAATATAATTATATTTTGGCATCAAAAGATAGAAATAAAGAAACTTTAAGACCTTCAAGGAGTGTTCATGTGATTTTACATATGAGTAGAGTTGGGAAATCAATCAACACATAATAATCGTTATTACCGTAATATCATGATAAATTCTCTGATAATACTCGTACTAAGGAAAACTGTAATCATGACATTCCTAAATATAACCATTCAGTCTAAAGGAAAATAAATACGCATAAACTCAAAATACTATAACACATACCGTATAATACAATTGATGTAATAAATACATAAGAACAGTATAACTCAAAGTACACATTCACTTTATCGTTCAATGTCAGCAATATCATTCACATTTCACACAAACAGTCCTACTAGCTTACAAAACCTTCCTATAACGTTTACACGCACTACACACACTTGCACTGCACCTCAGCTTTAATACCGCGACCGCGACATGTAGCAAGTGACCGGATATAGAAACTAATCTGAATGGTATCTTAAACAATCACAATAGATTCACTTCTGGCTGATTAATACTCTTTAACCATCGCAAACAACGCATTTTCTTTAATTACAGAATGCAAATATTAACTACTTACACTTGTGAAACTACCTTGTAAAACTGACGTTCATGAACACAACTCAACGCGACCACACTCGTCGGGATTATTACAATGAAACTTAACGCACACGTCCCGAAATCAACTCAAAATCTTACCATGCAATTACTACTGCATTCACATGAAATTCAGAACAAGCTAAAGATAGAAAACTGTTTTTTTTTACTGTATCTGTGAATGATAGAGAGAGAACCAAGCTAGCGTTTTCCTCATGCCAGAGCTCTTTATTGCCGAACTGCGCATGAGCTGAACTGGTAGCAGTCTACCTATACTCCACAGCTGAATGAGCGCCATCTGCTGACGCAAAAGCACATTGCTTTTGTAACAAGTGTACATGAACATGTAAGAAAGGTTCAAATATTGACAAAAAATAAGGGGAAAAAATAAGGGGGGCGGGGGTTACCCGAAAACTAAACATAAAACATTTACAACCTACACCATCTTGAACCAGTCAAATGGTTTTTGGTCGTTTTTGTCTTTTTGTGCTGTTTTTATTTAGTTTTTTTTTCTGTACTTTTTGTTTTTGGTTGTCGTTGGTTGTGGAGTTCGGCGGACCGGCCGTTGTGTTCCATTGCTGTGTTCCTGCAATCCTGCTAACGCTGTCTGCGTCCCCTGAGCTGCCCAGAGTGAGGCCTGAGAGTCCCGCTGAGCTTCAGGAGAAGTCCTTGGGATGCCGGACTGGAGTCGGAGGTGGAGGAGCGGAGAAGGAGCTTTGGGTCGGTGGTGCTGTCTGTCCTCAAGGAGAACATGAGGTCTTTGGCGGTGGGATGGATGGACTGTGTGCGCTTGATGGGACCCAGAGGGAGTGTGTCTTGAGAGCTTTGGTGACCTGGCTTGTAGGACCACAGTGCCTGGCTTCAGACTCTACGGGCGGACACACTCTGTTGGCATTTACGTTCTTCCCTCAGTGGACACTATTTATTAGAAACACCATGCGATGACACGATTAATGCCGCTGTTGCTATGCAACTGACCAAACAACCATATCGGACACTGTTTTGCCAACTATTTTTGTATATTTTTTCATGATTCTGTAAATTTTTTGATTACACTTTTTATTTTTATTTTACTTTAATCTCATTTTATTTTATCTGTCTTGTGTTTACCTTTATATGCAACGAAGCTACGGTGACAAAGTAATTTCCCTCGTGGATCATTAAAGTCTGTCTAAGTCTAGGTTTCAGTTTCATATACTAACATCACTGTAGTATCTGGACTATGCAACTACTTCAACATACAACTGGCTGTGGTGAATAACCTTGTTTTGGCACAGAGTCTCTTTTAATGACATTACTGATGTATGTTTATCTCATTTCTCCTGCTGCTCTCTTTTCTGTCTCTAAGGCCAACCGGCCTTAGGCAGATGGGTCCCTCCATATGAGCTGGGTTCTGCTCAAAGTATCTTCCTTGTTAAAATGGAGTTTTTCCTTAAGACCGTTGCCTTCGTGCTTGCTTTGGGGGTTTCAGGCTGGGTTTCAGACCTGATTTTGTAAAGCATTTTGAGATCATCTTGAGAAAAATGTAGTATTATTATTATTAATGCTATATAAAAAAAAAATGAATTGAATTGAACTTTTTATACACAGATCAGGGGTAACATTATTGACACTTTACTGATATTTTGTGGGTCTCCTCTGTTCCTCCAAAACAGTTCTGACTCATCAGAGAATAGACATGATCCTTCTGAAGGGTTTCTGTGGTGTCTGAAAACAGAATGTTGTAGGGTGCTTTTGGGGTTGGAGGGACGGTCTTCTGTGGATTGAGCTTGTTCCAGTGTCCCATGGATACTTGATCAGTATTTTTTAAGGAGTGTTATTGTTATGGGGTGGGATGCCTGGTCTGATCTAAGTGGGTGGTACATGTGAATGTCAGGTCTAAACATTTCCCATCAGAAAACTGCATTGTCACAAGATAATTAATGTTATTCACTTCATCTGTCAGTGGTCATAATGTTATGAATGATCAGTCTACACACAAGCAGTAACACACTATCCTTAACCTGAATAACTTTGCTTTTCTTGGCAAGTCTGAATGATGTCTGTCAAGTCCTTCAAATTCATTTCAGCCCTGACTGGGACATTTCACCAGACAGTCACAGACTTTCTGTCCTGTCCAATGGCAGGGGAGTGGATCTACCTCCCCTGGGTGCCCCCGTGTGCCCCACAGACCATATGGCTTGGTCTGGCCCCTCTGGATGGGTGAGTTGGTCCATGGACCACCTGAAGCAGCCAGAGCTCTCATAATCACTAGAGACAAGGGCCACTTGACACCAGGCAGACAGATGGTGCTCCAGCACTTCTGGTGTGGACTGCTGCTGCTGCTGCTATAGTGTGTGTGTGCTTGTGCGTTCAGATTGAAAGGCCCGATGATAAGGGTGATGATGTGTCAGGGATGGTTAAACATGATGGTGGCAGTCCGTTTCCCTTTGTCCCTGGGGCAGCCATAGCCCCAGGCCATGACTGCAGGCGAATTGCATCACATATAGAGATTAGAGCTTTAACAACAGACAAGCTCAACAATGCTGTGTCCCAGTATAGGTGGTGTGTAAATATATGCACACACACACACACACACACACACACACACACACACACACACACAAACATATTTTATCATCTTGATTGGGTCATGTATAGTACCAGTCAAAAATTTGGACACATGTTCTACTTCAACGTTTTTTATTTATTTTTATTATTTTCTACATTGTAGATTAATATTGTACATTTCAAAAGTGAAATGTGAAAGTGGTTTCACACTCGGAGTTCTGAGTTGAAAGTCAGGCTTAATTCACTGAAAACATTGCAAGCAAGGCCAACATTTCAACTTGGAGGTCTTCCTCCCTGAAGAAGCCACAAAAACAATCAAATTCTAAAATGAGATTGGCTCCCATGAAGACTTAGAAGAGTTACCTCTGCTATGGATGATTAGCTGATTAGAGTTACCAGCCTCAGAAACTTCAGATTAACAGCACCTCATTAACATCCACAAAAAATGCTTTACAATGTTCAAGTGGCAGACACATCACAACATGCGTGAATCAGAGCACATGGTCAAATTTATGCAAAGAATCAACGACTGAGGAAAATAATCAGAATCAGAATTACTTTACTGATCCCAGGGGGAAATTGCTTTTCATTACAGTTAATAATTACTTGCTTGGGATAAGAAATATAAGGCACACTTAACCAGCAAGCCTTAATTGATTAAGGAAAGTGTTCAAAACTGTCATCAAATCAAAGTGTGGCTAATTTGAAGAACCACCTAGTTGTACATGTCAGTGTCAACTTTTTTTTACTTAGTACTTTCTCTAGTATCATTTAATTGTAGTCTTGTTTATTTTTTCCCCCCATAAAACTATTTTACTTTTTACAATTATTTGTGTATAATTTTATTTGTTACAGATCACCAATATGCTGATGCTGTTGATTCACATGGCCTGCAGTGTTGCCAACTCCACATTTCATAAGCTGTAATTCTGCTCATTATTAGCTGTAAATTCTGTAAAGTTTCTGAAAAACATTCATAGTCGCAAGTTGCTAATGAACGTAGGATAGTTTGTCTAACTAAGAGAAATCTAATCAAGACTGAGAGATTGAGTCTACATAGATGTAAATTGACAATCTGTACTACTCTGAACTGCAAAAAATCTAAATCTTACCAAGCATATTTGTCTCATTTCTAGTCAAAATATCTCATTACACTTACTATAAAACACAACTGCCTAACAAGTCCCATTTCAGCAAGATATAGGGACTTGTTTTAAGACAATACGTCTTGAATATCTTGTTAAGTGAGAAAGTCTTGAAAACATCTTGTTTTGAGTTATGTCATATGAAACAAGCTTTTTTGACATTTGAAGAGGCTTTTAAGCTGCTGTGTTATTTGCAAAAGATAAACCATCTTGTTTCAGGAATTAGACTAACATGATTAAAGAAAATATATCTTGTTTATAGGAAAACCGTAAGTTTCAACAGATTTTAACAAAAACTCATCAGATAGTGACTTGCTTGAGTTTCTGCTGTTTGCCTCATGGTGATCACAAGGGATTCCCAGAATGTTGAAGTATTCCTTCAATCAAAATAAAACAACGATCAACAAATCTAGTATTTTTTAATGTTTAGTTACATAAAATTCATTTCTGACATAAATTCCTGTTTTGGAAATGGTAGTCTATGATTCAGCAGTGGTCAGGCTGTGAGGCTATTTTACCTTACTGCGCAGTCCTCATTGAAGATAAAACGAAAATGAGAGATGGCACACTCCATGGCTATTTCCATCTCTGAAAAATGTGTTTTATTCAGAATCTAAGTGAGCATAATACATTCACTTGATTTTTTAAGAAGTGAGATCGTGTTGGTTGAAAGTTGGACATGCGCAGTGGCAAACACAAAGAAGAAGAACAACAGTATGGCTCTCTGAATGTTACAGGTACGTAATAAAGCTGCCTCGTCCGAGACTTTTGAATTCATATTTCATTGCAGGTCGTGTTTTGTGTATTTGTTGTGTACACTGTTGCAACCGAGCACAAGCTAACGTTACCTGAGCTTACTTGCTAGCTAAAACCGCTAATGGCATGGACGAACTTGATGACGCCACAGTGTCAGCTTTAAGAGGTAATGTAGTCAAATATACATTTTGCATGTAGTTATTGTTTTATTTTTACGTCATAACTGAATTATGAACTGATTTTAATGAATTTGGTTTTATTATAATTTGGATAAATTGAGCATGATACTGGTTACTTGTTTCAATTAAATCCAGTTACTGGGGTGGATCTACTCAATTCTATACTAAAACATTAACCTTCTGAATAGCCACAACTTAAAATGTAAATTATTTCAAATTTGTGCTTTTGAGTTTCTCCAAAATTGTAGATTGCTATATACATTCTGTATATTTGAATTAAAATCGCTTCAGAATTAAGAGAATTATGACCAATTACAATGTTTAATTCACCACTCTGATATGGTAATGCATAGTCCACTGAGATATTTAATGTATTGTTAATGCACTAACTAGTCTGTGCTACCCAGCTGTTTCATACAGTTTATTCTATGGCACTAACTGTGACTGAGTTGATTGTTGGGTTTGGCCCTATATATTTCTGCTTTTTTGGCTTCAAAAAACAAGTTTTTGCTAACGTTTGATAGCAAACATTAAACGTCATTTTGTGCTAGCAAACGCAGTGACATTTGCTAGCAATATGTTATGCTGGCAAACGTGACTTTTGTGTACTGGTATACCCTTCAAATTAATAAAGAACTACTTGAGATATTCCATGCCACAGGAAAGACTGAGTGGACTGGCAGTGATTAGTATTAACAACAAAGTTGGCTATCAGATTTCTTACAGTGACGTCATAACTGACTTTGCCTCCATGAAGCACAGGTTTTAACCATTGACTGTATATACTATGGACAAACCCATCGTGACATCACCCATTTGATTCTGAACCTCGAAAATGAAGCCCGAAGTGGGCGGAGCCCACCGGGGCCATGTTGGATGAGCTTTACTCCACCCACACGTGGATACTCCAAATATATATGGACGTAGGGGGTCATGTCGGACATTCAGACCCACCCCCCCAACCCTCCGCTACCAGTTAACTCAGGCTACCACCGGCCACTCAGAGCGTGAATGCCATTAATTAGGCATAATTTTAAAGGTAATAAAAAATGAACAAAATGTTAGAAAAACATTCACCCCCCATAGAGTTGTTATGAATAGTGAAATAAACCATTGAAACCAAAACCGTTTTTTGAACCTGTAAACATGTTTAATAATGCTGTACAGTTGGACTTTTAAACATGGGGGTTTATAGGGATTTGCTCCCTTTTGCATCCAGCCTCAAGCACCAACTCGATGAACTGCAATTTTTTGCACTTCTGCATGGGCTTCATCGCTCAGCCCCAACCCCTGAACTTAAAAGTAGAGATGGTGTCTGCGTCGCAAACCCAAACTGGGAGCTGGTTCCACAGGAGAGGAGCCTGATAGCTAAAGGTTCTACCTCCCATTCTACTTTTTGAAACTCTAGGAACCACAAATAGACCTGCACTTTGAGAGCGCAGTGATCTGTCCGGACAATTTGTTTTTATGAGGTCTTTCGGATATGATAGGAGGAGGATTTTAAATTCAATTCTAGATTTTAAAGGGAGCAAAACCTAGGGTGTGATCTCTCTTGCTAATTCCTGTCAGTGCTCTTGCTGCAGCATTTTCAATCAACTGGAGGCTTTTTAAAGAGCCATTTTGACAGCCAGACAGTAATGAGTTACAATAATCCAGTGTGGAAGACACAAATGCATGAACTAGTTTTTCCACATCACTCTGAGAGAGGCGGTTCCTAATTTTGACAATATTACGCAGGTGAAAGCAGTCTTGGTCACTTGCTTTATGTGAGAATTAAAGGACAGATCTTGGTCAAATATAATACCAAGGTTTTTCACAGTAGTACTAGAGGCTATGGTAATGCCATCCAAAGAAACCAGGTGATTAGATAATGAATCCCCGCCATGTTTAGAGCCAAATACGATGACTTCTGTTTTGTATGAGTTTAGAAGTAGAAAATTACAGGCCATCCAAACCTTCATGTCTTTAAGGCATGCTTGGAGTTTAATCAGCTGATTAGTTTCATCTGGTTTGGATATGGATGCATGGATAAATATAACTGGGTATCATCTGCGTAGCAATGGAAGTTTATGCCATGCTTTCTAGTAATATTGCCTAAGGGAAGTGTTCCGCCCTACAGCGTTAGTTCCTAGTTGGACCTGTTTAAGTGATGGACCAGTTTGAGCATAGCGCGAGTCATGCACAAATCTACTTCATAACAGAACTTGGTAAGATCTTTGTCAATAACTGTGTGTTAATATTGTGGTTTAATGTTAACGGTTAGGGGGGCGGCTATGGCTCAGTAGGTAGAGTGGATTGTCCACGAACCGAAGGGTTAGCGGTTCGATCCCCCGAGTGTGCCATATGCCGAAGTGTCCTTGAGCAAGATACTGAACCCCCAGTTGCTCCCAGTGCAACTGGCACTGGTGTGTGGATGTGTCTCTGACTGTAAAAGCGCTTTGAGTAAGTAGAAAAGCGCTATATAAGAGCAAGACCATTTAATGTGTGATGCATGTTTACCTTTAGAAATTCACTTTATTACATTTTGTGTATAGCGTTAATCCTGTCCTAACAAAATTCAAGTGAAAGAGACACTTCAGACAAAAAATACTCACCAGACTGCACATTCCAAGGCGAGAAGACAGAAAAACTTGGATCCACAGTGTTCGACAGCCATCCTGATGATGAAAAAGTTGCCCTATCAGTTGCCGATCAAACATTCCTGGATATCATGGACAAAGAAGTTTATATGGATAAAGCAAACAGCTAGGTAGCACCACTGCCATTCTGTAAACTCCGTCACCGTCTTCCAAACAACAGAGAGATGGCTCAGCAACGTTTCTCTGACGAATGATAGATAGGCACCCAGACATGAAAGAACACTTCCTGGAGTTCATTGAAAAGTTATTTGAGAATGACCAAGCAAAATTAGCACCATAACTGGAGGAACATTAAAGGTGGTACTTACCTCTGTTTGTAGTCTATTATCCCAAAGAACAAATCAAATTAGAGTGGTTTTTGATTCAAGCGCCAAACATGACGGTGTGTCACTGAATGACATGTTGCTCAGTGGACCATACTTAAACAATGCCTTGTTAGGCGTCTTACTGCACTTCAGGAAACAGAACATCGCAGTCACTGCTGATAAACACCAGATGTTCTACACATTTGTTGTCTGAGAAGATCATCGTAATTATTTACAGTTCCTGTGGTATGAGGTTAACAATTTGAACAGTGACCACATAGAATTCAGAAGGAAAGTGCACCATCACCTTCTATGGGTTAAGACAGGCTGCACAAGAACACCAGGACGAATACAGCACAGACAGCAAGGAGTTCGTCATGCAAACTTGTATGTAGAAGATGGATTGATGTCGATTCCAACAGAAGACGAAGCTATTTATCTCCTAAAGATCACTTCCAAGAGTAGCAAAGTTATGAAAGCATTCACCCCTGAGGACATTGCCAAAGATTTAAAGGGACTTGACTTTAAGCCTTGGACTTCGTGATGCCCATCACAATTCAAGGAAAAGCTTGTAATGGTGGGTTATAGCCAGAGGTGGCACACTAGATAGGAGGTCATAACCTGTAAAGAGAAGCAGAAGAAGAATAAAAGTTGTCTTGCAGCACACTGATCGTTGTGTCCTTGAGTACCGAGTATAGAGGAACAATACATGGTGTCAGAGTTGAGAACCCACGACAGACAGTCTAGTGGCACGTACAACTAGTCGGAGCTGCTTAGGTAAGGGTAGTGAGAACGGATGACCTGTGGAGAAGACGAATGAGCGAGTGGACGAATGCTAACAGGCTAGCGGCAAGCTAAAAACATTCAACATGGACCACATATTCACCATCACACCACTGGGACTGTTCGACTTTGAGCCAAGATCGTGGCCCACATGGAAAAAAGGTTTGAACGCTTCCGACTCACGTCTGGATTAAAAGACACGTACCAGGTGAACTCTCTCATCTACACAATGGGTGATAGGGCTGATGACATCCCCTCGTCACTGCGGTTGGCAGAAGATAAACAAAATAACTATGATGAAGTGAAACAGGCTTTTGATCAACACTTCATGGGAGTGCACAACGTAATATTTGAACGAGCCAAGTTTAATAAAAGATGTCAGGAAGTCGGCAAATCTGCAGAGAATTTCATCACCTTAGTACACAAGTTAGCTGAACATTGCAACTATGGCGTGTGAGGAGATGATCCGAGATAGGATTGTGGTCAGCATACGTGATGCAAAACTGTCTGAAAGACTACAGCTCAATCCAAATCTGGATTTAGCTACAGCCATACTTCAAATGAGGCAGCATGAGGAAGTGAAAAAGCAACAAGCTGTCCTGCGGTCAGCCAGTGCACCGGGGAACTTGGATGCAGTGTCCCATAACAGTAAGAGACCAGCTTAAAGGAAGAAGTCAACTCAACGTGTATGTCATTTTCGGTCTCAGTCTACATCAACAAAGTCAAAACAGTGTGGGAAGTGTGGCAAAACCTCAAAACATTCATGGACTGAATGCCCAGCAAAAGAGGTTGAATGTGGAAAATGTCAAAAGAAGGGACACTTTGTGGCTGTATGTAGATCAGCTCAAAAATTAGAATTCATTGAAGAGGATGAGGTGGCAGCTTACCTAGGAGCTATTGACCATCCACAGTTGTCTACATGGACTGAAATACTTACCATAAATGGCAGTCAGCTGCGTTTTAAAGTGGACACAGGTGTGTCAGTGACTGCTATTCCAGAAGCAGAATAGCTTCACGCAGGCCTCTGCTGGGCCCAGCCAACCAACCGCTGGATGTTAAAGGGCAAGTGCATGCCGTCATTCAGAGAGGGGATAGGAAGATTGAGGAGGAGGTGTTGTTTCATGAAGTACTTGACCACACCTTTATTGGGCCTCCCTGCCATTCACAGACTGCATATGATCCCCCAGCTCCACAGCATAGGCGATGCAGAGTCACTATTCCGTTCAACCTACCCAGATGTTTTTAAAGGGTTAGGTAAACTAAAAGGGGAATATATAATTAAACTGAAAGAAGATGCAGCCCCATACACCCTCTCTGACCCTAGACGAGTAGCTATTCCAATTCACACCAAAGTTAAAGAGGAATTAGACCGCATGGAGAAGATGAGGATCATAGCGCATGTCGAGGAACCAACAGAATGGTGCGCAGGCATGGTCCCTATTGTGAAACCTTCAAGGAAAATATGGATCTGCGTGGACTTAACCCATCTGAACGAGAGCGTCATCAGAGAGAGACACATCTTACCGGCGGTAGATGAAACAGTAGCCAAGCTGGAGGGTGCCAGAGTTTTTACACAGCTGGACGCTACATCAGGCTTCTGGCAAGTACCACTCCATAAAGACTCGATGCTGATGACCACGTTCATCACACCAGAGGGCCGATACTACTTCAAACGACTGCCCTTCGGTATATCATCAGCTCCCGAACAATTTCCAAAAGAGGATTTCTCAGCTGATTGATGGCATTGATGGAGTCCTGTGTCATGCTGATGAAGTTCTGGTTACAGGAAGAGACCGAGCAAAGCTAGAGGACAGGCTGCACAGGGTCCTGCAGAAATTCAGTGAAGCTGGGCTCACCCTGAATGAAAAATGCCAGTTTGCCATGATAGAGATCCGTTTTCTGGGCCATGTCATAAACTGTCAAGGCATCAGATCAGACCCAGATAAAATTAAAGTGATCCTTGACATGCCAGAGCCACAGGATGTGGCTGATGTTCGACGTTTCATGAGCATGGTGAATTTTGTGGGAAACTTTTCACCACATCTGCCTGACTTGACAAAGCCCGTTGTGACCTGTTGAAGACAGAGAACAGCCAGATATGAGGAGTACCTCAGCAGAAAGAGTTCCTGGAGACAAAAAAATAGAACTGGGGTCAGAGACAGTGTAAGACCAGTACAGTCCAGAACATGAAACTATGGTTTCCGCTGATGCCTCTTCATATGGGCTGGGAGGTGGGTTGACACAAAAACAACAGGATGGTGAGTGGAAACCTGTCGTCTTCATTTCCAGAAGCCTAACTAAAGCCAAATCAAGATATGCACAAATAGAGAAGGAGGCTTTGACTGTAACCTGGGACTGTGAATGCCTGAGAGGATACTTAAGTGGTCTGGACTTTACCATAAGAACTGATCACAAGCCACTCATAAGAATCCTGAGGTCCAGACCACTTGATAACTTCCCCCCATGGATCATCAGATTCAGACTCAGGCTGCTCAGGTTCACTTTCAGTATTATCCACGTCCCAGGTAAAAACCTGATAACAGCTGATGCTTTGTCCAGAGCGCCACTTCCGGCTACTGCTACAGAGGAAGAGCAAGACCTGGAAAAGGAGTGCAAATCTTACCTGAACAGCATGGTAGAAAGCCTGCCAGCCACACCAACAAAGCTGGAACAGATTAAGACTTTACTAACCTCTGACCACGTCTGCAAACGTCTCAGCCGTTACATTGCACAGGGCTGGCCTGAACATAGACAAGATATACACGAGCTGCTGCTACCTTACTGGCCTGATAGGTCAGTACTGCATGATGGAGGGAGACTGCTCATGAAAGGTGAGAGGCTCATAATCCATGAAAGCATGAGACACCAGGGCCATCAGGGTGTCAACAAATGTCTTGCCAGAGCAAGTGAGTCAGTCTAGTGGCCAGGCATCACATCGGCAGTTAAGCAAATGGTTGAAAGATGTGGAGTCTGCGCACGTGAAACCCAGACACTGGTGGAACCTCTGCTCACAACAGATCTGCCAAGCAGGCCATGGCAGAGCCCCTCTGCCATAGACCTTTTCCAGTGGCAGAATGGACACTACTTGGTCATAATAGACTATTTCTCACGCTACATTGAAGTGTGCAGTCTACAGGGAAACACCTCAGCAAAACAGACTATCACAAGGTTTAAAGCTGCATTTTCTAGGTTCAGAAGCCCAGAGGTGCTTGTCAGAGACAACGGCCCACAATTCTCCTGTCACGAATTTGCTCAGTTTGCCTGAGAGTACGACTTATCACACGTGACAAGCAGCCCCCATTACCCACGCAGCAACAGGGTGGGACGGGCCGTCAGAACGGTCAACTCTCTATTAATGAAAGAAGGAGACTTCCACAAAGCCCTGTTAGCCTACAGGGCCATTCAGTTGGCACATGGGAGCTCCCCACCTCAACTTCTGATGGGGAGGAGAATTAGAACACCAGTCCCAGTGTCTCTGGAGCGACTACGACCACAGTGGTCTGATCTGGAGAGATTCAAGGAAAAAGACACAGCATTAAAAGTGCAGCAACAACGGACATTCAACCAGAGACACCGCACATGAATCTTGCCACCTATTCGGCCTGGTCAACAGGTATAGATCAGACCCGTACGCACTACAGGGACAGTTCTGGGTCCTGCACAACACCATGCTCCTATGAGGTGGAGACTCAAGATGAAGGACGGCTGCGATGCCACCGGTCCCACCCCAGGGAAGTACCCGTGCCCCCAACACCACAGGACAAGGTGACTCATGATGGAAAAATAACTAGGTCGGGGAGACTGTCTAAGGCTCCTGATAGACTGGACTTATGAACATTCGACACACACACAGTTCACACCATGGAGCATAAGTGAAATGTTTTAAGAGAGTTGAGATTGAAGATTGAAACATGATGATTGTCTGTTTAAAAGTAAAATGTTCTAGTGAAGAGTTACGTTCTTACTTTGTCAGCTGAGATTAAAAGCTATAAATGGGGCTAGTTAGCTGTAAAATGTCTATTGTTAGTTTGTGTGATTATACTTCCTTTGAAAAGGATTCCAGGAAATTCATTAAGTTATCTTATGGATAAAGGAATGAAATTCAGAAATAGCTATATTGTTTAATGCATTTCATTTTCATAAAAGACCTGTAACCTGTAAAGAGAAGCAGAAGAAGAATAAAAGTTGTCTTGGAGCATCCTGATCATTGTGTCCTTGAGTACCGAGTATAGAGGAAAAATACAAAGCTCTGGTCAGGGAACTGTCATCCAAGGAGTACGATTGGGATGATCCTCTTCCATCAGACAAGCAAGAGTCCTGGAAGTTGTGGAAAGAGTCTCTCCTGGAATTAGAGAAGCTACACATCAGAAGAATGTATGTGCATATCCCTCTTGCCTCATCTCAAAGTCGAGAACTGTTTGTTCTCTGACGCTTCCACTCTTCCACTCATTCATTGCGTCCAGCGAGAATCCTATGAAGAGGAGTTAAATTGTTAGAGAGAGTCCACTGAAGAAGTTTAATCCTTTCATTGACAACAATGGTCTCCTTTGGATTGGAGGACATCTTAACAATGCTGACTTAACAAGGGACGAGAGACATCCGGTCATTTTGCCGAAAACTCATCACATTGCGACTCTTATAGGACAGCATTCCCATGAGGAAGTTGTCCATCAGGGTCGTCACTTTACCGAAGGTGCTGTTCTGTCAGCAGGAGTGTGGATAGCAGGAGGAAAGCGACTGGTGTCTAGTGTTCTCTATAATTGTGTGACTTAAAAACTGTAAAAAACTGAGAGGGAGGTTAATGGAACAAAAATCAGTGGAAACAAGTACAGCGTCTAGCAGATAGTTTCTGGAAAAGATGGAGACAGGAATATCTGGTGCATTCAAGCATTCAAGTGGACGATGTAGTTCTGATCAGGTTTTTACGAGTTTCACTCACGGTTGAAGCCGTTTGTTTGCCAGTGTTGCTGATGTCTTGTTAAATCCGCCAAGCAGGGGGTTAAATAGTAATTTGTTAGTGAGATTGGTAATTCAGAGTGTGTTTGTTTTTGTACAGTAAGAACAGCACTTTTGTAATGGTGTTTTCTGTTAATTGTTTCAGTCTTACAGATTTGAATGAGAACAACTTAATAAATAAAGCTGAGGAACAAAAGAGAACAAACGATTTCTGGAGTTTCTTCTTCTTCTTCTTCTTCTTCATACTGTTAACTATCTGTCTAGCTGTGCAAAGCTAACGCTGCACTGCAAGGGAAGAATGCGAAGGATGTATAATCAGTTAAGATACATCACAACACCACTCATTTGAGGAGGATTATCCTACAACAGCTATGCGTTTACAATTCCAGATGTCTATGTCCAAGAAAAGTCAAAAGGTGAGTGCAGGTCCAGTGTTCCAGGAATGGAGAAAATGTAAGTCTGGGGAATTGAGAGTAGGCTGAATTGTGTGACAGGGCTTTGTGTAAGGGTGTTGCAGATGTTGGGCCTACCACACCAGAGAGTGTAGCAGGACCTGTCCAGTGACAACGGGATATCTAGGGTTCACTTCACTCTAGATCAAGTGGGTGGCTTGCCATCACTTCACTTCACTTCACTTCACTGGAACAAGCAAAACAAAATCCAAAAGAACAAAAACAAATAACAAAAAACAAACAAACAAAAAAATTGACCTGTCAACAGACAGGGTCAGAGAAATATCATCAGTTATTTAGTAATACAGTTAGTCATTCACAGTTACCATGGCAACAGTTACCATTACCTTAGCACTGTTTCTTGTAAATAACTCTTTTTAACATCTATATTCAGTACAATACAATCATGAACCAATTCAATTGTAAAATAAAACAAAATAATTCATTAAAACCAATAATCATGCTCACCGATCTCTGTGTTCGGCGGGGCACAGGCACAAAATGACTCTGGCACCGGTACCGCAACAGGGGTTCTACACAAAAAATAAACTAATAAACAGTGATGGGAGTAACGGCGTTAAAATGCTAACGATGTTACTTTTTTCAGTAACGGAGTAATCTAACTAATTACTATTTCCATCTTTATAACGCCGTTTCCATTACTGAAAATTAAATGGGCACATTACTTGGTTCTCAGCCACGGGATCCGCAAAGCTGTTTCTTGGATTCTTTCTCCCTAATTGATCTTCCTGAGCTCACTTCAGTTATTACAGCATCTAAACCATCAACTTGTCTTCTAGACCCCATCCCAACTAAGTTGCTCAAGGAGGTTTATCCATTAATTAATACCTCCATATTAAATCAGATAAACTTATCTTTATGAACAGGATATGTGCCCCAGTCTTTTAAAACTGCTGTAATTAAACCATTACTTAAAAACCCCACTCTTGACCCAGATGTTTTAGCCAACTATAGGCCAATTTCCAACTTTCCTTTTATCTCTAAAGTTTTGGAAAGGGTTGTTGTCAATCAGTTGCTTGATCATTTAAACAGGAATGGTTTGTTTAAAGAGTTTCAATCAGGTTTTAGAGCTCATCATAGCACAGAAACAGCTCTGGTTAAAGTTACCAATGATCTCCTCATGGCTTCAGATAATTGACTTGTCTCTAAACTTGTCCTGCTAGATCTCAGTTCTGCATTTGACACTATTGATCACAATATACTACTACAGAGACTTGAAAGTGTGATCAAAATTACAGGAACTGCACTAGACTGGTTTGAATCATATCTGTCAGACAGATTCCAGTTTGTCCATGTAAACAATAACTCTTCTATATATACCAAAGTAAGCTATGGAGTTCCTCAGGGTTCTGTGCTAGGACCAATATTATTCACATTATACATGCTTCCCTTAGGAAATATTATTAGAAAGCACGGCATAAACTTCCATTGCTACGCAGATGATACCCAGCTATATTTATCCATGAAACCAGATGAAACTAATCCGCTGGTTAAACTCCAAGCATGCCTTAAAGACATAAAGGCTTAGATGACCTGTAATTTTCTACTTTTAAACTCAGACAAAACTGAAGTTATCGTATTTGGCTCTAAACATGTCAGAGATTCCTTATCTAATCACCTGCTTTTGTTGGATGGCATTACTTTGGCCTCCAGTTCTACTGTGAAAAACCTTGGTTTGACCAGCATATGTCCTTTAATTCTCACATAAAGCAGGTGACCAGGACTGCTTTCTGTCACCTTCCTAATATCATCAAAATTAGGAACATCCTTTCTCAGAGTGATGCGGAAAAACTAGTTCATGCATTTGTGTCTTCCAGGCTGGATTATTGTAACTCGTTACTGTCTGGCTGTCCAAGTAGCTCTTTAAAAAGCCTCCAATTGATTCAAAACGCTGCAGCAAGAGCACTGACAGGAATTAGCAAGAGAGATCATATTACTCCAGTATTAGCTTCTCTTCATTGGCTCCCTTTAAAATCTAGAATTGAATTTAAAATCCTCCTCTTTACATACAAGGCCCTGAAAGGCCTAGCTCCATCATATATGAAAGACCTCATAGTACCATACTGTCCCAACAGGTCACTACGATCTCTAAGTGCAGGTCTGCTTGTGGTTCCTAGAGTTTCTAAAAGTAGAATGGGAGGTAGAGTTCGGGTTCGGGAGGCAGACACAGTCTCTACATTTAAGGTCAGGCTTAAGACTTTCCTTTTTGAAAAAGCTTATAGCTAGGGCTGGACTTAACCATCCCTTAGTTATGCTGCTATAGGCCTAGGCTGCAGGGGGACGATGCACTGAGGACATGTCCTCTCCTCTTTCTTCTCTGGCTCCTGTCCTCTAATATCTTATCATTTTATTTTCTATCTCTTATAATTTACTAACCACTGTGTCTTACTCTCTCCCCTCCGCTCCCCTCCCCCTCCATCATCTTGTGAGGGTCTCTGGTCTGGAGTACTGAATATCTGACCTGTGGAGGTTTAAGCTACATCTGCTACTGTGGCCTCATCAACCAGCCCAGTCTTCATGGTCTGGAGTACTGTGTATCAGACCTGTGGAGCTCCATAAACTACATCTGTCCCAATCTTCATGTCCTCCTCCAGTTGTCCACTCCTACCAAGATGAACAATTCACCAACCTGCCCATGATTCCTGTCATACTCACAAACTGTCTCATAGATCATCAGCTATGTGTTATATTACTAGACCCTACATGTTTCCTTCCGCTTGATGTATGTATCTATGACAGAAGTTTGTTCATCTTGTTTCTCCTGCTCTTCTTTTCCCTCTATCTTCTCTGTTTCTAACCGGCTGGCCTTCGGCAGATGGGTCCCTCCATATGAGCTGGGTTCTGCTCAAGGTTTCTTCCTGTTAAAAGGTAGTTTTTCCTTGCCACCATCGCCCTCAGGCTTGCTCTGGAGGTTGCAGGCTGTTTTTTGTGAAGCGTCTTGAGACGATTTGTATTGTTATTGGGCTATATAAATAAAACTGAATTGAATTGAATTGAATAAGAATATTCTGTAAATATTTATTTAAATTTTTGAGTTTTGGTGTAGGTTTAAGAGGAAAATGAAACACAATCGAGTGGTCTTGGATATAATTGGAATGTTGGAAACTTTGTCCTCTTTGGAAAACTTCGGTGGGCTAAGGAGGGACCATGTAGCTACGTGAATTATTTTCTGTATCTCAATAAATCTCAATAAATGTTTATCCCATTAAGACCTGAATGTCCGTCTTCCCACAAAGAGAAGCTTGCGGTAATGATGACGCACCGCTACTGTCGGCTGCAGGTTGGAAAGCAACGATCGCGGAGCACCAGCAAGAGATGTTTGGAGGAATTTGTTGGTAAAAACAAAGTTAGTTATACTCTTGAGATGTCACGAAGGTCCTGGACCTGGAAGACCTGGAAGACCTGTGCTCAGTCAGTCTCAGTCTGGATATTGTCAGTAGCGCAAACCACTGTGACTTAGGGTAATTCAAAATCAGCCGCTTTGACGGATGCCAGCGATCCGTTTAGGCTTACAGTGCCATGACGTAAATAATACATCATGGCGCAAAATAAAAGCAACACAGTAGTATTGCATGCACAGCATAAATACTTGTTCATTTGTGCTTATAACTGACATACTGCAGGCCAGACAGGAATGCCCAAAGGGCTGTATATGGCCCGCGGGCCGTAAAATGCCCAGGTCTGGCTAAAACCAACATCCACCGTACCATTAACACACTTTCTCGTTTTTCTTCCTTTCTTTCACTTCGCTCACTTTAAAATACTCTGCTCTGACTTGATAGCTCTCTGTCTCTGCATAGACTGATGCTCACTCACACTCAAACCAACTGGTGGGCGGGGCTAAACTGACCACAGACCAATCAGCCCAAGTAGCCCCTGCCATGGGAGGACCAGGCCCCCCGAGCCGTGCCAAGGGATAATGAAAAGTGACAGTGTCCCTATTACTGTGCTTCCTCAGTCCCTGATGAGGAAGCAAGTCCCTACACCGTGACCCTGTGACCCTGGATGTGGTGTGGTGCATTAAGACAGGGGGCAAACAGGAGGGTCGGGTGGGTCAGAGGACTGCAGCACTCTACTGTCCTGCAGCCTGCCCTGACCCTGACCGATCCTGGGTGGACCCCCAAGGTGAGGTGCATTAAAAACTTGGGATGGTTGTATGTGGTGTACCTAGCCATGGGTGTAATGAGTGACATAGTGTATGGTGGAATGTGAGGTGAGTGCAATTTAGGAGGCAGGCAAGTGAGGGCCAAGTCCCCGGCTGCAGGGCCGAGGCGCAACAGCAGCCCATGGGACCCACAGACGGGGCGAGGGCCCCCAGGACTCAGGAAGTCCCCCGACCAGACCCTGCCCCCAGCCCAGCACAGCAACCAGGATGCAACAGACCCCCAGGAAACCCCGAAGAACCAACATCTACCAGCCGAGCAATGGCATCGCCTACCCCCCCATCGACCCACTGGGGTGGCAGGGGTGTCCCAAAGGCGGACGGAGACCCCACCCACTGCAGCCCCCCAGCGCGACAGAGCGACCGGACACGCCCAGGGTGGTATTCAGGCAGCCCCCCGCAACCTCAGGTGAGGGTGCGGAGGAGCCGGGCGAAGGGAGGAGGGCGCCGCAGAGGGAAGGGAGAGGAGGGGACAGGGAGCCTGCCAGCCCAGACCGCCACGGACCACCAGGGGATCCAGGGAGAGTCGGTCACCGATACACCACGACCCCAGGAAAGTGAGCAAGCGCCGAAGCCACAGGGAACCCCAGGCAAGTCTCCAGTGCCACCCTACGTGGGGGAGAGGGAGGCCAGCCGGGTAAACTGCTCAGGACCAGAAGTCAACCCAGGGGTGAGAAGGAGTAGGGCACCCCTAATGCATGCTCAAGGTGTTGTGGTCCGGGGATCCTCCTTAGTGAACCTTGATGAAGAGGGCAATAAAATCTTTTCCATAACGACAGTCATCACTGTAAGAGAAATATTATTATAGCATTACAGTAAGTGGAACAGAAGTGGCAAAAGCTAGCAGGCAAAGTCAAGATGTAAATTAAGGTTGAGGGAGTCGCAGAATACAGACCATTTTTTGGCAAACAGAGTCAATTGTTTTTTTCGGGTAGCAGATATTTTCTCCAATGATATATATTCGAAAGGAAGGTTCAACCACTGGGAAATGTTTAGTGACTGTTTGTTCTTCCAGTTCATTAGGATTGTTTTCTTGGCGATGGTGAGAGCTACAAGGACAGATTGTGATAGATAGTGAGGAAGACCTATTGTTTCCAGGTCACCAATGAGGCACAAGTTAGGGGTTAATGGGATTCTGCAGTCCAAAATTAAGGCGAGTTTCTGTGTTACAAGTGACCAGAATTGCTGTACCGGAGAACAGAGCCAGAGAGCATGGAAATAAGAATCTGAATTGTTTTGGGTGCAATGCGTACATTTGTCGGATTGGGAAAAGCCCATTCTATGCATCTTGTATTGAGTTGTGTGTGATCTGTGGAGTATTTTTAAACTGGATCAGCTGTAAATTCGAGTTTTTTTTATATCGAGTCATTTTAAATATATTTTGGCAGATCTGAGTCCAGAAATCAAAGTCTGTAGACAGGGAAATATCGGCTTCCCATTTTGATATTGGTACATGTTTTGAATGGGTGGTTGATAGCAGCTGAGTTTTTAATGTTGGTGACGAATTGTGGTGGCTGTATGCAGTCCTGGAGCACTGGGATTTTCTTTCTGATTGTCTTGGTCACCTGTAGGTATTGGAGGAAGTTTCCATTTCTTATTTCAAACGTATCAAATTAATCTGTGTGATTCATAAGTAAGTTCCCCTGGAAGAGGTGATGGAGGTGGGTTATTCCTTTATGCTTCCAAGTGCTGAGGTGAAGAGGGACTTTGTTATTTACAAAGTCAGGGTTGTGCCAAATTGGGGAGAACCCACAGGGTTCCAGCTGGGATCCTGTGGTCTCTAGACTCTTCCACCAAGCCGACAGGGTGGCGGCAATAACGGGGTTTTGGAAGCAGTTGCTTAAGTGTGATTGTAATGAAGGGCAGGTCCAAAATGCATATGTTATGGCAGTCGGCCTGTTCTATTTCTAACCACGAATTGTAATCTGCCTCTGGGTTTATCTATTTGGTGATGTATTGCAGCTGATTTGCCAGGTAGTAGTTTGTAAAGTTCGGTGCATCAAGTCCTCCTTCCGATTTATTTGTTTGAAGGGTGGTGAGGCTAATTTTTTGTTTTTTGAGTAAAATTTGGTGACTGCCGAATCTAAATTCTGGAACCATTTTGCTGTGGGTTTGAATGGGATCATGAAAAATAGGTAATTAATTTGTGACAAAATTTCATTTTAACTGTTGCTATGCATCTCATCAGAGAGATGGGAAGATTGGTCCAGCGCTTCAGGTCATCACAGATTTTATCCAGGAGTGGATCAAAGTTCAGTTGCACTAACTCTGACAATTTAGGTGAGATGTTTATGTTTATGTCTGATGCGAGCGGTTCAATCATTATAGCAAACAGTAGGGGAGACAGGGGGCATCCTCGTCTTGTTCCCCTCTGTAGAAGCTTTGTGATGTGATACCATTAGTGGTGACTGTGGCCTTAGGTGAATTATACAGTGCAGAAACCAAGTGAATAAATGACTCTCCAAAGCCGAAATTTTGAAGGGTGGCAAAGAGGAAAGCCCAGTTAACTTTATCAAAGGCTTTCTCAGCGTCCAGTGATAAAACAATGGCTTCTGTATTTCTATGCTGGGACATGCTGATCAGGTTAAGGAGCCTTCTAACGTTATTTGTAGATGGTCGGCCTTTGATGAAACCTGTTTGGTCATTGAGAATTATTGATGAAATTACTTTCTCTAGTCTAGATGCTAGTGCTTTGGAAATAATTTTGATATGTATTAATCAATGACAGAGGGTGATAGCTGGAAGGGAGTGTTGGATCTTTATCTGGTTTTAAAAGTAATTTAATTGCAGCAGTATTCATTTGGGATCTTATGCAAACTGTGTTTTTGATTTCTGTAACAGTCCTTAGGAACAAGGGGGCCATGTTTCATAAATTTGTCAGGGAAACCATCTGGCCCAGGAACCTTGCCCGTAGGCATGTTTTCTAAAGCTGTTAATAGTTCTTCCATGGTCAGTGGCGAATCCAATATGTTTCTTTGTTCTGCCGTCAGTTGGGGTAGATTGAGGTTTTTGAGGAAGGCCTGAATGTCGTCAGGATTCGAGTTGGTAGTTGTTGAATATAATTTTTCATAGAAGCTGTAAAAGATATGATTAATTTCCTGTGGTGCTTGAGTGTGTTTGCCACTTGAGTCCTGAATTGCATTTATAAGAGATTTTTCTCTGTTGCGTTGGAGTTGATTTGCAAGAAATTTGCCTGATTTATTGCTATGCTCAAAATTTTGGTATCTAAGTTGTTGAAGTACGAATTCTGTTTTTTTTTGTCAAGATATTTTCTAATTGTAGTTTCGCATTTTGTAGTTGGGTCCATAATTGTTCATTTGGGTTTGCGGTGTATTGTTCTGTTATTTCTTTAATCTCATCCTCAATGTTTTTTTCTGCTTGTTGGCCCCGTTTTTTCTTGTAAGAGGAGTAAGATATAATTTTGCCTCTGATTACGGCTTTCCCTGTTTCCCAAATCAGAGATGGGGATAAATTTGGAGAGTCATTTATTTCCAAAAAACCCTTCCATTTCTTCCTTATTAATGAGTCAAATTCAGGGTCTGTCATAAATGAGGTGTTGAGGCGCCATGTGAGAGATGGTTTTAGGGAGGGTTCTATTTGAAGGTGGAGGGACACCGGTGCATGATCACTGATTATGATAGGGTGTATACTGGTGTTGATTCTTTGTATAATAGAATTGTTTGACAGAAAAAAAGTCAATTCTAGAAAAGGAGTGGTGTACTGGGTAAAAGAAAGTGTATTCCCTCTTTGTCGGGTTTTTGATTCTCCTGCCATCGCCAAGTCCAAACTCATCCATGTATTCTTTGAGGACTTTGGCTGATTGTGATTTTTTTATGTGTGTCGAGTTATGGGACCGATCTAGAGAGTACCAAACTTTCTAATGGAAACTCATTGGATTACATAAAGGGTAAAATACGGACTCTGCAGAGGTGATGGAAATAATTGGCAAACTGAAACCATCTGCTCCAGGCCACGACGATATTTGCGCTTCCTTCATTAAATCTGTGTCTTCATCTATTGTAAAACCATTAGTGTATATTTTTAATCTATCGTTGCAGACAGGATGTGTCCCAAAGGATCTAAAAATTGCTAAAGTTATCCCCCTTCATAAAACTGGGGATACAAGATCATTTAATAATTATCAACATATTTCTATTTTACCATGTTTTTCAAAAAATTTAGAAAAACTGCTACAAAAAAGAATGTTATCTCATCCAAACAAACACAGTATTTTACACAAGTACCAATATGGTTTCAGGGAAAAATCACAGATATGGCCCTCTTACAGCTAGTAGAAAAAATACGCCTTGGGTATTTCTTTAGATTTATCAAAAGCCTTTGATTCTGTTGATCACACTATTTTACTTTCTAAGTTACACTGTTATGGTTTCCATGATTATTCATATAGTTGGCTTGTCAATTATGTTTCAAATCGATGTTAATGGTTGTACTTCTTGGTTGTACTAATTTGATTTTGACTCACACATCACTTTGAATCTTTAATTAGTGAAGCCAATTCGGGGATTATTAAAATTTCTGAATGGTTCCAGATAAATAAGTTGACATTAAATGTAAAAAAAACACAAATTTTATCATATTTACTGGAAAAAATTAAAAATATTGTAAATCCAGTTATCACTATTGGGGATAATGATATTACCCAGGTTTCGTCTACAAAATTTTTAGGGGTATTAATTGATGAAAGGTTATCGTGGTCGGAACATATTAAACATGTCAATAACAAAGTATTGAAATCTACCGGTATCATCAGAAAAAAATGTAGTTTCATATCTCAGAATGCTTTAAATATACTGCATTATAGTTTGATTTATCCTCATCTCAGTTTTTGGAATATTGTCTGGGCCAGCACTTATCCTTCTAATTTACAGAAATTCACACAAAAGAAATTTGTTAGATTAGCCACCTTTTCAAATTATTTGTCTCCATCTGCATCTCTGTTTAAGAAACTTCATATATTGCCAGTATATGATATTAATATACTTCAATCATGCATATTTATTTATAAATATATTCATCTTTCTCACTTGCTGACAATTTTTTTTCATGAATTCTTTACAGTTCACTCAGGTCCATTCTTGCAACACAAGTACCAGTACCAGTTTTTCTAAACCCATATTGGGTTTTTCAACCTCTCCCACACTCATTGTACTTTAGTTTTTTTCTTTATAATTGTTTTTTCGGTAACACTTTCTATGAAGGTTGTACTTATAATGCCCTATGAATGCACTCATAATGTTTTATAAGGTGTCTATAAAGCATTATAATGGTCATTATTACCATCTATACATATTCACAAGTCGTCATAACCAACTTCATGATGCATTATGACAACTGGTTATGAATGATTATAATTTTAATCTGAATAGTGCATTATAAATATGTCAATATCTGCCTAGTCACGTGTTAATGTTATGATGCATCATAACTACTTTGCTTTGCTAAATGTGCATAGTGATGCATAATGACTTTTGACTTCGCCTATAGTGCTTTATATCTGTAGTTATAAGTATATGTAATAAAGTTATAATAATGTATACATCTCTCTACAGCACACAGTCATAAAAAGCTATGCAATATCATAAGTGCCAATTGTCAGCGCTAAGTAAAGTGACAAGAATATGACACTATTATTAACAGATATAAGTTACTATGAGTAATTAAAAGGTGCAATGAACTAAGTCCTGAGTCTGGCATCTTTACCCCATATGCACAATGTTAATATCATAGGTGTTATTTGTCAGCTTTAGGTAAATTAGTGCAAATGAGGTGTTGTGGATATAAGACTATTATAAACAAATATGAGGCACAATGAAATGAGAGCCTGGACAGTAAAGACAAAAGGAATGCATTTAGTTCACTTTATTTTCATTTAAACCAACACACATAATCAGAATGATTATCAATGATCTGAGCACATTACACAAACACATGAAACAGGCCACAAAAGTGGCACAGCGTGGTCCTAGAGATGTGGCTCTTAAAAGTGCCTTTGGGTTGGTGAGGTGATTCAGGGTCAGAGGTCAGGAGATGGTTTGACAGTGTGTTGGTTTAAATGAAAATAAAGTGAACTAAATGCATTCCTTTTGTCTTTACTGTCCAGGCTCTCATTTCATTGTGCCTCATATTTGTTTATAATAGTCTTATATCCACAACACCTCATTTGCACTAATTTACCTAAAGCTGACAAATAACACCTATGATATTAACATTGTGCATATGGGGTAAAGATGCCAGACTCGGTACTTAGTTCATTGCACCTTTTAATTACTCATAGTAACTTATGTCTGTTAACAATAGTGTCATATTCTTGTCACTTTACTTAGCGCTGACAAATAGCACTTATGATATTGCATAGCTTTTTATGACTGTGTGCTGTAGAGAGATGTATACATTATTATAACTTTATTACATATACTTATAACTACAGATATAAAGCACTAAAGGCAAAGTCAAAACTCATTATGCATCACTATGCACATTTAGCAAATCAAAGTAGTTATGATGCATCATAACATTAACAAGTGACTAGGCAGATATTGACATATTTATAATGCACTATTCAGATTAAAATTATAATCATTCATAACCAGTTGTCATAATGCATCATGAAGTTGGTTATGACGACTTGTGAATATGTATAGATGGTAATAATGACCATTATAATGCTTTATAGACACCTTATAAAACATTATGAGTGCATTCATAGGGCATTATAAATACAACCTTCATAGAAAGTGTTACCGTTTTTTCTTATAGTGCAAATAAAATAAATAAATAAATAAAAATAAGGAAATGATCAGACAAAAGAGGGTTATGAGAATATATTGTCAGACCTTCGGTTTCTATGCCATAAGTTAGAACAAGATCTAAGGTGTGATTGAAACAGTTGATCCATTTACATTCTGCGAAAAGCCAATTGAATCTAATAATGACATAAATGAAGAGCCAAGAATGTCACTGCTAACAACATGGATGTTAAAGTCACCTACTATAATGACTTTATCTGTTCTTAGCACTAAATCACATAGAATTCGGCTAAAAATTCAGAGTAAGGGGCAGGTAGGATACACCACAACAAAGAGAATTGTCTTTTGTGTTTTCCAGTCTGGATGAGCAAGACTAAGAGTAAGGTTTTCAAATGAATTAAAGCTTTGCTTAGGTCTTGGATTATTACATAAATAAGAGTGGAAGATGCTGCCACTCTCATCCTCGGCCTGTGTTTCGAGGAATGTGATAGTTGCTATATTTGGGTGGTGTGCACTCCAACTATAACAATAAAATCAGACATTGCATCATAGTCAGGTACCTCATATAGCAAGATGAATACCATTACTAATGCAAGAAACACATAACTATTCAAAACACAGTCTCCTTTTCCTCACTGCAGGTATAGCCGCACCTAAGCTTTGCACGAGTGTCACATACATCAAATCCAGCAGAAGCATCAATGTCGACCCAATAAAAAGGCATAAAGATACATAAAAGATGTAAATGTAATTCATGTTACTCACCCGAACTTAAGAAACTATTTTTCCAGAGCTTTCCTCTAAGCCAGTAAGCCAGTGGTACTGCTCCTAGTTAGTGGACAGAAAGTGGCTGACAAATCTTTTTCTGAAGTTGCCTGATCTTGTTGTCCAGCTTTTCTTGAAAAGTCTGTCTTAAAAATGACTTTGACAGTAAATCCTTAACCAAATCCATTTCTTTTCCTCCTTCAGTCATTGTGCGTTGACAAAACAGCTATTGTTTGTTATGGGAAGCTTTTGATTTTTTTAGAGTCCCAGCCAGTATCAAAGGTGTAGTCAAAGCCTAGTTTGCAAATATACAGCTCTGCTTTACCACAGCAGACTACACTACAGCATGGCAGCAGTTGGAGGTAGGCATCATGGCAGGGTGTAGAATCTCTGCACTAGCACTGGGTGGTAGGTGGAGAAAAGCTGTGAGGATGGCATCGCCTCCCCCCAATTAGGGCCTACATGGATGACATGATGACTGTGAAGTCAACTGCTCCATGTACTAGCAAAGTGCTGGACAAGATAAACAGCAACTTGCAGTGGGCTAGGATGAAAGTGAAACCGAGTAAGTCTTGGAGTATCTCAGTTATTAAAGGAACAGTAATAAATAAGAGGTTTGTCATAAATGAGGAGGTGGTCCTAGCAAAGCCAATGTAGAGTCTGGGAAGATGGTATGATACAAGTCTTAGTGACAGAGCTCAGTTCGAAGGATTAAGGCAGGAAATGATGCAAGGCATTTCGAGCATAGACTGGCCAGGGCTCCCAGGTAAGTTAAGGCTATGGTGTTTGCAGTTTGGTTTATTGCCCCGACTAATGTGTCCACTGACAGTGTATGAGGTTCCTCTGTCAAAGGTTGAGAAGCTTGAAAGGATGATTAATTCATCAATCAAGAGATGGCTTGGTGTCCCACACTGCTTAAGGGGTTCAGTGTTGTATGGGAACGGCAAGTAAGAGATGATTCTTACGCAGTCGAAAGATCCAGTTGTTAGGTGTACAGCCCCCATGGCTTCCGGCCTGTCGTAGAAGCTCTGTGTATTACGGTCGTGTTTTGTCTTTTTATCATGTTTGCTGTTTACTTTTTGAGTTAAATTTTGCACTGTCCTGTGCATTTCCACAACGCACACCGTGGAGATATTTTTGCAACAAACTGGACACTTTTTGCTACTTTTAATTGCACTTGGGTCTCTCCGGAGCACTGGGAGCCATGCAGGCACCACTCGCCAGCATTGTTTACACCCGCGACCAGCTGATGGCCCTGAGGCATACCACGATGTTGGCCGGAGAGGGACCCACCATACCGGAGGAGCTAAAGAGGAGACGGCTAGGCTGCAGAGCGGGGGTGAAACGAAGGAGGGAAAAGAGAAAGTTTAAGCCCTTCATCCCTGCAGTCATCACTGGAAACGTGAGATCGTTAAAAGTGGACGAAATGGAAGCGCTCATCAGGACACAGAGGGAATACAGACAGTCCAGTATTATGTGTTTTACGGAAACGTGGCTGCACGAGCAGAAACCGGACTCCAACATCGCCATTCCAGACAGTTCGAGCCAACAGAGACACCACCGCGACCGGCAAGAAGAAAGGAAGGGGCCTTGCCGTGCTCGTAAATAACAGGTGGTGTCACCTCGGACACGTCTGTTGCCCGGACATCAAGCTCGCCATATTATTTAGGGAGTTTACCAGTGTCATCACCATCACTGTTTACATTCCTCCATCTGGAAATGCCGAAGCAGTGTATGTCATCCACACTGTGACTGGGGGACTACAAACACAACAACCTGGGGCCTTCATCATCATCACAGGTGACTTTAACCATGTGTCTCTGTAATCCACACTCCCAACCTACTTCCAGTTTGTCAATTGTGCCACCCGTGAAAATAAGACTTTGTGTGGAGCGCTGGAGGCCACAGACTGGGATGCTCTTTATGAGCCACGTAGTGAGGACATTCATGGCACGACTGACTGTGTCTCAGAGTACATTGGGTTCTGCACTAACAACACCATCCCCACTAAAGAGGTCCGCTGCTACCCAAACAACAAGGCATGGGTAACCATTGACCTGAAGGCCCTTCTCAACAAGAAGACCATCGTAATATCAAGGCTCAGAGAAGGCTCCGAGAATTTCACCTTCGTAATATCATCAAAATTAGGAACATCCTTTCTCAGAGTGATGCGGAAAAACTAGTTCATGCATTTGTGTCTTCCACGCTGGATTATTGTAACTCGTTACTGTCTGTCTGTCCAAGTAGCTCTTTAAAAAGCCTCCAGTTGATTCAAAATGCTGCAGCAAGAGCACTGACAGGAATTAGCAAGAGAGATCATATGACTCCAGTATTAGCTTCTCTTCATTGGCTCCCTTTAAAATCTAGAATTTAATTTATTTAATCTATCAGTCTGTTGTGGCAAGCACCATCTTCTTTGCTGTGGTGTCCTGGGGTGCGGGCATCAAGGCAAAGGATGCCAACAGACTGAACAAACTCATCAGAACGGCAGAGTGTTGTTGGCTCTAAGCTTATCACCCTGGAGGAGGTGGTGGAGGACAGGATTCTGGCAAAGCTGCTGGCAATCATGTACAATCCCTCTCACCCCCTCCACAAAACACTGGACAAGCTAAAGAGCAGCTTCAGCAACAGACTCATTCAACCCCGCTGCTCTAAGGAACAATAAGGTGGGGGTCACCTGAGCATCTGAAGAATGTGTCAATGGGACTGAAGCACCAAGGAGAGCTTAATTTCAAGCTGATCCCCATCAGGGGTCTGGGGCCATCTACATCCTTGTTAGAGTAATCCAAAAAAGCATTGAATAACCTTATTCAACGCTTTTTTGGATTACCATGACCTGGATGACTGAGAACCTTTGGGGTTTGGGGCCAGGTATAAGAAGGATGGTAAAGGAATTGAAGGCCTTGGCTTCACCGATTCGACTGCTGGATCTCTACAAGGGTTTTGCCCCTCGTAAGGTCATCAGCTGGGTTGTTGACTGTATTGACATACCTCCAGTCTTGGCAGTTAGTAAGGTCTTGTATCTTGGACACTGCTGATAGATGTGTAGGATCAAGGCATAGTCACTGTAGGTAGAATTGACAGTTCATCCTTCCAGGCGTTCCACACAGAGAGTAGATCAGAGGGTAATAGGGGGTCATCCCATTCCCGTCACTTGTCCCACAACTGCTGAATCAGGACCTTCGCCCTGGTGGTGTAAGGGATAAGGTACCCTACAGGGTCATAAAAGCTAGCAAGGACATGGTAAATGGTACCGCATTGTTGTGGTGAATTCTGTTACCTGACCTCTGTAACCTTGGTAATCTGTTTGGCAGTTCCACTGGAAGCTTTGAAGGCAGTTGTCAACGTAAAATCCCCTTTCCACTAAAGCGCGCACTGGATCATTCGGGGGGTATTTTTATGATGTATTTTTAAGCGTGTGAATTAAGACTAAATCAATAACAATTGCTTTAAATCAAAGAAACATTTATAAATCTGTTTTATGAGACGTTATGGGGCCCTGGGTAATCTTGCCTGTGCTTGTCTAATGGTAAATCTGCCGTTGGCATGGACAGTGCCTAGTTGCAGACTAGAATGGTGGTACCCATCTTTAAAAAACCAGAGGGCGTGTCCTAACTATTGAGGTATCACACTGCTCAGCCTCCCAGGGACAGCTTACTTTCAAATACCAGAAAGAAGAGTCTTCGGAATTAGGAGGAGCAACATCGATTCCGTCCTAGTTGTGGAACAATGGACAAACTGTTTACTCTTGCGGAGCTGCTTAGAGCGTCACGGGAGTTGACAATCCTGTCTACATCTGCTTTGCGGACTTGGAGAAGGTCTTTGACTGTGTTTCCTGAGGAACTTTGTGGGGGGTACTGAGGGAACAAGTCGTTTAATGCATAAACAAAGTGAGAACTTTGGTGTCTGTATCCCTGGCACAAAGTCAAGCATGTTTCCAGACTGGAGTGGGGAGGGTGTCTGGCATGGGAACCTCAAAATACAGATTATATCTAGCCTCCATCAAACTGTGACCTCCACCACATACTGGGATAGTTTGCAGCCAAATGAGAAGTGGTTGGGACCTCCACATACCTTCATGGCCAAGGCCATGATGATCTGCCAGAAAATGGTGGATTGTTCCCTCCAGGTTAGGAGTGAGTTCCTGCCCCAAGCAATGGAGTTCAAGTATCCTGGGTGCTCTTTGCGCATTATAATAAAATAGAGCAAGACATGGTGCTGTTTGGTGTTGTGGCTGGAGTAATGTGCACACAGTATTGGACTGTTGTAGTAAAAAGTTGAGCTTATTTGTAAGGCAATGCTTTCAATTTACCAGTCTTCATTAAAATCATCCATTTCAGCAAGTGGCTGAAATGAGGTCCCTTCAATGGGCCTTAGAGATAGGGTGAGGAGCTCGGACATTCAGAGGGAGGTCAGAGTAGAACCACTGTTCCTTCGCATCAAAAGGGGCCAACTGAGGTGGTTTGGGCAACTTGTTCCGATGCCCCTGGGCGCCCCTCTTTAGAGGTTTACTAGGCAGACCAGACGAGACCCCAAGGAATGTTGAATGTACCAGTTTCTCATGCGTTGAATGGAAATGATTTAGGGCGTATTCACACCAGGAAAGTCCGATAGTTCACATGCTGTGGTCTGGGCCTTTGTAACTTTTTTGTTCCTGGTATACCAGTTAGAGATCAATCGCACATTTTTGTTTTTTTCTTGTTTTTGAAGTCGAAATTGTCTCTTATTTTTTCTTTGGACACCTGCCCCGAATGGATTATATTATGTTCGTTTAACTTCACAGCATTGGTGGCCGTGAAGTTTACCGAACTTAATTTAATTTAAACATTTAAGAGTGGATTGAATGGGGCAACTTTAATTTTTTTCGTTAGATTTGGAAATATTCTGAATTTACATAACATAAAAACATATGAACAACTCACCAAATTGTTTTAGTGCAAACAACTGGCTTGCTTGTTGATTGCTTTGTTGTGCTGACTAACATCATTGCCTTAAATGTCAGTCATTAGCATTTTTTTAGTTTTACCAACTTAAATTACAGTTTTAGGCCAAAAAATACAAGTTGGATTTTTTTGCAATGAAATGGAGGAACAGGAACTGACACAAAATACCTCCCACAATGTCAGATGCTTAGCTGATGAAGATCTAACGTGGCTAGATTGATGGGTTGTTTTCCATAGTACAAAGGTTCAGTTCAAATTCAGTGAGATTAGACTCCAATGCTACAAAATGACTATGTTCATTCACAATGTACATGCTATTATCAAAAAAGGAAGCAGAAAAATAAACTTATACACACTGAGCAAGAGAGGGGTGTAGAAACAGCATCTCTTTGTAATGAGTCTTTAATTACAAACCATGCATTGCATAGCAGGTAATTTGTGGTTTACCTGGGAATCTCCTGGCAACAACTGTGAGAAGAGAGCCTGTATCACTTCCTAACACACGTGATGAGCATCCAGTAATATCTTCCCGTTCAGGAAGTGAAAGTATGGTAATAAATACCATTATCTCCCCACGAGTCACTCCAGTCCACTGATCAAGCAGAGAGATGACTCAGAAGTGCCCCGAGTAAGTTGAAAAATACCTGATTGTTAACACAGGTTGTTTACATGTCTTGTTTGAATCAGAACAGACTACAGATCAACAGGTTGTGAAAAGCTGTAACAAAAGGCCATGCTGCATTGTTGCTTTCGAAAGGCGGATGTTATTGTCGAAATGTGTGAATGTAGGTATTCCATGACCAAAATAAAACCATGTGAATAACTCTTAACATTCTACAAACTTTAACATTTTCTGATTTCAACTTCTTTTTTTTTTCATTTTTATTTAAGATGATGTGGAAAGTTAGAAAAACTAAGCATCTAATTGATATTTTAGAGTTATGTACATGGTTTTATCCACAGAGTTGTGTTTTGTTTCTGCTTTTTTGATAAATAGTTTTCTTCATAATTTTAAGTTGCCCGTTTCTTTTCAGGCAGCAAAGAGACAGTGTTTCCTATAAACGCTAGGTACTAAGGAGAGAATGTCCACACCAAAGGGACCTCCCTAATGCACAATATGCACCCAACCATAGCTACAGAGGTCGTTTTTTAATTGCAGATATGAGTCTATTAATCTAGTCCTTTACACCTGCTATCCAGCATGACCATTTATTCTTAGCTAGTAAGAAATGACTGATTTCATTTGTTTCAAGCACTCAAATATTATTGCAATGTGCTTTTTTCTTGGTGGTCATAAGAGAAAATTTGTGTCTGTCACAGACTGTGTGTATGTGCATTAATTCCAAGCAAGACAGCAATGAATCAGTGCATTTGCATGGACGATACTAATTGGTCTTTATGCTTTCCACTAATAGCAGTATTGCATCTTCTGAGTGACGGCAAAACGTGATACAGTGAAAACTGTAATTAAAATTTCTAATTGGCAGATTTTTATATAATAAGGTAAATTACTAGAGCCTCATGAAATATGCGAAAAACAAAGCAATTATGGTCCACAGGGACTCTTCAGTCTGATAATTGCAGAGGGGCTCGGTCTGACATCAAACAGAATTAGATTGGGCGGAGTTTGAGGCTTTACTTCCTGTCTTTTCAGTGAGCTTCTCACACTCTGTTTCTTTTATCTAACACCACTGGAGAAGAAAAAAAACTGTGACAAAGCATTATGTCCACTACTTATTTTGTCTACATGACAGATTCAAATTAGTCACAATATTTATATCATCTGGACTTCATGCTTTTGTCTATCCATTTGACCATTTTCCACACTCAGCGATAATGTGTTTTTGAACCTTTTCTGTAATCGTGTTTAGTTTTCTTTGTGTTTCCTATTTTTATTTTATTAAATTTCTTTATTGGTGTTTTGTGTCTTGATTTCATCCTCGACTGTGTTATCCTCCCTCCTGTGATCATGCAATTAGTTTTTCCTTGTGTACTCTCACCTATGCTGCTTCCCTTATTGGTTTCACCTGCCCCCCATAACTTTTTCAGCCCATATGTATATATAATCCTGTGTTTGCTTTTGCTTCTTTTTAGTTTATCTGTTCAGTCAACCTGGATGTACATGTTTACCTTTCATGTCCCATGTGTTTTTGGCTCCCTTTTTGGTTCTTGAGGAATTTTTGGGTTTTGTATTTTCTTGGTAGTTCTATTGATTTTTACTTGGACTTTGTTTGGATTACCCTGTCTTATCATTGCAGTACATTATATATATATGAATATGAATATATTGAATGAAACCCCGAATATATGGAATGAAACTTTGAATATATTGAGTGAAACTTTGAAAATATTGAATGAACCTTGAATATATTGAATGAACCTTTGAATATATGGAATGAAACTTTGAATATATTGGATGAACCTTGACTGACGCCATGAAGGCACTGCCGCTATCTTGTATTTGCACCTGCAGCAAAAATGAGTCAGTCCGCTTGGGATTTGGTTGCACCATTGTTAACACTTTGACAAATGCTCGTGGTTTTATGAGTGTTTTATGTGCAACAAAGCTATGGTGACAAAGTAATTTCCCTCATGGATCATTAAACTCTGTCTAAGACTACTGTTGTGGATTCGCTGAATGCAGCGAATGTTAGCATTAGCATATACATTCATTTTACCATTAACGTTAGCCGGAGGCTAACGCATATTTGTGTAATGGTATTCTGGAATTGAATATTTGTTTGTCACATTTATGTAATGATCTACAATCAAAATTCATGTGTCTATTCAACCCTGTTACTTAGTGCAACCCTGTTACTGTAATTTCAACCCTGCTACCATGTTATTATTGTTAAAATAATCTGAAATTATCTTCTAAACTCATGAATGTTAGACCTCTTGACCTTTTAGTAGTTTGAAGGATTCGATGTATAATGGTTTTGAGCAAATATTTTAAATTTGGTGGTTAGCGCTGATGCCTCCCAGCAAGAAGGTCTGGGTTCAAGTCCAGCTCAGGCCTTTCTGGGTGGAGTTTGCATGTTCTCCCTGTGTTCACGTGGGTTCTCTCCGGGTACTTCGGCTTCCTCCCACCTCCAAAGACATGCTCGTTAGGCTAATTGGTGACTCTAAATTAACCTTAGGTTTGCATGTGAGTGTGAATGGTTGTATGTCTTAGTGTTAGCCCTGCGATAGGCTGGAGACCTGTCCAGGGTGTACCCCACCTTTCGCCCGATGCCAGCTGGGATAGGCTCCAACAAGCCCCGCGACCCTAGTGCAGGATTAAGTGGTATGGAAGATGGGATGAGATGTTGGGTAAACTAGACTTCAAAAGTTGCTTAAATTCAAAAAAGTCAAGTTTTATCTGAAATTAAATGATTATTCAATATGAATGTGACTTTCTTTACTTAATGGTGAAGGATTTAATTAGCTTTTTTTTAAAAAAATACACTTTTTCAGGTCCATGAGTTTTTGTAACAGGGTTGCAGTAAACATAGCCCAAAACAAATATAACATGTCATAAAAAGTGTAACGTTAACGCTTGAGCTGGACAGATCACTTTATTTGATGGGTTATTACATGGTTTTCTTAAATACATGACAAAAAAATATATAAAGAAGGATAGATGTTTCAAAGATTTTGATGACCAAATTGTCCTCAAATTCTGGAAGGACCCATATAAAACTAATTTGTAAATTTTATTTGTCCAGTTTTACAGTGTTTAAATACTATAAGCGGATCATCTGAGTCAGAGTTTTTCTTGGGACCTGTTACTGTGGTAGCGGGGGCAGAACACAAAGTTTCATACAATATTGTAACGTCTGACTAGATGTTAAAGGATGACGCGAAGTGGTCGGAAATATTCCCTTTTATTTGCCGGAACAGAATTGGTTACTGTCGCCCAAAAAAAACAAAAACAAAACACGAATTTATCTGACTGCCTTCACGTCTCCCTCTTCTCTCACCCCCTCGCACACACCAGTCTCAATCCCCCTGCACTCACCCCCACCCCCACGCTTTCTCATCCAACCACATACCTGCTCGTACTATACACATTCAGTCCGAAATCTTCCTACGTCTTGAACATTATAACAGAACAATATACCACTTCATAACATAACACATTAATGCAGGGTCGCTACAATATATTTACAGTTTCAATATATTCAGGGAGTCAGTGTTGCCGTTGTAAGCAGAAGTTGCCATCTTACAAATGCAACCTTACATTGTACCATTATTGTTTCAATGTTCAGCTTAGAAATATATGCCTCTGAGTAGATAATTCATAATACTGATAACAAGGTGTCTAATTATTATTATATGTATTATTTGGATTACTACCGATTACGGCGAATGTTAGCATTAGCATATACATTAATCATTAATTTTGCCATTAACGTTAGCCAGAAGCTTACGCATATTTGTAAGACAGTATTTTCGGTATATAAAACTAATTTGTAAAATTTGTTTGTCCAGTTTTACAGTGCTTCTCAGGTGAGTACTCTAAGCGGATCCTCAGAGTCAAAGTTTTTCTTGGGACCTGTTTTCTGTCTGCTGAGTTAATAGTAGCAGGGCAGAATACAAAGTTTCATTCAATATATTTAAAGTTTCATTCAATATATTCAGGGTTTCATTCAATATATTCAGAGTTTCATTCAATATATTCAGGGTCCATTCAATATATTCAAAGTTTCATTTAATATATTCAGGGTTTATTCAATACATTCAGGGTTCATTCAGTATATTTAAAGTTTCAATCAACATATTCAAGTTATCAAGAGCTAAGCTTATCTTTAAATTTGATTTTATACTTTCAACAATATCTTATTTTTCTGGAATGTATTTTATTCCACTGTCACCAATGACCAGATTTAATCTAATTCACGCATATGTTTAACGTACTTCTAAATTATTAAAATTTAGTAGTCATTAGCACTGACACCTCATAGCAAGAGGAGTCTGGGTTTGAACCCGCTGGCAGGCTACAGCCCAAACCTGGCTACAGGGTTCAGCCTGCCAGCCTTTGTGTGTCAAGTTTGCATGTTCTCCCTGTGCCTGCATGGGTTTTCTCTGGGTATTCCAGCGTCCTCTCCCAGTCCAAAACTAGGGTGTTATGGCAGGATCCAACTGCCACCCTTTCAGTTATTGGATGACATCTCTACCTCCTGAGCTACTGCCTTTTTCTTTCCTCTTTTTTTTTTTTTTTTTTTTTTTTAGCTCAGGTGTGTACATTCTGTGTTTAAGTTGTGACATCATAGGCCTTTGAGGAAAGAAATTTCAATCCCCTTCATGTGCTGCACATATGTCAGGATTGACAGGAAATGCTAACTTTGACTTTAAGTTTGACTCTGACTTGACTTTGTTCAGAAGTGTGTGATCCAGAATGGATGAGCAGCGAAACATCTTCTCAAAACTCTACAAGTAAACACGCTATTTAGCCACCATCTGCTACAACACCTAACGTATTTTAAATACCAAAAGAAGGACAATGACACAAGTTTTTTACCATTCTCAGCTCTGCAAAGAGAACAAAGGAGTAACCAGTTCTCTCAAGCCTGTCTAGGCAGAAGACAGCAAAGTAAATACCACCACGGTACTCTCTTCCCCTCCCATGGATTGGTTTCTAACTGGTCATATGAAGCTTAAATAATGTAATTATGTACACACAGCTAACCATAGATCTGCTTAACTATTATCTCTATACATTGCCTCTCAGTTTAATCTGAGTTTATGAGCACACAGTATACCCATTAGGCCAGGGGTGTCAAACTCATTTAAGTTCAGGAGCCACATACAGTCCAGTTTGATCTCAAGAGGGCCAGACAGATCAGTAACACAATAAGCGTATTAACCTATAAATAATGACAAGTTCAAATGTTTCCCTTTGTTTTATTGCAAATAAGTATGTTATGAAAATTACGTACTTGTGAACATTCAATGCATAGGACATTTCTTAAGAAAAAGAAGTGCAATTTGTGTTTCATTCTCAGTGTTGTGTCATGGCCACAACTTATACTAAAACTTTATGAACCCCTGGAATAGAAGTAACTTTTATGGAAAAAAAAGAAGTTAAGCCCTTTATAGGGCACTCATTGCAATACTTCTTGAAATCTAAATTTCAATCCGATAGTGTTATCATAGGACGTCAGAAAACTGTTTTCTCATCTCATCTCACCTTCCATACCGCTTAATCCTCACTAGGGTCGCGGGGGTCACTGGAGTCTATCCTAGCTGGCATTGGACGAGAGGCGGGGTACACCCTGGACAGGTCTCCAGCCTCTCACAGGACTAACACAGAGACAAACAACCATTCACACTTACACTCACACCTAGTTGTCAATTTAGAGTCACCAATGCTAATGAGCATG
This sequence comes from Mugil cephalus, assembly GCF_022458985.1. NCBI lineage: Eukaryota > Metazoa > Chordata > Actinopteri > Mugiliformes > Mugilidae > Mugil > Mugil cephalus. The sequence continues at coordinate 27,991,928 of NC_061777.1, read as the reverse complement.
TCTTTGGACGTTGGAGGAAGCCGGAGTACCTGGAGAAAACTCACGCGAACACAGGGAGAGCATGCAAACTCCACCCAGAAAGGCCTGAGCTGGACTTGAACCCGCCTTATACTTTTACGAGTTTTTTGAATTTTTATGGAGAAAATCAAGATTAATGAATTTAACATAAATGGTTAAATAAGTGGTAAACAAATCTAAACATGTATTTTAGACCATTAGAACATAAGTGCTGATTCAGGCACTTGTCAACATACACATTTTCACATTGGACAACATTAGGAAACTTCTTCACGGCACCTAATAAAGCAGCTACACTCAGTGTTCATGCAGAGGTTGACCTTGCAGGCCACACTTAATCCTGATTAAACCTGAGAATGTTTCCTTGATCTTCTCTGACTGGATTCATGAAAACCACATGCTTCTAAACCTCACTGAGAGACACAGGGGCACATTTTAAAATGTGTGCCATAGTACAAAAAAACCCAAAGCCAAAATAATAATAATAATAATAATAATAATAATAATAATAATAATAATAATAATGTCAGACAATGTCTAAATGCCCCCCAAACTGCTGTGTATTAACTCTGCCATTCTGTTCATATAGTGTCATTTAAAAGTGTTGTACGCCTCAGATTTTTTGATAATTTAGCATAAAAATGGCTCAACCAGTCCTGATAGTCAACAAAAAGAACCAAATCAAACTATTGAAACTGAAAAATTATGCTTTTGTATTTGTTTAATCAAGAAAATAAATTATTTCTACATATCTTTGAGGTGCAAAAATAAGTGATTCCTGGTTTTCAGTATCTGATGTCCTGACATTTTGTTTTTGTATTTGCTGGTATAATTCAAAACTATTTGGTCCATCAATGATGACAAGCTGTACTGGCCCAGATGCAGCAAAACAGGCACAATTAAGGACATTTCCACCCCCATGTTTTGTGGACAGAATGAGGTTCTGATGTTGGAATGTAGCGTTGCTTCATCTCCCGACATGTACCTCTCATTTAAGCCAAATGGGTAAAACTTTGGTTTCATCTGTCCACAAAACATTTCACATTAGCCTTCTGGCTTGTCCATGATGTTAAGCAAACTGCAGAGAGTCAGAAATGTTCTTTTGGGGGAACATTTTTGTTCAGTGTTCTTCTGATGGTGGATTTATGAACATTAACATTAGCCAATATGAGAAAGGCCTTTAGATGCTTAGAGGAACCTCTCAGACTATTCTGCGGAGGGTAACAGTCATCTTAAATCTCCATTTAGCGTCCTCCTTGCCTCAAGACTCAGCGTCCTGTCATGTCTCAACAACTTTTAGTATGTATATGGTTGTGAGTGTGTGTGTGCCTGTATTGTAAGTGTATGAATGTGTATATATGGAGTGTGTGTGTGAGTGTGTGTGTGTGTGTGTGTGTGTGTGTGTGTGTGTGTGTGTGTGTGTGTGTGTTTGTGTCTTGCAATGTTTTATGTTTTTATTTGTGTGAAGCACTTTGAGTTGCATTTTCTTTGTGCATGAAAAGTGCTACTGTATATAAATGTGTTTGAGTAATTTGTTCACAATCTGTCTGTGTTTGTTGATTCCAAACTCTTTAGAGAATGGTTTGTAACCTTTTCCAACCTGATTAGCAAAAACAACTCTCTTTCTGAGCAAAACACGATGCTGAACAACACCTCAGTACATTGAGTGGAAATACTTCTGACGAAACCATGTAACCATGCTGCTTAAAGCAAGCGGCCAACCACCCCGCCATCACAACAATGGCAGCAGCAAAGGGTTCATGTTGGTCAGAGGAAGAGGCCTATATTGAAGATGTTATATATAGTTAATAAAGAACAAGTAAGTCATTGCAGCCATGTTGTTGGGTTCGCTCTCCATTGCACCGCTCTAACCGATATCAACAACAGTCACTTTCTGATGATGTCATGCCATGTGTATGTCGTATATCAACTTGATGACGTACGTGTCATATGTGGGACAACTGGCAACAAACCTAGTATGAGTGCGTTAGTTTTTTTGCACAGAGGTTTTATTGGTGGAGTGCAAGCTCTTCCTATGTCTGTTTGAAAATCATGTTTATTTTACACAAGATCCAAAGACCAAAGACTGATCTAAATTGGACAGGATTTAGTAGCAGGTTATGGTCTGGATCTAATTGACTGTTGTAAAACAGTCTGCTTAGTGAGCCACAAGTGCTGCAGGCAGCAGCAGCATCCTATAACTTACTGACTGCTGGTACTTAATATATAATGCAATATGCTACACTGTGCCATTTGTCATTCGAAGCGAGACACAGATTATTGCTCAGGGCAGTGCATCTGTGCTAGAGGCTGCTGGGAAATGGACTAAAAGCTCCTCCAGCTGAGCCGAGCCAATCACATGCTGAACCCTAGATCACCCTCACTCCTCCTCATGGGCACTTTAGCCACACACGCACACACACAGATCCTAATGTCACACACGATTCTCTTACACTTATCTGTCTTTCAGCCCCCTCCCACCTCCCAAACACACACACACACACACACACACACACACACACACACACACACACACACACTGGAAGGCAAAGGTTTCCTTTAAGGTTTATCCCTCTATACAGGGGTTAGCCATTTCCTTTCTTGCAGCTAACTAGTATAAAAAGGACCACAGTTCACTACTGGTCTCTGTAGCATCTGCTCTCTAAAGGCAGTCTAAGCCCGGTGGGAGTCTAAATGAACCATATTGACGTCCTACTGGGGGCAGTCTAGTTTCTTTGACAAATTCTCCCTGGCATTTATCAATCAAGGCGTCCTCAGTGGAGTGAAGGACCTCTAAACCCAGCCCTCTCACCTAGGGGGAGGCAGAGCATTTAGAGCGGCTAAAAACACGATTCAATTTGTGCCGGGTATCACTGCCACTCCCCCTTGTAGCAATTTATGCACACGTGCCACAAATTAAAATGAGGGGGAGGTTAGGGAATTGTCAGCCTTCAAATGGCTGACATAAGTTACAAGCAAAATTTTAATTAGCCAGGAGGAGTGGGGTGATAATTCAGAAGGACCCTCTTCTGTCAGGAGGCTTGTCTACATTGTGTTTCTCCTTTCAGTAGGCATCTGGAGACTCCAGCAGGGCCCCAACAAAGGTTTACTGAGTATAAAACTACTTGTGACACACAATGAAATGTAGAGACCTCCTCCATAGTAACACCCTCGGCTAAAGTGATATTCATACTGAACATGCTAATCTGGGACTGTATACTTCAGTGCATGTTGTTCTATTTTTGTTGCTCATGCTGGTATTAACTTGCATTTATTTAAGAATGGTATACAGTTCTTGGTATATAATCTTCCTTTGACTAGCCCACCAAAATCTGGGAAGGATTTGGTTGGAAAGTTGAAACAACATGGTCCAGCTTGTTGACACCATATCTCATTAATATTGTTTAATGAGAAATTTCTCCTTTCTTTCAGTACATTATTATTATAACAGTGCAAGATGTTATACGTTTGAAATGTACAAATATTTTTACTCGTACATTGTACGTATCTCTAAAATACATTTCTTTTATATTGTTTGTGATTTGCTGCAGCTCTAACATGACTCTAACAAGTCTAACATGAAGCATTATGCTGTCACAGCAGAAAGTAATCAGCCTCATTAATATTTTAAAGTGTGCCACGCCTTTCCGACTGTCTAATCTCAGCTCCTGTTCTAGCTGCACTTTATGTTGTAATTATTAATTTACAGATAAACTAGGTGGCAGCATAAACATGCTTGGGATGGTGGACTTGAGGGGGTGTGGAGGTGCTGGGTGGAGCTGGCAGTTCTACAGCGAGATATTAAAGATCCTCCCTCTAACCTATTCGGGGTGGAAGCTGGTGAAGGACAAATTTGTATCATATCTTTTTTAGTGTAATACAGTGTTTTTATTGGAAACCCTGTGAGTAGTGCACTGCCATTATCCACTGACACACATCTATCCTTTCCAGGAGCAGATGTTTTTGCAAATTTTAGCTCTTACATCAAGCTAAAAAGAAGGGTTGCTTGATGTGAAAGGGTCGTTTGACCCATGTCGTCGACCCGACAATCGACTCTGGATTTTATCGGCTTTATCAGTTTTTAGCTCTGATGTTGATGTATCTACCAGTACGGAAGCTTCAGCTCAAAAACAAGTTTTGGTCTACTCCACAAATCCACATTAAACCTACTTTGATTCAGTACTGTAAAACAAGAAAATCCTCTAAGTGGGCATAAATTGTCTACGGGCACTATAAATGAACACAGTTTCTGGTTTAAGGTTTATTTTTGACGGGATTTTTACATATATTTTTGAGTAGACCTATAGGCCATTTGTTTATAGTTTGACATTTTTTTCTTTCTGTCGTGTTTACATTATCGTTACATTTGGTATCATCTGAAAGTGCAGACAACTAAGCTGTGTCTGTCATGTTCATTGGAGTATTGACTGTGTTCATTTGTCTGTAGTCTACTGCTGTTCTTGTGAACTTTTGGGCACAGCAGAGAGTTGTGTGGACAATAGAGAGGATCATAGTCATTACCCTTAGGCATCAGGTAAAAGGTTCCAGAGCATCTGGGCCAGAAGACTTTGTGAACTTTAAACACTCCCCAAAATCTCCCTGCTTCAATACTGAGGATGTATAGCTTCTTGTTAACAATTTCCTTTTGTGTTTTAGTTAGCTTGTCCTTCTTGTATGCTTCTGACACTGTGATAGTCTGTTTTCACCTGTGCCTAATTACCCCAGCGTGTCTCTCTTCGTCCTTTGACAGTTTGTCTTGTCTCATGCCAGCCAAACAGCACCATCTCAGCCTTGTCTTGCTTGTTATCGTCCTTGATTATTGGATACTTTGTTATTCTTACTGTAGATTATGTTTTTCCTCATTGTGAGTGATTTTGACTTTTCTTGCTGCGTTTTCTTAGTCTGTTATTTTCTTGTAGTGTTTTTGCCTTCTTTAGTCATTTTAAGTTTCTCTGAAATAAAGACTGATTTTGAACATCATCTTGTAGTTTTCCATTTGGGTTCAAGTCTTGTATAATCATGACAAAGACTAAACAAAACACCCATTTTGTGTCATGATTTATTGCAGTACAAATAGTTCAAATTGTGTGGTAGTAGTTGTAATAGTAGTTGAAGAAATTATTGTATGTGTCAAGTCTGTATACAGTGAGATTGGAAAAAGTACACACCTCTGTATGTTGTAATTGTAATATTGTGGAAGTCACAATAAACAAAACATTTCAGATCAGATCAGAATACACAGCTCTAACTGTTCACGGTCTAATGGTTAATGGCATGGCTGATTGCACTGTCTTTTGCGCCTCGGCACACAAGACACTTTATATAACTTTATATAACACTTTATATTTATTTTGACTCTTATTCCTATGTCTATGTCTGGTTCATATATGTTCTTTGTTATCTTGGAAGGCTTGGACAAAACAGTTTCCCCGTGGTGATCAATAAAGTGATCTTGAATCTTGAATTGTGAATTGAATTTTTATCTTGTTTTGTATGTACAGTGGTAACAGCTGGGGCAACAGGTCATTTGAGGTTGGCCCTTGTTTCCTGACTAGAGCAACTTTCTGTCAAGCTCCTAATCCAGACGCATAAATGCTATTTAATCTTCATTACATATAAATCACCTACTATTGTCCATGTTTTATAATAATATTGCTACATAAATGAACATTCAACAAACTAAAACAGCTGTATTTGCATAAATTACCCTAATGGATTGATGCCTCTTAGACAAAGGACAGATTTTGCGGGATATTGTTTTGTTTCTGCCTTTCATCCCATGTCCCTGATTTTCATATAAAAGTCTTTTTGAAGGCCCTCACTGACTTGACAATAGCGTACATGCTAGGTAGGAGCAAAACTGACTATGGATATTCATTTATGGCCTGATTTCAGACAGCACTTTAGAAAACAATAACATATTCAACATCAGTAAGTAGTAGACTGGCCAGAAAACAAGCTGCTGAATTGTGCTGTATGTAAAATGCTTTTGAGCTGTTGTACCAGTCAGTGTGCTTTCATTTCAGAAACAGTAATATGGAAACATAATAAGAAACAATGACAGGAACATGTCAGCAGCAGTGAGAGCAATACCAAAGATATCACATATGGGCGTGTGAGCAACAGAGGAATGGAGGGGTGGGGGTGTGGGTGTGTGTGTGGGGTGGGGTTGCGGTGTTAGTGGTTAACTAGATTGTAGTGTGTGTGTGTGTGTGTGTGTGTGTGTGTGTGTGTGTGTGTGTTGGGGGGGTGGGGGGGGGGGGCTGTATATATGCCCACAAAATTACAGGTGCCCCCCCAACTTCAGCTGGTGCCACCATGAACCCTGAACCCTGACTTGACCTTGTCTATAAAGGCCTTTCTTTCTGTTTCTGCTTGGGTCTCTCACCCCTCCCCCTTTATTTTCCTCTCGCTGTCACTCAGCTTGTCCTCAGTGAGCCTTTCTCAAAGAGCCAAGCAGCACTTCAGGGCAGCAGAGAGAAAGAGAAGAGATGAGGGGAGGAACACATGTTACTGTACTTGCTGTGGCGGAAACAATTTGAAAATGAATAATGCTTTTTGAATCCCTTGATGCGCTTACGTCTTTTTCACTTTCCCTATATCTCTCTGGCTCTCTATTTGTGAGGGAGGTGTGGGGTGAGTTTGAATTAGCATAAAGGAACTAGCACAACAACAGCGGATTCTGAAAGCGCTAACCAGTGGGTGGATTAAGTATGTCATTGAATGGGTTTCTGTTGTTAATGATGGGGTGGGGTAGGACCTCATCCCCATCTGGTCTTTTTAAAGAATACCTTGTAGTAATTACCCCCCAGACAGCATTGTGTAGCACCCGGGCCGCCTGACCAGGTGCCTACAAGTCCTGCTGTGTCCGGCCATTCACTGGGACTGCAGGCAGACCTGTAGAAATTGAAAGGTTATCACACGAGTTTGTGATTCCTATTTTACTCTGCTTAAAATAAATTATATATGAAGCCTGGAAGCTACGACACTAGCATCACTAGACCAACCAAATGTTTTGAAGAAAGATCCATATACATTTCCAAAACAAACCTTGCTACAGTCTAGCTTTATGCTGTCATGCAAGCTACAACTACCAAGCTAGGCCTCCCGTGCTAGCAGCCTCCTGTTATTTTATTAAAATTAATGTAGCAGTGTTGTCTGCTCCAACTATATACAGGTGCTATTACCATTACCATTCACCAGTTTGTCTTGAAATGGGCAAACTAATTGTATTTAAAGACATTCATCTGTAGGTTAAACAGTTCCTTGTTCCATTTTTGGCATAATATTATTGCCAATTTAAAATTTTTCCTTACCACAATTATATTTTTGATTTTAGTTATATAGTTACAGACCTCCAGAAGTAACCTTTTTGTGCTAGACATCTGCATCTGTTGTGCAGCGACACAGTGAAGGTTAGCACAATCAAGCTAGTCAACATGTTGAAGGAGAACAAGAAGGTACCAATGGATGGCTGGTATCAGTCTGGGAAAAACTGAAGGCCAGTATAAATGGTGAGTTCACTGACAACCCCAACAAAAGACATGTGATTTTTTTTCTATTTTTATGACATGATGTAGTTCATTTCACATCTAGGTGGAATTAGCTATGTGCCTTAAAGGTCACCTTCAAATGCAGCAAACTATTTACTGACAGTTGGCAGTTACTAATTTAGAATTTTGGCTCATATCGGTAGGCTTAAACCTGCCTGTCATGTTTAATCTTGAGTTTCTTTATTTATTAAGCTTGTTAAAAAACAAACAAACAAAAACATCTGAGGCATAACACTTACCTCCTTTGCTCTTCCTCATCCCTGATTCCTTCCTCGTCTGTCACTTGTGTGCCACTTCATGTACAAAATTGTGTCACAGTTCTATGAGTTCTGGTTCACATTTTAAGGAATGTCATTAATATTTACCTTACATTATAGTGTTGCTGTCGGTTGAAAGTAAAATAAAATACAGTAATGATAAAATATAAGGTCTTAATGCTCACCCCATTTACCAAGGGATACAAAGCTTATTTTATGTAGCAAGTGAAAATTCTTCCACAACATTTCTCAGGGAAGTGGATAATTTGATACATGATTACACATAAAAGTCATCTGAATGATGGAACTGATTTTCATTTATAACCACAAATTATTTATGTTTTATGCGATAAAGGATTATCTTAGATTTTTATAAAAGATTTTAAAAATGATAACTGCTCTAACCAAAAGTTTAACAAATTAAAGCCAATCAGGTAAACATTTCTTCTAAATGTAACTCAAGGTTAGCCCGGCGTCATTGGACCCAAGCACACAAGAACTGGACAGTCAGGAACTAGAAGAAGATTCTGTGGTCAGATGAGTCCAGTTTCCACCTTTATCTTTCTCCTGCTAACGTGAAGGTGCACAGAAGGCCAGGTGAAGTTTTATCTCCACCGTGTACTACTGTCAAAAATGGTGGATGCGTTATTATGGTTTGGGGATGCATGAGTGCTACTGGTGTTGGTCATCTCATTGTCTGCGATGGCACATTGAACTCTGCCAAATATTGTGCCGTTCTCAAAACCCACATGATTTTGAAGAATTACAAGTAAAAAATAACATGAACTCAATAAATAATTAAAATAAATAATCTCAAAAAAATTATTCCTAATTATTCATGTAAGTAACAACAGTTTTGATTAAAAAAAAATTGCACCTGCCTATGTGACGTCTGAAAAAGTTACCTAGTCTGACTAAATTTTGAACATCATATTGAGCTCCAAATGGGGTCATGGTTAGACGTCCAAATAGCAGACTTAGCCATGATCTTCACATCCATCACATCTAATGTGTAGTGGGTATAGTACCCACTGTCAAAAATGGTAGAGGCAGTATCATGGTTTGGGGATGCATGAGTGCTGCTGGTGTTAGTCATCTCACTGTCTGTGATAGCACATTTTCACTTTGACAAATATTATGCCGTTCTCCAAACCCACATGCTCCCTCCTGCACGTGCACTGTTCCTGTCCAAACTGAATATTTTAACAAGATAATGCCCCTTGCCACACATCCAAGGTTAGTAGAACTGAGGCACAACATCCAGGTCTTAGAGTGGCCAGCTCAATTCCTAGACATGAGCCCCATTAAAAATCTGTGGTGGATTATCAAAAGATCTGTTTGAAAGCACAAACGAAAGAATTTAGAGGAATTAAAAGTAGTATTTCAAGAAGAATGGGAAGATTAGCCCTCAATGCAGTCTTTGATTTGTAGTATGGAAAATGGAAACTAAAAGTTTTGTGCTGCAGCACCAGTGTATTTTTGTTCAAATTGGTTTTAAAACATATGGTATCAAAAAAAAGTACACAGCAAATTGAGAAAAGTTAAACTCTTGGGGTTAAACCAGACATGCACTAGTAGAGTTAATTATACTCTGGGTAGAGTTAATCCACTATAATTAACTCTCAGTCGATAAATAGTTGTTTGCAAAACCAAGCGTAAGGAAGTGTCACAAAATCAAACCTCTAGGTGTAAATGTTTAAATATTAACTCTGAACTTCTTACTCAAAACTCTGATCCTGTAATTAACACCCCAAGTGTATGTATGTAAGTGTTATACATACATACATTGTGCCTTACTGTTGCATCTTCTAATATTTGTGGTGCAAATTCGAAAATAAATGTTTTAGAACTTCCAAACGTGACTACCTTTTTATTTTAGTAATGTTTATTTTCCAAGTATTATTTGTAGGATTATATTAGAATTATATTGACACGTTTTAAGTGTTATGGGGGTAACACTTGTGTAGTTAAGAAATAGTCCTCTGAGAGAGGTTAATTGCTAACACTACATGAAAGTGTTAAAAAACTAACACTGGTTGGTGTTAGGCAGTGTTAAATTTAACTAGAAGAAGAGTCAAATTTACACTAACTTAGTGTAAAGGTACCAACACTCGAAAAAGTGTTAAATTAACACTCTGAGGTGTGAACCCATATAGACACTTTAAAAGTGTTAAGATCAACTTTTACAGTACTAATTTGGGTATGCTGATTTTACTGTGTATCTTCTGGGACCAGTGTCAAAACCACAGTATGGAAATGGGCATTGTATCAAATGATACACAGCCCTACTGTGGAACATCTATATAGCTTCTCCCTTTGAGTGAATGTGGTCACTTCTCCTGAAGTCCACCATCATTACTTTGTTTTCACCATAGAGTCCACCAGAGGTCCGTTTCACAAAGCAGGTTCATCTAACTCTGAGTCTAATCCTAAACTCTGAGTTAGAAAACTCTGAGTTTTCGGTTTCACAACAGCGGATTTGAGTTAGTTTAATCAACTCGGAGTAGTTTCACCCGGAGATAAGCGCCTGCGACACAACTCTACAAAGCCAACATCAATGAAGCCCTGATTCAACGAGTCACCATGGCAATGGGAAGCGAAGGGCTACGTTTTTCACTAACCTCGAAGTGGAAATCTTAATGCACTCATACAACGCATTTTTAGAAAGAAGTGCAACACCGCTGCAGCTGCAAAAGAGAGGGAGATGGCGTGGAAGAACATTGCTGCTCAGGTCAATGCGTAAGTTAGTCCTTGTAGTCCTTTGCAATCACAATAATATTACTGGGGAAAACTGCTTGAATGGTAGCCTATTCATTTATTTCATAGGTGTCCTTAAGCAGCAGCTTAAGATGAAATATAAAAACATTGTTCAAACAGGTGAGACCTCGGCATGGAGGTACCTCATTTTGATCATGATTTACACTGTAAAGTAAATATGAAGTGGCTATTGGACTGTACAGTTGTTTTATCCCAACATAATGCTGTTTTCACACACATAAATGTCTTCTCATCTATATCGTGTTCTGTTAAATAATTAAGTCTGTTTAAACTAGCACAGACTTCTACTCAGCCAAAAGAAAGAAGGCAGATGCCCGTAAAACGGGTGGTGGCCCAGCACCGCCACCTCTAACGGCGGCAGAGGAGCCCAAGCCACAATATTAGAAAGCCAGTGGCTGAGGGAATCCCTGGAGAAAGCTCATCCTCTGAGTCAACCCCCAAGACACAAGTGCCTTTATAAAATGTAATGGGCCTATAGATATATATTTTTTAAGCCCATTCATACAAATATTTATTTGTCTTTTATGTCTTTTTTTTCTTTTGTCCCAACAGATTCTGATGGTACCACTCAAAAAGATAATTGTCTGGAAATGCTAAAACATCCATTCGTCTGATAACCATTTAACGACGAATATTTAATTCTCTGCGCAGTAATGCTGCACCTTCATCCACGGGATCGTTGTCAAAAGGACACGCCATGCTCCTGAAAAAAGTCACCTCCTACTGTGCCTAATGGACTTCTGATATAGCTACTGACTCTGATTTTTTTTTAAATAATTTTTGACAGACGGCAGAACAAGGCTACGCCAAAACTCGCCTGCTGACTGAATGAATGAAAGAGGAAATCAAATGGCGTGTGTGGCTGAAAGAGGGCGGAGACAGAGAGAAACTCCAGGTTCATTGAGTAGGTTCATAGAGTCTGTTACTAGGTCTAGGTCAGTTACCGGACCTAGAGCTTAAGTTACCTCTCTCTGTGAAACAGGCTAGAGTTACCCCGCTTTCTCAGGTTTGAGTTACCTCCCTTTGTGAAACTCAGTTTCCCTCATTTCAGGGTTAATTAACTCAGAGTTTTTACTAAACCTACTTTGTGAAACGGGCCTCAGGTCCTCCACCACTTGTCTATATGCTGACTCACCATGGGATCTGTCCCACCACCATGTCATGAGTTAAATAGATATTTTTTTTTATGCCGTATTATCTTATGTAATGCAGCACTGACATACATTTAGTAAATTCCACAAGTGTTGGAGACATCAACTGACTTTAAAAGGTTTAATTTTCACTGCAGTCTCTCAGAAAGACACATCAAAAATTAAAGATCTGTGGACAGATTATTAAGTCGTTGTGGTGCTATTGAACTGGCTTGCTGGATACTGAGAGGGGTTTCAGTTATGTAACCTACCATTACTGAAATTAATGGGGCAGATGAAACAATAGAAACCACTGCAGTTTAAACATAATATAGTTCAGTGATGTGCAAAATGCATCAGAATGCATACAAATAACATTTATATTCATAACATGCAACGATATTAGGTAATTTATCAGATCAACAAGTTAAAGTAATAAAATAAACAAGAAACAAGAAGGATATCATAAGGTATTGAATGTGAATATAAAAACTCTGACAATAAGATGCAATAAATAAAACTAAAAATGACACTGGCAAAATTAATGTGACAAGCCTTATAGGCTTGACTTCTGCATCAAATCAATACAGAAGCTACAGTGACAGTGCAGACCATAGCGCCAAAGCTGATGTAGCGGCTTTAATCCGGTTGCTCGAAGAATAAATGCTCCAGGACCAGAATGTGGGATCTGCACTTTATTCCCTATCAGAGCAGGGGGGACACAGTGAGCGGAGACACGGGCACAAGCTCTCTCTCAAACGCGATATACACTCTTCCCGAGTTCTGGGCTTTTGTTTTTAAGGAAAATGAATATACATATATGATTACAAATAAAATGTACACACCAAAATGTGCCATTAAATATGAATTTAGTGACGAACCTATCAGAGCAGGGGGGACACAGTGAGCGGAGACACGGGCACAAGCTCTCTCTCAAACGCTGCAGCAGGACAGAAAATATACAAATGAGGCTCAAAACTGACCAAACTAATAGAAACAACATTTTTTCAATACCTCAAACACACCAAAACATTACAAAGAACCTGACCCTACATTTTCAGGACGTTTCCAACAGAAGAACTAACTTTTAAACATGCTAGCATAGTTTAATGAGAGAGAGCATCTCTACACAGCTTACCGATATACTCTTCCCGAGTTCTGGGCGGGAAGGTGTGGCTACACTGCACATGCTTCACGCTCTGTGCGTCATTAATTAAGGTCCCCCGCGCTACGACGACTAAACCGGAACTATGTATATCAATAAATAAAAAAACAAACTAAAACAGAAATACAGACACCATCACACAGTTTTGGGAATGTTCACCTAGATAATATTAAAATAAAAATTTATAATATAATCAAAATATTGGCACAGCTACATACTCCCCTCTGTACCTCTCAAAACTGTGGGTTAATAGCTGAATCACTTGGTAACATTTGTTATTTCCACACATACCTTTTCATGCGACATAAATATCTCCCAACTACAAGGGAAAGTGCCATAAAGAAGTTGGCCAGACCTCAAATGTGCACCTGCTTAAGAAAATGCCCTATACACAATCTTATACTGATGGTGAAATAACTCTGACTTATACTCACTTAAAAGACTTCACATTCAAAGTGAATTTAAATTTACACTAATCACATAACTACTAAGTGAACTGCGTGAATATAGTTTTCTCCTAGCCTTGCTAGACAGATGTCTATTTGTGTACCTCTGCGTCATGTTCTGGATCAACCTATTAACTGGCTTCACCATCCTGCCTACTCTGGTCTTAATGTGACTCACTGAACTACTCTGTATTAGGTTGTCAGGTCTTAAGGCTACACTGCTAGTTCCTCCTCTGGCTGATTGAGTTTCTGACAATGGCTGTTCTCCGCTGTACTTTGTCCCTGCTTCACTGATGCTGTCTCTGTCAGTTTCTGTGTGAAGCTCTGACTCACTCACATCTGCTACAGTATTGTGACAATCACTTCCACTTGTCTGTAGCTCTCAAACGACTGGATCAGGGTTATCAGGAGGCACATGAGTGGATTCAGGAGGTGTATGGTCTGTCTCTGGAGAACCTCCAAGGGCAGTAGTCTCTTCTTGACTTGGTTCAGAGCCATTGTCAAATGTTGACTCCCTCTCATATTCCACTTCCACTGGCAAGAAGTTGGCTTGCAGCAACAAGTTCCTGTGGACGATTTTCTCTTGCCCAGTGCTGGGATGCCTGATGCGGTAGGTATGGCACCTTGAGTCTTTAGAGATTACTGTGTAGAGGGTGGACTCCCATCTATCAGCTAACTTCCTGCGACCACACCCACACTTGTTTGCCAACAGGACACGATCTCCTTCTTCAATATCTGTGCCCTTTGTCCTCCTGTTGTACATGTCCGCCTGGTGCTGCTGGCTTGAATTAGCATTGACCTGGGCCAGCACAAGAGCCTCCTTGGGATCATCCCTCATCCTCTTGACGTAGCTGTCATAGTCTGTGATGTCATTGTCTCTCTCCACATTGTGGAACATAATATCCACTGGCAGTCTGGGAATCCGTCCAAACATTAGATAAAAGGGGGCGTATCCGGTTGACTCATGGACTCTACAGTTATAAGCAAAGGTTAGCGTCTGCAACATCTGTGGCCATCTCTGCTTACTTCTCGGGGGTAGAGACCTGATCATGTTTCCTAGAGTTCTATTGAACCTCTCAGTGTGACCGTTCCCCATGGGATGGTATGGTGTTGTTCTTGATTTCTTGACACCAGCAATCTGTAACAGCTCCTGAATCAACTGACTCTCGAAATTTGCCCCTTGATGTGATGGATCCTTTGCGGGTATCCATAGACACAAAAATATCTGTCCCACAGCTGACGTGCAACCTGTTTTGCTGACTGGTCAGAGCATTTGAAAGCATGGGCCATCTTGGTGAAATGGTCTCTTTTTTTCCAGTTAGAGGGTCTTTACACACCCTGTACAAGATACCATCAAGCATTTTCAGCTTCTCCCACTGTTTCAAGGTTTTGAGCACCTTTAGTGACAGTCCTGCTCTCTCTCTTCTCGATGGCCGTCTCCCACGGGTAATAAATGGGATGACGTGTGACAGTGTGGGATCCATTCTTTGTTCATCCTGGAGCTTTTGGAGTGCTAAGACAGGAAGAGCACTCTGGCCTGGTGGGACTAATCTCTCCAAGTCCTGAGCGAGCCAGGAGACCACCCTTTGCTTTGAACCATGATCCCACTCAACATGACCCGCCAGGACTGCTGACACCTCGCCATCAGACAGAGAACAATGCTCCAACTTCTCTGGTGAAAGTGGACACTCAATACTTTGATGGTTGGCGCTAACTCTGAAGACGTCTTGTACTAAATCCTCTTGGACTTGTTGAGACTCTTTCAGCAGCGCTTCATATGGCTCATCCATGAGCCTCTGGCAGACACGGTTTTGGACAAAGGGACGCCTACTTAGAGCATCAGCAACAATGTTCTTGGTACCAGGTATGTACTTGATGTTGAAGTTGTATGGCGACAACTTGGATACCCATCTCTGCTCACACGCATCAAGTTTTGGTTTTGTGAGGATTTAGGTCAGAGGATTATTATCTGTCCAAACAGTGAAGGTGTGTCCCTTTAGCCAATGGCTAAATTTGTCACAAACGGACCACTTCAACGGCAAAAACTCAAGGCGGTGGGCAGGATAGTTGCTCTGAGCACGGGTGAGGGCTTTGCTAGCAAAGGCAATGGGGCGTGCCTTACTTTCACCATCTTGAAGCTGTGATAATACAGCGATGCATCTGCAGACAAAATGAATGGTCGGTTGAAATCAGGATGTGCTAACACAACAGACTCCAAGAGTGCAGCTTTCAACTATTCAAATGAGTTGCGATGTTCCTCTTTCCAGTCGTTTGGGTGTAGCTTTCTGAATGCAGCAGCACCTCGTGCATTTCCTCTCATCCCCTTTGGAGCAGCAGTCAATGCAAACAGCGGCTTGGCTATGCGGGAACAATCATGTATTAACTGCTGATAGTACATGACCATGCCCAAGAACGACTTGATCTTCTTCTGGGAGGGTGTGATACCATCCTCCTCCATCATAAGATCAGACACCTCCATTGAAGCAATAGCCTGCACCTTGTCAGAGTCTGTTGACACACCAGTTTCGTCCACAACATGACCCAGAAATCTCGCACTTCTTCTGAGCAGCTGACATTTTTTTGGAGCTAGCTTTAAGCCATGAGCGCGTAGCCTACTGAAAACTATTTCAAGCCTCTTTATGGCTTCGGCTTCATTGGGGGCGTACACCAGCACATCGTCCAAGTAACAGAGCAAGGTTAGGAAGTTCTGGTCACCAAATATGCCCATCATGAGGCGCATGAAGCTTGCAGGGCTGTTGCATAGACCCTGTGGAAGCCTGTTGAACTCATAGAGCCCCATAGGTGTGGTGAAGGCTGTCAGCTTTTTGTCTTCCTCGGCCATGGCGATGTTATAAAAGCCAGAGGTGAGATCCATTACACTGAATATGGCGCTGCCTCCCAAAGCTGCCAGACAGTCAGATTGGTGGGGCAAAGGATGTGCATCTTTGACTGTTCGTGCATTCAACCAGCGATAGTCCACACATATCCTGAGATCCCCATTCTTCTTCCACACAAGTACTAGTGGGGATGCCCATTCACTGTTGGACTTGATGTTGAATGATCTCACGTTCTTCCATCTCTGTTAGCACCTGTCGGAGCTTGTGATACTGTGCTTGTGGAACACGTCGATACGGGAGTCTGAATGGCCGCTCATCTGACAAATGGATGTGGTGGACAAAATCCTTAGCTGACCCACAGTCAAGCTTATCCCTTGAGAAGACATCCTCGTACTTCTGGATCAGTTGCAGTAGTTGTGATTTCCATTGGTCTGACACTTCACAGGAATCAATATCGAGATCCTCCAAACCCAGTTTATGTAGGCTATCGTGGAGACTGGGACAAGGAGAGGGGGTGAGACTGCTGTTCACTTCACCACACACTGCCTGATTCTGCACTCTGATTTCTGTAACTGGCTTTTGCTCTGGGGTCACATCCAGGTCCTCAATGGCAATGCAGGTGGACACATCTGCTATTTTGGTGTGACGCTTTAAAGTGACAGCCTTGTCAGACGTGTTCAGGATCCTAACTGGGACCCACCAGTCACCACTCATAGAGCTTACAGACCTGCAGACAATGATGTCTTTCTTGTGTATCTGTGTTTTTGATGGTTCGACAAGAATGGCACTCCCTTCAGAGAGGGGCGAAACAGCAGGCAACCTTCCCCAGACCAGATGTTCTTGCTTTGGGAGGAGTGTTACTGCCTGCATCAGTTTGACAGTACCAATGGACTCTGGCATCGTGTCACCATTCCATCTGCTGATCCCTGCCAACATGTTGAGGAACTGTATTATCTCAGGTGCATTTGCAGATTCAGGTTTGCTCAAAACTTGCCAGAAGTGAGGAGACTGCCTGAACTGCTTCAAGAGGTGTTTAATGACATTTGTGCCCAAGATCAGCTGATCTTTCTGCCCAGGAACCACCAAAGCAGGTACAGTGAATATGCATCCGTACACTTCCATCTTCAGGTGATGAATGCATTTGGGTTTCACTCGAACTCCACCACAGCCGACAAGAACGATTTCAGGATGGTCACAAATGGGTTCTGATGCTAATCCAACATCTTTGAGCACTTGTTCGGCCTCTTCACTAATGGTGCAGGCCATGGAGCCAGTATCCAGTAGAGCTTCCAGTGGGACTTTATCGTTCACCTGTGCATTTGTGTAAAATAAGCTGTCTGCTTTATTAAGTCTGGTTATGTTCTGGAACAGGACAACAGCACCAGGTGGGGCAGATTTAAGGCTTTCTGCATACACTGATTGTATGTCTTCATTGGGGTCGAGGGTTTCACCACTGACACTCACACTGTCCCCTCCCAAGTGCGAGTGACCTAGTTTCCCTGAACTGGAGGGCCGCCGTGATGCTGGACAGCGGCTTTGGGGCAGTCTTTTCTCTGATGTCCTACTTCTAAGCAGCCTAGACATCTCCTTTCTCTCATGCAGTGTGTTCGTGTTGAGTGAGAGGTGTTACCATAGACTTGACATGGGGTGAACTGGGCTGAAGGGGGAAACTGGGGCTTAGCAGGGTGAGCAGGCTGGCTGGTGCGCTCTAACACTCTCTCTAACATACTAAGCACCCGCTCCAGTGCACTTTGTTCTGAAGCAGCTGCTTCGTTTGACTTGGTCAGATTGGTCGGGGTGTAATTGGCTGTGTTCACTTGAACATAGTCAGTTTCTGGTTCTGGAGAACTAGTAGCTGTTACAGCGGTGGCCACCTTAAGGATATGTGCTTTGGTTGTGTTTGCATTTGATTTCTTTACTTGGTACTCTCTTTGGTGTTCGTCAATAGCTTCTTGCACCTCTGTAAGTGACCATTTACTTATGGGCTTACACTTGAAAACACAGGCGAGACCAGGATCAGGACAGTTTCTGATGAACATCATGGCTATTTCAGCATCAATGTTATCCATCCTGCTACCTTGAAGCTGCAAATGTCTGTCAGCTGTTTCGGCAGCTGTATTCAGCCGAACCCAGTAATCTACTGGTGTCTCTTTTGTTGTTGGCTGGGTGGCGTAGAAATCGGCCAGTGGTAAGCAAGATCCAGGACTTTCACTGAAATAGCGTCTCAGTATACTGTAGATTGTCTCAGGATTTACAGCTGCGCCAGATGTTGAGCTGCTTCTCAGTCCTACCTTGACAATACTTTTTGCTTTCCCAAGAAGATGGCTCAGGATCTCATCTCCCTGTTCATCAGTTGGCAGATTTCTCTTGTGCAAATACACCTCCATCATATCAATCCACTCTTGAATGGAGAATTTGTCATTGTCATCACCACGGAACATGGGAGGCTCCCTGATGTCAGATCTGACTATCAGGCTCATCTTGGAAAGGTCAATAGTCATGTCTGGTGCTTCAGTTCTACCTGATTTGACTGGTGGACCCTGTTTTGGAGTGAGTAGGGGTTGACTGGCTAGCAAGCGGCTGGCTATTGACTCACCTATCTGGCTCCCTAACTCGCCAATGAGGTCACGCAACTGTTGGGTGTTATTCTCATTGTTAACAGCAGGAGTGGAAAACTGAAGCTCAAGTGGGGGTAAGTCAAGGGTATCATCTGAATACCTAAAAGCCCTGCCTCTACCAATACCTGGAGTGAAAATATCAAAAGTGTCCTGACCTCTGCCCGCCATATCTCACATATGATATAAAAATATAGTATATACGGAATGCAGATGTAACAAGCAAAAGGGATGAAAACACTGTCACAAATCCCACAGAAAATTATAACAAATGCTCATATGATTATTTTTGTAAAGTTAGCATGTTATTCTTGAATGCCTCTATTTGTACAAAATACTAGCAACCACTACAGCAGGTAACGGGATCCACAGATCTACCAACTTAGTAGCCCGCAGCTGGACCTCGGTGATTGGCGGCAGCTGATGAGTGAATCCGGGTCACGGCACCAGTTTTATGTAGCGGCTTTAATCCGGTTGCTCGAAGAATAAATGCTCCAGGACCAGAATTTGGGATCTTCACTTTATTCCCTATCAGAACACGGGCACAAGCTCTCTCTCAAACGCGATATACACTTTTCCCGAGTTCTGGGCTTTTGTTTTTAAGGAAAATGAATATACATATATGAATACAAATAAAATGTACACACCAAAATGTGCCATTAAATATGAATTTAGTGACGAACCTATCAGAGCAGGGGGGACACAGTGAGTGGAGACACAGGCACAAGCTCTCTCTCAAACGCTGCAGCAGGACAGTAAATATACAAATGAGGCTCAAAACTGACCAAACTAATAGAAACAACATTTTTTCAATACCTCAAACACACCAAAACATTACAAAGAACCTGACCCTACATTTTCAGGACGTTTCCAACAGAAGAACTAACTTTTAAACATGCTAGCATAGTTTAATGAGAGAGAGCATCTCTACACAGCTTACCGATATACACTCTTCCCGAGTTCTGGGCGGGAAGGTGTGGCTACACTGCACATGCTTCACGCTCTGTGCGTCATTAATTAAGGTCCCCCGTGCTACGACGACTAAACCGGAACTATGTATATCAATAAATAAAAAAACAAAAAACTAAAACAGAAATACAGACACTATCACACAGTTTTGGGAATGTTCACCTAGATAATATTAAAATAAAAATTTATGATATAATCAAAATATTGGCACAGCTACACTGACTCCCCAAAAATGTAACTATGCGCCATGGTGACGCAGACCACAAGAGCTGTTATTGGTCTACTAGGTAGTAGCGTTTTTCTGCTTTAGTAGTTTCTGCTGCTTCTCCATCTCCTCAATTTTTTTTATTGATTGTGTTGCATCAATACAGATAAACACAATGAGCAAAGGTTAACTGAGGAGGTTCAGAGATACAAACATTTAGTGAAAAATTTTAACAATTAACCCGAAAGGCAAAAAAGACAAAAAGTGCATGGTACCAGAACGTATGATGGTGTGAGTTCTCTTTATAATGTAGGGGAGTGTTCGTGGCCCTTATGGGTAGAAGAGGCTCCTTCCCAGGTATGGCTATGATGGAGCAAAACCTTTTCCATTTGAATAGTATTTTGTTGGGGTGTCATTCTTAAGAACCCACTAATGTCCCGTAGGTTGCTCCATGAAGGTCTAGGGATAAACTCTCCCTACAGTATGCTGTAGATCTGAAGTGATGAATGCTGAGACTTCTGCTCATAATTCCTGAAGTCTATTACGATCTCTTTTGTTTTTGAAAAGGGCATCACCCCCTTACCCCGGGTAGGCTGGCTTGTTGTTGTTTGATATCAATCCAACTACCAGTGTATCACCAGCAAACTTCACAATGGTGTTGGAGCAGCATCCTTCCTTTGTTAAGGTCGGAGAAAGTTGTGTGGAGGAGGTGTATAATGGTTTCACCAGTAGTCCGATCAGGGCGACAGGATAATTGAAGACCATTCAGGGAGCTGTGAGAAGTGGTGAGCAGATTAGGTCTTTTACCAGTCATTCAAAGCACTTCATCACCACTGTCAGTTCCACTTGTGAATAATCATTAAGAAAGGCTGAACTGGTCTGGTCCAAGGATAGTGGTGGATCTTAATAAGGATATGGGAACTACAGACTAAGCTAGGGACATGTTAGAGATGGTGGTGAACACTGGGGCTAACTGATAAGCTCATGGTTACAACACTCTCCCTGTTATTGCTTGTTGTTTACTTGTTTACAACATCTGTGAGGGAAAGTGGGTGGTCTTCATCAGTCCGAGCACATGGGGCATACACATTGGCACTAGGTGCAGTGGTAATGGTGTTGACAATGTTATATTCAACGTTATACAATTCAACACTTTATATGTTCCGCATCCACAGTGGAGGAAATCACCTCTACCTTTGATAAAGAGCTGCAAAATGTATTTGATTGGATCACCAACGTTTCTAAGACCAAGATCATTCTGTTTGGGTCAAAATTCTTTTTTAAGCTCCAGCCCTCAGATGGAATTAATCCTCATATGGCAAGCCAAATTACATTTAAAAAGCGAAGTTTGACTATCCAGAATTAACATTGTAGATATCAACAATGTCTTTCTGACTAGTCGTGATTACATTTTGAATAGTTGGACTTTTCATTCAAGATATCTGTAACGTAACTAGTCGAAACGACATATAGAGATATCTGTAATTCAGTTTTGACTAGGCACATCTGAATTACGGATATCTGCAATGACGTCACTGAAAACGTCACTCAACTCATCACACATCTTAAATGACAATGGAAGATATCTGTAATTCAGTTTTGACTAGGTAGAATGAACGTTAAAGATATCTCAAATGTCATGTATGACGTTTCTCTATTTTAGATATCCAGAAATTCATCACTTTCCCTCCAAGCCAGAAGTCAGTTCAGAAAGAAGTAGGATGGCGTTGGCTTCAATTGAGAAAACCACAAGAAAATGAGGAGGCCAGTAATGCATTCTCTGCATTCCTCCTTGCCAGCTCCTGCCTTGCACGGGCTGCGGCGTTGAATATTCGAGTAGCTCTGGCTGGTCCACCATTTTGCTCACCACAAGAGCAATGTTTATCAACCACCCCCTCCTGCTTGAAGTGGTAGACGGGGCCTTCTGCAACGTCATTTCACCTAGTCATAACTCTATTTCAAGATATCTGTAATTACATTCTGACTAGGCAGAATGAAAGTTACAGATATCTCCAATTTCAGATATTTATAATCAAACTTCAGTTCAAGATATCTAAAACTTGATAATGGATATCTACAATTAAATTGCGACTATTCCTAATTCCAGTTTGAGATATCTACAACGTCATTTTGACTAGTCAAAACTTAATTTAAGATATTTGAATAGTCAAACTTTGCTTTTTAAATGTTAAATCGGCTTGCCATATATGTAGATATCTTTAACTGCAGTGAATTAAAGCTATCTTTAACTGGAATTATGACTAGTTAGAATCAAATTGTAGATATCTCAAACTGAAATTACTACTAGTCATAATTCAGTTACAGTTATCACAGATATCACATAGCGGATATCTGCAACTTAATTGTAGATATCTGTAATGACGAACCCCATACACACGAATGGCAAAAGTGACATCATTTGTCCTAAGAGGAATGTAGTTGTGGATATCTGAAATGAGAATTGTGGATAGGAAGAATGGAGTCGCAGATATCTGAAATGCTCTTTTTGACTAGGCAAAACTGAATTACAGATATCTGCAACACATATCCAGTCTGGCTTTTAAATTTTAAAATGGCTTGCCATATCCTCAATGATACTGCTATTAAGCAAGTAAAGAAAACTAAACTACTGGGTGTAACCATAGATGGTAATTTCTCATGACCAAGGCATAAAGATATGGTGCAAAAGATGGGACAAAACATTTCCATAATTAAGAGATTAATTGAATTTCAATTCATCTTTATCATTAGCCTTCATACTTATCAATATGGCTCTATTCTTTTCATGACAAATCTTCAATGCATGGCATTAAATACTGAAAGTGCCATGTGTTCAACAATTTCTGGTCAACAAGTGCAGTTCCCGCTATGTCTCAGCAGAGCAGTGCTAGTGTCCAATTTCCTATTTGTTTTGTTATGATTATTTTTTGATTTTTGTCTAGATGTGTGATAATTAGTTGAGATTTTCTAGATGCTGTTTATAAGTGTGAATGTTAACGTTATTAACATTTTTAGAATCAAATGAATGAGGTCCTAGATAATGAGGGGGTCAAAAGCATCACACCTGTTTAAGTTTACGTAGGGTTGATACATGTTGAGAAAATAGCAATCAGCTGACTAGGATAGAGCAGGGAGAAAACATGGAGAACTAGGAGAAAAGGATTAAAATGAGCTGTGGGACCAATGGCAGTGACAGAAGAAATCCACTTGTTGCAAGGCAGAAGATTTTGTGGTTAGACTGCCAATCACTGAATCTGAGACCCCTGCAACCAATCAGTGGTCGATAAAAGAAGCCACCTGGAACAAGAGGGACCCACAACAATGCGGGAGGCAGGACAGGAATACACACATGGAGACAGGAGCATACAACTCTGTATGATCTGCTGTATGCTAATTAAAAGCATGCATACAGTTCCACAACCTGGTCCTGTTAACACCTAAGTATGTAAAGTTCTCCACGACTGCTTTAAGGCCACCAACTGGGATGTGCTCTGCCAGCTCATAGGGAATGATATAGATAGCATGACAGACTGTATTACTGAATATATCAATTTCTGTGAGGATACAGTAATCCTACTAGGACTGTCCACTGTTATCCTAACATCAAGTCCTGCATCACCAGCCAGCTGAAGGATCTGCTGAACAACAACAAGAAGGACAGAACAACAGCAAAAGGAAGAACATCACCATCCCCTACATAGCTGGTGTATCAGAGAAACTGAGGAGAATTTTTGGTAAACACCGCATCCCAGTTTATTTCAAACCTGGAAACACACTAAGACAGAAACTGGTCCACCCCAAAGACAAAACACCTAGACAAAAACAGAGTAATGTAGTGTATGCTGTTCAGTGTAGTGAGGAATGTACAGACTTGTACATTGGGGAAACAAAACAACCCATACACAAAAGCATGGCCCAACACAGGAGAGCCAGCTCATCAGGAAACGACTCAGCAGTCCACCTCCACCTGAAGGACAAAGGACACTCCTTTGAGGATACCAACATTAAAGTCCTGGCCAGAGAGGGCAGATGGTTTGAGAGAGGAGTTAAGGAAGCCATCTATGTCAAAGTGGAAAAACCTTCTCTAAACAGAGGAGTGGACTGACATTTAATTTACCAACTATTTATAATTCAGTTTTGACTTCTGTCCCCAAGAAGTTTCAACAACATTCACACTTTGAGCCTCCAGGCTCCCATTGACAATAGCCTCGTTAGAGCTCTATTCATAGGGTAAGTTAGCCTAGGCACACAGTTCACACAGTTTTTAAGAAATTCTACAAGTCCAGCTGACCTTATTCAAGCCTTTTTGGATTACCATGACCTGGATGACTGAGAACCTTCACAGACAACAACAAAAAGGGCATCAGATCTAGAGATACAGAGACTGGACAGAGACTTAAATACATCACTAGTTTTGTGTAATAGATTTTATTTTTACTTCAACCAGGTGCACAGGTAGCATATTAACATTCGTCTGTTAGCTCAGTAATTCAGACTATTGTCTACTGGTAATGGTAAATGGTCTTGCTTTTATAGTGCGTTTTTCTACCTATTGGTACTCAAAGAGCTTCACAGTCACAGAGGTTCAGTGTTTTGCTCCAGGACACTTCAGCGTGTGGCACATTCCAGGGACCGAACCGCTAACCACTCTACCTACTGAGCCACAGTTACCCCTATTGTCTCCAAATCATTATCAGAGTCAGGTTCTTGCCCTTTATGTCTATGTAAATCACCTATTTTAGCTGCAATTAACACAAAACATCAACGAATATGTAACTAATGTGTTCTATATTAAACTTGGCCTTATAAATTTACATTATTATTATCATTTTGCACTAAAATAATAAGATAAACATACCTGACATAACTGACATAAACATGCAGATAACGTCTTCCGCCTCCATTTATCCCATAACTAAAATATGTTGGATTGATGTTAATATAAAGTGTACTTAAAGAAATTTTAATTTGTGGGTGAAACACACACACACACACACACACACACACACACACACACACACACACACACACACACACACACACACACACACATATATATTTATGTATATGGTTGTGGACTGAAGACAAAAAAAGGCTGTCTTTAGTAAAACTATAGTAAATCTTAGGCATCAAGAAACAAGAACAATAACAAAAGTATTATTTGTTATTGGTCCACCCGCACTGAATGTATGAGGACAGGGGCCCATGTCATTACCTCACTTCAGAGAACAGGTTGGCATTAGGTGCCAAGATGCCACAAAACCTTGATTTTGCAATTTATAAACAAAATTGTAAATTATTTCCGTATATCACCTAGCCCTAGATGTCTATGATAATTTTCCCCAAAATAATGTTTAGTTAACATTTAATTTGCCAATATGCCAACACTCAAGGTATCAATTATGTGCTGGAAACCCTTTATGCTGCTGACCTCTGAGGTTCCTCATTATATTGCTCAAACGTCAACCCAGACCAAAAAAACAAGCAGAAAATGAACAGCAAGATCAATAGAGGCCGTTGCAGGTTTAGAAAAGCTGTTTACTTACGCCTAATACAGACCTGAATGCAAACACCATAGCTGTTTACAAACAGACAGTGATAGGCAGCCACCAGTGAGTAGGATCAACACTATTGATTCTTTATTAGCACAGACCGATTCACAGGGACCAGCTGCTCAGAGGAAAGGTGCCATTTATCTGAACTGACAAAGTACAACCACTGAACTCAGTCAATGCCCTGCTGCTCGTCTTCACAAATACCTTGTCTAGTGGGATTCACCCAAGAACTCACCTTGTGTAACAATGCACCTTTACCAATATGCTACAATAGTCTTTATAACCCACGTAGTACATGCATATTTGTCAAGACATTCACAATTAATATTATAAGACTCATTCCAGTGCCAGTTACGATTGTTCAAAACAGCCATGCTTTAATAGTCCTTTAAAAAAAATTATAAATGTAATTCATACTTTTCCCATTAGAAGAATTTAGAAGGCTAACATCAATAATGCACAGTGTAGATTCAGTCCAATTGCTTAAGGCACTCATTCCAGGGCTCATGGTTGATTTTGTTTTTCTGCCCTGGTGGATTCAAGTTGAAATCACACCCTTGGCTGATAGTCCCAGCAGCATGCATAGTTTCCAGGGGAGAGAGCTAGTGGCTGCAAAATATCCTTAGATCACACATCCTCTGTGTAAACAAGGGACATGTACCATGAGTTGGCTGGGAAACCATGCTTCATATATTCAAAAAGGTGTCACCTACAATATTGCTAAGCATTTGGCATCCATCCTGTCTCCATTGGTGGGCAACACCACTCACCACATTGAAAACTCCAGGGATTTTGTGAACAAAATGAAGAACATCACACCAGATCCAGAAGAAACCATCCTATGATGCAACCTCACTGTCCACATTCCCACCAGAGAAGCAACATACATAGTACGGGAAAGACTGCAAAAGGACGACACTCACACCTTGGCCGGCAGAACCAACCAGCATTTATTATTTGATTCCCACCACCCACCTGGAACACAAACTCTGAGTCATTAGAACCCTCCAGAACTGAACACAGAGGGTACAAGACAGGATGGAAAGGAGAAGGAGGGGAAACACATCAAACAAACCAAACCAAAAGACATGTACCCCAACTGGGCCTTTGTTAAAGGCTCAAGAAAGTATCCCAAAAAGGACAGGGAAGAGGAGTACTTCAGGAGGAAGAACATGGTCACCCGCTACGTGGCTGGTGTATTGAAGAAACTGAATTTTCAGAAAATACAGCGTTCCATTTTACCAAACCAAACAATCCATCCACAAACACATGGCTCAAACAGGAGAGCCAACTCATCAGGGAATGACTCACCAGCCCACCTCCAGTTGAAGGACAAAGGACACTCTTTTGAAGATAGCAATGTCAAACTCCTGGCCAGAGAGAACAGATGGTTTGAAAGATGAGTAAAGGAAGCCATCTATGTCAAAGAGGAAAACTCTTCTCTAAACAGAGGAATGGGGCTGAGATTTAATCTGCCATCAATTTACAATACAGTCTTGACTGCTATCCCCAAGAGAGTATCATTCTTAACGTAAATAGCCTAGGCACACAGTCCACCTCCTTAATGACAGGTAAGTACCCAGCTGTTATGGCAATTAGTGGCACCAGTTTCTGGTCAAGCAAGTTCCTGATGGGTGTTACCCACAGAGTTTTTCTATTAAAACCTCAACTTCCCACTAGTCTCTCAGAACTAAATAAGCTACTCGGATGAGTGGCGAAATGTCTTCAAGAAATTCTACC
This sequence comes from Mugil cephalus, assembly GCF_022458985.1. Lineage (NCBI taxonomy): Eukaryota > Metazoa > Chordata > Actinopteri > Mugiliformes > Mugilidae > Mugil > Mugil cephalus. Next base: position 27,964,660 of record NC_061777.1, on the reverse strand, counting down.
AGTCCAGAACCTTCTCTGACATGTTTATAATTTTTTTTTTTTTTATCTAATACACTTGAGAAGATTGGTTTATGGCCTGGTAGGTGTACTTCTGTTGTGGGGGTGCTGGTAAAAAATATGTTTATACAATCTTTCAGAAACAAAGGCGCGTGGAGTAATATCAATAGTATTCCAGCCAGTCAACAACAGGAGATGGTCAACGACATGCAAAGGACATTGAATGTGGAGTGTAGCATCGTTTTTCCCCTGGTTGCGCCAAACGTGTATTTTCATGTAAAAATTCTTATTCAATCACATTTCAGCCATGATTTGTTGCTAGGATCATAGATATAGTCATGTGCATACCCTATGGACAAACCCATCATGACGTCACCCATTGGACTCTGAACTTCGAAAATTAAGTGGGCGGAGCCCGCGATCCATGAAAGACTGTAACACCACGTAAAAAGGCCATGCCCTCTTATGGGCAAAACCAAAGGAGAAGTTACTTAGTTACAAAGGAGAAGTTACTTATTAAAATATAAAACTCCATGGAACCATGGAAATGTGTGACTTCAGGCCATAAAACGGGTGGACAAATAAGGAAAGTTGCGGGACCCAGATTGACGATATGTGTTCGTTTACGGCAAACACTTAATCATGATGATGCTAATGTTGGCTAATGTCAGTCGTCAGAGTTGTTAGTTATAATCTTAAACACTCAAAATTCATGTCATAGAGTCAAAGTAGTGAATGTTGCTGATGGGAAATGGTGGTAGGTAATGCTGTACTCAAAAGTTGCAACACAATGCATAATTTTCAAACGTTAATAACAATTAAAATAACTAAATTAATTAATTAATTGCAGAGTTTCCATCTATTTTTTTGTTGTAAAATATAGTGATACAGATGAGTAAGATGAAATTCCAAATTTACCCACACTTTGGGTATGATGAGGATGATGAGTGGAAATAATCATAATGTAATTTTATGTTTCTTTTCTATTGTAGTCACATGCATAGAGAAAAGTAAGACACATTAGATGATGATCGAGTGTTAACCTGTGCAACAAAGTAACTGTATATGTAACACACACACACGCACATGCGCAAAGACATCCCTCAAAACCACCCTATCCCAAAGACTGGTCACTTTTGTAACAACTCTATTACAACAAGCATGGATGAAATCTTGACTACTCACTGACCATTAGTTATTGTAACCTTTGATCTCAACCCAGTAGTAGAGGCGGTTTGTATGAAGCACATGTGGAATCCTGAACCCCAGACAGAAGTCACACACAGTGGAGCAAGGAAGGCAAGTAAATGGACAAAAAAAGAAAGAAACATGCTGTTCACTGGTCTTTATTGATTCTGGAAGGGTGTTGAAAGGGTCTTTGGTCATGCCCTGACCAAAGGATACTAATTTGCTGTGCTATGTCTGGTGGAATATTGACTGGGAGGAGGCTGAGCTCCTGCCATTGTGTTTCTTCAGCAGGGAGCTGGCCTGTGAAACAGGATTACTCGAGGTCAGGCAGCCAGTGAAAGGATGTCCATCACTTTGTGGGAGCTAATTCAAAGGGGCGGGACACACAGGACGTGATTGAGATGTTGAAGACCAGAGAGTGGATGTGCATGTGGATTGCGGTGGGGGGGCTTCAGCACCACCCCACCGCAATGTACATGCAGATTTGTAGCCTATAAATTTGTATGTTTCATGGTTGCGGACACCCAGGAGGCTTTGTTTTCAGCCACAGCAGATAATGAAATTGATCTGACTTTGTCTGTTTATAAGAAATAACTGGTGATATTATGTATTGGCAAATATTTCTTATTATTATTGCTGATATTTGTCAATGTTTGGCACTAAAATAAGCATCCAATTTTGAGGAATCAATAAATCAAGATTGTTAACAGATTAATATTTATTCATCTTCAATTTGAATGTAAATTTACAATCAAATAACACATACAGTATTTACATAGTCACAAAAAAATATCAGTTGTTAAGTTACATAATGGTCAAAATACAATCAATATAGATATATACAATATAGACAAAAGTATAGAAAGAAAATGACTTAATTTGTCTTACTGGGTTATCAAGTGTATAAATTGTTTAATTTATTATTTTGAGAGTTCTGCTTTCTAGCTAAAGGGAGCTTTCCTTACCAATTAATTTATAATGAATGGTTAACTCATTGCTTTTGGCTAGATAAGAATTTACCCTGAAGTAATAATTACATGCAGTGTTTAAGGATTAATGTTAGAGATGAAATATTGTTTTGTATGATGCTAATGTGCTATGGCAAACACCTTTTTTATGTGAATAAAATATAGTCGATTTTTTTTGAAAGATCTAATTGTGCATGTTTTTTGTTTTTTGTTTTTTTCTTTGTTTTTTTTTTTTTTTACATGGACAATCTGTTGAACATGTGATTAATTTAAACTTAAATATATAATTTTACTTCTAATTATTGCTCAGCCAGCTGTCTAGTGCTAATCATACCACTGTACAACCATCTCCATTTAAGGCAGTTTTGGGATAACCTTCAAGCCCTATAATACCCTAGCCTGGCATCTGAAGAGACAACAGACCATTACAGACATGTCCCCTTTGTGGAAACAAGCCTCGATCTCAATGGATCAAACAGCCAATTAGTCATTTTGCAGACTGTGAGGATTGTGTGATTGCTTTTTGTGAATGGGGTTGCTGCCTCTTACCTCTATATGTGGGACATCTGCTGAGGGCTTCTGTCCCTCGATAAGGACTAGTCAAGCACCATCCCAACACCTTTTCAACCTGATCACATAGGTATTTAGCTCTCAGCCCTGGCCAGTGTTTCTATTTGTTTTACGTTCTGAGCAGGTGTTTTATAATCATTAGAGAGTCCATTATGACCCCAGCCCTGAGCAAAAGACAAACAGTGGCCGTGCATCTATTCTCAATGGAACCATCTGGTGGCAAGTATGAAAAATGGCTCTGTTTGGCACTGATGTTTGCCAATGGTCACATAATTGTGTTTCAGAGGACAGAAAGCAGAGAGCAGAGAGAAAAAGCTGAAGTGCTTTGGTTTTTATAGAATGTTTCCAGTGTCTTTGTCTGTTCAGTCAACATCCTTGTGTTTGTATTCATTCATTTACAGTACCGTCTTCCTTTCATAAATATCTTTTTGTGGACAAACAAGAATTATATTCCCCTCAGGGATTCCAGCTAAATTTATTTAATCTTTGTTAACATGAGACTACGTCCAATGTCTTTAAAGGCATTGTCCATACATCAAACAAATAGTAACCCCAATAGTGATGATGTTGCAAAACTGATATTACACACCACAGCTACAATTAAAAAAAATAAAAAATAAAAATGCTAAAGTATTTATTTATATATTTATTTTTGTATTCGTGGTTATGCCCTATAACTATGTTTCACATAATTACAGTTTTATTGCAAACTAAAAAACAAAAGAAAATATTTTTTAACTTTCAACTGTGAATTAGGTATCTATAAAGTATATTATTTGGAATTATTAATACAGCATTTCATTTATCTGTATGGAGCCATGTCAGTGCCAAACTTACTATACTTTTGAATGTACACACAAACAACTGTTGTACTACTACACAGGCAGGACAGAACATATAGTTGATGAGTCAAGAATTAAAATTTATAGCACTGTTGTTTTTGTTGGAACTTTCTGCATAAATTAACTTAAAACATCATAAAATATTCCTACAAGTACTGAATGTAGAAAGAGAGAATCCAATCAAATAAAGGAAACTGAGACATTATGCTTGAGACAATATTATGTATCATTTGCATTTGCAAAAGTAGACAAGTCTTTGTTATCAGTTTCTGGTCATCACACCAGATACTGATAACAAAAATTTATACCTACTGTTGCAACCCTTTTGTAACAATAACTGCAGCTTGGGGAGATCTTAACCCATTCCTCAGTGCAGAGCTCCTTCAGTTTTGAGATGTTGGTGGTTTTACTCACATGAATTTCAGATTCAGTGTAGATTCTGTCCTTGACCTGGAACAAAAGACCAGCTGTTTACCCTTATTGAGTGTATAGTGGACCTTGGGAGTCTACATGTGGGGTCCAGTCTACATGTGCTTTCTTGACTTGGAGAAGGCTTGGGAATTCCCTGAGGGAGTATAGTGTACCGAGGTCATTGCTGCAAGCCACCCGGCCCTTGTATAAGCAAAGTGAGAGCTGTGTCTATATTCTTGTTGACCATGTTTCTGCCACTTGTCCCCAGTCCAGTTTACGGTGTCTTGAGGCGTACCTGGAATGAGGATCCTCAGAATTGGTCCTCTTCTTCCTTTTTTGAGATGATGTGGTCCTGTTGAATTCATCAGACCTAACTTTTAGTACACATTGGGACAGTTTTCAGCTGGGTGTGGAGGATGAGACTCAGCACCTCCAAGTACAAGACCACCGAGTTCTACCAAAGTCCCGGTAAACACATATAGACACAGTGTCTGCCCATGTCATCAAAATATGCAGGGAATACATACAACATAAGACACCTTATTGTCAGTATACTGTAGGTGTACAGCTAAATGAAGGAGCTCTGCCTCAGTCTGTTCATTCTTTTCTACAAAGGAACAAACGGGCTGTGGCCAGAGTAGGTCTTTACTAATGCTGCTCACTGTTGTTTAGTCGGCTACCATACACAACTTCCTAATCTAAAAGGACCTTTCCTATTATCTTCTGTGTGTTTTTAGCTCCAGGCCAAATTCTTCCAGTTCTCCAAAAGATATGGCGAAGCTATCTATGCTCTCTGGATATTGGTGTGAACTTGTTGTTGGAGTTTGGGTAGTGCTGTTTTAACTTAAGTAGTTAAAGTCTCCAGCTAAAATTATGGTTGTCAACTGGCTTCTGATAGCGCTGTGCAGTTAAGCAGTGGTATGTACGCAGTTGTTTATACAGAAGGCACATCTGTAAGCATAAAAATGTCCTGCATTTCATAGTCAGGTGTTTTAACTCTGGGTAATGGTATCTCCCAATAATCTTGGTATGTGGCATGTTCCAGCGATAGAACTGCAAATCTTCTGTTTGTAATTGTAAGTGCAAAGAGGGAAGAGAGGAAAAGAACAGGGAGGGTTGCCAGGAGGTAAGGGAGGGGGACCAGAGAGACAAATTAAGAGAACAATACTTAACCTCCCCCCGGGGCCCCCTTTTATCTATGCTATGACTGATTATGGTTTGGACTGGTGGCATAGTAAATGTATGTTGTTGTTTTGTTTTTGTTTTTTTACTACTACAGACTTGTGTTTGTTCTATTCTGGATTTGTGGCACCTAAAATATGATGTACTGAATCAGACCAGGTAATTGTGTGAAACTGATTTATTTTTATTAATACTATTTCAGTTTAAATTAATTGTAGCTGCATTTACATCCAACGGTTTTTAATTAACGAAGGGCATTCATCTAGTGGTTATTGGTGTCATTGCTTCCCTGAGGTGATATAAGTTGTTCTTGTTTTTGAATATCTCAGTATAACACAAAAACCTGGAACTTCATTCATTATCTGAAACCACCTGTCCTCTGGGGCAGTGGTTTCCAAAATGGGGTCCGCCACCAAGTGCGGCGCCAGAGATCACAGGTGGTGTGCCAAAACTTCTGATGTGAGCTTACCACCAGTTTTCACCTGTTTCACAAGTCGCCAGTTTTTAAGCTGTATTGGTTGTGTGGAGTTTGATCACGATTAAAAAAAAAGGTCAACATTTAGAAAAAAAATGTTGATGATATTGTCTGGTTGGAGCAGTCAGTTAAATTTGCCTACCAATGGAATGAGAGTAACGCAGCTTTCCCTCTCCATCTTTAGCCAGTCAGTAGTAGGGTGGGGGTGGGTCTTGGAAAACATGGTTGAGAACCAGTTGCATCTGATGCTGCATTCAAGGCAACTTGTGAAAAAATCTGAAATTACTGCTTCCAAAATAAAAGTTGTTGCTGCACATTTTTTCTAAACATATAAATATTGGTGACAATACCAAAGTTTTTTTTTTCCTTACAGTTAACCTGTAACATGAACACTATGATAGTTTTCTGAAATTTGAGTTGGAATGTAGAATTTCTACATTTCTACTTTCTATTTGTAGAAGTTTTTTCATCGACGTCACTGCTGTTGGAAAGATGGAGAGTAAATTTAAGAAGCTAGGGGGTGCTCCAAGGAAAAAAGACTGGGAACCACTGCTCTGGGATGTTGCAGCTAGCTATTACCTTAGTTAGTTAGTTAATAACTAACTTTGAAAAGGGTATCTGGGCATTATTGGGTCATTGAGTGTACCATTCATTGAGGAAACCCAGCAAGTTAGGATTTAAACAGACATAGCTGCCTCATCTACATCTATGTACACCTAAATGTTTGTTGAAAAGAAAAAAAAATCTATGGACATGTTTTTACACATTCATTCTTCTATCTCACTTTCAAATGTATGTAATGTAATTGGTGTGATGTGCAAAGGTTTTAGGCAGGTGTGAAAAATTCTGTAAATTAAAAATGCTTTCAAAAGTGGAAGTGTTAATAGTCTATTTTCATCAATTAACAAAAAGACAGTGAATGAACAGAAGATAAATCTAAATCAAATCAATATTTGGTATGACCACCCTTTCCCCTTTCAAGACAGTATCAATTCTTCTAGGTACACATGCACACAGTTTTTGAAGGAACTCAGCTGGTAGGTTGTTCCAAACATCTTGGAGAACTAACCACAGATCTTCTGTGGATGTAAGCTTCCTCTAATCCTTCTGTCCCTTCATGTATAGTAACACCAAAATTTTATAAGGGTCTGAATAAAACCCCTGACAAAGTGAGACTCCAACTATTCTGCTACTCTCTAACTTCCGGTTTGTAAGATGGGGCTGACATTTGCCGGATTAGTTTTTTTAGTACAGATTTCGCTGAAACTTGAAAAGTAAAAAGTGAAAAGTGATTACCAAAAAGATTATTTACACATGCCTCCATGACTGAAGGAGACAGAGGAATAGCCATATCTAAGTCTCTCTCTCTCTCTCTCTCTCTATCTGTGTGTGGGCGTGTGTATAGTATTTAGTTAAGTTGCCTCTGCGGTGCAGTGTGTTGTTTGTGTAGCAGGAGTTTGTGTACACCAGTACCTCTCAGGGTTCTGCTTGTTTGTGGAAAAGGCTGTCAATGATAATAATTATTCCCAGCCCACTACACATAATTATTCCACTGGTGCTAATTACTGTGTTAGTTATTAATAACTCATTAAACAATTACGGTCACCGTCAATGATATGCTAATGAATCTCACATGAAAATAATTATGTCGCCAAGTGATCACAAGGATCAGGCAATCTGTGTTTTTAGTGAACCTGTGTCTCACCGAAAAAAGTTAAAATGCTTAAACATAGCTGCAGATTTCCTTTGTCCCACTTTGATGACATCTGCAAACAGGGACTTTCCTTAGTTTACCGACTACATATAAAAGATTATGTGTACAATTTCTGGTTATTTCTGCTATTTGGCTGTAGCAGAAGGCAGTTTGTTTGCCGAATGGCTGGAGAGAGCTACAATAATGAGTGTATGCAGGCAATGGTGAAGCATAGTGGAGGTTCCTTGCAAGTTTGGGGCTGTATTTCTGCAAATAGAGTGGAGGATTAGGTCAGGATTGTGCATAAAAATGGCAGCAGGTGCTCTGGACTGATGAGTCAAAATTTGAAATATTTGGCTGTAGCAGAAGGCAGTTTGTTCATTGAAGAGCTGGAGAGAGCTACAATAATGAGTGTCTGCAGGCAACAAAACAAACAAACAAGCAAACATTTATACCTCATATCAGCTGACATATGACAATTGTGATGACAATTACTGTGATTTTACATACATTTATATATTTTAAGTAAACAGAAAAACACGCATAAGCAATACTGCTATCACGACCCAACTCAAGTCACCATAACAAAAGAGGCAAACACACCAGTATATTGATACAACATATCTAAACTCCGGCCCTGTAGCTTAAGCCCTTACAAAATTACCACACCAGAAAAAAAACACCCAGGACTTATCTGAAAACAACAAAAGAAGCCTGAGATACTCAACTGTTCAGTTAGTTCACTTCCTCTTTAACTCTTTAACCAGACATTAAAAGGCATATAGATGCTATGCACACTTCTTAAGAACCACTCTAACTGAGAAGAAAAGACTTTGGTCTCCTCAAAAAATGAGGTCCAAAATATTTACCAGATGAGCTCTGTCATTTGTCATGACCCAGCTTAACTGTCAACAACAAAAAAGGAGTATGCTAGTATACATATTTAATAATAGCCAAACCAAAAAATGGTCAATATATATAATGTTGTAGAGTGCAAGAAACAGATAGAAACAGAGTAACAAACCTAACATGAACATGAATGCCTGGGGAGAGGAACCGAAAGAGAATGATTAGGCAGGACTTATGTAGCCTTAGCAAGGTTCCTCACATTGACATTTTTTCTGTATAAATAAATAAATTAATAAAATAACAAAAAGTATAAATATAATATTCAATCATATACTGTACACAATAAATAATAGCCATCACCTTGCCACGTCCAGTTGCTGGCTTCAATTGAACAGGCTTTGTAGCTTGTGGCTCTGAATGTAGCATTTGAGATTTTCTCTTCTGATGGTTTTGAGCTTGCTGTGTAACTACATCCTACTGAATTTAAATTAAACTGTTGTCCAAACTTTGATTTTGCCAAAACAGCATTTATAATCCGTAAGTGGGAACAAAGAAGAAAAGTTTTGCAGACACAGATACCTCACAAAAGATCAAGTGACACAGAGCTATTATTATCACTGGATGTATGTTTGGAGAAATATGCTATGTCATTTTATGTCTAATTTTGGCTTTAGAAATGGACATGATTGATTTGCTCTAACTAACTAAAATCTGAGACAAAGACCACAACTATTGTAAATGACTGGAAGTCCCTAACATTTGTCTCACATGAACAAGGCTGAAGTGAAGAATTATTCAGTGAAGTAATGTCTGTCTGGTCAACGTATCCAGTTTCTTCCCATATGCGTGAACAAGATAGATATAGATATCTTTTTCTTTTAAATGTTACTTTTTATCCTGCAGCCCTTTGAGATACTTTGATGAAAAGGGTATTATAAATAAAATGTATTATTATTATTTACTATTACTATTATGAAATCCTTTTTTAGATAAGCAAGTTATTATTTTTACAGGGTGTTAAGGTGATGGACACACACAAGATGCTAGATATTTTAACTTAATTATGAGCATATAAAAAGTCTTAGAATTCACACAGCAAAATTTGTATACAACAGTAGAATGTATCTGCAAGTGTGTATATCGTCCTACTTTTGGGAGGAAAAGATGTTTGTCAGTAGTTTTCACTTAAGATCCTGACAGGTTATGTGACACAAAAGCAGTATGTCCTCATAAGAATATTAGATAGAAATATAATACAGCTACTGCTGATGGTGTTATTTTCTGATGTTCCATCAGCCATCAGTGCTGTCTATTCTTTTTTCTTCAAATAGTCCCAAGAAAACTGTGACCTTTATTGTCACGAATGGATCTCCCGGTCCACAATAAATAAACCTTTTGGAAGAGGGCCTTTCTGTACTGTGAGCTGAGATGAGCTGGGCTGTGTTTTCCTGCTCCCTTGGGGTGGGAATTCTTAACTGAGCTGTGGTGGATGATGCATGTCTTTGCAATGTGTTGAGTGAGTAAGAGAGCGGTTGGAGTGGTGGTTTAAATATATCTGAGAATTATTTTATCTAATCGCAAAATATCCCTCTATTTCAAGTTCCTAGAGTGGAGACCTTGAGCAAATTGATGTATGTCTCCTCCTCCTCCTCTCTCTGGATCTCTCTCCTTTTTGTTCCAGCAGCATTATGGGTGCTTTTAAAATATTAATAAGAGAGTGCATTTAGAAGAGAGCAGCTCATATGTGTATTCTCCCGTGACTTCCCAGAGTGTGTGCCCATTCCACTGTCTGTATGGTTTACTCTAAATGCAACACCAAAGATCACCTCTGATGCCTTTATACATATATATATATATATATATATATATATATATATGTGTGTGTGTGTGCGTATGTGTGTGCGCGTGTGTGTTTGTTTGTGTTTTTTACCTACATGTGTGTGTGTGTGTGTGTGTGTGCATATATTCACATATATACACACACACATTATGTATCATTCATCACACACAAGGCATCCACATAGGACAGAAGCTTCTAAAAACAAACACTGATTGGAATGGACTGGGTGTCACGTCTGGTTAGCACACAAGACAGACAACCCCACCCTCTGAGACACACACACAGAGCCCAGAAAATAATCACCGCACAGACCCAAAAACAAAGCTAAAACACGATGTTATGTTATGTTATGTTATATTACGTTACGTTACGTTACGTTACGTTACGTTACGTTACGTTACGTTACGTTACGTTACGTTACGTTATGTTATGTTGTGTTATGTTGTGTTATGTTATGAACACAGATATACAGGGACAAAACACTACATTACTAGTGATGGATATGGCAGTAACAGTAGTACTTATCTTTCTCATGATGTTTTCTACCAGCAAAGAAGAACAGAAGATCAATCAGAAGAAGAACAGACATGACCAATCAAATCATGTATGTAAGCAGTGGTTAACTGTACATACTTACCACATATCTGTTTAAGGAAGGACTCTGTGTTTCATCTGTGACAGCTGTGACAGTTTATCTGTGTAAACATGACATACCTTAAAATGTGTCAATTTGAGTGGAGTTTAGTTCAGTTGAGCAAAATTAACCGTTCAGTTGTTTTGGTTTTTAATACATGTCTATGCTTACACATGTAACATGATGGCACTGTATTTATGTAAATAAATCATATTTAAATGAATTATTTCTATCAACCAGCCTCTCTCAAAGAAAGACTATGCAGCTATGCTCTTGGTCTTCTTTGCCTTTCTCCTCCTGGGATTTACCACGGGTCTTCCTCCACCGACAGTCTGTCTTGATCCACATGAACAAACAAATCATTAAGCCTCTCTTTTCTGTATTTAGCAATGACACTGAAACAGGATGAGCTAAGTCATCAGCAGAAGTTCTAATAATTGGAAAAAAATGCATTTTGTTTGATTTTGTTTGACTGATTTTGAAATGATTCACAGCTTGGTCTGCATACACATCTTTTTCACTAGCTGTGTGAAAACAATACTTATGTTAAATTTTTTAACATATATTTAAACAATAATATGTGTGAAATCAATATTTTAATGTATCTTATTTTCCTTCATGTCCCTCCTTATTAGATATGCCTTTTAATTAAAATTAAACTAACATTTAGTTTCAACATTACTTTTGTTTTTACTGTATTTACTCTATGTATACACATAGCTACCTAATGGCTTGCGATATATGCCTCTGTTGCCATATTCTATGATTTTTGTGGTGCTTTTGAATATTACCAAAGCTGTGCCACAGGGAACATTTCATAACTGATGAGAAATATTAAATTCAATATTGTACTATATTGTACATTTAGTATTTTCTTTATAATTATTATTATTATTATTATTGTTGTTGTTGTTGTTGTTGTTGTTGTTGTTGTTGATCCGGCATGGCCCAGCGATAGACAGGTGATCTGTCCAGGGTGTACCCCGCCTCTCGCCCGATGACAGCTGGGATAGGCTCCGAAACCCCCACGACTCTAGTGAGGATAAGTGGTAGTAGAAGATGAGAAGAGATGATCAAGCATCTTAATCGCAATAAGTGATCAGTCATTTAAAAGAGACTTTAAAATAAATTAGCAGTACAATTCACTTGTTTGGGATTACTACTGCTTTATTTTTGTTTTTGAAGGCAAAAGTATCTTATCAAATATTCAACTTGCAACATTTGTGTATCGGGAACAGTGAATATTTTCACTGTGGAATGAAAGAACAAATGAATCGGCTCCATTTCAGATTACATGTTCTAAGTACCCTAAGCACTCTCTGCTGTCTTAAAAAGTGAGATGTCAACCTCTTGTTAAAATGATGCTTTAAATCAGCCAGGTCATGTTAAAGAATTCATCCATGTAAGTTTTTCTTGTGGAATAGGATTAGTATTTGAACATTACTTTTTTTTTGTAAATTTTTTGTAAATTCACATGTTAACATATCTTCTGTTCATTAAGTGTTCAACAGCAGATCATCACATGTCTACTGTTCAATATGACTCTCACCTGGGTTGATAGTATTTCATTATAATACAATTATGGGCAAACAGGGAGAATAATGATATTTGTGAATTGGTATTTAATTTGAATTCCAACAGAGTCTTGGACCCCAAAAGTAAACAGTAACAAATTATGATGTTGATAATTGCAGTTATCAAGATGATACAAGTGTAGTAAAAGCTGCAGCTTCTATCCTAGCCAACAAAGAACAGAGTGACATATGGTGACAAGGCAACATCATATGTAATTTGGTATAAACAGTGTGTGTCCTACAAGCAGAGTCTGTGGAGTGCTATTTTAAATAACCAGACTGCAGCAGGCTGAGAGCTGTGCTGCTCTTCAGGTGCTCAATAATTAAGTGCATGCTGTTCACAGAGTGCCTGTGGTGGAGGAAGTCAGGCAGAAGCTAAGAGCTCGCTGTGTGTATGTGTGTGTGTGTGTGTGTGTGTGCGTGCGTGCGTGCGTGCGTGCGTGCGTGCGTGTGTGTGTGTGTGTGTGTGTGATAGAGAGAGACAGAGAGAGAGAGCGAGAGAGAGATTGAGAGATTGATGCTAGTGAGGAATATCCTCACACAGCTTACTTGTTGCATCATTTAAAAATATATCCCTTGTGTTCATTACCCTGTCTCTCTGATAAAGACCTGAGGTACAAAATCATGATGATCCCTACACAGGCCTTGTATGCTGATTTCTGCTTCTGACATGGAGGAAGTCCCACAGCACATCAGGATGCAAGATGAGCAGGGTCCTGGTAGCCTTTGTGTTGCCATTAAAGTTTTAGGTCGCATGAGCCTGTTTTACACAGCTGCTGTCCCTGGACTAGTGCTGAACTGGAAAGGAGCCATGGGCAACAACATGTCAGACATCAGAGTGCTGGTCTCCAGGTGCCACAGTGCCACAAACAAGTGTTGAATTAGATCCTCTGGGACCTGAGGCTATACAAGCTAACATCACACTGATGCTGTTAAAATTACTGTTGTACATCAGGACCCAAAGGTGTGCACAGCCATTGCCTAAAATTGACTTTGGTGCACTTTTCAAATTTTTCAAACTCCATGAATGAAAAAATAATTGATGAGCAATAGAAGAGACATATCTACCCAATTCCAGGCTGCTTCTAAAATAGCCAAATTCAAAATACTGACCCAAATATGTCATCATAGAAAATTGGCACGACAAAATCTTAAAAGAAGTAAAGAAGTAAAATAATACAAAAGACAAAAAGACAGTCCCTGTTTTCATGATCATTGTACAACATCTGGGATAAATTCAGAGAAAAATTGTCTGCCATCAATTAAAACTGATCACTGCATCTGTGTCTTCTGCAGCACCGCTTGTAGACCCACTAAGTAATTACTATATGTGACATTTGTCATTAATATTTGTTCATCTTTATTCAGTAATTTATTAACCTTTGTACAATAGTTCCCTAACATACTGAAAAAATATAAAGTTTGCATTTTACATCCATTTAATGTCCCGTGTGATTGATTAATTTCAGTATTCATACTATTGTTTTTCTTTATAATTATTATTTTATTTGTTTGTTTTTTTTTGCTTTAATTTATGGTGAAATGAGTCATCAATAACAATCTAGCAGTCCTACTGTTCTCCAATTGGCATTTGGCTAAATCCATCATGCATGTGTACACAGACGCAACACACTCATGGGCACAAGTCTCTACATTAATTGAAGAAATTATATCTGTTCATCAAAGAATTTCTGAATGGACAATCCTTTGTAAAGATAGATCTCTGCATAACCAGAACCACATCAATGCAATGAAATAAGAAAAAAATTAAACATCCAAATTGCTTACTTCAATCTCCCAGAGCTTTGAAGTCCTGTTTTCATCCCATTTTAACAAAAATAAATGTGTATTTTCATTATGGTATGTGCCGGGAGGTTGCTAATTGGTTCGGAATAAAAGACAACATTTTGATTCAGCCAGGCGCTGGTGGCACAGAGACCCTTTATACTTCAGCTCATTTTAAAGCTGGAGCACCACTGCTCCCCTATCATTGGTTGATCAAGTCAAAGATGATGACCCACTCAGTGTTAATGCCTGTCTGCAGTTAGAAGTGATCCCCATGAACCAAATCAAAAGCCCAGTTCCCTGCTGAATAGCTGTCTTGTCTTCTTCTGCTACCTTCAGTTAGGGATCACAGCTACATGTTCATGTCAAAGACTGAGGGCAGCCAGTCAAGGCTACTTTCTCCTTCTCAGGAGCTGACTTGACTGTTACAGGGCAAGCTTATTCACTAGCTGGGAAAGTCTAATCTTCTGGACAAACATGGGCAGTCACTGAGGGATTACAGTAACATTACTACACTGGTTGCTTAAAAAAACAATATCACATTTTGTGGAATTTTATGGAATTTCATTAGTAACAGTACTGTGGAGTGAATAGTAAGGTGCAGGAGGTAAATTGTTTCATAAGGTTGATTAAACTGAGAAGCAAACTTCATAAAAATAAATACAACCTGCAGACTGTAAGACTATTGAGATACAAAATACATTTTTAACAGACAACAATCAAGAGCAAAATGTCACCTATAATCTGCTTTGTCAGTATACAAATATTGTTGTAGGACAATTGCTCAACAACAAAATCTTAAGGTAGGGTGATAGCTAGTAAAAAAGAAAAAATCCAAATGTATTCTTATGGTAGGATTCTTTCATGTTGAGCATTTTCCTCATATTAAGCTTCAAGACAAGTACATGTTCAATATATTTCAAGTATAAAGTAGAAATACATATTTGTTAAATACCTCATAGCAAAGTTAATATGTTAACATTGTTTTATAAAAATTATTTGTGCTATGTAACACACAATTTGCTCTGGAGATGGTTTTGCTGGATCCTCTTCAATACATTCTGTGCTGTTTTACCAAAAAAGGCAACACCCAAAGTCCAAATAAAATGTTTCACTGCAGAGGGCGTGCAATTTGGCTCAGGATGTATCACCTGTGGAGAATTTGAGGGTAGGTTAAGTAATATCATTTTCACAGTTAAAGTCCTAAAGTATACTGATAAAGAACCTGACATTTCTAAAACAGTTAAAAATATATTGCTTCACTTAGAAGTCAAATATATCCACTTCATGCCAGCAATGCAACATTGTTATGTTCTAAAACTATGTATTATACATTTACTCCATGTATCTGTCTTACATACTGTACCTTATTTGTATTTCTGAGAAAGCATCTTGTCTGTTTGTTACTTTGCATCCATAAGGACAACAAAATAGTCCTTCTTCAAACAGACCCCAGCTCGCCCAGCAGCCACCTGAAAGGAGCACAGAGCCCACACAAAAGACAGGCAAAGCCAACCCAGTGACATTCACACACCATATTAGGTTTAGCCAATGCTTCTGTTCAAAATCGATTCTGAGTCCATAGTTATCAGTTAAATAAGCAAACGTTTTTTTGGGAGGGAGAGATGTAGTCCTCTTTTACATAAAACATGAACTGACTTCCTATTTTATGTGTTGCCAATTCTAAAGGGCTCTTGAGCTTTTGCAGTATTGGTTGAGATGAGAAGTGTGCTGCGCCGTATGTAAGGACTTCCACAAAGTTTCAGCTTGTATAAGAAAGACAAGACTGACTGATTGTCAGTCTGGTCATTTTTGTACAATTTTATGAAGTGTTTTTTTGCACTTCTTAGGTATACAGTATAAAGGAAACAGAAAGTCTCTGCTCTTTAAAGGGGTTAAATTTATGTTCGTTTCCGTGGCAACAATCTCCTGGTTTTGGTTAAAGCAGGTACCAGAACTCCATTACTATTACTTCCCACTGTCAAGGAAATACTTATCAGAGCATGAATACTGGTAGTCTAAATACATACATTGCTCAAAAACAATAAAGGAACACTTGAAAACACATTCGATCTTAATGGGGGGAAAAATCCTGTTGGATATTTATACTGATATGGACTGACTAATGAGTTAGGAATGAAAGAATGCCGCATTGTTTAATGGAAATAAAAATGATTAACCTACAGGTGTCTTCAAAGACACCCTGAAATTCAAGTGAAAAAATGATGAGTCCATTTTGCTATACAAATACAATGCAGCAACTCAAAATGGTACTCTGTAGTTTGCAATTATTCCACATGTTTGTATGCATCCCTGACAACGCCAGAGCATGCTCCTTACGAGTCAATAGATAACTATGGACTGACTATATCCCTGTGAATTGATTATGCTCCTGTGAACCTTAAATAAAATGGCACACTGTTATTTGTGTCTCAAAAGGTTCTCAAGAACAGTGCTGTGATGTGCTAATTACTAAACATATTGTAAAATACTGTAGAAAACCCTCCTGTCGCAAAGGAAAAAAGTTTGTGTACGTTCCCAAATCTTAGGTTAAAATTCTGTACAAACAAAAGTGGTTTGTCACTAACATCTCAGGGGAATTTTATAATCTGGGCACTCAGAAATATTTTCCAACTGCCAGTGTCTCTCTAAACTATTCAGAAAATGGTATTTCCGAAGTAGAGGTCCTGCATCTGTGTGTGTGTGTGCGTCTTTGTGTGTGCCTCTGTGTAGGGAGGGGGGGTGACCTGGTATTTGCGTCACAAAATCAGAGACAAAAAAAGACAGAAACAGAAATATGGGCAGAAAAGGGTGGAGAAAGAAAGATGTTCTTATGCTAAATATATAACTACACTACACATTTCCAACCTTTATCTCATATCTTCATTGGTGTGTGAAATTAATATTTGCTCCACAAGAAAGTTACTAAGGTCAGCACTGATGCAAAAACATAAGAAATATAGCAAAACTGCATTCAAAATACTAAAATTAAGAGCAATTTAAGATTCAGTTAAAAGTGAGATGATTCTTCATTGTTTCCATTGCTTGCTGGCTCCCAACCTTTTTGGTCTTTGAAATGCCTCTTACATTGTGTTGTCATAGCAACACAGGGCAAACCTTCTCAGGAGCAGGTTTATTCAAAGCAAACAGAATGAAATTATGCATTTAAGCTGCTTTGTTTCAGGAATCACCTGACCATGATTGTGCCATTCTTGCAGGGGAAACCCGTTTACATTACTGCACAAGAAGACCGTGCCAAGAGAGAATATTTTGCTCTTGTCAAGATTCTTTTATGTACCCTCACTCATCACTTTTAGACATGTATTCCTTGCGTTTGGTAAGAATTTTAAAAGTTTATCATAGTAATACATTGTATAATAATCTGTAGCATATTCTCATCTAAAGTGCCACTACTTGGATGATTGTGGGGAGTCTGATTATTTTTTGCTCAATGTTTAAGTAACTGCCTTCACATCTTAAGTTGCTGAAGTGGCAAGTGGCAATCCATCTGTTGATGATTACTGTGGAATGCCTAATCATTATAGAGCCTACTCCATGACACATACTGGCACTGCATGTCAGAATATTGCAGTCCCCAAACACTGTATAGTTTTTAACTCCAGGAAATGTTTTATGTAAAAGTTGGAATCTAGTGGTCACTGGCGTGGTCTTTCTAACTGATGTGAATAGAATTTGACTGTAAATTTGACCCAATAACCTAGTCACCATAGCCATCATTGCAATAACTGCCTGCCTTGAGAGATTTTGCAGAAGTCACCATCTATCAGGCAGCAGGCCATCATATATCAAGCAACAGGGCTCTGTTAAACACTGGTTTTGACTTGGTCACTCTGCAGGTTGGTGAAGCTTAGCCCAGTGTAGCTCCAGGTCACTATTTCATGGCCATGCTTTATTTGGCATGACTTTGGGCTCAGATTGTTTGGAGGTGCACAGAATCCAGTTATGGTTGATTGCAATTCTATTAATATTTTAAAGAGCTCAATCTTATTTGCCTCATTTTTGAAATTATTTTCTTTTATTTTAAATAAGAATACACCATAAAATGTGTAATTTAATTGGCTAAGTTTCCATGTGACATCCTCTTTACTCAAGAATGCTTGAGAGTTTGCACATTCTACAGAGAATGTATAAACTTTGTGTAGTTACTACAGTCGTTCATCCCTAGGTGACACTCTTTGTTTACAAATGTGCTTTCCATGCTGTTTGAATGAACTATGTCTACTTTTCTAATAAAACTCTCACTAAACAGCTGTGTGGTTTGGTTTAAAAACTGTATTATATACTAGAGATTGTATGAATGTTTTTGTTTTGTTTTTTCTACTACTGCACTAGTGTTTTTTCTACTACTCTGTTGCATTCCTATTGAGAAAATATTTTGTTTGCCTTTGAATAGACACTGTGGGCTAATCATAGCTCTGCTGTCACAGTGATGTGTTCTGAATGCTTAAACTGGAATTTTAATGTAAAAACATATTGCTGTTCCACATGTTTGTTAGATAACCAACATGTGAAGCTTCTGTCTGGTCACTGTAGTTGACTGAGAAAAGGGTGTGGTCTACACCGCTGCTAAGCTGGAACAAGTATATGTACTTGTATTCTTCCCCTGGGCCTTAGCTCACCAGTCTTTCCAATCACAGAGCAAATTAAGATACATTCTATACACATTTTTTAATCTCAATAAACACAAAATGTTTGCTAACATTGTTTTTGACAGTAATGATTATATTGTTTGGCCGATTATTTATTTATTTTTTCACATACAAGCCTTCAGTATTTCAGTACATTAAGCAGTAAGCGTCACATCATGCAGCAGACTTGTAATCAGTGTCTGCTATAAACATGTCACCTTCTCATCTGTGATTCTAGCACCATTATGTGGTTTGGTAGAAGGGCACCAAGATTCAAAAACATGTGAATGCATTCATGTGGTCCACACTATACACAACCACCCATACAACATCAATTAGTGCTCAGTGAATAGTAGTTAATGAGTGGCTGAATGACAGAGCACAGCTACACTTAGGAATAATAGCTGCTATTCAAGCAACAAACAACAGAATGTTAGTCGACATGTCTATGTTGCTACAGAGAAAAACAAACAAGCTTTTGTTATATAACTGTTTAGCAGCAATTAACAAATTGTAACATAAAATATTCTCAGATAATTAATAATTACATGTCTTTGTATAACACCAGCCTGTTTGAAATGAACATAAAGAAAGAACATGTGATGCACTACTCTATGATTTTTTTTTTTTTTTTCATTTATAATATGTAAATACCTGTTGTTTAAGATTCGTTAAAATCTACCAATGCAAATCTGTACAACGTGGAATAAATATAACGAAAACCCAAATGTGCATGATCATATTGATGGAGAACAGCTGCGAAATGACGACGCCTGCAATTTGTCTTCATTGCTGTCTATTGAAAACCACATATCTAGTATCTGTTACAGCAAAGGCCCGGCTCCATCCGTCCACAGCCATGCAAATCTCACAGGGTTTTAAACTATAGAGACTCGCTAGCAATATTACCTTTAAATCTCATAATTCTTTCGGGAAGTAAAGCCCTGATGAATAAATCAGGAACGACCCACAAATTACGACAAGATGAAATTACAAAATACAACGGCCTACATGTTGGAAACGATTCGAAATAAATATCGCATATAACTGAAGCTGCAACCTAAAAAGTTCAACAACCAGCTTTAATAAGGATAGAAACCGCTGCTTAATTAATAAATCAATACTATGAATATTGCATCAAACATTTTGAGGTCAGAAGACCCTGACAAAAGCTGACTTCTAGACTTGGGTTAATTATAGTTATAATATTTATAATTATATATTTAAAAATATCTCAAGTTTACTGCATCGATATATTGTGTTACAATTTAATTTATTTACAATCTTAATAGGATACGTATTTCACGTATATTTTACAATAAAAAACAAAAACAAAACAAAAAATCAAAAACAGCAGCAACAAAAAAACAAACAAAAAAAACATACAAATCTAATGGAAGAAAAATACGTTCATTAATGTTACCCTAGTTGCTGCATCAAATCGGTTTCGAGCGCTGCTGATTCTGACACCGCAACACAGCAACGTTTTCCAGGATGCTTTTTTCCAGGACGTGTCTTGTGACGCTGTAAGCCGAACATATTCTCAACACATATCCTACAGGTTCTGGAATCCTCTTGGCACACTAAACTGGAAATAGTGGAATCTGGCCGTAGCATACATGGTTTTCATCGGCCACCAGTGAGACACTCCTTGTTCGAAGTGATGATGTTTGGCAAGCAGCTCTGACACAGTATCAACCACCGCCACACTGCAGAGTGTGCATGGAGACATTTACTCGTCTACATTCAACAAATTCAGTGCAATGCAATTTAATGCAGATATGCTGAAACGAAACGAGTTCACTCTAATACTCTAATAAAAAGTGTCCTTATGCCTTTATGCCTTTCACTGATATTTTTGCAGCTTTGTACCCATGACCTTGTTTTGTTTCTGCCTCACTTGTGATTAAGATCTGTGAAGGTGCTCAGTCATCCAGTCCACTGCATATCCAAAAAAAAAAGAAGATTTACCATGTCATAAGATTGAAAATCATTACAGAGAAAAACGAGTTTTCTCTGTAACTGTGTTTGTGTGTGTGTGCGCGCGCGCGTTTGTCCATATGTGTGTGTGTTCCAGTAATTTATCTTCTGTTATCTGAATTAGAGATTCAACCTCAATCCGAT
This sequence comes from Mugil cephalus, assembly GCF_022458985.1. NCBI lineage: Eukaryota > Metazoa > Chordata > Actinopteri > Mugiliformes > Mugilidae > Mugil > Mugil cephalus. The sequence goes on along the minus strand of NC_061777.1, from coordinate 27,943,879 downwards.
CCTGTGAAAGCTCTCGTCTTTAGTCTTTAGAAACACGAGAGCTTTCACAGACCTCGTACGGGCACATGCAAGAGGAAGTCCAATTCAAAGCCACGGGCTAGCATGAGATTCAAATTACGACACAATAAACATTCAGTTCTTTGAGCTTTTGGCTACCTAGGCTGCTATATTAGGGTGCACGAGACACTGTATTGACCAGACCAGCTTCGTATTAAATCGTTGGTGAGTAGTCAGTCGCTGGTCGTTGAGGGACGTTCACTGTATATACGCGTATCAAACCAATATGGCCAAAGGAAGATCCCTGAGTATTAAGTCAGCCTAGAATTTAACTTAATAAAATATGCTTTTAAGACATACAGAGACACACAGTGTTAGATAAGCTGAATGTGTCCTCTTGCGTTAGGACGGTGACACGTCAACCAGCCAAGAGACTGTGGTTTGTCCACGGCCGGCCGTAAACGAAGGGCAATCACTGTGTAGAGCTCCAGTGACCTCTACTGGATAAATACTTACACTGCAACGTGAACCCATGTGCTGCCTTGTATTATAGGAACATTTACCTGCACAGTGAATGATGCATGGTTTTCTTTTCTTTATGGACTCTCGCGGTGCATGTGACCTTTATTTATGATGCCAGAAGAAACAAATCAAACAGTCCAATCACATACGCCTACTTTTGACTTTCTACCTCTAAACTCAACACAAAAACAATTCCATGTATTTGGCCAAAAGCAACTTTAAGACTCACTATCTAATAATCAAACTTTTCTTATTGGTAAAGCTTAGGTTGGCTTAGTCCTTGGCTGCTGAAATGTGACTTGCTGTCGTATTGTACAGCAGTGTTATTATGTCATATTCATGGTTTCTAGGAATGCAGCTATAGACTACAGAGGCTGTAGAAGATTGCATCTTGCACTTGCTCATAAATTAAATAGTTATAGGTGGAGAACACTCCTGTGAATGCTGTCTGTTGATTACAATTCAGCATTCAACACCATCTTTCCGCAGCATCTGGGCTTCAACACCACCTTGTGCAACTGGATCCTGGACTTCCTCTCTGACAGGCCCCAGTTCGTGTGTGTGGAGAAGAACACATCCTCAGTCATCACACTGAGTACCGACTCTCCTCAGGGCTGCATCCTGAGTTTGTTTCTCTTCACATTGATGACACACAACTGTGTTGCTAGGTCCCCTACTAACCACATCATAAAGCATGTAGATTATATTACAATAGTGGGCCTGATTCAAAACAACAAAGACTAGGTCTACAGAGAGGAGGTGATGTGCCTGCGGAACAATCTTCTTCTGAATGTCAACAAAACCAAAAGAACTAATTTTTGACTTTGGGAAGAACACACTCCCCTGACACTCTTCACTGTGTATTAACAACACAGAAGTGGAGGTGGTAGAAAACACCAAGTTCCTGGGGGTGCACATAACAAACATCAAGACATGGGTGCCAAATACTGTCTGTTGTGGAAAAGATCATCAGAGACCGCACACACCCACATCATGGATAGTTCTCTGTTCTGGCCATTGGCATGAGGTGCCGCAGCCTACCTGCCTGCCTATCTATCTATGGCATCCACTAGTTGGACCTCTGTTAAATTAGGTCAGTCACTTTAAAGGATGTGACTATTTATGCAAACATTTATTTTACTATATATTTTTTAGTGCCCACATTAATACTTTCCTGTAAAATCAACCTTCATGGTCAAACATATTTTCCACATTTGAAAAGGAAAAGCATGGTTGTGGCTGCATTCCACTTAGGGGACATCCTGTTTTTTTTTTGTCTACTTCTAAGTTTCACTGGGACTCATTATGGAACTCAACCATCATTAATTTCACATCTGCTTTTCCTAACAAGTAAAAAAAGTCCAACTGAGGGACATCAATATGAAGAGACATTTCGTTCGATGTGCTGTGTGTAACTTGTGCATTGATGGTTCCCACCACAGAGCACAAGGATTGACCTGTGATGAAGTGTGTGGGCTTGTGACACTGTATATAATTTATTCAGAATTAAGTGCACCAAACTAACTATATACTATATACAGTGAGTTAAATAAGTACTGAACACATTACAGTTGACATGAAATTTTCACCAGGTGTTGGTAAGAACCCAAGTAATCCATACATAGAAAGAAACCAAAACAAATGAGTTCAGAAATTAAGTTATATGTAACTATGTGAAATAACAGAGGGAACAAAGTATTGAACACACGCAGAAAAGGAGGTAGAAAAAAGACATGGAAAGCCAAGACACCAGCTGAAATCTATCAGTGATCAGAAAGCCATCCTGCCCCTTGTCAGTGCAAATGAACATCTGCTGGTTCAGTCCAAACTGATGCCCTATAAAAAGATGTGTCGTTACCAAGGTGTCACCCAAGGAACTTCTCATGATGGGTAAAAGCAAAGAACTCTCTCAAGACATTCACAACCTTATTGTTGCAAAACATTCTGATGGCATTGGTAACAGAAGGATTTCTAAACGTCTGAACGTTCCAGTGAGCAATGTTGTGGCCTGAATCCTGAAGTGGAAAGAACATCATTCAGCATAGACCAGGTGCTCCTCACAAGATTTCTGACAGAGTGAAAAGAATTATCAGAGTTGTCCAAGAGCCAAGGACCACTAGTGGAGAGCTTCCAGAAATACCTGGAAGTAGCAGGTGCAATTGTTTCAGAGACCATCTACCAGAATGTTGAAGATGAAACGAGGGTGGACATTTCAGCAAGACAATGATCCCAAACACAGAGCCAAGGAAACTTTCAACTGGCTTCAGAGAAAGAAAATAAAGCTGCTAGAATGGCCCAGCCAATCACCTGACTTGAATCCAATTGAAAATCTATGGAAAGAACTAAAAATCAGAGTTCATAGAAGAGGCCCAAGGAACCTTCAAGATTTAAAGACTGTTTGTGTGGAAGAATGGGCCAAAATCACACCTGAGCAATGCATGTGACTAGTTTCTCCATACAGGAGGCGACTTGAAGCTGTCATCACCAACAGAGGCTTTTGTACAAAGTATTTAATAAATATCAGTAAGTGTGTTCAATACTTTTTTCCCTGTGTCATTTCACATTATTACACATAACTTAATTTCTGTTGTTTTGGTTTCTTTCTATGTCTCAGTTACTTGGTTTGTTACCAACACCTGGTGAAAATTTCATGTCAATTTCATGTCATGGCACCTTTAGAAATATGAAATATTGTGATGTGTTCAATACTTATTTTACCTGCTGTAACAGCAACATGACACCCCATGTTTGAGCATTGTGGGGCCATCATTTATTTTTCAATGGAACAATGAGCCAAAGGAAAAAAAACACACTCAGCCTCTGTAAAGGCGATTTCACCAAGCCAACAAGTGATAAGCATCGACAGCAATTCTTTAAAGCCTGTTTGGATAACTTCATGTAGCTTGTTGAGAGAACTAACGCAAAAACCTTTTTATCAAACCGTCTGAATCTGGATATTGGGGCTAGCAGTCACAACTAAGCTATAGAACAAGCAATCTGTAGTCTCATTGGAAAAGTGTTGCTCATTATCTGTAATATGATTTCACAATCTTCCCTTATTACTTACTATGTTATTCTGGCAGCACAGCTTGTGAAAATCCCTGACCACTTTATTCCAATTAGACAGACAAAAGTTAATTATATGTACATCTTCCTGTGAAACTTTTACAGATGGACAGGCGGTCCAGAGCTGGTAAAGAAGCCGTTCCACATGGACTCTGACCTACCTACAGCCAAAACAAAAGATTATGATTTAAAATCTGACAGGGCACTTTATATAATTTAACCGTACACTTTTGACAGTAGCAAGGCGATGGTTTAGTGGACGACGAAAGCACAGACCAATTGCATGAGGGTTAAGCCATCCCATGTGATAACACTCAGCCAATCATGTGCATTCCAGGCGGTAAACATTGCCACTCTACAGATTAGAGTTAGTTAGGGGAAAGTTACACATGAAAAGGTGGTAGACAGAAAAAAAAAGATAGCGATGCTTGCATAGAAAACAAACGGAGAGAAACAGACCCGAAGAAAGTTAAATAAATGTGAATGAAGATCAAGAAAGGAAGAGAAAGCAACAAGTGTTCAAGTGTCTATATGTTTTTGAGATTGTCTGTGAAATTGGTTGAGACTGTCAAGATGTGAAACATAAAAGTGGAAATTCAAGCTTTTCCTTCCTTTATTTTTCTGAAGTTAAGCTAAATGAACATGCAAAATTTTCTTATTTAATTTCTCTGGGTTTGCTAATCGTATTGAATTAATTTGATTTAACGTTAGATATTGAATACATGCAGATGTTGATAACTACTAGGCCACTTGAATTTCTGTCACACTAAATAGATAGATACCATGGTCTTCTGGAGGTTTGCTTGAAGATTTTTTCTCCAACTGGACCTATTTAAAATGTAGTCGATCACCCCTGCTACAGATCTATCTGATATTGTTGTTTGTAAGGAAACCAACAGGGGTCACTGTGACGAGCACTGAAAAAGAGAAAGTGAAACCCAGAGGCAGACAGGTTTTTGCTGGTTACAGAAAAACAACGTCCTAACGAGTCGCTACAGGGAAGAGTTAGAAGAGCAACATGGAGGTAGGTTCGTTATGTTTAGATTTAAAAGGTGTTTACCAAGCGAGTAGGCGGAAGATTAAAACAGCAATCAATTTTGTGGTAGCTGAAGAAGGGTTATTGCTCCTACAGCAAGTAGGAATCTTATCTATTTTCCTCTATTTGAGTTTGCCACAAAAGCAAACTAGACACATTTGACTTTTGAAGTAGAGAAGTGTTGAGAGATCAATGGTCCGGTATGGCGATATCAATAAAATTAACGATACAACTCAGAGCACTGCATGTCTGTCCAAGTGGGCAACCCCTTGGTGACATCCAAGCCCAGGCCATATCATGCTTCATATGCATGCCACAGCCAATTTGTCATACTCACCATTAACATGTGTCTTGTTTGAAAACGGACGACAGAATTTGAGTTTTTATTGATTTTAAATCCATTTTTATTTAGAGGGACTGCAGTTTAGTGCATTATGCATTGGTTTGTAACACAAGTGTTTTAACTTGATATTGGGAGGGTTCCTATTCCTTACGTTAGGGTTGAAATAGTGTGTCTAATACCCTTTCACGTCGAAAATCCCGGGTCGACCCGCCTTTGGTGTGCTTTCACACTGCCATAAGTTCCGGGTCTGACCTCCCTCTCATACGTCATCGCGTCGACAACGTCATCATTACACATTTCACATAAACAATGGACAGCGTGGTGTATTTTTGCAGGCTGCTTTCAGTTTGTTGACGACCTGAACAATGTACCGGTCAGTCCCCCGCTCTTTCAAAGGGTTGCTGATATAAGAATAAATCACTGTGTCCTGCACAGAGCCCGGTATCTGCCGCCGTATCTCCTCCTCCTCGGGTGTGGAGCAGCTTGCAGATTTCACGGTCTTGCCAGTGCGCTGCCATGATCTTAAAAATAAAGTGTCGGGTATCGTTATACATGCTGTATATAAACACAGTCGCACATGCATTCTCTGATCGGCGCAATTTCCCAAACATGACGCAGGGCTAATTCACGTATGCGTTTCCATTAATGATCGTGTAACACATTTGAAATAAAAAGAAAACTCCCTGATTCCAGAGACTAATTCCACGCCACCCTGACAGTACACATAGATATAAACACAGTACACACCCTCAAGATGTCATCCAGGAAATTTCAGACCATTCTGATGTGGGATTTTGGAATAAAAGCCCCATCAATCCTTTAATTCTCTAATACTTTTGCTATTGTCGCATGTTTTTTTCCGATTTATAATTCACCTATGCTGATGCCTCCCAGCGAGAAGGTCCAGGTTCGAGTCCAGCTCGGGCCTTTCTGGGTGGAGTTTGCATGTTTTCCCTGTGTTCGTGTGGGGTTTCTCCGTGTACTCCGGCTTCCTCCCACCTCCAAAGACATGCTTGTTAGGCTGATTGTTGACTCTGAATTGACCCTAGGTGTGAGTGTGAATGGTTGTTTGTCTCAGTGTTAGCCCTGCAATAGGCTGGCGACTTGTCCAGGATGTACCCCACCTCTTGCCCGATGCCAGCTGGAATAGGCTCCAGCAACCCCCGCAACCCTAGTGGAGGATTAAGTGGTATGGAAGATGAGATGAGATGAGATATTTGACCTATACTTAATATTAAACTACCACAAAAAGCTATTTTCCTGTTTTTTCAATAAGAAACTGCAATAATACTGTTTTGTTTCCTTTGGATCTACAAAAAGAAGTTGTAAGACCAATTTTAAAAACACTATTTTGATTAAAACAAATAACAAAACAATAATAATAAGGAGAAGAAGAAGAATAACGGCAAATGTGCAAGAAATGACAAAGTAAGAGATGAAACAATAAGTGGGACAGTTCAAAGACAAGAAAGACAGAGAGGACATGGTAATTTGAGGGCACAGTTGTCTGTCCTGGCCTTTTCCAGTCTCTGGAGTCCATTTCTAGGCACTGTTCTTGGAACCATTTTCACACATGTCGCACTGGCTCTATAAAATAACAAGTGGAAATCATAGATCAGGAATGTTATGTTAGTAGTGGTTTAGAATCACAATTAGCCTAACAAGCATGTCTTTAGAGGTGGGAGGAAGCAAAATGTTTAAATGTCCTTGTAGATCCTACCTGTTTTAGTACTATTCATTCATCCATCCAGTTTTTCCACATTAACCAGTAGAGCTGTCACACTTACCTCTCAAAATGCTAACACACATCTGAATCTTGATGTAAGGAAGACAATTGTGACAATTACCTCACAGCTATTGCCATCCTGCTGAGTGGGATGGGTCAGAACTCCTCCTTTACATTTCATGTCCACCCACTCTGCTTTTTCATGGCACGTTCTTCTCATCTTCAGGTATTGAATGTATGTAAATGAGGACAGACCTTATTGCATTTTGTAACAAATGACAAATAGTTTATGATATACTGTTTTTCATGTTGTAAGTACTACAATTTCATTTAACATTCCAAAATAATTTCAAGTAACGTATTTCAGCATCGTGAACAGAAGTCTTCAGTTCAAGTCTTCTAAGAACATGTGTGATCCCCAGCATAACAGTCTCTGTCTACGCTCTCTTGAATCCAGAGTTATATTTAGTTTACTGGAATTATACATCAGAGGCTATTTGAGTTTTTACTGTAAGTAATATGACAGTTACAGTAATGCTAGCACAGTATATGTAGTACAGTGAGATAAGAAGAAACTGTATTTTACATCTCTGAATGTTTTCATCGACGATTGTCAAGCTGACAATTAACACAACTTAAATTTTGAATTCTAAACACAACATAATAAGCAGGGATACATAACACAAATCTGTATTTTCCCAAACATTAATTTTGAATTGTGGAATCTCAATAATGTGATATAATGAGATGAAGTCTATATTGTTGCACACTAAACCAAATAAAAAACTCCTTAGTAAGTACTGAAACATTTTGCTGCAAGGTTGAAATTAGCTTGGTATTTGGAACTTGGTGCAGGTTCCGACAGAAATACTGTCTGATTGACTGCATTGATGTACAGGAAGAGATGAAGATATTTATTTATCACACATTTATTGAAATTTCAGTTGATGTCAGAATCTCAGAATGTCTGCAATAAGAAGTGTTTTGTTTTTTTTCTGTGGTGGAAATAGCTTCAGTATTGACAAAGAACAAAGACATGCATTGCATCTTACTCTTCACATCTCTTCATAATAAATTAATGATCCCTGATGAACCTACTCCAAGCAGAGTGTAGAATCTGTATTAAATAAAATGGATGAAATACAATAAACAAAGAAAGCAAATTATAGTGATATTTACTATTCCAATAACCTGTTGGTGTTACATGTTATAACTACTAAACCATAATGATAAGTTTACTTACTACTTTGAAAATTTACACACAGACAAATAAAACGTAGACTTAAATGGTGTTGACACATTTAGTCAGGGCTAACATTTATTCAGGGAATTCCATTAGTGACATAAGCACCTGAGATAATACACATTTGTCATTTCTCATCTAAATGAATACAAATCTGCCATGTGTCAAGGGGTTTGTTCCAAAGTGGGCCCTTACCATTTTCTCAACATTTTGTTAAGTCTGTCTCCTCTGACGTCAACACAGGTGCAATGAGTGTTACAAATTCAACACCAGAGCTTCAACATGTTTAGATAGTTCAGGTATTTGTAAATGTGTAACTCTTACAAATTTAAACCTTGTGAAAGTTAAAATGGAATTTTTGAATGGAAAGCAATATACTGTAATAATAGATAGTATTATATGATGGTCCTCCACACACATGAACTAAGGAAGACAAAGTGTCTTCGTCTCGGTGTGAGATGAATGTGGTCTTAATAAAAGAAACTGTAATGCACAAAATTATGTTTTTACACCAGAGTGACTCGATATTTCCTCGGTGACATCTTGAGTTGGGGTATTAAATTAGTTTGTGGAAACAGGGAGTTTACTTAATATTGCTATTGAAAATCATGCAAAAATAGCAAAACATATTAGAGAATTGAAGCTGCTTTAATTCAGAAATTCCACTTCAGAATTGTCTGACAGTTCCTGGGTGACACCTTGAGGATTTATTCAAAAGCAGGTGAAGTGGCATTGGTCTGAGGAAACTAAGAGTTGTCTTTTTATTTCAATTTAAAAGCATGCAAAAAAGATCTGAAATATTAAAGAATGGAAAGGGCTTTTATTCTGAAATTCCACATCAGAATGGTCTGAAATTTCTTGGGTGACATCTTGAGGATGTATTCTAACAGGGTAAAGTGTGAATTAGTCTTTATTATTTCTTTTTCTTGCTATTTTAAATCATGTGAAAAAAGAACAGTTTTATATGTTTTTATGTTTATGTTATGTTTTTATATTTGACACAGACATACTGTTTTCACTTCTGACAGCTGGTTCTTATTTGCTATTAATTATTATTTTTTTAATAAATTTACATTAGTTCAACATTAACCAATTGACAGCTTACATGAATGGTGGTTTTATTTTGAAGGCCTGTTTTTTTTAATTCTGTATATATATATATGTGTGTGTGGTTACTGTAATCCTTCGACTAAGGACGAAGCACAAAAAAACGTGGCAGCTGGCTTGACCACATTATACAGTTTGACATGCTGTCGAATGACAAAATGGGAATGAGACAGGCGATACATCAACGTCAGAGCGAAAAACCCGGGTCGATGCGGCATTCCTGTTCACGTCGAAGCCGTGCTAATGAAATCCCAGTTCGATTGCTGTGTGTGTTTTGGTTTTTCTCTCGATGTGAAAGGGGCTTAACTGACACAAATGCAAGTTGTGGCTGTCTGTGGCAGTCCAAGGAAATTGTTTACACACTATCTCAGGCCTAACAGAAAGAACAGGAACCCAATATCAAGTTAATACACTTGTGTTACAAACTAATGCATAATGCACAGCAGTCCCTCTAAATGGTTTAAAACCAATAAAAACTCTAATTCTGTCATCCATTTTCAAACAAGTTTTCAAACAGTTTTAGATGTGAAAGGGATATTTGAACTGAAAAGTCTTGTACTTTTTTTCTCTTTTGACATTTATAACTGTAATAGTTAGCTCTGATTTGCTATGAAACATAGGATGAAATAAGGATTTTGTGCAGTGAGTTATACTCCTATGGATCAGTTATTTATTCCTTGAATTCACATAACGGTTTGCACCTTATTTTAATGTACTAAATTTACTGTACCATCACATGCAGGTTTCTCCCACATTTCTAAATCTTGATGTAACAAACAAACTATATGGCATTTTGTATTTAGATTGATGTTATAGATCCAGTAACTAACTTCAGCTGTCATGCTCTGTTGCAGTTTATTACAGACATCACTGTCACTGTTGATGAAGCTAATTATGAAGACCCTGAAAGATTAAGGAAGATTCTTCAGTCTTACAGTTTGGAGAAAAAAGGTTCTAACTATCAAGTTAGGGGAACATTTGAGGAGTTGGAGAAATGTGTAAACAAACTACCTATGGCGAAGCCTAATTTTAGTAGTGTCACACACAAACAAACCTGTATGCAAGATGAATATGCTCCCACCCATGTCAAAGTAGTTGATGTATCTGTAGTTGTTATCGACTACATTCAGCAAAAATGTAGAGAAAAACTTAACAAAATACAAGGGGACAGTTTTCTCATTGTGACACAGCCTGACCTTGGAGCAGTGGACAGTAAAGCCAGGTGCGCAGTACAGCTGGACTTCAAACCACAGCATGACTTGGTATACCTTCATGACAGGCGTCATTCTGATTTTGTGAGACAGCGATTCATCTCATTCTACCAGAGAACTGCCTCCGACTTACAGGTGACGTCAGTCCATGTCAGTCCACATTACTGTTCGGACCTGGAGAGAAAGTTTCCACTTCTTCTTTTTAAACCATGCTCCATAAAAAATGAAGTCACTGTCATGGGACATTTTACACAAATAGCCAAACTGAAAACCTTTCTCTCACAAACTACTCAGAGGTCAAGCAAGACTCCTGTCAACAAAATTCCAGCACACATTCCAGGCACAGTTTCCTCAGTTCCTTCAGGTGGACACATGAACGATTCTGAGGATGAATCATGTCCAATCTGTATGGAACCAATAATAGCAAAAGCGAAAAAGATACTACAGTGCAAACACTCATTCTGCAGAGACTGCCTGGAAAGAGCTTTTGACTACAAGCCTGTATGCCCAACCTGTGGAGCATTATATGGCATTTTGGTGGGGACACAGCCAGAGGGAGGCACAATGAATGTCACGAAGAGTTCTTCATCTTTGCCTGGATATGAGAAGTATGGAACAATAATCATCCAATATTACATTCCAAATGGTATTCAAACGGTAAGCTGAAATACTTGAAATACTACATTTTGAAATATTTGCAGTTCATTCTTAAAATGAATTAGAGAAATGTCAGTTCACATGTCAGTTCAAACGTGTCATAAATCCTTGTGCTTGTTTTTAAATTCTCCAACTGTGTAGTCCCATGCCTTTGGACCTTACTCTATTCTTTGCCTGGGGAGAGTTTTGCTGTATTGGGACACTCTCACCGGCATCCTTAGAATGAGCTCATCTCTCTCTGTGTTTGTGTGTGTGTGTGTGTGTGTGTGTGTGTGTGTGTGTGTGTCTTTACATGCTGAATTATTATTTTTTTTTAAACTTTCTGCAGGAAGAACATCCAAACCCTGGTCAGTCATATGAAGGCACAGCTCGGACAGCCTATCTCCCAGACTCCTCGGAAGGCAGAATGATCTTAACACTGCTCAAGCGCGCATTTGCTCAAAGACTCATCTTTACTATTGGTCAATCCAGCACCAGTGGGCGGAAAAACACGGTCACATGGAATGATATTCACCACAAAACATCAACACATGGAGGACCAACTCAGTAAGGACTCGTATTACATTACATATCACTGATCACATATATATTAACTGACCGTTAAATATCGAAAAAAGCCGCTGCGCTTATTTGTGTTCTTTTGAAGTCAAATGTGTCACCACTCAAAGTGGCTGCTTCAGTGAAATCTTTGGAACAGAATCTGGCCAGCCCAGGTAGTGACTAGATCAGTGGTGAAACTTCTTCAAGAACATAAACAAGTCTAGTTGTTTGTTCCACAGGGTTCTCAGCTAGGCCTCTCGTGTAATCATTTGTACATCCAAGACAGTATGATGAGTTTATCGAGTCACACAAATAAAATATAAAGCTATAAACAAAGATACTAAGCAAGTGTGTGACAGTGCATTGCTTATTATTGTCATCATCTGTATCACAAGCTCTGTTGTTTGCAGGTATGGATACCCAGATCCTGATTATCTCCGTCGAGTCCGAGATGAACTAAAAGTCAAGGGAATTGAATGAGTAATTTTTGACTTCATAACAGGATATTATTCTTCCACTTACATATGTATGGATGTATTTGTTTGCATCTGCTGGTCTCTTTTTGTCTCCTCCCTTCTCTTTTGTCTCACCTAACTCTAACTTCTGATCAAAAAAAAAAGAAAATTAAACAAATGACCAAAATGCGTAAGTGTGCTCAACCCTGAACTCATACTTTGTTGAAGCACCCTTTGATTTGTCATGCTGACAGATATAATGTGCCTTCCTTTTAAGTTTCTAGTGGCACACCTTGATTGAGTATTATTGGTAGGTTACATGTTGTAGTCGCCCTGTTACCTCTCTCATAATATCTTCGTCTTAAGAAACGTAAAGCTTCTTCTGTTTTATAACAAAAGTTAATTTAATCTTCCCCGGCTGTTTTCAGAAGTGACTATTGAGTTATCTAATGCTTTTTACTTCTTTTTATTGAAACATTTTTTATGTTATCCATTAATTCTCATCATTGGTTAGGCATGCCTTTAAGTTTTTTTAGTCACATTTAGTTAGCACCTAAGGGAAGGAGAGTTGTATGTGTTAATAGAAGCATGATCACTTGTTATGTTTTGAATCTACAGTTCAAGACTTAATGCATACGCTGATGAGACAAATCTATCCTTAAATAACTACCATGTGGATTTGAGTTAATTGTATATTCTTTCTCCTTGGGATTAAAAATTCTGTTATCCATCAGTAAGGCTCAGCCCTTTGCTAACAGTATTCTAGATTTTTTTGTGCTCCATCCATGGGCCGATGGTAATCTGTTTAATGAAACATGAAATACACTCCCATCAACTCCATCCTGCTTTAACCAGTTCGATCCTGTTGAGATAGAATGACCTCTTTTTCAAGGGAAGCCTTGGAAAACAGTTGCCTAGGAAAGTTGTGATAATTAGTAACAAATAGCAACACGAATAAAATAAGGCTTTACAACCAGTTACAAATCTCAAGGAACCAAATCTCGTAGACAGTTTGCAGGGGCATTCATATATAAAAGGTTGCTGTACAAGTGCAGGGAGGAAGGTGGCCAATTTCAGTCTTAATTTCTTTCTTTTTTTCTTTTTTTTCTACATGTTTCTACATGTGGTTTATAAAAACATGATCATTCCTTACAATGCCAAGGTACTTGTAACAGGTCAGATGAAATGCTGTGAGGATATCCAAGTACTTCCTGGCCATTCAAAAATATCTTCAGTTTAGTTTTGGCAGCATTTAAAACTAGTCTTAGTTCAATGAGCTGACATTCCACAAGGTTAAATGCAATTTGTAATTTGCCAAGGGTATCAACAAGAGTGGAGCAATAGCAATATATGACTGTGTCATCAGCATAGAAAGGAATTTTGGTATTTGGACATCTCTACCCAATGCATTTACATAAATAATAAACAGAATAGGGCCCAAAACTGAGCCCTTGGCCACGCCAGTAGAAACAACCTTAGAAATTCTTGAATAAGCACACATATGTTTACAAGTGTTTTTGTTGTTTTTTGTTCTCAGTTTATTTAGTTTATATTTTCAAAGTTCTAATTAAGGCATTATGTAGGCTAATTAACAGCACATTGTATGCAACAATGTTGTACAATAAAGAATGTGTTGAGCATTTCAAGCTTTAAATATGAGTAATTGCTTCTTGATCATCCCTTTACTAAAAACACCTACAAAATGAAACATACCAGTGCTGCGGGCACCCCACCCCACAAGAGTCGAGCCTGTGGTGGTCCTGGCCCCAAGGAGCCAAGGTGGGCATCCCTTATTTTCATTTTCTGAAAGGTGGCAACCCTAGGCCATTATTGTAGCAAAAGTATTTGCAAATGTGTATTTCAATCCACAGATGTGTAGCTGGATTCACAAATGTGTAAAATAAATTTGCAAATGCATACATTGATTTATATGTGTAGACAGATCAGTAAATGCATACATCAATTGAAAACTTGATCATGAGAGAAACATTTGAAATATGGTATGATGTGATTAAAAAGTATAAGTTAACAGCAGACTGTAAGCTGTTGATTTGGCCTGCTCACTCCCCCAGGTTCAGACCGGGAATGTTAGACAAGACCTTTGAAAGGTGGAGAGATAAAGGAATAACAGCTACATGTACACTGGTAGATAAGCAACATTTTAAATCATTTAGACAACTTAAAAATTAGTTTGGATTGGAAAATTTATACAGATACCTTCAATTAAGACACTTTCATGAGACAGAAATTAAGAAGGAAATCTCATTGGAAGGGAATGAAGTGATTGAAGTGTTAACAGATGCGTTCAAGCAAACTCCTTAAAAAATTGTCTCTAAACTGTACAAAGGTTTATTGACGCAACAGGGAAGAAATACAGTGTAATAGGTTAAGAAGACATATACCTGTTCAAGGTCCTATCACTTGCAGCTAAGAAAGTCATTACAAGAAGTTGGCTGAGAGCTGACCTGCCTGAACTGAACCACTGGCTGGACATTGTGGAAGAAATTCAATCAATGGAGCAAATGATCTACAGAATACATTATTTATTTTGAAATTACCTCTGTCCATACTGCAAAGCAAGTGCTTGGATAAAGACTGACTGATCAGGGAGTCTATTTCTCACACACCTTGTGCATGCTGCAAGTAGATTATAAATCAAAAGTCCCAGAGTAGCCAGTGGCAACAGCATGTCGTTGTCGCATTTATATAAGGAAAACTGGCAAAAAGAACTATTTAAATTACAAATGAAGAATGGAAAACCTGCATCAAAAATATCTAGAGAAGTTCCATAAATGCTAGGCACAATTTAATCCATTTCAAGGTAGTGCATAGATTGCATTTTTCTCCTACTAAACTACAAAAGATTTATAAAAACACCTCTTCTCTTTGAGTGAAGTGTTTGAAACACCAAGGAACATTGGCACACCTGTTTTTATAGTGTCATATGTTGCAAACACAGTGTTTTGTAAAACTCTATACACATTTTCACTCCTTAGACACAGATAAGGATTGTGAGGTTACTTCCTTGTCATTACAAAGCCCCAGATTGCCAATGATCGCACTAATGAAGAAATTGGATAATCACATCCACCAGGTGTGGAAGCAGAGATAGAAGAAGAAGAAGAAGATTTTTTTTATTTTTACAACCACACTTTATTCAGTTGGGCAAGCAAATTCTCACAAATGGGACTTAGTTCCCCTATTTATACATACATTAAATATAAATAGGGCAAAAACAATAACCAAACAGCCTCGCGGACCAGAGGCCTCGATTAAGGGCTTATCCACACCCATGAAAATGGGTCTGTGGGGTCAGGCTCTGCCCCCGATCCAAAAAGAGTGAGGAGCCTCCTTTCGCTTGTCGTTAATTTGTCCTTCCATTGTTGCAGTAGTCTCTGGACCAGCCTCATGGACTGGAGGCCCAGCGCACCCCCCACGGCTTGGGTGTTTGCCAGATCTGGTCCTGCCAAAAGGACCAGGTGCTCCAGGTTCAGGACTCTTGCTCTAAGCAGAGTTGTTGTGAGCACTGGTGTGGCTCCACTGGAGATGTCCAGTCTGTTTCCATTAACCAGAGGTTCTTTTAAAAGCCAGAACAGAGCGTTAGAGCTTCTTCTTCCTTCCCTGCTGCTTTTAAAAGAAGACAACACTTTAAAAACACTTTTATAAAAGGAGGCGCCCCATTTAAATTTGGAAATTTAAAATCAGTTAAAAACAGAGCCGTATCCAGTCCCAGTTGACTCACCTTTCTGAAGATATGCCTGGCCACACCTCTCCACACTAAGTTTACTGGACCAACCAAGAATTTCTGCAGGAACCACAGCCTAAAAGCTGCAGTCCTGCTGGCCAGGTGGATGAGGCCCTACCCCCCTCCTCTCTTGGTAAAAACAGCATCCCCTTTTTGTGTCACTGGCACCCAGTGTCGTCCGTCCCAGAAAAAATTGACTTTCCTGAATATTAGTCAGGAACCCTGTGGGAGGATCCAAGCATGCTAATTTGTGCCACAGGATATGATGCCACTAAATTATTTAAAACCAAGAGTCTGCCTCTACAAGACATTTGAGGTAGTAGCCACTTCCATTTTTTGATTCTCCCCACCACTTTTTCTCTATCCCATCCTGGTTCTTACTTTCAGTGGTTTTATTACCTAAGAAGACTCCAAGGAATGGTTGAGATCTCTACAATTCAGTACAATTAAAATCCCCCCCTAAAATTACAAAGTCCTCCGTGCTGCAGCAGTTAAGTCTTGTATTTATACGTTCAAAGAAGCTCTTCCTCTCCGCTCCATTATTTGGCGCATAAATATTAATAAAAACCGGAGTAAAATGATCAAATTTAGCTTTCACCAGCAGGCACCTCCCCTTCACCACCTGCTCCAACTCCACCTCCAGAGAGGATGGAGTGAACCTCCTGGAGAAGAGGATGCCTACTCCACCACTCAATGTGGTGTTGTGGCTTAAAGCCATCTGCACCTCCCACTCTTTCTCCCAATCCCCCTTGTTACTCTGATCACTATGAACCTCTTGCAGAAATAAAACATTGATCCTTTTGGTCCTTACTGTGTCCAACACAAGTGCTCTTTTCTTTATGTCTCTGACTCCATTGACGTTTAGCGTTCCCATCTTAAAAACCATCCATACTTACTATAAAAAGAATAAAATTAAAAACACAAACGTTAATAAATAAGAGTACAGCCCGCATCATCATGTTTACAGGTTAATTTGTTTTCTGACATTGCCTAAATGTTTCTTTAACCTGGAAAGTTCTTGATCAGTTAAGTCAGATGATGCTCTGTGCTTTATTACATGTTTTGCGGACATGAGGAAGTTGAGCTAATCAGGGAAGTGCAGATCTAAGTTGAGTTTTTTACGCCTTTTATTCTTTGGAGGAAGTTTTTAAACATTTGAGCTGTGTATAAATTGTTTTCTTGGTCTCCAGTAGCTTTACTGGAGTGCGTCTGTGTGTGAGGGAGAGAGAACCCGCTGCTGTCCGACATGGAGGCCTCACTGTCGCTGCTGTCTGCAGCAGCCGCTCCCTCCCTCCACCTGCAATACGTTACATTTATTTCTGAAAGAGACAACAGGTGTCCAACATGTCTCCGATGCGACACCACATGGCGAAGCAGTGGAGACTTACATCCTGAGGGTAGCTACCTAATGGGGGACACTACCTTGCCATGTCGAGACAATTCTCTAATCAAGAACTGATGAAGGGGGGCGCATTGAACAAGATGATCCGGGCTGCAGGTTGTGTGAGCGGCTGCAACGCTTTGTCAGCGTGTTCGTTAATTATTCTGGAAAAACCACCATACGACTTCTTGCTCTCAATTTAAGATATTTATTCCAAAATGTAATGGAATATAGAAATTGATGCGCATGGACCTTGTCTGTTCAGTTAGTCTTGGCCAACATCCCAGAAAATGCTGATTTTCAGTAGTTTCACACCATTATAACAGTTTGAACAAAATGAATATGATTGGTTGGCTACAGGTGGGGAGGAGTCGTGGTTTAGACTTAACTCTCCCATCGTTGGTGGATGGGTCTGTCCTGACCCTTGGCCACTCAGGTCCTCCGATCCCCTGGGACAGCGCCCTAGAAAGAAGAGAAAGTCCTTCCTACCTGTTCCTCCCTGACATAGACCTCACATGCTCTGTACCGCGCTCATCCTGTGACTCCCTCCTTGGCAACTTTTATCACTTCAGAACAGCTCCTCATTGTTCTCTATTTTGTCTCTCAGACTCACTATATGTTTCCTTCTTGCTCTGTCCTAGTCAGCTGATTGCTACTTTCTCAACATGTATCAACCCTACAAGTAAACTTAAACGGGGTTGATGCTCTTGACCCTCCCATTATCTAGGACCTCATTCTTTATTTGATTATATGAATGTTAATTATGTTAATATTCACGCTTCTAAATACAACCTAGAAAATATCAACTGATTATCACACGTCTAGACAAATATCAAAAAATAACTTAACCGCTTCAAACATCTACAAAACCTACACCTGTTCACCGTCAGCCCCTCCTCCACCAGCAACTTCACCTGTTCTGTTTTTTCCAAGAACAGGCCCACGGATCGGCCACTTCACCGAGCCGTGGCCGATCCTCTCCCCCACGGCCAAAGCCACATCCTCCACCGTACAGGGAGAGCTAGCAGTGAGCCTGATGCCGTGTTTCCTCAATAAAGAGGAGAAACTAGAGGCCGCAGTGGCGGCCACCACCTGGTTCGCCCTCTCGCCCACTAAATAAAACTAACACTAACCTAACAAAAAAAATATACTAACAAAACATCGAAGTGAAAGAATAGTAAATAAAGAAAAAGAACCAAAAGTTCTCAAACGCTCTCCACTCTTCCTCTCACACTCCTCCCACACGAAGAAGAAGAAGAAGAGTGAAAATGAGAGCTCAAAGAGGAGATGGAGGAGGTAGAGGAGGAGGCCCAGGTAGAGGAAGAGGAGAAGAA
The DNA here is from genome assembly GCF_022458985.1 of Mugil cephalus. Lineage (NCBI taxonomy): Eukaryota > Metazoa > Chordata > Actinopteri > Mugiliformes > Mugilidae > Mugil > Mugil cephalus. Next base: position 27,925,516 of record NC_061777.1, on the reverse strand, counting down.
GGAGGTAGAGGAAGAGGTAGAGAAGGACTTGAAGAGTTGATAGAACCTGAACAGAGAAGACGAGGACCTAATTTGACTCAAGAAATCCGTTCAACACTTATTGACCATGTCATCAACCATGGACTGACCCTAAGCTGGATGAAGAGTTCAACCAAATCTCAGAGAAAACAGCTAAGCTAACCACACAATACATTGAAACTGAAGCTTGCTGTACTTATCATCAATATTGTTTACTGTGACATTTGACAGTAGGCTGCATGTGTATTTTTATATATATACTGTATATATATATATTTTTATTTTTTTTTTATTTTTTTTTTTTTACATAGGATTGAGGGTCAAGGACACCAAGGTGGAAGGGGCCCTATGTTCACTCATGCACAATAGGCCACCATTGTGAACATGGTTTTGACCAATAATTGTATGCGAGAAATCCAAGCTAATATCATCATGATGACCATATTTTCAATAACATCCAACGAGTCTTCCTGTCAACATTAGACTGAATCCTCAATAAAAATCAAATATACATGAAGCAACTGTATCGGGTACCGTTTGACAGAAATTCAGAGTGAAACATCTGCGCAATGAGTCTGTGGAGGTATATATTCATCTTACTATGGTGTGGTATTGTGCACTGCTCATAATGTTCTGGCACAAAAAATACTATGCAATAGATATTGAATAGCATCCTATTGTCTTTTACTGTGTTTCAGAGAGTCTTGCAAACGGATGCTGAAGAAATTCAACATGAATTTATATTATATCTGGATGAGGTTGGATTTAACCTTGTGAAAACAAGAAGAGGGAGAAATGTAATTGGACACAGGGCAATCACCAATGTGCCAGGGCAGCGAGGGGGTAACATCATCCTTTGCGCTGCTATTACAGAAAATGGGGTCCTCCACCACCATGCAAATCTGTGACCCTATAATGCAAATTTAATACTTGCATTTCTTGACAGATTGCACGAGATTGTCACAGCATTAAACCAAGTGGACCAGATGTGGTACATTGTCGTTTGGAACAATCTCTCATTTCATCGGGCTGCTCTGGTTCAGAATTGGTTCCATAAGCACCCTGAATTTGAAATCTTATACCTTCCCCCATACTCCCCCTTCCTGAATCCAATAGAAAAGTTTTTTTCAGCATGGCAGTGGAAGGTATACGACCTGCTGCCCTATGACCGTTTGCCTTTCATTCAGGCCATGGAGCAGGCCTGTGATCATATCGAAGCAGCTTCTGTGCAGGGATGGATTCGTCACACGAAGTGATTCTTCCAATGGTGCCTTGCCAATGAAGACATAGCTTGTGATGTGGATGAAATCTTATGGCCTGATCCAGCCAGACGGAGAGATGATAAATAGTTACAGTATTCTTGTTTTTACAGTAGTTTTTCTTCAGAGTCAAAGTGTATGTACTTCATGCAGTAATTTTGATTTGTCTACAGATGTTATTTGTTTCATTGTTTGATTACTGTAACTGATTATGGTAAGAAATACTGTAAGTATTGAAATAAATACTTGAAATATTCAGTCTGCAGCATTAGTGTTGTGCAGTGCTTGGTAAGTTTATAGTAGGCCTATTTGTGTACATTGTCCCTATATCTCAAACTAATCACAAAGAATGTTGTGGGTTTGTCACTATATATATATTGTTTTTGTTTTTGGCATCTAAATTATCCCTTACATAACAATGTCTGGCCAAAAATCTAGCACATGCTATATGCTAAAATGTATTTATTTATTTTTTTTCAAATGTGTTTATTAACTGGCTGCAATAGTGTCTAATCATTGAGGACTGTGGTGGTTAAATGAAACTAATAGGATTTTCACAAATATGTGTATATGTTTTGACTGAAGTGTGTCATTTTGCAAACAGTCTAGGAATTATGCAAATTGAGTGTAGTGTTTGGATAATTATCATTTTTTTTTTCTTTTTTTTTTTTTTGTCTGCATTTGTCTACATAGTTGAACACCACAGGGTGTCAACATTATATGAGGTTGATGCAGTTATATTCTTGCAGCTGAAAGCTTTATTACTTCAGTGCGTGAGTGTGACCATCACCAGCCCTCCCTGAGAACTGTCCTGTTGATCTTTATTGAGTGTAGTGACCTTGTGTGGCAGGGAGGGCAGTGCTACACCTCAGTGGATAGAGGGGGGGAACAAAGGAAAGAAAAGATGTAGAAGGATGGACAGTGGAGGAGATACATGTGGTGCTAGTAGGAACTAGTGGAGTGCAGGGTTCTGTGCTTCCCAAGTCACCTCACTCAAGTATGACTGGGTACAGTCATCTCTGGAGAGATGAGAGAGTCCGGGGGGGGTAAGGGTGTCCCAATGGAAGGAGAGAAGTCTGCCATAGGGCACGAAGTGATAGAGTGAAAACAATAATCCAGCCCTTAATAGCCGGGACTCATCAATTCTTTTTGATGTGATCCAGCACGGGCTGGCAGGTGACAACACACATGCATGTGGGCATTCCCTAAATATGAGTGAGACCATTACCAGGGCCCAGAGTCAGGTCAGAAGCCCCAGCGCCCGAGAGCCTCCACCCCAGTGTGGGGCGCATGGGTGACAGGACCAGAGAACCACCGTAGCCACGGGGCAAGCCACACCCCAGCGCAGATGGCGAGCGATGACCAACACCCCCAGACCGACCAAGCGAGCACAAGTCGGTGCAGGCCAGAGCAGCCCCCCATACCCCCCACACCCCCCAGCCACCGCAGCCCGTCCACCCACCGCCGCCAACACCCCCCCCAAAGACCCCACCCCCCGCCCGCAGGGCAGCCATGGACACCTCTCCAGCCGAGAGGACTCCCCCAGGAGCCCAGCAAAGCCCCCGCAGACGGGCACCGGCCCAGCGCCCAACCAGGGACGGGCCATCCGAGCAGGGGGGCCAGGGAGCCGGCCCCATGCCCCTGGCGCACCTGGGCCAGGGAGACCACGGGAAGAGAGAACCCCCATCCGCCAGGGAGAGACCCCAGCCCCCCATCGAAGGGAGAGGGGAAGCACCAAGCCACCACCCGAACCAGTCGATACCGGAACAACCGGGTACCCAAGGAAGCCGCCACGAACCCGTCGCCACGCAGCACCAGGAGACAAAGCCAGGCCAAGAGGACACCAGAGAACCTAGGTAGATACCCCTACCAACGGCCGTGGGGCCACAGACCGCCAGCCCAAGATCCCCCTGCTAGCGGAGGACCAGGCCCCCCAAGCCGTGCCAATGGATAATGAAAAGTGACAGTGTCCCTATTACTGTGCTTACTCAGTCCCTGATGAGGAAGCAAGCCCCTACACCGTGACCCTGTGACCCTGGATGTGGTGTGGTGCATTAAGACAGGGGGCAAACAGGAGGGTCAGGTGGGTCAGAGGACTGCAGCACACTACTGTCCTGCAGCCTGCCCTGACCCTGACCGATCCTGGGTGGACCCCTAAGGTGAGGTGCATTAAAAACTTGGGATGGGTGTGTGTGGTGTATCTAGCCTTGGTTGTAATGGGCGACATAGTGTATGGTGGAGTGTGAGGTGAGTGCAATTTAGGAGGCAGGCAAGTGAGGGCCAAGTCCCCGGCAGCAGGGCCAAGGCGCAACAGCCGCCCATGGGACCCACAGACGGGGCGAGGACCCCCAGGACTCAGGAAGTCCCCCGACCAGACCCCGCCCCCAGCCCAGAACAGCAACCAGGATGCGACAGACCCCCAGGAAACCCCGAAGAACCAACACCGACCAGCCGAGCAATGGCATCAGCTACCCCCCATCCACCCCCCGGGGTGGCAGGGGTGCCCCCAAGGCGGACGGAGACCCCACCCCCCACAGCCCCCACAGCCCCCCCAGCCCCAGCGCGACGGAGCGACCGGACACGCCCAGGGTGGTACTCAGGCAGCCCCCCACACCCTCAGGCTCCGACCCCAAGGCGCCGGGCGTGGCCCCGACCACCGGGGCCCTCCGGACCCCAGGAAGGCCCCCCACGACCAGCGAGGGCCCAGCCACCAGCGGAAGGAAGGAGGGGCCGGAGGAGGAGCCGGGCGAAGGGAGGAGGGCGCTGCAGAGGGGAGGGAGAGGAGGGGACAGGGAGCCCGCCAGCCCAGACCGCCAAGGCCCACCAGGAGATCCAGGGAGAGTTGGCCACCGATACCCCACGACCCCAGGAAAGTGAGCAAGCGCCGAAGCCACAGGGAACCCCAGGCAAGTCTCCATCGCCACCCCACGTGGGGGAGAGGGAGGCCAGCCAGGTAAACCGCTCAGGGCCGGAAGTCAACCCAGGGGTGAGAAGGAGTAGGGCACCCCTAATGCATGCTCAAGGTGTTGTGGTCCGGGGATCCTCCTTAGTGAACCTGGATGAAGAGGGCAATAAAATCTTTTCCATAACGACATTCATCACTGTAAGAGAAATATTATTATAGCATTACAGTAAGTGGAACAGAAGTGGCAAAAGCTAGCAGGCAAAGTCTAGATGTAAATTAAGGTTGAGGGAGTCGCAGAATACAGACCATTTTTTGGCAAACAGAGTCAACTGATTTTTTCGGGTAGCAGATATTTTCTCCAATGATGTATAATCGGAAAGAAGGTTCAACCACTGGGAAATGTTTAGTGACTGTTTGTTCTTCCAGTTCATAAGGATTGTTTTCTTGGCGATGGTGAGAGCTACAAGGACAGATTGTGATAGATGGTGAGGAAGACTGATTGTTTCCAGGTCACCAATGAGGCACAAGTTAGGGGTTAATGGGATTCTGCAGTCCAAAATTAAGGCGAGTTTCTGTGTTACAAGTGACCAGAAGTGCTGTACCGGAGAACAGAGCCAGAGAGCGTGGAAATAAGAATCTGAATAGTTTTGAGTGCATTGCGTACATTTGTCAGATTGGGAGAAGCCCATTCTATACATCTTGTATTGAGTTGTGTGTGATCTGTGGAGTATTTTTAAACTGGATCAGCTGTAAATTCGAGTTTTTGGTCATTTTAAATATATTTTGGCAGAAATCAAAGTCTGTAGACAGGGAAAGATCGGCTTCCCATTTTGATATTGGTACATGTATTAAATGTGTGGTTGATAGCAGCTTATATATTAAAGAGAGGGTTTTCTTCTTTTTCGGTGTGAGTTTTTTAATGTTGGTGACGAATTGTGGTGGCTGTATGCAGTTCTGGAGCACTGGGATTTTCTTTCTGATTGTCTTGGTCACCTGTAGGTATTGGAGGAAGTTTCCATTTCTTATTTCAAACGTATCAAATAAATCTCTGTGATTCATAAGTAAGTTCCCCTGGAAGAGGTGATGGAGGTGGGTTATTCCTTTATGCTTCCAAGTGCTGAGGTGAAGAGGGACTTTGTTATTCACAAAGTCAGGGTTGTGCCAAATTGGGGAGAACCCACAGGGTTCTAGCAGGGATCCTGTGGTCTCTAGACTCTTCCACCAAGCCGACAGGGTGGCGGCAATAATGGGGTTTTGGAAGCAGTTATGACGCTTAAGGGTGATTGTAATGAAGGGCATGTCCGAAATGCATATGTTGAGGCAGTCGGCCTGTTCTATTTCTAACCACGAATTGTAATCTGCCTCTGGGTTTATCCATTTGGTGATGTATTGTAGCTGATTTGCCAGGTAGTAGATTGTAAAGTTCGGTGCATCAAGTCCTCCTTCTGATTTATTTTTTTGAAGGGTGGTGAGGCTAATTTTTGTCTGTTTGTTTTTGGAGTAAAATTTGGTGACTGCAGAATCTAGGTTCTGGAACCATTTTGCTGTGGGTTTGAATGGGATCATGGAGAATAAGTAATTAATTTGAGGCAAAATTTTCATTTTAACTGTTGCTATGCGTCCCATCAGAGAGATAGGAAGATTGGTCCAGCGCTTCAGGTCATCACAGATTTTATCCAGAAGTGGATCAAAGTTCAGTTGCACTAACTCTGACAATTTAGGTGAGATGTTTATGCCCAAGTATTTGATATTTCCTATGGAAAAGGGTAGTTGGGGTTTATGGTCTGCAGGATCCCATGCTTTGTCCGTTATTGGTAGTATTGTTGATTTGGACCAGTTGATTGAGTAGTCAGAGAGGGCTGAAAATTTTGAAATACAATTATAAGCTTCCTGTAATGATCTCTGAGGTTGTTGCAAGTAAAGTAAAACATCGTCAGCATATAGATTGATCTTGTGTTCAGCAATGGATGAGTGGATACCCTGGATACTGGAGTTCTGACGTATTGCTGATGCGAGCGGTTCAATAAATATAGCAAACAGTAGGGGAGACAGGGGGCATCCTTGTCTGGTTCCCCTCTGTAAGGTGAAGCTTTGTGATGTGAAACCATTGGTGGTGACTGTGGCCTTAGGTGAATTATACAGTGCAGCAACCCAGTGGATAAATGACTCTCCAAAGCCGAAATTTTGAAGGGTGGCAAAGAGGAAAGCCCAGTTAACTTTATCAAAGGCTTTCTCAGCATCCAGTGATAAAACAATGGCTTCTGTATTTCTACGCTGGGACATGCTGATCAGGTTAAGAAGCCGTCTAACATTATTTGTAGATTGTCGGCCTTTGATGAAACCTGTTTGGTCATTGAGAATTATTGATGAAATTACTTTCTCTAGTCTAGATGCTAGTGCTTTGGAAATAATTTTGATGTCTGTATTAATCAATGACAGAGGGCGATAGCTGGAAGGGAGTGTTGGGTCTTTATCAGGTTTTAAAAGTAATTTAATTGCAGCAGTATTCATTTGGGATTTTATGCAACCTGTGTTTTTAATTTCTGTAACAGTCCTTAGGAACAAGGGGGCCAGATCTGACCAGAACTGTTTCATAAATTCGACAGGGAAACCATCCGGCCCAGGAGCTTTGCCCATAGGCATGTTTTCTAAAGCTGTTAATAGTTCTTCCATGGTCAGTGGTGAATCCAATATGTTTCTTTGTTCTGTTGGGGTAGATTGAGTTTTTTGAGGAAGGCCTGAATGTCGTCAGGAATCGGGTTGGTAGTTGTTGAATATATTTTTTCATAGAAGCTGTAAAAGATTTGATTAATTTCCTGTGGTGATTGAGTGTATTTGCCACTTGAGTCCTGAATTGCATTTATAAGAGATTTTTCTCTGTTGCGTTGGAGTTGATTCGCAAGAAATTTGCCTGATTTATTGCTATGCTCAAAATTTTGGTATCTAAGTTGTTGAAGTACAAATTCTGTTTTTTTGGTCAAGATATTTTCTAATTGTAGTTTCGCATTTTGTAGTTGGGTCCATAATTGTTCATTTGGGTTTGCGGTGTATTGTTCTGTTATTTCTTTAATCTTATCCTCGATGTTTTTTTCTGCTTGTTGGTCCCGTTTTTTCTTGTAAGAGGAGTAAGATATAATTTTGCCTCTGATTACGGCTTTCCCAGTTTCCCAAATCAGAGATGGGGATAAATTTGGAGAGTCATTTATTTCCAAAAACCCCTTCCATTCCCTCCTTATTAATGAGTCAAATTCAGGGTCTCTCAGTAATGAGGTGTTAAGGCGCCATGTGGGTGATGGTTTTAGGGAGGGTTCTATTTGAAGGTGGAGGGACACCGGTGCATGATCACTGATTATGATAGGGTGTATACTGGTGTTGATTCTTTGTACAATAGAATTGTTTGTCAGAAAAAAGTCAATTCTAGAAAAGGAGTGGTGTACTGGGGAAAAGAAAGTGTATTCCCTCTTTGTCGGGTTTTTGATTCTCCAACCATCGCCAAGTCCAAACTCATCCATGTATTCTTTGAGGACTTTGGCTGATTGTGATTTTTTTATGTGTGTCGAGTTATGGGACCGATCTAGAGAGGGATTCAAGACTGTGTTAAAGTCCCCTCCAATAATTGTAAAGGGTGTGTACGGCTATGTCAGATAATTGTGAAAAGACTTTGTGAAAGAAGGCTGGATCATCGTTATTCGGGGCATAAATATTAGCAATTGTGTATAATTTATTAAAGATTGATGCCTGAATGATGATGTATCGACCTTCTGTGTCTGTTATCAATTTGTTTAAGGTAAACACGAGTCTCTTATGGACCAAAATCGAGACTCCTCTTTGTCTACTGTTGAAGCAGGAAGAGAAAACTTGGTTAAAATTTGGATCTATAAGAGATTTTTTTTCTGAATCTTGTAGGTGAGTTTCTTGAATGAGTAAGATATCGGCTTGTAATTTGGAGATATAATCCATAATTTTAATTTTTTTTGCCTGCGAGCGAATGCCATGCACATTCCAAGAGACAACAGTTAACTGTGACATTGAGATTGAGAGCATTCAGTCCTTCTTTGTATGTTGTGTTGGTAGAGGATTTTGTACGTCTTTACGGGGTCGTCTGCTGCTGTCAGCATGAAAGGATGTACAGACAATGGAGAGAAATCAGGAGGTGAGTGTTGGAATACTTGATTATACCTGGTACAAACAATGTCATACATACGTATCAACAATAGCATCAGTTCCTGGAAAATGGATTGTTAACTTAATAACATTAGCACCACGAGAAAGGAAATTATTGTGTCGGAGATATGTGGGGGGGTGAGGGGGTGAGTGGAGGTAAGTGTGGAGGGCAGGGAGACATGGACAGAAGGAGAAGAAAGAAAGAAGAATAGCAGGGGGGATGTATGAGGTGAGTGAGAAGGTAAGAGGAGTGACATACATTAACGTTTTGTGAGGTTTTTCTTTTATGTTTTTTTTTTTTTCCCCTATTCTTAGTATTTATATTTCTATATACAAATGTATACCTTTATAATATACATACAAATAACAAATATACATGGCTTATTTTTCTTAATACTTATCCGTCAGTAGAGCCAGGGGGTGATGTTTGCATCCCGGAACAGCTGACCGTCGATGTAAAGTTTGTCCACTGTAAGTGCGGCCCTCTTTCCTCTCTGCCGATGATCCTTGAGGATCGGGTACAGCACTTTACGCCTCTCGTTGATTTCTTTCGGGAACTGGTCGTTAATTCCGAAAGTGGTACCTTTGAGTTCGCGTCTTTTGCTCTTCACAAGTACCTTCTGTTGAAAATGTTCAAATTTAGCAATGATGGGACGCGGACGGTTTCCTCCTCGGGCTCCGAGCCGGTGGACGCGGTGAAAGGAGATGTTATTCACCGTCTCCGTTGGCAGCTTGAGAGCGGTGGTCATGAATTTTTTAATCAGAGCCTCTGGATTGTCCGGGGAGCTCTCTGAGATCCCTGAGAAAATTAGGTTGTCCCGCATACTCCTTGACTGTATGTCCAGGACAGTCTCTTTCAGTTGTTTATTTTCCTTTTTGAGCTGGTTTACCTCAACTGAAATGGAGGTGACGTCCGCTCGCAGCTCGGCGTTATCTCTTTGAAGATTAGCGATCTGATCGTACGAAAATTCTAAGCTTGACTTGAGATCCTTGATCTCCTGGTGCATAAGGCTTAGCAGATCTAGTTTTTTATTAATAGAATCAAGTACTGATACCTCGGCTGTTATTAGATCGCTTGTGTCCGTGGAGGAGTCAGCTTTCTTTCTCTTGGCCGGATTGTCAGAAGGCTCCATGACGCACCGCAGGTAGTACTCGTCGATAAAGTTTTCTAGGGCCTCCACTCTGGCGGTATTACAATGTTTTAATTTAGCCTCTTCGATTGCGAGTGGAGTCCGCGGATCTCTGTTGATGTTATCCTCTAAAGTCTTGATTTAATCGGTTTAATCGTGCAGCGTTATGCCGCCATGTAACAATTCAAAACCTCACCCGTCTCGTGAGATCACAGCATCTCGCGATCACTCCTGTTCCTGAATCAATTATCATTATATTTTGAAAAGAACCCGGTTTTCAAAATTGCGTGTAAACAATTGAAAAAAAATAACAAGGAGAATCCTCTTGTCCCTTTAAGTGTGTTATTTGAGTTTGTCTAACGTTTAAATTATGGCAGAGGGAACTTGGAAATATGTTACATTTAGAAAAGATTAGATTCATTTTGGCAAATAGAGAGCAATCATTTTACAAAATTTGGCAACCAGTAGTAAATTAAAAGGTTGAAGTGATTGTTTGTTTGTTTCGTTTTTTAGCTTTTCATACTGTCTTCTTAAAACTTTCAATAACGATATTTGATTCTTTTGACAAGACAAGGGGGACAGGTAAGATTTTAAATACCTAACGTGTTTCGATTGTCATCTGCAGTCTTAAAGGCATCATCAGGTAGAAGTGATGTCTCATTTTAAATAGGTGTTCCTCCTATAGACGTGATGGATCTGACAGATTGACCAGGTCAGCCGATGGTCTCTGGAGGAGAAAGTCCTACACTGCAAAAAATCGAAATCTTACCAAGTACATTTGTCTCATTTCTAGTCAAAATATCTCATTACACTTAATATAAGACACAACTGCCTAACAAGTCCCATGTCAGCAAGATATAGGGATATTTAAGACAATACATCTTAAATATCTTGTTTAGTGAAAAAGTCTTGAAAACATCTTGTTTTGAGTCATATGTCGTATAAAACAAGCTTTTTGACATTTGAAAAGGCTTTTAAGCTGCTGTGTTATTTGCAAAAGATAAACCATCTTGTTTCAGGAATTAGACTTACTTGATTTGAGAAAATATATCTTGTTTATAAGAAAGCCATGAGTTTCAACGGATTTTGACAAAAACACATCAGATAGTGACTTTCTGGAGTCTCTGCTGTTTGCCTCATGGTGATCACAAGACTAGGGATTAGCAGAATGTTGAAGTATTCCTTCAATCAAAATAAAACTCTAACAAAATTGAATAAAATACAACGATACACAAATCCAGGATTTTTTAATGTTCAGTTACATAAAATTAATTTCTGCCATAAATCCCTGTTTTGGAAATGGTAGCAGTCTATGGTTCAGCAGTGGTCAGGCTGTCCCACTAGTTTACCTTACTGCGCAGCCCTCATTAAAAATTAAACTCCATGGCTATTTCCATCTCTGAAAAACAACATGTTTTATTCAGAATCTAAGTGAGCATTATACATTCACCAGATTTTTTAAGAAGTGAGATGTCTCACTTTTTTATCGTGTCGGTTTAAAGTTGGACGTGCGCAGTAGCGAACACAAAGAATAACAATAGTACGGCTCTCTGGTAACAGAAGCAGTTACCTTTTATCTTGCAAAAGATATGGTACCGTTCAAGCCGGTAGAAAACGAGGGGTATAAACGCCTGCTTACAGTAGTTGACCCGCGGTTCGAGCTGCCCAGCCGAAAAAAACTTCTCCAACACTGCCATGCCAAGTCTCTACTCTGAATGCCAAGAAAATATTGTCTGTTTTTCATTTTTCAATTTAGGATCGTGATAAAATCGAAATCGTGATTTTATTTTTAAAAAAATCGTTCTATGATATTTTTGCCATATCGCCCACTTCGTAGCTAAGGTGATTCCGAATAATAATCATCTTAAACATAATACATGTATTTTATTACAACAGTAACGAAGTGGTGCAACTCATGGTGTCTCCTTAAAGATATGCAATGGCACCCCCATAAATTTGCTGGCCAACCCCAGGTGACTCCCACACTGGTCAGTCACAGATTTTGGTATTGGTACTGATGATATTCTTCTATTGCCACTTAAGGCCCTTTCACAATGAATGCACAATCGCAAAGGACCCCAGGTGCTCCCTAAAGTCGGTCCTCATCACGTACTTTTTCTGTGACCTCCAATTACCTGTCGCTTATTTTAAGAAGAAAATTAACAACACAACACAATAAAATTGTTCTGAAACATAATGTAAGCCTGGTAATCAGAAAGACTATTGATCCCTGGTGGAAAATAGCAAATGTATGACTGTTTCTGAAACATGCTGTATAATCATAGTCATGTGTTTCCTTTTGTATCTGCAAGTGCCTGTTTTTTCTGTTTTTATTACAATAAATGTGCACCTCTAACTTAAGCTGTACATTTGTCTTTTTAAGGTCAAGGATAATTAGCTTATTTTAAAAAACAATGAATCACCTATCACACATAGCACAATGAAACAGGAGTGTTGTGGGACTCAAAATGTTAACTGTACTATTATTAGTCTATGCACATTAGATTATTATTAATATTAAATGTAACACAATAAAAGTATGTCAGAAGGCGTTTCCTCATAGTTTTCTACTAGCCTATATACTACAGTATAATAAAATAGTAATAGTAATCGTACTAATATAATAAAATTCCTGAAATTATGACTTTTTAGTTGTGGTGTGCCACCCCAAGATTTTAAGTGATAACAATTCCGTTATCATTATCAGTTTGAACCATCGATGGTTCAACTGATAATGATAACGGAATTGTCACCAGTTTGAAATGGTTGTTAACACCGGAGGCCATCGCCTGATCACGTGATCTGTGCCACAAAGCTGAGTACAGCTGTAAACCACGCTGCCTGAGTTCAGCGTAATCAGTCGCTCCGACAAAATCTGGACATTTTGACTCTTCTCTCCGCCCGCAACATAGAACAAGACGGCGATCATCTGTATTAGAAGCATATCATCCACGACCGTCACGAAAGTTCCAGCTCTTTTTATTTTGGTTTCTTGTTTCGGTGTTCCTGCAGTGAATGTCAGTTGAATGGAGTTTTGATACCGAAAACAACCTTTTCGAGATCCCCGTAAATGCATCTTCGCGATACTTTGCTCGCATTTAGCAATCAAGACGCTTTCATTGTTAATGTGTTTTTTTTTTTCTTTTTTTTTTCGGAGCAGCTAACGTCGGTATGGATCATTAAAAAACTGTGGAAACCTGGAATACAGTTTTGGACTGGAATCGGGAGCCTGGGCGATGTAGCCTAAAGGTACAGTGATAGACTGACACTTTCTGATACAATCCGTGCATAGAAGTACACAGAACAACAATTGGGCCAGAGAAGCTTACTGTTTCCAGCGTATGTTACAGACGTAGACCGTTGTCACAGATGGACAGAATGGGTTTCTTATTTGATATCATAAACAGGAATGGAGTATGATTGCTGGAACTAAACTCTTTCAGTTAAAATGGAGTATGTGAGTACGATGGTCAGACTTTAAGAGCTAGACAAGTAAAGCTTGTAACAGAAATAAGTTGCTTCTATTTTATTGTCAGAATACATATTTTACATGTTCTTGCTCAGGGTAGGTTAGAGGTTAGGGATTCTAGGTACAATATTAGCGTATTCCTTAATTTATTTTTCATTTTTTAAATTAGTTACCTATACAATCATATTCAGCAGTGAACCTGATTCATGATTCTACTGTGCTAGTTTTTAAATAACACTTTCTGGTTTGATATGTACACAAACATACACGCAAACAGTTTTTTCTCACACTTCTGTCAGTCTGGGAACATGAGCTATTTGTGGCTGCAGAACAACTGTTTTGAGCAAATTTGGATGAATGGAGTACGGTTAAAATCAGCTCTGGACAGAATCAGCCTCCTGTTCTCTGCACACTGCTCACTTAAACTGCTGACAACAACCCACCACAGCCTTAAACAATAAATACCTCTAATCCCTGGCATCCAGTGTCCCTGTCTAGCATCTAGTCTCTTAGAACCCATCTCCTGCTGTACAGGTTTTATAACAATTTCCCTCCCACTTTTAATTAAAAAAATAAAAAATAAAAGTGGAAAACTGAAAATGCTGATTAATTACACACTTGGAAGTTGGAATTCATCTCGTTCAAACTTCTGATACAACTTATACTACTTTAAATGTTGAGCTGCTATGTGTGCAGGAGCAGTAGCAGAAGCTCTAAGCAGTTCCCATAAAGTAAATGTAAGGATAATTGGTTGGTTAATGACATGCTGATCTTATATAGACGTATCCTGACATGAGGACATGACATAGGAGGCGGCCCTTACAGTGTAATATTGTGTCTTTGTTATATTTGAATCCCGTTATGGTGTCACCTTTCATGCTTTGAAAATCAGTTTTAGCAGTTGTGTGTCCACATTGCGGAGGTGGCACAACAGAATGTTTCCTCCTTTATGCAGTAACAATGTGACATATTGGATGTACTGTAGTGGAGCTTTTTCTAATCTTTGGCCATATGGCGCCTAGGAGAGGAGAATGGTAGGGGGGGAGGTGCAGTCCAATATTTACTTCAGTCTGAAACTCAGTTGACGATGATATTATAAGTGGTTTAGATAAATCAGCATTCTGTTCTTTAATTAGTTCAATGCCAAGTTTCAGTTTGCAGCTGAAATTTCTCCATTAATATATGGCTCCCACAATGTGTACATAGGTGTACAATACATTTATAGGCCTAAACCTCATCACATGCACCGAGATTTGGGAGAAATTTTATCATTGTTTGCAGCAACTGATATGTGCTATATTTGACATGGATAATAATACAATCTGCAAAGAGAGTGGAGGACAGTTGATAAGTCCAACTGTAAATCTGTGTCAGTACAGACTGTAGACTAAAATTGTGTGCAGAGGGGGAGGGGCTGAATTTAAATGGATTTAGGTCATTGTTGGAAATGTCATGTCAAGAGACAAATATTAGATGTTAGATGAAGATTACAATTTAAAGCCTTTATGGCATATGAAAAGGTCTCATTTGCACTCATTTCAGGTGGGTCAGATTCAGTTGAATGCCAGAGGCAATTAAGACACTTGCCTTCATCATAAGGCATTATTCAGTCATGCATGCACAGTTTTCTTTCCCACACAGGCTAACGTAGGCTCACTTCTTTTGTCCTGAGCTTCAAGAAGTCAACATATGACAGGAGAGGAACAATAATGAAGAATTCCAGAATTCCAGTGGTCAGTCCAACAGCATTGGCTGTTGGCCTGACCACAACATCCTCCATAAACCTCCATCCCCGCTGCTAGTTGGACCTCTTCACCTCTGATACGATGCTAGCATTCACAGGGGCCTATCTGGGGAGACCTCCTCTAGAAGGAAAGCTACACCTGCTTAGAATGCCAGCATTCTGCCACAGTGGATACAAGCCATTCCATAGCACAGCCTAGCTTCCAACTTTTTTAGGAAGACACCTAGTTCACCCCACTGTCCCCCCGGGACACTTGTTTGCACTGAGGTGATTTCAGCTTGCTGCTGTATACGATGACAACCATGCTGCTTCTTGTGCAACTGAAATACTTTGTGAATCTGGGGTCATACTTATCCAGTAATTAAGACTGAGTATAACATAAATATTCCTTTTACCTTTATGTTTCATACTTTATGCACCACAGCATTATGCATAGTAGCCTTTTCTGTGATCTTGTTCTGACTTATGCTGATCAGCCACAGCATTAAAACTACTCAAAGGAGAAGCATTAATAATATTGAACATCTTCTGACAATACCTTCAGAAAACTTTTGGACTTGGCTTTCGTGCTTATGTTACTTAGACATGTATCACCCACCTAGACCTACCGCCTACATCCTCTTCCAGTATTAAGGCAAAGGAAGCTCTATGCTGTCCCAGTAAGTACAACCAGCTAGCACAGCCTTCCAACGTGCCACCTCTTGAACAAGCCCACATCAGTAGTTTTTCCAGCTCAGTTGAAGAGGCCCAAAAGAGCATCTTTTTCTCAAAAAGGTCGGCTCGTGCTGAGCGTTTAGTACTTGGGTACTCTTGTTCCCCACACACAAGTGTCTGAGTTCTGCATAACATATACAGTGACATGGGAGCAGCCTGGTCACATTGTCATGAATGGAAAGAAGTTTCTTTCTCAGATTTGCATTGTTGGTGTGAAGGCCATGCACTCCCAACATAACTGTAACAAACAACTCAAAGATTTTTAGTAGTAAATTTGTAGTCAAAACATAGGCTCAGAAATTTTGACATATACTCAAACTAGTGGAGTGGTTAATTGTTAATTATTTCTGTACTTGATGTTTTTTCTGTTAAAGTTTCACGCAAATTTAATGCAGTTGAGATGCTATGGAAAGCTAGTCTAAGATATGAACATTTCAATAGCAACGTAGTTCTTCTCTAATTTAATATACATCCACAAAGTCTGGGAACGTTTCAAAATGATTCTTCACCTCTCCTTCTTGCATTGTCCTCTGTTCATGTTCAACTGTTAAATAAAGGCAAAAAGTCAGTTTTCAACTGATTACATAAGCCAAAGCAGACTTTTAGTCTCTTCAAGCAGGGCTAGAACATCACCAGGGTTAATTTCAGATTCTGCTTACCACAATCAGTATACTGAGCACTGAACTGTGTAAAGGCTAAACCCAGAAAAGCTCCCAATCACACTGATCAGATCAGATTTTGTAAAGTGTCTTGAGACAATTTGTACTGTTATTGAAGCTTTATGAATAAAACTGAACTGAATTGAATCATTCAGCTCAGATTAGAGCTTAAGTTAAATGTACAGGGATAGCAGAACAGATGGTATCATAAAGCTCAACAGTATTTGAAACACAAACTCTGCATAGTCATTAGTGTGGCCTTAGTCTGTAGTTTCTGTCTATTTCTGAAACGGATGTGGCTCAAAGCAGATGAATGGTCAAACTACATTCCTCAGCAATCCTTATTTTTCCCCAACTGGGCCTATGAAGGACTCTGCTAGTTTAGTAGGTTTCAGACTATTAACAACACACCTAATATTAGAGTTTTAAAAGCATCAGGTTGTAAGAGTGTCAGTTAGAGAACTTACACCAACAGTGTAATAATGAAGTATTATTGATCTGCAATTGTCTATGTTATATAAGGAAAAATGTCAGTTTAGGGTGTGTTGCTTTCACCTGTGCTAATGCAAATGTTGAGTGGTGGAAAAAAGTTTTCGCATACCGAAAACATGCCATCTCTAGTGGCACCCCATGCATTTGTGAAATATTGCATTAAGAATCACTCTTAGGTCTTCAAGTGCAATTTCTTTAGTAACACAGACAAAATACTGAACAAATCCTAAAACTGCCATTAAAAACTTAAAATTGATTGTTTCCGCACAAATGCATAAGAAATTTTGAGTATTGGGTCGTTTTGGTAGCAGTGATCCACTAATGAAGGCCGTGCTTTTTATTAAACGGCACATTTTTCTGTTACCATGCTTCGTGTCTATATGAAGCCAGTACCTTTGAACATTCTTTAGACACAAAAAGGGCTAAAAACAAGAAACCTAACACAGGAAACATGCCTGATACAGATACAGATTCTTAGCCAGGAAGGGTACAGCTGCAGCCAGATGGCCAGGAAGTGCAGATGCAGTCTTTCAGCAGTCGATACACTCTGCAGAAATACAGACGAACCAACAGCTTGGAAGATAAACCAATATCTGGGTGTCTAGGGGTTTCTTCAGCAAGAAATGGAACACCTTGATCCACATGTGCAGGTAAAACTGCCCAATGACATCCAAAACTGGTGTCCAGTGTTCCACCCACACTGCACGGGGTTGACTTTTAGATCATAGCTTAAGGCTGTCAAGAAGCCCCTGATCAATGAGAGACAGAGGTTAGCACAGTGTTGTTGGGCCAAAGTGCACAAGGACTGGACAGACAGGATCTGGAAGAAGATTCTGTGGTCAGATGAGTCCAGTGTCCACCTTTATCCTCCTGCTAATGTGAGGGTAGGCAGAAGGCCAGGTGAACCATTATCTCCGGCATGTACAGTACCTACTGTCGTAAATGGTAGAGGCAGTATCATGGTTTGGGGATGCATGAGTGCTGCTGGTGTTGGTCATCTCACTGTCTGTGATGGCACATTGAACAAAGCAAATATTGTGCCCTTCTCCAAACCCATATGAATTTAGAATAATTAAAAGTAGTAATTAAAAGAAGAGTGGGAGAAGATTGCCCCTCAACAGTCAGTGCGTGTACATGCACGTGAAAAAAAAATTATTGGCTTAATCGGACTCTAGCTGGACAACGTAAGTGCATGTAAACACGTTACTCTTTATCCGATTAAGACCCAGATAATGCGATTGGAATTAGTTTTTCTCCTTCATGTATACGCCTTAATCGGACGACAATCGGATAACGCTTGTGCGCATGCTCCACAACCGCTGCACTGGCGTGTGACCCCAGAACAAAAACATCAAAGAAGGAGACGGTAGAAGAACCGTCTCAGGGATAGCGCATGTCTTACCTGCACCGTAAGTAGCGCGAACATTACGTAGGAGATTAAAAGAGCTGTACTATTATCCGTCTGGCTGTTGTTTGAAATGCCAGTCCGCTGCATGAACAACTCGTTTATTATGTGACTAGTAGGCTAAACGGAAAACAGACTATATAAGCGTTGTATTATCCCCCTGAAAAGACACATATCGCCACCTAGTGTGGAGGAGGAGGACATGTTCCCATCAGTTATTCGATTGTCTCCATTGCGTGTAAATTGGGACAAGGACTGTAGTCAGAAAGTCGTTTTTTGAGCATAGCCGAATTAAGCTTTGCATGTAAAAAACACTGAGTGTGAAAGGCTCGTGGGGAACATGCCAGCCAGGATTAGAGCTGTACTGCATTTAGTTTTGTTAGTTTTTCTTGTAAACAATAAAGTTAAGAAATATAATTTGGATTTGTTTGTGTCTGTCTAATGCAGCCACACCTTTTGAAACACGAAAAAGGCTTTCCACAAATATGTCATGATAATTTGAGATTGTGTAAAATTTTAAGGGTGTCCGGAAACAAATGCTGTTAATTCTTTGCTTGTGTTATTATCACACTGAATGAACCCAGCCAATACAATTCTTGAAGCATCAGCTTGTTCAATTGCTTAACAAGTATAATGAAACTGAACAAGGAACAAACAAATATTGCTGTTGGGCTTTGTTAGGAGTAGATTTTGTTATTATTATTATTATTATTTATTTATTTCTTTGGCAATCTTCAGAGTGTTACTTTATGACTGCAATGTTTTTCAGGCCAAGGACCCCCAAACTGATGGAGAGATTAAGAAGGGACCCCTTACCTGCTATTTGTGTCTTAAAGCATAGGTCTTCAACAGGGGGTCTGCGGAAGTACTGCAGGGGGGTTGCAAAATCTTTGGTTGATTAGACATTTTTTACACACACACGCAACACACAATTTCCCCTCATAAATTTAAATTTCTTTAAATACACATTAACATGAATCCAACATAATTTAGTAAAGAGATAAATGGAGACAGAAGACGTTTCACAGAGAGCGCCACACTAGACCTGTCAATCTAAGCTTCCTGTACACAGTGTGGCCCACCCCTATCGCTGCTGAGCCAATCATGAGGATGCATATTACACTCTGACTCGGTCAGGTTCCACGCAATTGACCGAGAGTTTATTTAGTCCCCAGGTGAAATCCTACACGCATGCTGCAATATTAGCAGAAGAGAAGAGGCCAAAATGGCTTGGTGATTGACTGTCCTTACTACATTTAGCTATGTTTAAAGTTAAAACATGAATTTGTCAATTATTTTCTTTATCTGCCAATTACATATACACACCAGTTAAGTATGTTTAGGTAAGCCATTTTGGTTCTGAATGAGGTCCAACATTTGTTTTTAAATACTACAAATACTATAGTAATACTTACTATAGTCTATATATGGCATTGTATTGGGTACAGCTATGTGGGGGCCATGCTATCACTTCCAGGACTTCTTGTTCGTCTTTACACTGAAGATAGTTCTTAATGAGCTTGGCTGTATGTTTGGGCTCTTTGTCATGCTGCAGAATAAAATTGGGGCCAGTCATACACCTCCCTGATGGTATTGCATAATGGATAAGTATCTGCCTGTATTTCTCAGTATTTAGGTCACTATTTATCCTGACCAAATCCTTAACTCCATTTGCAGAAATGCACCCCCAAAGTTCCAAGGAACCTCCACCATGCTTCACTGTTACCTGCATACACTGCATAGTTGAGTCTCTTGACCTTGTTTCCATGTCAGGGGGATGGCCACTTCTGACCAGACATCTCTGGACAGTAGATGGGTGTACCTGGGTGTTACTGGTTTCTGCCACTTCTGAGCTGATTGCTCTGCTGGACTGCTGTTACTTTGAAAGGTTTTTGTTTGTTTTTCATCTGCTGCACTAAGTTTCCTCGGCCAACCACTGCATCTACGATCCTACAGATCCCTGACTTTGTGCCAGTGTACTAATAAGAATTGATGCTGGTTTGCAGGTAAAGGGTAGTAGTACACGTATTTTATAAATTGATAAAAAAACTTTGACACAGTACTGTATATCCAATTACTGCGATATATTTTATTGTTTTTTAAGTGTAAAGTGTAAAATCAGTGTAACTAAGTTGCTGGAACCTCTGAGTTTTGCCTAGGCAAAGTAATGGCAGTGTAGCAGCTCTCGAAATAAAAGCATGCAGTGAAATGGCAACTAGCTCCTGCCTCATTTTCCGATGTCACCAAGTGTGACCAAGGAATTTATGGAAGGAAATTACAGAAGTGCTGGCATGATGCTCTTTTACATGGTTGAAAAAAGCGGGGTTTTTATGGGTTCAAGATGTTCAAAACAGTTGTTGTAAGAACCAAGTTGGACAAAAAAAATGTTATGCATTACCTTTACTCGTGTTATTCTTAGAACAATGTGCACCTTAAGTGGGGCACAGCAGCATATTATGGTGAAAGAGACCATTCTGCTGTACAAAACTATCAAAATACAACATGTTTGCTGTAATATTTTCATTGTTTTCCACTCATTGCCTAACAGTGGCAGTTTATTCGATTTAAAGAAAAGCATGCATTTACGTATTTTTGAATAAATCCAGTTAAAATAAAACAAGACTAGATTGAAATAAAATAAAAAATAGCTTCTCTAGTGAAATAAAATGGAAAACAGTGTAGTCAAAAAAATTTACAGAATTTACAGAAGCATCATGAACAAATTTACAGCAAAATTTTACAGTGTCCAAGGTGATCCAGTTTTTTCTTCAGTTTGTGTAGCAACAGTGGCATGGAACGTGTCGCATAGTGTTTCCTTGTGCGCTAAGGCAAGGATGGAAACGCCAACCCCACAAAGCACTTTTCATGACAGCAAGTGCACACAGTCCATTGCTCTCCATACACAGCCTACCTGAAACTGCAGCCCACTGCCCCAAATGTGCACATTACTGTGTGAATAAACGGATGGGTCAAATGCAGAGAAGGAATTTCCCCATTAGTGACAAATAAAATAATAACTGTTATTATTTAGAGAGCTGGTCCACTGCTCTGTTGGTTGTATAAGAGGGATTTGCAAGATAACTAAATTTTGTAAAACGGTTTGTTACTTCATTTGCTAATACAACATGTATGTTGCTGTGTTCTACTTAGGTGATAACTTGATGCTGGCAGACACTACACCAAAACACACCAGCCCCTTGGATCCCCCCACCCCTGCCAAGAGGTGGATTTGGGGTAACCAACCCTAACTGGTTCCTGTGTATAAGGTTAGCGTTGGAGGCATCCAAGTGACTGCTGGTCAGGGGGTCAAAGATGCCAGGATGCCCATCACTCAAGACAACGCCCTCGACATACTCTCATTGCTTGAGGACTGGCACAGGGCTCAGAGTACAAGATCACAGCAGGACAGCTGTCTTAAACAGGACAATTCTGGCAAGGTAATTCATTCAGAATCAGAGCTGAATCACTCCCAGACAGTTTTTTTAAACAACAAATTTCAAAACATGTAAAATATGAAAGAAATAAAAAATAAAACATGACTTAAATGTGAAAACTAGCATTAAGTCTCAAATGTATGTTTTTTTTCTGATAAATAACAAACAAATGGATGGTACAACATTTCAGAATGTTAACGCAAGTGATCTTCACCCAGCTTCATTTACTAATCAGTCACTGCTTTTCTTCCTCTAGCACGTTGATCAGGAGTCCTACCAGCCTGGAGAGGGAGACAGTGTGCGCAGTATCAGCAGTGTTAGCAGTCTTAATGTCGAGGACATATCCCTGTGTCTGGCTGCCATTCAGAAGTTGGTAGAGTACATTAAGATTAACTTCATGGAGAGTGACACATCTCCATCAGCCAACCCATACTCCTGCAAGGAGGGGTTAGATGTTGAGGTCCATGCTGTTTCCCTCAGTAAAGATAAGGGAGATGCTGCTGAGTTTGGCCTTAGTTTTGGAAACATCCCAATTTTTGGGGATCCTAATGGCAGAAAGAAAGGAGGCCCAAGAAGGTGGAGGGACCAGGGCCCGATCCTGGATGTGGGCTGCATCTGGGTGACAGGGGTGAGAAGGAGAAGTCCAGCAGCCTGCTGTGAGGGAATCAAACTGAGAGATGAACTGCTGTCACTGAATGGGCAACTGATGGTGGGAGTAAATGTCAGTGGTGCCAGGTAATTACATGTTCCAAACATCTCATCTCATCTTCTATTACTGCTTATCCTCATTAGGGTTGCGAGGATTGCTGGAACACATCATCGGGCAAGAGGTGACCCTGGATAGGTCGCCAGTCTATCACAGGGCTATCACATAGGCAAACAACTCACACTCACACCTAGGGTCAATTTAGAGTAACCAATCAGCCTAACGAGCATGTCTTGCGAGGTGGGAGGAAACCAGAGTACCCGGAGAGAACCCATGCAGACACAGGGAGAACATCCACTGAGAACATCCAAACTCCACTGTGCCACCCTTGGACCAAACATGTCAAGACAAATATGATTACAACGAAATTATATAATGTTAGCACTTTGCAAGGTGATGGTGGCACAATTAATTTGAATCATTCATCCAAATGAATACCTGAAAATTTGCTTAAAGAAACTTTAAACTTTAAGAAATCCTATACTGCCTTTTAAATAAATAAAACAGTGCAGATGTGTTAGGCACGTAGAAAAGTTCTGTAAACTAAAAATGCTTTTAAAAATATTAATAATGATTATGTTTATTTTTTATCAATTTACAAAATCCAAAGTAAGCGAACACAAGAAAAATCTAAATCACATCAATATTTGATGTTACTACCCTTTACCTTCAAATCAACATCAATCCTTATTAGTACACTGGGGTTTTTGTAGGATTGTAGACACAGTGGTCGGCCAAGGAAACTTAGTGCAGCAGATGAAAAACTAATCAAGCTTATTTTCATTCAAAATCAGAAGATGTCCAGCCAGTGACACCCAGGTACACACATCTACTATCCAGAGAACCCAGTCGGGTAGAAACACAGAAGATAGAGAGAAAAGAAGAGCAGGAGAAACAGATAAACAAACTTCTGTCAAACTTCCTTCAGCAAATGGGTCCCTCCATATGTGCTGGGTTCTGCTCAAGGTTTCTTCCTGTTAAAAGGGAGTTTTCCTTGCCACCGTCGCCCTCAGGCTTGCTCTGGTGGTTGCAGGCTGGTTTTTGTGAAGCGGCTTGAGACAATTTGTATTGTTATTGGCACTATATAAATAAATATGTGCATATGGCACACTCAGGGATCAAACCGCTAACTCTTTGGTTCATGGACAACCCGCTCTACCTACTAAGCCATAGCCGAATTCAACTGAATTGAAAACTGAACTGAAAAAACTGAATTGAACTAAATTGAACTCCAGACTATGAAGACTGGGCTGGTTGATGAGGCCACGACAGCAGATGTAGCTTAGAACTCCGCAGGTCAGATATTCAGCACTCCAGACCAGAGACCCTCACAAGAAGATGGAGGGGGAGGGGAGCGGAGGGGAGAGAGTAAGACACAGTGGTTAGTAATAGAAAATAAAATGATAAGATATTAGAGGACAGGAGCCAGAGAAGAAAGAGGAGAGGACATGTCCTCAGAGCATCGTCCCCATGCAGCCTAGGATTATAGCAGCATAACTAAGGGATGGTTAAATCCAGCTCTAACTATAAGCTTTGTCAAAAAGGAAAGTCTTAAGCCTGACTTTAAACATAGAGATGGTGTCACAATATAAAAGTAATGTAGCTGATTACTTTTAATTACTTTTGGAATACTTCAATCCCAAACATGTAAATAAAGACAAAAATGTACAGAAGATATGTCATCAGCTAAATGTATTTATTAGAGTAATATATAAAATCATTTATCAAATTAACAAATCAGATATCCATTGATTTTTTTTTAAAAAAGGAATAAATAAATAACATAAACCGTGCAAAACACATCATCATAAATCATACTATGCCATAGGCTATAACAGCAATATCTGCAATGATAAGAATGAAATTGATTAGTTTTAATTATTATTGTTAATTCAGGGGAGTAGGTTTGATTTTGACATTGCTAATGATCATAGTCAGAGACAAAATTCAGTAATCGACACATTTCATTCAAGGAGAATACAAGAATTCAATGCATTCTGCAATGTTATAGATTAAAGTAACTAATGAAAGGCAAGGAGACAACTTTGAAGAATACCCTGGGGGTATAGATGTAGCAACATTTGAGCCCTTGAACAAGCAGATTAGCCTACCTAAGTATCACTGGTATTCAGATTGTTATCACACACACATCATCACACATTTGTCACAATGATGAATCTCAAGGCTTACATACCCATCAGTATTTGATCTCACCCGTGGATTTCTAGCCTCTCCTCCAGCCTCTCCTTCTTTGCCTCCTCTGCCCTGTCCTCCATCATCTTCTCCAGCCTCTTTACTGTCTGTCTCCTGACAAGAATATGTTGATGCATGACATATGAACAGATTAGGGATACAATGATCATCGAGCTTGGTGGTACAGTTACTGCCTGAGAAAAAAATATTAATTGTTTTATTATTTTAAACAATCATTTGTTTATTCATGGGGGTTGCTGGAGCCTATCCCTGTCATCGTGTGGGAGGCGGGGTACACCCTGGGCAGGTCGCCAGTGTATCATAATGCCATCACACAGAGACAAACAACTATTCGTACTCACACTTAAGGTCAATTTAGGGTCATGAAAATACATGGAAATAATTTTAAGACTTCTTTTATTCAAGATCTGTACTATTGAGACTCTGCAGTTACCCTTATAGTAACTTAAACTTTGACTTCAAAAAAAGTCTAACATGTGGAGTTGACATACTTTAAAAAAGGAAGCACACAAGCAGGACAAAATATAAATGTAAATGCAAATGACACCACTGATATTAAAATCCGTCTAGCTGACATACCAAACATGCCAAAATATGTCGACAACTTACACTTACACTTACAAAGATAAATGTATTGCCACCTCCTATCCTATCTACAGCTGGTTACAAGTAGCATTACAAGCAGATGGAGTATGCCCAATCGCATGTTAGCTGGAAACCGGTAGAGCCAATCAGAGAGGGATATTCAGGTTAGAGGCGGGACTTCTAGGAGAGGCCGACTGTTAACCTTTGTGTGCCATAATTATTGACTAAACCCTATGGACAGCAGTTATTAATGGTAGTGACGACCAATTAGTTGCTGTATATTGGTAGGGACTTGTCCCTAGCGTCCCACCCAATTCTAGGCCCCTGTTATAATTAGATGTAACAAAAATCACATGAAAGAGGTGTGTAAGATAGTAGAGTTATCGACGAGTCATTGAATTACCTGTGATATGAAATGCATAGCTTTTGACTTTAATTCCATGTGTGCCAAACATGATCATCTGCTGTCACTCATCTCCTTTGCACACAGAAGCAGTTAGCCTTAATAGCCTTTTGCCAATAGCCCTTTCTGACAAACTTTGCTAATTGACTTGATTTGTTTCCCCCTCTAAACCTAACGAAGAAGGCCTGGTTATAATTTAAGGTAGAGCAGGTGAAAAAATGAAGTACAGTGAAGTGTAACAGCATGTAAAACATACAGAACACATACTGTTTGTTTTCATGCCTATAAATGTTTCTTTAATTTTGAAGTCTCTTAATGCAGACAACATTTTAGACTCTTAACTTAGACTGCATGATGATGTGATTGCCGTTTTTTGATGAAGATGAAAACTCAAAATGGTGTTGGAGTTTCCACCTGGTGTATGCAGGTTTATCAGCCGTGGCCTGATTTTCTTCAGCAGTTCCAGGCTGCTGATCCATGGGCAGTGTGGGACATCATGCAGAGCCCAAGCCTCCATGGGGCTCTAAGCAAAATTTGATTTTGGGGCCCTCTATTTCTGTCAATAATATTGATTGTTGGTCATGCACACACCTACTATGAACTCATACCACTCTGATTATCCTATTGTCCTTTGCTGAGATAATCCTCCCACTTCACAGTTGTGGCATATCATCATGCTGTTTAGACAGAGTGAATATTGCACAGGTGTGCCTTAGGCTGGCCACAATAAAAGGCCACTCTAAAATGTGTAAAATATAAGGGACAGTGGGCACAGAGGATGGGGGTGCGAGACAGAGCTCTGTAGAGGATAGAGATGGACCTAAGATGAAAAACATACATACATACACACCCATATTCATGAGGTACTTTGACTAAATCAATATCCCCGTGGGTGTAATTCTTCTTATATTTAGAAATTAAATGTATACTGTATGGTGACAGTTTTTCCCCCACCTGATGCATTATCCACAATTGAGCCCGAGGATGGACTGACACTGGGCTGATTCTGTCCCTCCTACTTCAACAGTGCTCCAGGGAAAATTTCACATCATTTATGAGTTGATGTAAAAAGTATACATCTATTTCACTTTCATAAATTACCACCTTTGCAGCAAACAATTTGTGCAATCACACACGCAACACAAGTCACGTTTGCTAGCATAACATATTGCTAGAAACCATCACCGCGCTGGCCAGCACACGGTGACGTTTAATGTTTGCTATCAAAAGTTAGCAAAAACTTTGTTTTGAAACCAGAAAAAGCCGAAATATATAGGGCCAACATTGACAATAAGCTCAATCACAGTTAAATACAAACACGTTTTTAACTAGCTAGCTAATTTGCTATTAATGGCTTCACAAATCTCTTTGATAAACATTCCATTACCAAGACAAGGCAAAGAAACCTTTATCTTGGCGTTCCACTTCCTCTTTCTTCCTCTTTATATATGCCCCTGAAGGATATGTCCTTTTTTCCGATATTGTTTTACCTTCAGCGCTTTAGATGCGCAGTGCGCACCGCAGCGGATCTTTGATATTTAAAGAAGCGCAAAGCCTCAGCAGTACTCTATTAACATAAAACTGTGTTTTTTTACAATAATATAGCTGTGATCATATAGAAATCATCACTCCTACATGCAAAAATAAATAAATAAATTAATGACTTAAATAAAATTCTTTGTTAATTGCTCTTGGGGGCTCTCTAGTGGCTGCGGGACCCTAAGCAGATGCTCAGTTTGCTTGGATGGACATGGGAGGTCGTGTCGGAGGTTGAGACCCACATACTCAACTTTCGACTACCTGTCTCAAATTTTTGGCACTTCCGCATGGGCTTCATCACTTAGACCCAGAGGCTGCCGCTTGTCATAGACCCATGGGTCCTGTAATCCACGGCCATGGGTGGCATGGGTGATCATTGTAGTTTGTTTCGTAAAGTGTCGCATTGCATGTGACACCGCCGTATGTCACATTTTTGACTTGAAAAATTAAATCCTGCCCAGTAACCCCCTTTCGTATAAAATGTACCATAATTTGATGTTTTTTCCCTGTACTGTAACGAATTACAGTAACCGTTTTTTGTATCCTGATTACGTAATGCCGTTACATGTAATCCGTTACTCCCCAAGCCTGCACATCAGTATTGTTGGCACGGCTTCTTTTCCATTCCTCTTGGTCTTGAAAGATTAGATCATACTGGTTAACCATCATTAGGCCTTTGTTTGTGTGTCTTTTGTTTGAAAAAGAAATGCACATATTCATATTTGCTATGACAGTTGTATTTGTTTTTGTTTTTTTTAATAGCTACTTGGTTGACCAGTGCTGGAATCAAGGCTGCGTCTATCTGATCTTACTCCGGCGAGTCAAGAGAAAGGCTCCTCTCCCTCCCTGTGATGTCAGTGATAGTGTCAGTACACCTGTCTGCAGTAACGAGTGTGAAGACCTGCAACACAATCAGTGTGCATCTGAGTCAACTGACAGCCTGGCAAACTGCAAACGAACACGCAAGTTTGGTGTCATATCACGATCTTCCTTTAACCGAGATAACAGGGTCAGTACTGACACAGAAGTATGGAGCAGGTTCAATGGCTACAGCTCTTCTCTTCCCACTGATGCTGAAGTCAATCCTCCAGGGGACAAGTCAGGTTGCATCCTCTCCACACATACACCTACAGGAGAGATCCCAGACACGTTTACTCAGGTGAGAACTGTCCCTCAGCATTTACTACCATTTCACCTGCAAGATGATTTTGTGACAGATCAGTGTTTCCCCAATCATTATATTGGGGGGGTGCCCTGCCCCTCCAAAGAGATGCCACACCTCCACTGACAGACTATGGAGGACCAACTCTACCATAATTAAAAATAGAGAAATGAATAAATAAATAAATACCTACAGATATATTCCATAAATAAATAAATAAATACCTAAATATTAGGGCTGTAGCGAAAAAAATAATCTCATGATTAAAGGGACAGTGTGATTTTGGTGACATCTTGTGAGTGGATTGAATTAATTGAACTGAAAACTGAAAGCATCAGTTACACAATATATGGCTGTGACTCAACAGAGAGTCTATAGCTTGGAAATGCTGGACAAAATGAATGAATTAAATGAATGAATGAATGAAAATGAAAGATGTGGTGAGACATTTGTGTTATTATTATTAAATATATCATTATCGTTGTTTTTATTGTTAACATCAATCCATTTTTATATCCGTTTTGACAAATACCCATATGCCTTTCAATGGCGTTGCACATTATCTGCATTTTTAATTTAAACAATCTATATTCATAAATATATGCCTGACATTTATAATAAACCAAATGGATTGAAAATTGGTTGAAAATTCAGTGAGTTATGATGATTTTAATTGTTGATAGACCTCTGCCTCCGTTCACTAATACAATAAGTAGACAGGGCTTCCACCTGCCCAAGATGGCGCATCGTTCCAATGGAAAGAAACAGCGGATGCGGCATGTAGTGAATATATCTCTGTGCTTAGGTGCACGCGATGGAGTCCTGGTATCCTGTTCCTGTTGTTTGTTTGAATCTCCTCGTGCTGACTGCGTAAACATGAAGAGGAAGACATTGGCTTGTAGAGTATCGAGATGGGTAACTTGCTTGAAATGCTCTACAGCAACACCTGTGGCTGGATGACCTAATTGCTCTTCTTGCAAAGCAAACGGAATTGAATGGGAGTTAATGTATCGATACTCGCGGCTGAATAATCAATACTTTTTGGGAAAACTAAATATCGATATATATCGCAGGGTCGATAGAATTGCCCAGCCCTACTAGTGGTTTATTTAGTTGACCTAGTCTTTTTAACAGTGGATTTCCTCTTATAATTCAACTGAAAAATAAATTAAAAAAAAAATAACAATAAATAATAATAAATAAAACAATAATAAAATGGAGAGATGAAACAGCACTTACCACTATAAAGCCTTTGATTGAGTATTCTGTGCAAATAGACCAATGAAAGAAAATGTTTTGAATTAGATAATGAACTCAGTGGATAGCCTTAAATGATTAAAAGACCACAAACAAAGGCACAAAATCAAAAGCAAGATTAGCTCCAAGGTAAACTAAAGAGTTTCATGAGGTATGCTACGTTTTTATGCAGAAGAACTTCATCTGCCTCCATCACAACAAATTGGTAAATTCAAGTGCAATATCGGTCGTGATGGCTGAAGTTGACAACTCTAACGCTAACGATTGAAATCTGAAGGACCCAACTTGACCTCTGATAACTGCTTCAACACAAGGGAAACGCAGCGAGGCTGCCACCTTAGATGGCAAAAATACAAAACACTCAAGACTCATATTCATCGACCCTGAACCCCAACGGCCACTGTCCGGCCCAGGTCGTAAAAATCCCAACAAGAAGCCGACTGAATGACTAACGTACACTCTACGTTACACTTAAGCCCACACACATACAAACAAAATAGCCTGTTGTCTGGCACCTATTACTTAATCAACACTAACATATATTAAATTTAAGCGCATTCTTCACCCTGGGCGGGAAACAACATACATTCTTCTTCTTGTCTTACAGAGTTTGGCGGTGGCACACTAGCGCCCCCTCTGAATGGAGGGCCACCTCCTAGCGCACTTCCATTTCCGGCTACATTTACATTCAACATTTTATGTAATCAACATAACTTTAGTTCATTAAATCATGTTCATAAAAGGAATGTAAATGAATTGTGTTGCATTTATTAGCTTTATTTTTGTATATTCAAAGACCTGGTATTTCTCATATTTTCAGTACATTCTCATATACCAGTTTAAAATATTGTCCAGCACACTCTTCGCTTAAAGTGGGATGAGAGGTGCCTGGATTTTGCCCTAATGCTTATTCAGCAATATTCTATAATATCACAATGCCAACAAATGTTCCATTTCACCATGTAAATCAAGTTGCTCACGGCTAACGTGAATACTCGGAAATTAATTGAGGAACCAATAACATGTTGAAAGTGATCCTTGTAGTCTTCCTGAGCCAGTTGTTGATACCCGTATAAATTGATTGATAAGCAAAAGTTTTTCCTCTTCCCTTCTGTATTGTCCACCCTTCCTACAGCGGTGAGTCCGGGTCAGATGTTGTAATATCATTTGTTTTACTCTATAATCAGCAAAACATACAATTATCGTTGTGGGGTATTCATTAACCTTTGTGTAGTTGCAGATGATCTGTAGGCTCTCACTATATTGATGTCAAGATCATCAGGGAGTTTTAATGAGGAGTATAAAAAGTCAGTTAGAAAAGGATGGATGTTGTTCTTATATGGAAAATTCTTATATTGTTGCGTCTCTGAGCATTGTCTAAGCGATCACTGTTAGCTGCTATGCTAGACTAGACCCTATACTCATGCTTTGTGTTCCTATCCTCCATCAAGCTAACCCTTTGTTCTGCTGTGGTGATTCTTTTGTCCTGCTTATCAATTCTCTGTTTTATCTCACTCACTGATATAATTCGAGTTTTTCGAGTGAAGCTTTGGTGTCTTTGAATGCGTTAGCATTATTCTGTCGGAGGCTCCTCAATTCTGTTAGCATTTACGATGCTCCGCTAGGATGCTCACTAGTCTCCTGTGATGATGTATGCCATGAGATTACCGTGGGGGTTTGCTGCCTCTGGTCGGTCTCTGTAAACATCAAACATCTGCTATGGATGTGATGTCACCGGAAGTACCGGATGTCATTCATTTTGATTGCCTTATTCATTGACAGGACGAGTCAGGCGCAGTCCATATATTCCATCCAAAACTGTTCAGTTTCTTCCAGCTCCACATTTCTCACTGCTTCTCTGAATGTTCTGAATATTCTGTCATATGGTGAGATACATCATCTGATGAGAGAACAAAGAAAGAAGATTCATCCAGAATGATTCTTTCCAGCAATACAGTCACTTCTGGAGAGAGTGGTTCATGTATTTCTAGATACTTGTCATAGAGGAGTCTCTCTATAGCTTCCTGCATGGATTTATGTGTGTTCATTGCTTTGTTCCAATTCAGCATCCTATCAGTGACCCCAATCACAGAGCCAGAGGTGATCAGTTTTGCTTCCAAAGCCATTTCTACCCATCCAGTCCCTTGACAGTATTTTCTGCCTATGCCTTTCAAGTATACTCCACAGCAATGGAATGCACCAATGAGGATGATAAGGTTTTGGTATTTTTCAGGTTCATTCCATACTAGAGGGTATGCTTCCATGTAAACACCTAGATCAAATGTACTTATGATGTACTCTTGCCTAGGTTCAGAGGATGCAACTGACTGCATCTAATGCATTCTTGAATGGTTTCCAAGTCAGTTATGGGAGAATTGATCATGGGATAGTATTCAATTGTGGTGAGGCATTTTGGAGATTGTCCAGTAACAGACACCCATCCTGACAAACCAGGGACGTTCTGATCCAGAGTTGATTTATGAGCAAAGATCCAAATTGGATCAGTATCTGATGATTTTGATTGGCTGTATGTGGTTGAGTTACAGGTTGTTCTGAGGTAAGGGCATCTGATATCACAAGCTTATCAAAATTGTTCTATCAGGTTGCCCCTTGATAATATTCGAGTTGCTGACTAATGAAGCACTTTCCACGATTGCATTTGCCAGAGCCGTTTCAAGTGTGAGTATGTGTATGACTTGCAGTGACCAAGCCTCTTCATTAGAGTAGAGATGCTCTTGGATCTGAAGCGATGGCGCAGTGTCATATATAACAAGATGTGTGTTTTCATCTTCCATTGACCCAACGTAACCACTCTGTAGAATCTGTCTTGAGAAATGGATGATACCAGACTCTTCTCCTGACATGAGGGCTTCTCATCTCCACAGATGAGGTTTAAAACAGTCGGTTGGGGAGTGTATTGGTTGGTTTGTGTATAGATTGATGAACATTTTTTTTTTCTTATGCACCCTGATACCCGGATCCACCTGGGAGCATTATATTATACACTTTTCATGTAATTAACTTCATGTAGTATAGAAGTATAAGTCAAGTCTCAACTCTTCTTTAAGATATTGTTTAGACATGAAACATGCTTAATTCCATTTGATAGGGTAATGTTTGAATGTTCTGTTTTCTCCAATTTGAGATACAAGTAGAGAACTTTGGTCATTGCAGGTGTTATCTCTTAGACAGAAATGGCTTAAAAGGTCTTAAGTTGAAGATGAAAAATGTGGAAAGTTTTTTTTTATATCCATGTGGGGCAGTGTTATTTATAATAAAATGCTTAAAAAGGATCACTTTCAATGAAACTTTGTCAGGCGGACAGACATTTTTTTGTTGTGTGGAAATACTGAGGATGGATATATTTATATATTATGTAAGGGATAATGCCCGATGAGGTGTCCATTATCAGAAATGAATGGACGACATGGAGGCATTATCCCACTTATACCATGGTCACTTATGAAATAAATAAATATTAGGTCAATTATTAATAAGTTAATGTTGTTTTTACAGTTTAAATCATAAGTTTTTCACAAGAAGCAGCTGAGCGGACTATTTAACATCTCCCGTCCACAGGCGTTGCCTTATCATCCTCTAAATTGTCCAGTACCTCTGGTG
Organism: Mugil cephalus; assembly: GCF_022458985.1. NCBI lineage: Eukaryota > Metazoa > Chordata > Actinopteri > Mugiliformes > Mugilidae > Mugil > Mugil cephalus. The sequence continues at coordinate 27,892,636 of NC_061777.1, read as the reverse complement.
TCACCTCCTTGTGTCGCGTCTCCTTTTTCTTTTCAGATTCTCTGCTCTCTTTGTCTTCTGCTGCATCCCAGTCTTCAGAATGATCAAATTCACCAAATAGGTTGAAGTTAACTATAATATCACTCATTTTTGTCAGCTATATTTCCACTGTGATAAATAAACTTACCAAAGCGTTTGAGCCAGCGCAATCATTCAGGACTGTCATCAGGTAATTTGACCAGAACGACTTTACTTTTTAATGTACACCCCGCAGCCAGTCAGAATTGAGGATTCACCCAGACCATGGCATATATATATATGCAATTACATCATTATGCCAGACGCTTCTCCCAAAAAGGTCCCTATCAGTTTTTGATGGCCCAATGTATGCGATAACATTTGTGAAATATATTTAGGTGGCATATATATTTAGGTATTAAGTGGTTTATTTATGACATATATCTGTACCTACATTTAGCACAGTTAGCTTACGGTTAGCATAGTTAGCATACATGTAGCACAGTTAGCCTACATTAAGTACAGTTAACCCAAATGTTGCACAGTCAACCCACATGTCGCACAGTTAGCACACTTAAACCCACATTTAGCACAGTTAGCATACGGTTAGCACAGTTAGCTTACGGTTAGCACGGTTAGCCTCTGTGAGAGAGTAATGCATGCATACGCACTCGTGTGTGTGTGCGCACCACTACTCTTCCTGTGTGTATCTGTAACTGTAATAACATGGGCTCGCAGTTTAAATTCTTTACGCCTCACTGCTTTGCTGAGCACATTGTGAGAGACAGAACAAGTTTGTTTACAACTGTGGAAAAAATCTTGTCTCTAGTGTGTAAATGGTGGACAGGTGCGAAAGAGAAAAATTTCAAGCTATTTCAAACACGCACCTTTAAGTAACAAGCTTGCACACTCTAAAACGAATTTTGACAGAAATTTTCATGGTCATTGAACAGTGAGTGATCAAATACTGTAAGACCTATCAAAACGAGGAGTAATACACTAATGCACAAGGCTTGTCTTTACATTTTAAAGTTTAAATGAAGTCTCTTGGTGAAAGTATGCCTGAGCAGTAGACCTTTGAAAAACTGTCTTTTTTGCATGTTTTTTTTTCGGCCATCCCATTCATTTTCAATGGAAAATTTGTCGCAGTTTTCTGCAAAAAATTCGTATTTCGTAAAGAAAAGTAATAGCACACCAATCCCAATCGAACCGTATGTTTAGATATATAATTCGCCTAACTACTCTTCGAGCTATAGGACGGGCGTTGCCCTGTAGCCCTAATAATGAAGTTACTGGTCTAATTTAAGTGAATTTATTTAATTTAATTTTCTTCATCGTCATGTATCTGCGCTTCTCCTTCACTCTGTTTTATGATGGACAGAGCTCCACATTGATGTACACGCAAACAAATAGGTGAACACACACTTACAGCCAGAATGACAGAATAAAGGGGGACTAGCGGGACTAACATGGTGGTTATTATACGGTGGAGAGAGGAGCTAACCCTAACCATGGGGCTATGTTATCATGCTGAGACTGTGTTAAACATGCTGCTGTGATTTGGCTGATGAACTCTTTCAGTGTGTTTGTATGTTAGTGTACATGTGTTAACCGACTGGTGTGTAGCTGTAGTGGTGTTGTCATTTATATTTTGGTTAAGTATTCTGTTTGCTGTGTGTGCTCCCGTGGAACTTTATACTAACCGATTAGCCTGTTTTCTGCTAACTGGTATAGCGGTACTATGTCTTTGTGTAAGAATCTTATGTTAACATGTTGTAGTAGTCCATTAAGCGCTTTCATGCTAGTGGTTTGAGCTTTTATCGGTTAACTACATGGACTGACAGAGCTTCAGAAGCTGCTCTGCTCTACTGATACATAAACGATTGCTGAGTTTGTCTATAAACTTGCCTGATGCCAGTTCAGCTATTGCAATGCAACACATGGATGGATGGATGGATGGATGGATGGATGGATGGATGGATAGGTGTCATCCTAGTGCATCAGAAGGATTGTAACTCAGGAATAATGTCTATAGGCAGCTTGTCTGCATTCACAATGGTGAAGGCTTGTCTTGTCTTATATTAAATACATCTGCATCAAGATGACTGCTAAGACTGAGAGGTCAGAACCAAAACACACCAGCAAGTCCACCTCTGGACTTCATTTACATTAATGAACATTTTCAAAATAAAATGTAAATGCACCCAGTTATAGCCAAAAGGCTACTTTCCATTGCCAGTCCCCTGCCAGAAGGAGAATGGCCATAACCTGGAAAAGAGGCAGTAATTCTGGTAAAACAAATACAGCAACATAAAATGTATGTACTCACATAAGGTGAGTATTCGACAACAATAACAACAAATTTCACGCCAAATAAAAACGAGGATTGTGCAATGGTCCTGATTTTTCCTCCAGAATTTTGAGGACTTGTTTGTATTTAAAGAAGTAATTTGCAATGGCCCAGTTGGGTGAATAGTAATTAGCATGAGATATTATAAGAGAAAACATGTACATTTCTGTCACTTCTGTAGACATATGATTTCTAAGATGCCTGAAAAAAGGATTGGACCCAGGATTGAACACCTGTGACAAGATCTTTGACAGTAGAATGTGTATGTTGTATTCTAACACACTGAAATTGATTAATGAGATAGGATCAGAACCAGTTGGAAGTAAACTGCAAAAAATTAAACTGACCAAATTTAGATGAGAGAATATTATGGTTAACGGTGTCAAAGGCTTTTCGAAGATCTAAAGAAATCCCCCCTCTGTCCATTAAAGAAGTAAAAGTTAATGGTGTCGAAGGCTTTTCGAAGATCTAAAAAAATACCCCCTCTGTCCATTAAAGACTTGTTTCAATAAAGTAGACAGTTGTTGTTTCTGTTGAGTGATGGGCCCTAAAGCCATGTTGCATGGGATGTAGGAGCTGACTAGAATTGAGATGAGAGATTAGTTAGTCTGCCACTAATTGTTCAGTGATCTTCAGTATGACAAAAAGAAGGCTTATTGGTTTATAATTTGCTACGGAGTGAGTGTCATCACCCTTAAAAATTGGGACAACAACTGCAGGCTTCTAATATTCAGAGAAGCTCCCCTAGTCCCCTGAGTAAATGAAATATTCACAATGTATCTATATAAAGTCAGTACATTTTAAAGTTCTACAGAGACAAAATGGCTAAACAAGTAACCTAATGCAAGAAACACACCTGACACAGATACAGATTCTATGCCAGGAAAGGTACAGCTGCTGCCAGATCGCCATGAAGTGCAGATTCAGTCCGTCAGCAGTTGGATGCACTCTGCACAAATATAGACGAACTGACAGCTTGGAAGACAAACCAAGTGCTCGGTGTCCAAAGGTTTTTACAACAAGAAATGGCCCCACCCCGATGTGCATATGCAGGGAAAACTTCTGAATGACATCACAGGAGCTCCAACAGCAGTGGTCAAACCAAACAGGTGTCCGGTGTTCCAACCGCACTGTACGTGGTCGACTTTAAGATCATGACTTAAGATCCTACAAGGCTGTCAAGAAGCCCCTGACAAATGACCAAACACACTGGACAGTCAGGAATTGGAAGAAGTTTCTGTGATTAGATGAGTCCAGGCATGCAGACTGCTTTTCCAAACATTTGTGAAAGAATGGGTCACTCTCAGAGCTCAGTGAATTCCAGTGTGGTATTATGATAGGATGCCACCTGTGCAGCAAGTCCAGTCATGAAGTTTCCTCGCTACTAAATGTTCCAAAGTCAACTATCAGTAGTATTATAACGAAGTAGAAGCAATTGGGAACGATGGCAACTCAGTCACAAACTGGCAGGCCATGTAAAATGAAAGAGTGAGGTCAGCAGATGCTGAGGTTGCAGAGGTTGCCAACTTTTTGCAGGGTTAACCCTCCTACTATCCTCAAATATTACTAAGATATTTTACCCTCAAGGAAATGATTTACAAAAACTTGTTGGCCAAGTTATTGTTTATATGTTGACTACATAAATAACCCATTGCTACCAGACGTTCCCTCTAGTGGTATTTTTTGAATGCTCAACATTGATTGGGGTCAAATTGACCCCAAGGATAATAGGAGGGTTAATCGCTACAGGCTTCCAAACTTCATTTGGCCTCAGATTAGCTCAAGAACAGTACGTAGAGAGCTTCATGTAATGGGTTCCCATGGCCAAGTAGCTGCATCCAAGCCATACATCATCAAGTGCAATTCAAAGCATCGGATGCAGTGGTGGAAAGCACGCCACCACTGGACTCTAGAGCAGTAGAGACACATTCTCCGGAGCCATGAATCCCGCTTCTCCATCTGGCAATCTGATGGACAAATCTGGGTTTGGTGGTTGTCAGGAGAACAGTACTTGTCTGACTCTATTGTGGCAACTGTAAAGTTTGGTGGAGTGGGGATTATGATGTGTGGTTGTTTTTCAGGAGCTGGACTTTGGCCCTTAGTTCCAAGAGATTGTGGACAATTCCATGCTCCCAACTTTTTGGGAACAATTCCTCTTCCAACATGTCTGCACACCAGTGCACAAAGCAATTTGGTATAGAAGAACTTGATAGAACATGTTTGGGATGAATTAGAATGAAGACTGTGAGCCAGGCCTCGTCATCCAACATCAGTGTTTGACTTCACAAATATGCTTCTGGAAGAATGGTCAAAAATGCCCATCAAGACACTCCTGAACCTTGTGGAAAGCCTTCCCAGAAGAGCTGAAGCTGTTATAGCTGCAAAGGGTGAGGCGACATCATATTAAAACCTATGGATTGAAGATGTGATGTGAAGGCAGGTGAGCGAATACTTAAGGCAATATAGTGTCTCTGACTTTTAGGATCTGATCAGAATTCAAACAAAACACCAAGATAAGTGTCAAAGTCTCCTTCCTTTTGTTTCATTTTCCGATTTGATATTGAAATGCCTGAAGTGAATGGGTACTATTTAAAGTTCTACAGAAGGTCTACATAATTTTTTTGTTTCACCTCATCTCAAAAAAATGAATTTGATAATAAAGATTAATATATAAAATAATAATGAGAATCATCATATAATCAGTCTCAACTTTGATTTATTGTTTGATGTATGACTGTTTGTGCTTTTTTGCAGACCAGACAAGGCAGTCATATCTGGAAGATGCATATGATGAAGGGTGAGGAAGGCCTGGGCATAAAGATAACAGGCGGGCGTGGCTCCAAGCACTCTCCTTGTAGCATCATTATAGCTCATATAGTGGAAGGGGGTGTCATTCACAGGTATAGTAAGCTCAAATTTCAATAGTCCTCACTGTAATCCCCTGTCAATCTTATCAGTAAATGAGAGTGCATTTACATTGCATTAACAGCTTGTGCTGTGTGTGTTTATGTGTATGTGTCTGTGTTTGTGTTTTAGAGATGGTCGTCTTCATGCAGGTGATGAGCTATTGATGATTAATGGTAAGTCTCTGGTGGGTCTCACCCACCAGGAGGCTGTGGCTGTCCTTCGGTCTACTACTGGTCTTGTCCAGTTGGTCGTGGCTACGAGGGTAAGTGCAGACATAGACACAGACACGCACACAGGGATAACAGAGTGGGGTGTGTGGGTCAAATTGGGTGTATCCTGTTCTGTTCTGCTGGTGTCCATTAAGTAAGGAATAATGCCTGACGAGGTGGACTGGAATGGACTTTATGGAAGCAACCACACCTCCCCGTCGTCCATTAATTTGTGATAATGGCCACCAAAGGGCATTATCCCACTTATACCATGGTCACCTACGAAATAAATAAATATAAGGTCAAATATTAACACGTTATTGTTGTTTTTTACAATTTAAATCATAAGTTTTTCACAAGAAGTGGCTGAGTGGACTATTTAACACCTTCCGTCTATGGTAGAACCAGCAGCTCAATCGGCCGCAGCAGTTATTAATCAGCGGAGGGGAAGTGAGATGATTGCTTAATGTTACATTATGTTACACAAAGTATCATTTCAGAAGGCCAGTGCACTTATTACCGCATGTGTGTCCAGAGGATCATGCGAAATTTCCAGGATCCACAGATAGTTTCTGTATATTATCCACCTCTGGTGTCACCTCCTTGTGTCGTATCTCCTTCTTCTTTTCATATTCTTTTCTCTCTTTCTCTTCTGCTGCATCCCAGTCTTCAAACTGATCAAATTCACCAAATAGGTTAAAGTTAACTATAAAATCACTAGTTTTTTGTCAACTGTATTGCCGTTTTAATAAATAAACTGTGAAATAATGTATATTCTGTGTTTCTGTTGCCACGGTTACCGAAGCTGTCATCAGGTAATTTGACAGTAACTTCTTTATGGGTGTTCATTATTACTTTTTAATGTACACCCCGCAGCCAATCAGAATAGCGGATTCACCCAGACCATGGTATAAAGATGGATATTTCAAACCTGGTTGTGACACAAGGTATATCACACTTGAGAACGACTAATCCTGCAACCTGTCAAAATAGTGTACACACACAAGAACATGGCAGCATTCTCCCCTAACTGTTGGTTTAGGTTGTGGGGAGATGGCAGCACATCATAAATAGCCCCTATCACAAATCTAATCCTACTAGCCTCCATGCTCCACAGCTCTTTCCACTTCACCTTCCTTTTTTCTACACTCTCCCAGTTCACCCACTGTCTTTGCTTAGCCTGTGACACTGCCTTATTGCATCTTACTGCTTCCTCTTGCTTATGAATCTCCTTCACTACCATCTTTCTCTTTTCTCCTACTGACGCCTTGTTCCACAGACTGTATCTTTACTGCATCTTTTGGATTCCACTTGCTCCCCTGTGGGCGCTGCACACCTAACCACTGAATCTTTTGACTGAGAGTCATCTCCAGTTTAGCCATAGCACACTTAATCTCCTCTGTCAGGCGAGTTACTGAACTCTAGTATGCCTTTCCCATACAAGGCTGCGTCACTTAACAATTGTATTGTACTGAGCCATATCCTGATAGATGAATTAATCATCCTTTTCAGCTTTTCTACCTTTGACAGAGGAACTTCATACGCTGTCAGTGGCCACATTAGCCAGGATAATAGACCACATTGCAAGCACCATAACCTTAACCTTCCTGGGAGCCCTGTCTGGTCTATGCTCGAAATGGCTTTAATAATTTTCTGCCTCAATCCTTCAAACTGCGCTTCATCACTAAGACTTGCATCATACCATCTTCACTGGCTTCTTTAGCACTGTGGGCACCACCTCATCATTTATACATACATATATATATACATACATATATATAAACTCTCACCTACTGCCTTTCCTTTAATTATAATATAATTCTAATTGAGGAGAGGTAAAGGCCTCTGTGCAGCTTTTCTCCACCTACCACCCATTTTGAAGACCTCATTATCACCTCCATTCCCATTGTAAATGCGGGTGGAGAGATTGTAAATAACGATTTACAATCATTGTATTTTTATGAATTTACAAAATGCAAAACAAGCAACTTGAGAAAACTCATCAATATTTGGTGTCACTACCCTTTGCCTTCAAACCAGCATCAATTCTGATTGGTACATTTACACAAAGTCAGGGACTTTGTAGGATTGTAGACGCAGTGGTCAGCCAAGGAAACTTGCAGTGCAGCAGATAAAAAACACATCAAGCTCATTTCTCTTTGATATTGGAAGATGTTCAGCAGAGCCATTAGCTCAGAACTGGCAGAAACCAGAGGTACACAGGTACACCCATCTACTGTCTGGAGAAGTCTGGCCAGAAGTGTTCTTCATGTAAGAGTTGCAACCAAAAATCCATTCCTCTGACACAGAAACAAGGCCAAGAGACTCAACTATGCACACATACAGTAGGAACTAGGGTGCAGAAGAATGGCAGCAGGTGCTCTGGACTGAAATATCTGGCTGCAGCACAAAGCAGTTCCCCAAATTGTACCTGTGCAAGTGTACCTAGAATTGATGCTGTCTTGAAGGCAAAGGGTGGTCACACAAAATGTTGATTTGATTTAGATTTTTCTTATGTTCATTCACTGCATTTTGTTAATTGATGAAAAAGCATTCTTTGTTTATAGCATTCACACATGTCTAAAACTTTTGCACAGTACTGTATATAAAAACTACAAATTATATTTTCTCTTTACCAAATTAAAGAGAATCCCTTTTCATTTCTCTGAGGTAGTATGAACTGTGCAATACAACGCATATGTCCTCTTAAATATGTAACTGAAATTATATTTTGTCCTAACAACAAAAAACAAAAATGGATCTTTACAACAAATGTCACATCAAAATAACCAACCAAATAATACAAAAAGAGAAAATCTCTTCAAATAAACAAACTAAGGCTTGCATGTTGTCCTAGTTTCCCGTTCCTGACAGTTATGTACAATGTTCAACACATAGTGACGTATGATGACATTCAAGGGAATTCAAAATTAGATTACGTCCTCTGCTGTAGGGCATTGCGATTAATTTTTTATCTTAGCTGATTGGAACCATCACATGTCTGTTGAATTCTGTCTCATGCTGCATTGTTACATCCCTACTGAAGATAGACACATCTGATCTTAAAGTGCAATACATTAAAGGATTATCTTATCTCACTAATTTACGTATTTCCTCTATGTCTTTATTTTCTTTTATTACAAGATACATATGAAAACTTCCAAGTTTGAGGTCAAATAAGGCATAGATAAATAAATATAAATAAATAATAGGTTAATATGTGGAAACATGGTGTCATGATGCTCAAACATAAAACAGCAGTAGAAATCCATTAAAGACATCATCTTTTTAAAACTTCTACTGCGTCCCAGATCAGGGCTTATTTGCACACAGAGAAAACTGTTAATGCCATACATGAACACATGTAGCAGAAGTGGGTCACTTTCCCTTGGATAGCCCAGATTGGATATTAATGTAACGTTGGTACATAGAAAGGACAACAGGAGTTTAATAATGATGACGCGTATTCTAAACTATACCTGTTTTCACACATGTATTTTACACTTCACAGTCCAGATTATGATACATCTAAATTACACTTTTTCCTTCCTTTTTGTTCTCATAGGAGTCAGATGTGGGTATAGAATTCTCCCCATTCACCAGTCTCCCAGACCTTGTCAGCAACTGCAGCTATTCTTCCTCCTTGTCTCAGACTGATCCCCTACACTCCACTCAGGCCAACAGCAGCACCAGTCTGCATGACTCCTATTTGGTAAACACACGTTTATTTGTCTTTTGTGTATGTGTGCAAGAGTGTTTCTGTGTAACACTTAAACATACTGGAGCTTTTTAAAACAATTATAGAGTGAAAATCAGTGTGTGTTCTTGCAGTTGACCGGTCTGGAGAAACTAGAAGACCAAACTCAGGGAGGGGCAACCAAAGTATCATGCAGCAGTCCCAAACCACTCAAGCTGTACAGCCAATCCCAAGGTTGGTGCTTTACAGTCATAAATTCACAATACTGTGATATTCCTGACTTAACCATGTCATATGCAACAGCTCTGTCATATTTATATTTACAGCTTTTTCAGCTTTGGTTTTTTGAACATACAGTATGAAAAATTCTGTTTCTAGGACTTATTGCTCTTTGATCTAAAAGTAGATATGTACAGTATGTTATTTAATGCTATTTGGAACAAAAAGGAAGGATTTAATTTCTACTTCTGTGCAGAAGAAAGAAATTATGCCTTTACATGGTTTGCGGGGAGTTGCCGCCTGCAGTCCGTGGGTGAGGATGATGAGCTGTTCGCAGAGAATGTTGTGAGCGGCTGTGAAGTAGCAGAGAAGCAGCCTCCTGGCCGTCGTAAACACTCCTTACCTCAACAGCTAGATAGTGCTGGAGTGAGGCAGGTCCGTAAAAAGTCTCACTTCCTTCTTTGTGCAAAGATGCAAAGATACATACAGACATAACATTATGGTGTTACCTAAAATATGTTACCACATTTTAGAAAATGTAGACAATATGTTGTGTTTGGAGTCAAGTTTGGATGTAAGGTGAAAAACCCCAGGTAACAAAAGACCAACTTCACCACCTGAAACATTCAGTCACATGTGTTATACATGTTTGAAGGATTACAAGCACGCAGACACAAATACAGTATAGGTGTAGTGTAGGTACATGTAAGGATTCAATGACACACACACATACACACACACACACACACACACACACACACACACACACACATGCACTAATTTCTGTGTTAATAAAGGTCTAATTGAGAATAAATAAACATACAGCTACCGAGACATCACTAAATAGGAAACAAAGACATGCTGAATCAGTGTGGAAATAATGCAAGATTGCCAACAGAAGAAACAAAGTCTGTGAAGATGAATTTGTCTGAGTTATTTTCCATTCCTCCTTCTACCAATATCAGATCATTAGGAAATCTGCGCGCTCCCTGAGTACAATTCAAGTGGAATCTCCATGGCGACTGGCACAGCCTTCCATTATCTCCAGCATAGTGCTGATGAAAGGCCAGGGCAAGGTGAGAGCACTCCTTTGACATGAATATTCATGAATAAAGCTCAGAGAATGTGCATATACTGTATGATCATGACGACAGAACAGATGCATTTGTCTGGTTCTATAATTATGATTTACTAACATCTTAGGTGATTTTTGTGTTTCTCTTGGTGCACAGCCTTTTAATTAGTTAGTTGTGCAATTTGTATTGTTATATAATAAGTGCAATGGTTGAATTACAAATGGTTTAACTTTCTAACTCAGTGCTGAAGCTCTTTATTCTGGATTTGCTGCAACAAAGATGAATAGCCTGGTTCCTGATACTAATTCAGATGATTAGGAGAAGTTGATTTATTTTTCAGTAATACTAATTTACTTACTGTACTACTACTTTGCATTCAAGGCAGTAAACTGTTAAATGGCTGCCATCTACTGGTTTCTGGCTGAACACCAAAACATACTATCTGAGCTGCCACTGAAAACACCTATAGCATTTCGTGATTTAGCAGTGAAGACATCAAAATACTAGGCTTCAACATGCTGTTATTAACACTCACAATATATTAGAAGGAAATGGCATAGCATGTTTTCTGTGCTGGTCCCTTACAATTAAATAATTAAGTTAATAAATGAAAAACTGGAATTAATTATAAATATGATTATCTGGTTAATTATCTGGTTAATCAATGAATCTTACTGCAGCAGAACGGAAGTTAGGTTTGCATGTCAGTTGTTAAACAGAATCTCAGTTCTTTCTGTCTTTTCTATTGTAGCAAACAGAAAATCTGTGAACACTTAACCATTTTATGTTTTTTGACATTCATTAAACTGTAACTTCTTCAGGGCCTAGGATTCAGTATTGTTGGTGGGCAGGACTCAGCACGTGGTCAGATGGGGATTTTTGTCAAAACCATTTCCCCTCATGGAGCTGCAGCAGCTGATGGACGATTGAAAGAGGGTATCCATTATTTTACATCTGGTGTTACTGAACTGACAGGAAACTTGTGTGTGCAAAGAAATGTGTATACAATTCATAGTGATTTTTATTTATACTTTACACCAAATACCTTTCTTTATACTTTGCTGTGTAGGAGATGAGATTTTGGAGGTAAATGGAGAGTCTCTCCAAGGACTCACACACCAACAGGCCATCCAGACCTTCAAGGTGAACTGCATATTTGCAAAGGGTTTTGTATAACAGTGTTTAGTACAACAATGAACAAAATAGACATTTTAAGAAACAATAGTGAACAAATGTATTTTTCCTTGAGAAAATTGAGTAAATGAATTTATAGACGAGGCTGGACAAAGATGTAAAACAACTGACTATTTTCATCTGCACAGTAACATTGTGTCTATATTTTTCCAACAGCAACTAAAAAAAGGAGTAGTGACTCTGACAATTCGAACCCGTCTGCGCAGTCCAAGCCTGACTCCATGTCCAACCCCAACCCTCCTCAGCCGCTCTAGCTCACCCAATTCCAATACCAGTGATGGTACATCTGTGCCATCAGGATTTGAACAGGCTGACAGCCACATGGGCCTTGGTCTAGGTCCAAAAGATTGCGTTATCATTGAGGTTTCACTTAATAAAGGTTAGATGAACACAAGTGAAAATAAATGCACTCTAATATAACAGTCTTCAATAGATTGGTTTTCATGGTGTACCTAATGAACTTGAAGGTTATATATTGGATCATTGGATGATGAATAGGGTTGGATTCTGGGTCTGTTTTGACTATTCAACTTCTTTGCTGGTAAAAAAATTTCTTTATGGAACTGGTAATGGTACACTGTCTGAAGTATCATCATAAGATATGACATGGTGCGGCTATGGCTTAGCGGTTCGATCCCCCAAGTGTGCCATATGCCGAAGTGTCCTTGAGCAAGACACTGAACCCCCAGTTGCTCCCATTGCAACTGGCACTGGTGTGTGAATGTGTGTGCTTGTGTGAATGAATGGGTGGATGTGACTCTGACTGTAAAAGCGCTTTGAGTACCTTTGAGTGGGTAGAAAAGCGCTATATAAGAGCAAGACCATTACCATTGCATCATTTCTCTTCAGTGACGAAATCAGGAAAACTGACACTTCTCAAAAATATGCTTTTGTTTTAGAGCCCGGTGTTGGCCTGGGCATTGGAATTTGCTGTCTGGCCCTGGAGAACTCCTCTCCTGGTATCTACATCCATAGCTTGGCTTTGGGTTCTGTGGCCAAGATGGATGGAAGGCTCAGGTAAATACTTAAATATATTGCTAAGAAATGTGGGCACTTATCTTATGGAATGTACAGTAAGGGCTTTGACAGTGTTGTGCTCACACCTGTGCATCATTGTGCAGTCGTGGAGATCAGATACTGGAGGTGGGCTCCGTCAGCCTTCGTCATGCTGCTCTCAATGAAGCTTACGCCATCCTCAGTGAATGTGGCCCAGGACAAGTCAGTCTTATTATAAGTAGGCATCCTGACCCCAAGGTAAGACATTGTGTGATCCATTTTCTTTGACATCAACTTTATTATATTCTGTTGTAGCAGACCTCAAATCTGCAGAACTGTGTGAATTCTGAAAACGGTGGGGGACACTACATTACCTACAGTCCTATCAGACCAGGCTAACACAAAGAGACAGACAACCATGCACACTCACACCTACGGCCAATTTAGCATCACCAGAGAACCTAACGAGCATGTCTTTGGATGGTACCCAGAGAAATGGTGATGTCACGTTGTAAGCTGGAAGCAAAACAGAAAAAGGCTTGAGGCGAACACTGTCACTTTCAACTGTGAAAATTACGTCTTGCTTTTGGCTCCTAAAACCGAAAAATCAAAAACAGTAATGATAAAAGTTTTATCACATACCCACCACTGCCAGTCATGGACAACTTCAGTTAGGCTTTGGCGATTAAAAGAAAGGATTGTTGTGAGACAATCAACCACAGGCACACTTTTTTTATCAGATAAGATTAATATGTAATGTATCATCAGTTTCAGCCTGGATAACGTTATGGGTTAGATTAAATTGTGACTGAAATAATGTTAAGTTAATCATTACTTGGGGGATACTTGTTACATGTTAATGCTAATGCTAACCGCTAGCTAACACAACATGTCTCAACGGTGCCCAAGCACAAGTTGCTTTGCTATGTTACCTTCCACAGTAGTTCCACTTACTTCTTGTAATATAGTATATAATATGTAGAGAGGCTTCACTTGATAAAGGCAGTCAACTTTTAAATTCTTCTATTGCAAATCTTGCACATGTAAATTCTAGACATTGTTATAGCCGTTTAACAATTTGTATACTTTTCTTTCGTGTAGACACTGGGTTTCTCAAATAGTTATGTGTAATTGTCTGGCCGTTGCACTGTGGGCAGTCCTGTCAAACCATCCATCCAGTGAGTGGTGGACAATTTGAACAATTACGTTAGGTCAATCATTATTTGGGGGGATTTTTGTTAAACGTTAATGCTAACCGCTAGCTAAGGTGACATATTTATTAACAAAACATATTTAAACTGCTATGTCTGTAATGTCAACAGCAGTGCGACTGGCTACTGCAAAAGTTGTGGTTTGCACAGAACATTTTTTTCCCATTCATAAAACGTAGATATCAGGGACATTTTCGGGTACAGCCATAGCTGACAGGCCATCCAAAACGGAGGCCCAAGAAATCGGGGATGTCTGGTCACTCTACATTAGATAAATCGATACACAGTAAAATTAGCATACCCAAATTAACACTGCAAGAGTTGATCTTAACACTTTTAAAGTGTCTATATGGGGCCACACCTCAGAGTCTTGAGGTGTTAAATACAGGATCAGAGTTTAGAGTAAGAAGTTCGGAGTTAATATTTAAACACTTAAACCTAGAGGTTTGATTTAGACACTTCCTTTTTACACTTGGTTTTGACAACAAATATTTATCGACTGAGAGTTAATTATAATGGATTAACTCTACCCAGAGTATAATTAACTCCACTATGTCTAGTTTAACACCAAGAATTCAACTCTTCTCAATTTGCTGTGTAGATAGATACTTTATTCATCTCAATGAGAAATTCACATTTCCAGCAGCTTGACAACGGTGGGACACAAGGGGCATGCAGGTTCTATCCATTTGATATATTGTATGTATCTATGACAGATGTATGTTTATCTTGTTTCTCTCTCTTCTCTGCTTCTATCTGTCTGGCGTTAGGCAGATGATGGGTCCCTCCATATGAGATGGAACAAAAACAAGCAAAATATTGCAACGAATGAGTAGCTATTCTGGGCGGCACAGTGATTCTGTGGTTAGCACTGATGTCACCTCCTTTCTGAGTAGAGTTTGCATGTTCTCACTGTGTCTGCGTGGGTTCTCTCCAGGCACTCCAGTTTCCTCCGAAGACATGCTCGTTAGGTTGATTGGTGATTCTAAACTGACCATAGGAGTGAATGTGAGTTGTTAGTCTCTGAATTAGCCCTGCAATAGACTGGTGTCCTGATGATGAGATGAGATGAGTAACTATTTTACTTGAAATTTAAGCAATGGCTTCCAGTAGTCAGAATAATGTCGTGGAGTTGTTGTGTTAAGTGAGTCACCTTGTAGGATTACACAATGAAGCGATATTAGCGTTAGATAGCGATGGCAGGGCTAGCTGCTACCGACCCAAACCTTCTTCCAACAGATGTTTATGGACCTGACTTATTGTCCTGTCTGCCTTAGTTCAGTCCTCATGAGTGTCCCAACACAGGTGGTGGTCTAAAAGCAAAGTCTCTATGCTGATCAGTTCGTTTTAGATGGTTCGGTTACTAAATGCTAATGGCAGGGGGATGTCCCTCACAGGAGCTCATGCGGGTACAAAAGGAACTCAGAGTCCAGCTCAAGCAGGCCAAGGAGCAGTACAGAAGGAAAATAGAACAAAGGATGCAGGACAGCAACATGAGAGAGGCATGGGAAGGGATGAAGACCATCACAGGAAGCAGCTCCAGGAGAGGTGCCCCCATTGAGGGGGATGTGGGAAGAGCAAACAAGTTAAACCAGTTTCTTAATAGGTTTGATAACCCTATCCCCTTCACACCTCCAAGCAAGGTAGCCACGACCCTCCCACCTCCAAGGCCGTCACCAGCACGGATGAGGATCCCTCTCCTCCCCTCCTCCCCTCCCATCCCCTCCCCTGTCAGCACCACCTATGATCACAGCAGCCCAGGTATGTGAGAGCTGAGGAGGCTGTGACCCAGCAAAGCTGCAGGTCCAGATGGAATATCCCCATGACTACCCCACGAAGGCCTGCGCACGGGAGCTGGGGCCCCCCCTACAGCGCATCTAGAACAGGGGAAGATCCCTGAGCTGTGGAAGATATCTTGCATCACTCTAGTCCCAAAGAAGTCACATCATGGGGAGCTGAACAACTAGGGGGCCGATCGCCTGGACAACGCACATGTTGAAGAACATGGAACGACTGCTGCTCCACCACCTGAGGCAACTGACCCACCATGCTCTGGACCTCTGCAGTTTGCGTACCAAGAGAAGGTGGAAGAAGAGGATGCCATCCTCTTCCTATTTCACGGCCCCTCTTTCACCTGGACAGAGGCAGTGGTACTGTGAGGATTGCATTTCTGGAATTCTTCAGCGCCTTCAACACCACCCAGCCTCTGGTCCTCAAGGACAAACTGACACACCTGGTGGCTTGGATCACAGACAGGCAGACCTCAGTATGTGCGACTGGAGGACTGCAGATCTGTGGTCAGCAGCACAGGAGCACCGCAGGGAACTGTGCTTTCTCTGGTCCAGTTCACCCTGTACACGTCAGACTTGAGATACAACTCAGAGCTCTGCCATGTACAGAAGTTTGCGAACGACACAGCCATCGTCAGTTGTATCAAGGGTGAACAGGAGGAGTACAGAGAACTGATCAAGGACTTTGTGACATGGTGCGACTCCAACCACCTGCTCCTCAACACCACCAGGAGCAAGGAGATGGTGGTGGACTTTAGGAGAACCAAGGCGCACCCTGAGCCTGTCCTCAACAAAGGACACTGTGTGGAGGTGGGTGACAAACTGCACTGGACTGCCAACACGGATGCTCTGTGTAGGAAAGGACGGAGCCATCTGTACTTCCCCCGAAGGCTGGCGTCCTTCAACATCTGCAAAAGCTGCTACAGATCTTCTACCAGTCTGTGGTGCCTTAATCTGGAAGTGGAAAGAACATCCTTCAACCATAAACCGTCCACAACCAGGTGCTCCTCACAAGATTTCTGACAGAGGAGTGAAAAGAATTATCAGAAGAGTTGTCCAAGAGCCAATGACCACTTGTGGAGAGCTTCAGAAAGACCTGGAAGTAGCGGGTACAATTGTTTCAAAGAAAACAATAAGCAATGCACTTAACGGCCATGGTCTGTATACACACTCACCACGCAAGACTTTCTGAAGAAAAAGCATGTTGCAATTCGTTTAAAGTTTGCTGCACAACATTTGGACAAACCTGTAAAATACTGGGAGAACATAGTCTGGTCAGATGAAAGCAAAATTGTTTTTTTTTTTTTTTTTCAAGTAATTAGTTATAGTTACTAATTACTTCTCCCAAAAGTAGCTGAGTTAGTAACTGAATTACTCCACTATAAAAGTAACTAGTTACCAGGGAAAGTAACTATTGCGTTACTATTTTTTTTTTAAGTTTAAATATGTTTAATAATTAGAGTTTTTAGGTTTCACAAGCCAGTTGCATAGAATAGAATTATATAGACACGTACTTACACAGAACTTTTAATATTTATTGCACCTCCGACCCCAACTGGTAGATATGTACCGCTTTCACATCGAAAATGCCATGCTGACTCGGGTTGACTCGCCTTTGGTGCTTTCACATCGGCAAAAGTCCCGGGTCGGACCTCCCACTGTGAGAGCTGCGTGTCTGTTTTTTCCTCCCTCATACGTCATCGTGTACATTGCAGATAAAGTTACAGTTTGTTGATGACCTGAAGAATGGACCGGTCAAACCCCCACTCTTTCAAAAGGCTGCTGATATTAGAATAAATCACTGTGTCCTGCACAGAGCCCCGAAAAATGCCGCCAAATCCCCCTTTTCTCGGATGCAGAGCGCTGCCATGATCGTTAAAGTGTGTGAGATCGCTATACAAGATGTATATAAACACACTTATGCGCTTCCATTAACAATCGTGTAACAACACATTTGATTTGTTTGATTGAAAAAAGG
This sequence comes from Mugil cephalus, assembly GCF_022458985.1. NCBI lineage: Eukaryota > Metazoa > Chordata > Actinopteri > Mugiliformes > Mugilidae > Mugil > Mugil cephalus. The sequence goes on along the minus strand of NC_061777.1, from coordinate 27,875,012 downwards.
GAACAAAAATCTCTGCCCTTCAGAGATCAGTCTTTATGGGAGTAGAACAAAACTTGTTTTTGAGCTGAAGCTTCTACAGTGGTACAGTCTGTCAGGGCGTTGAGTCAGAAGGTAACAGCAAATGTATCAGCATCAGAGAGAAAAGCCCGGGTCGACCAGTGACGGCTCGCAACTTTTCCTCCACATTCAGCATCAGTGATGTGTCGGTCACAAATTTGTTGTTGTTGTTTGTTGTTATTTATTTATTTTACTTTTTTCCTTTCCGCATGCGATTGGTCAAGACGTGTGGTGGCTTCTGTGTGTCGATAATAATAATAATAATAATAATAATAATAATAATAATAATACTATGTTTATTATTATAACCAGTAATGTCAGTGTTGCAAATCCATCTTCGGTCAGCTAACCTTCATTACAGTTTCTGACTTTGGTGGCAGGAGTTTGGACTTGGTTTTGCTGGGGTTTTGGTTGGTTTTTGGTGTGGTCAATAATAATTGACCTTTTTGTCTGGCTAGTCAAGCTTACTCCACCTTAGCCAATCATCATCACCTATGCGGGTGTTTCGCCCCTCTCCTCGCTAATGCATGTTTCTTTTACTCCTACAAAGACCTCTTACTGTACAAGATATTGCCGTCTTTCCATGGCTTTGGTGATATTTTAAAATGATTCAGGATGAGCTTATTGATCTTGGTGGGTGCATGGTGTCTCTGAAGGGCCTGTTCAACCACTTTGTGTAGTATAGACTAGTGTGATTGTTCTAAACTGCAAGATCTTTCTTTCTGGACTAGGTCGCTAGGTTTTAGGTTGAACGCTTTGTTATGGCCAAGCTCCTACTCTCTTGCTGGATTGGTGTAGGTGTTATGATGGAAAGCATTGATTTGTATGGACTTACTTGGGATAAAAAATACTTGTGCTCCTACACATCAATACATGTTGAAATTTTGTTTAAGTGTAGATCATGTTATTATTGGTATTTACTATTATCTGCTTTCATTTTTTAGTTCAAATATTTTTATAAAATATCTTCAGTGCTTTTTGCTTATAGCTAGTAGTTGCTACTGTGGTGTTGCTAAGTCAGTGAATAATAAAACAATAACATTCCTGGGTTTGTATTGCCTCAGGTATCAGAGCAGGAGATGGACAACATCATAGCTCGATCCACACACAGGGACAAAATGAGGAGGGACAGACACTCTTCGTATTTCCAAGGTTTAATCTTCATCTACATTTAAATTTCTTGCCACAAGGGATTGTAACATCTCATCCTGTGTAATAATGAATGCTTATTTTATTTACTACTCATGTCATTTTACACATATAAATGCTACAATACTTCATCCAAATGTAAAATAGCAGGATTCAGATGCCCAATTATTATATTTATTAGGCTCTCTATAACCCATCTGATACGGGCTCAACTAAAAGGACTGTAATCTGCAGGTCTGTTGTGTGAGAGCCCCCATCCAAAAATAAAGGACAGACTGGGAGATGGCTCCCCTACTCTCAGCTGGACCACAAAGAAATTCCTTGAGCCTACCAGTAGAGTAAGTATTTATTCAGTATTCATTTATCATTTCATAGTCATACAAATACATGCTGGGTTTCAGTGAGTGTTTGAGCAGAAGTTGACTGAACTATACTTTTGTTTTTTCAAGTGAAATATTCTTGATTTGTTAATTAATCTTTGATTTTTGGTCCGTTTTCTTGATTCTGAAGCAGATATCCTTGAGCTCAGGGATAAATATATCTCAGTACGCCTCCCACAATGTTTCCGGTCACTCAATCCTGTCTGAATCAATTCTGATGGTCTCAAACAGTGATGAAGCACTCCACCAACAGAGCTGCAGTACCTCAATGGATGACATCTCAACACAACCACTTACCAAATTGTCACCCATTTAATGCCACAGAGGAGTAGCAAATTCAGCAAAAATTCTGACAGAACTTGCGCCTTCTAACCCTTTTTCGCTCAACAGAAAGATGCAACCTTATCTCACAAAATTGAAATCATGGCAGGTTTGTGGCTTAAAATGGCATCTATTTTGTTTATTTGATAAACTATAACATTTAAGTAAAAATGAGGACAAGACAAAAATACATCATTTTTCAGTTTAATTTTATTTTTAACATTTGAATATACAACACCACTGTCAGGAACATCATGCCTTGCCTTGAGAACTTTCTATATGCTTTATTTAAACAGAGGTAGCATGAAGGCAGGTTGATCATTTCAGTCATCACACACCCTTCCAAGACAAGTCCAGCTTTGAATGGGCCAAAGTTAGGATTTTCATCATCAACAAAAAAGAATCCTTTAGCAGTTTAACTGCATACATCCAGTTTCATCCTAACAGAGTAAGAAACAGACCTGAGTACATAATCATGCCAGGAGATAATTCTGTGTTGTCCACCAAAACATACCACTGACAGTTTATGATGAAATGCATTTTATGATATTGACTGCACTAAATGTAATTTCTGAGTGTAATCATTCACATGTCTAAGTAACATCCAGGTGAACGAATGCCAGGTCCAGAAGTTTCCAGCAGAGCATTGAATTGTCACAAGATGATCAGTGTTATTCACTTCTCCTGTCAGTGGTTTTAATGTTGTAGCTACAATTGTGCATTATTAGGGGACGGCAACAAATGTGTTTTTCAAAAAAAGATCTAAATGGTGTGGAGTGCAGGTTTTTAGTGCACCACCATCTGGTTGATTCCACTCATTCTTTATTGAGTAAGTGGGACAGCTATTTTGGAAGAAAAGGGAAAATAGTTCATCAAGTCTATTTTTTTAAAGCAGCATTTAGACACTCAAAGACACTTTTTGAGGTTCATCATATTAAATAATGTTCTGAAGAAGGTGTTTTATAAAAAGGCAGGCCATTTGGAAATAATATTTCTAATCATAACCATAAGCTGACTTCATGCAATCAGTACTTACACTTTCCTTCATCAAGGCTGAAGTCACACAACACAGAAATACCTGTGGCAAAACCATTAACATCTGTTGCCACATTTGTTACTGGAATAATTAGCAAGCTCATATCCTGCAGACCCATCTGTGTCCTTTTAGGATGACGTGTCTTAGATTTTGATTAGCAGCAAAAGTTGAAAACTTCTGTGGAAATACTCAGAAATAAAAAAAAAAAAAAGGCTGGTGAAACTTCTCCAGATAAGGTGATTTGATGACTCTGATGATGATGCTGACCTATTTTCAAAATGTGAATTTATTAGAATTGAAATAAAACAAGAAAAAAACAAAAACAAAGGGTACATTTTTATTTTTTATTTTTCTTGCATTTCTAGCACCACCTAGTTTTATGGTTTTGTTTGTGTTTATTGAAACATTCTACTTAAACAAATAAACAAAAGATACCAAAAAATGACCAAAGCAACTGACATTGTAGAATCTTTTGCTATAATTTGTGCACTTAAAACTAACTTGGTATTTAGTGGAAAAAAACAACTTGGTCTTTAGTTTTCATTTTATTTTTAGGTTTTAATGCAATGGACATTTTTATACAAAAAGACCAGCTGCCATTTGTCGTGCTCTAATGTGATGTACTGTATATTAAACTTATTTTTTCTTAGATTTTGGTTGTTACTATGAATCACTGTTATTGTGAGCATGTGAAAAAATAAATTATGTGTTTAATGAAAGCAATCAGGTTGTTCTTGTTTTTAGGTGTATTCTATACATTCTTATTCTCATCTTCTGGCGCCGTTTGTCCTCTGGGGGTTGTGGGGTGGCTGGAGCCTATCCCAGGTGTCATGAGGCGAGAGTGAGGGTACACCCTGCACAGGTTGCCAGTCTATCTGTCTTTGGACAGTTGGGGAAAGCTGGAATTCCCAGAGTGAACCCACGCAAGCACAGGGAGAACATGCAAACTCCACACTGAAGGGGGTTTGGATTCAAACCTACACCTTCTTGCTGTGGGGCATCAGTACTGTGCCAACCTGTATTCTATACAGAATCATTTGTTTCAACTGTCCGTTATTGGAAAGAGTACTAGGGCTTACCGTGATGTTGTGGACAGGTCAGACCTTCCATACTCCTTGCAGCAATGAGAGTGTGCAGCGTCACTTACTTTGCAGATTCAGGTAAAATACTATTATTAAAAAATATATTTAAAAAAAGAATTATGTAATAAGAGTACTGATCTGTGGAGAGAATATCTGAGTATGTAAATGAGCTCCAACTTAAGTTAGGTGATAAACACATGCACATCATTAATTTCATCAAACTTCAAGATTTTGAAGGTCAGCTTGAGTTCATGCATTGTGGAACATCCTCTTCAATATGCACCCAAACTGCTGTCCATACTTCCATAGCTTTCGCCAAACAACCCCAAACAACTTGAAGCTGAACTGTTCTGAATTTGGTGTGAATGCAGTTTTAGAGGACACTGTGAAAAATGTATAGCTACTTAGGACCATTGTCATATGTATTATGTGCAGTTTCTTGTTTAACATCAGTTTTCTGTGTCTATATGGACACAAGGAGATGCCCCTTGCCACTGTTGTCTTAGCGCTTATTCTGATGGTTACAGGCTCTGAGTTCTGTAAAATGTCTTGAGACAATTTGAAGCAAATGCATTATCACGTCAATGATCATCTTTGGCTGTCCTAGAAGGACCCAAACAAAGCTCAGTTTTAAATGTTAAAAGTGCACGTGTGGAGACCTGCTAGAAAGAATGGAAGAAAAAATGCTTAAATTCTGTACAGAATTTCCCCACAAATCTGTAACTGTTGCTAAAGGAGCTTCTAAAAATAGTACATAAGATCTGAATACCTCACTTTTTCCTGTTTTTAGTACATTTTCAAGCATTTATAAAACCCTAATATACTGTAGTGGATATGTAGAGTAGATGTTTAAATAGGCATGTAGGGATGATTCAGCAGTTGTCTCTATCAATCCAACTTATATGTGAAAGTCTATTGTCCCAGTACTCATGTCTCAATCGGTGATAACAGTAACCCATTTTCTAATCTGACCACTTTTTTCAGTAACAAGTTATCTAATGTGTTAGTATTTCCAAACCAGTAATCAAGTTCCTTATACAAGTCACTGACCGTTACTAGAAGCAGAGAGCTGGACTTTGGTGCAAGAGAACAGTGGGGCAGTTGAGGAAGTTGGTCAGGCAGTATACTGTGGAGGAAATTATGCATTTTTTATAAAAACATGTTAAAAAACTGTTAAAAACAGTTGTCATTTTTAAGTTGACGCAGCAGGGGGTTGTTGTTTGCATTGCTGAATGTAACTAAAAAAAAAGGAACTTGCAATTTAACTTAGATTACAAGTTAGACTACAAGTTGTAATCTAATTTAGTCACTTTTAAAATCAAGTAAAGGAGTATTCAGTAATCGCATACTTTGTGGCAACACTGGTCTCAATGCTGGTGTCTGTCTGGGCCCCAAGGACACTGAGCCTTAGTCATAAGAGATATTTCTTTTGTGTCCTTTCATTTTAATCATGTCAAATCAAACTTTATTTATATAGCACTTTTCCTACAAAACAATGCAACCCAACTTGCTTTACACACAAAAAAAAAAAACAACAGCAAAAAAACAAACAAAAAAACATAAAATAAACATTACAACGAGAAACACAATCAAGAACCCCCGCCTGTATATACACATATATACATATTGGGTCTAACTTTATTTGAACAACAGATTCTTGTCACTTGTCACTGTCACTGAAAAGTTATAGAAATGGACACCTGCTGATCTGAAGATGTGTGTACCCAGAATTTAGGTGGGAATGCACATGTCCATCTGCATGGTAATGTCATCTTGATTCTCTGGGTTTGAGATGTTCAATAAATGTTTCTGCATAAACTTCTGAGGCTCTTGAGAATCCTTCAACATAAAACCTACCACCATACCAAGGTACAATATGTCTATATCAGGTAGACAGTACATGCTTTGTATGAAATTATTTCTTTGCTATAAACACAATTGAATTGACCTGGAAATGGCAATAGTACTATTTTTAATATATGAGATAATAATTGTTCATGAGACAGTACACTTGGAACAACTATTAGGGATAGGGTTATCGGAATTGTGTCACAAGACTGACCTAACAAATTCTACATTTTGAGGTGGGCTACTGTAGCTCCCAGCCGAGGGAGCACTACAGTGCTCATTTTTTTGCCACACTGGTTTAGCTTGCTTAGCTACAGTGCTCCCAATAGCAAACTGAATCACAGCTAGAAGCCCTCAAACCTACTGTAGGGTTGAAGGAAAAGGCAGTGGGACATTTATGTGGCAAGCAGATGGGTAAAATATTTTCTGTCTGGAGTGAGAAAGAAGATCTCACTTATAGCAAACTATTTCCTGCCAAACAAGAAATTTGCTTGCTTGCATAAGAACCAGGACATTCCACCTTGGCCATACTCATGTGGAGAAGAAGAAACAGTGTTCTATCGTAATGCCAGAGGCGTTGGTACAGTAACCCTGAAAAAGTAATCCACTTACGGATTACTGATTACTCCTTTAAGAAGTAACTTAGTTACTTTACTGATTACGTGATTTCCAACTACGTTACATTACAAGTTACTTTATTAGTTATGTACAGCAGCTTGTGTCTGTGTGCACCAGGTCTGAAGTGAGTTGAGATGCTTGGATTGTGCTCTTTATTTGTCTGAAAAACATACCTACATTTACATCAACAAATCATGATTGCTTACAGAAATAGTTTTGTGTTTTATTGAAAAATTCTATTAGAGTTTAAATATATAAGGTTTAGGAGAAAATACATTAAAGGTTTCATAATCATTACACCCCATACACTAATTCATAAGAATTAGTGTATCTAAAAGAAAATGTCACGCTAATCCAAATTCTTACAAATTAAAGTCTTAGTGTAAGAAATTGACAGTAAACACCACAACATACTAACTCAAATAAACAACTACAACTAATGTCACTTGCCATAGTTACAGCGAAATGTAAACCTATGTATGTATGATAATAATACCCATCTCTCCGCATTTAGATTTATCCGGTGGCATAGTTTAGTTGAGTCCGTAAGAGGGTTAAACAGTCCAACTAGAGTTAGAGAAATGTATGTTATCTTTAAATTTGGCTTATTCTAAATAGTATATTCCCTTTCAGATTACGTTCTGACCCTCCACATCAGCTTAATAACAACACTGTATTTTCACAAAAAAAAATGAAGTTTTGTCCCATCTTCCCACCACTGTGACTAAGGCCATTTAGAACAAGGATAACTTCACAGATTCACAGACTGTCCAAAAAATGCTCAGAAACGCAAGATAAAGAAAGACAAATGGATTTTGCCATTCATCTGAGTGGCTTCTTCCGTTTCTAAGGGACTGGTGGGAGTTGAGGAGCATCAGTGGGTGTAGTCCTTCCAAATAAAACTTTTGGAAAAAGAAAATCCAAATTAAATTAAATAGTCTATGTTGTTTACAGCATCAATATCAAATTATGCAATTGGTCATATTTGTACTCATATGAGACTCTTAGTGTATCTGTAAACATAATCACTGAAGAGAAAATAGGTGATTGGCAGATGCGTAATTACTTGTCCCCACTCCATCAGGTAGAGCACACTATATTACACACTTTTTACTGTCTGATACTGCTCCGTTTCTCTTGGGAAGACAATTAGCAAATTTCGAATGATCTATGAGCTCCCTATGAGCTTTGAGAATTCACGACATATGAAAAGTATGCAGTATCCTCCTGAAAACTAATTGTCATTTTTTTGGGAGGAAGGTGAACAAAACTGGTGCCATAAACATATAACTAATTTAAATGATTTAACTTGTAACTCAAAATTAGGTGACATGAATTAGCAGCAGTACTAAAAGGTCTACACAAGAGTGATGTGCCAGTTGCGAACAAGAGGATGAATGGTGACAGAAGATGAGGATAATAATATATTTTTTGTTGCAGTTCAATGACAATTTACATGAAGCCATTTTTATTTTCAGTGAACCGAACCAAAAGTAATAGCTCTCTAAAAAGAGCGGAAAATTCCCATTACAATTCCCATTACTACCACACAAGAGATGAATGTGGCTGAAGGTAAATGGTAGTTAGCATTGAAGGTAACAGCAACAGCAAGAAGGTCAGGGTTCAAATCTGACTGGTCCCTGTGTGTGTGGAGTTTGCATGTTCTCCCTGTGCTTGCATGATTTTCTCCAGCTTCCTCCCACCAACTACATGCTTGTAAGGTCCATTGGTGATTCTAAATTGCCCGTAGGTGTGTAAATGTGAATGGCTGTCTCTGTGTTAGCCCTGTGATTCATTGGCGACTTGTCCAGCGTGTACTCCGGTGCCCCGCCTCTCGCCCGATGACAGCTGAGATAGGCCCCTCCCACCCCACCAACACCACCACCTGACTCCTTGAGAAGACAAACTGTTTTAGAAGATGAGAATGAGTGTAAGAAATAACCAGCAGATGTCAGTAAGTGCACACACTTTTCAGATGGGCCTATGTAACTGACCAACAACTGGATCACCATGAACACTGTTTTGCCAACAAATCTGTTCATAATACTAATTCTGTAATTTTTAAGATTACAATGTTTTCTTTCTTTTACTAGATAATACTTATTTTTTATTTTATTTTAATCTAATCTTATTTTATCTTTGTTTTTACTTGTGGTTTTTAAGAGTGTTTTCTTTTAAGTGCTAAGCTACTATGACCAGGGAATGTCCCTTGTGGCTCATTAAAGTCTGTCTAAGTCCAAGTCTAAGTATAGTTAGTGTCATGGTGTCCTTAAAGTTCAATTATAACTCCCATTGTGAACCATGTCTAAGTACGGGAAGAAGAAAATGAATTGCAATGGAAACTCACTTGATCTGATAAACCATAATGCAAATTCATCATTAATGTATAATACACAGAATTTGTTGTTCACTATACTACATGGATAAAGCTGTGTGGAAATTAAAGAAAGGTGAATAACATACACACAATACTACAGAGAATAGAACAGAGAAGGTTGCAACAGGTTGATGCTCTATGCCCTGGAACATTATCTGACAAGGTGTTTGGTTCATTCTAATTACCATAATTGAAGGTTATTTGCAAATGGTACCTAATGGTATAATTTGGACTTTTCAAATAAATATAGCACACAATTACAGTATGTTTCATAATCAGTATAACACTTTACCCTTTCCAGCAGTGGTTCAATGATTTAGTGTTTAGCTAGTGCAGTAGAAAACACTGGCACTAATGTCTAAGGTTCCACTTGTAGTTTGCAGATACCATCAAGACAAAATTATAACTGAAGAAAAAAAATAATGTATTAAATATATATCACTGCTTAAATAATGTGAATGACACACTTACATTTATTTTTTTTTCCTCTGAGAAGCACTTAAAGGATCAGAATAATTCTTCAGTAACTGAACTAAATATTTCTTAAACCATCAGACAACCCAAAATAGTTACTAACCACTACAGCAACAATTAATATCTATGATTTCAGTTTAGTTTAGTTTGCACACAGACTTTCCCTAAACCCTCATTTAGATGTGCTGAGTACTAAAGTGTGTTTGTTTGTGTAGCTTGCACAGTACATATGCCATAAATAAAACAGATGTATTTCTGCCAAAGTAGTAGCTCAAAAATGCGTGTGCACTAACATATTAGTTGTTGTTAACTGTTATTACAGGATTCTTAGGTGCTGCCAAATGCACTCGAACAACTGATTTTAAACTAAGTCATTCACCCATCATACTTAATTATATGACCCCACCTTCCTAATTCTGTACAGGTCTCCCTTGTGCCTCCAGAATTTATGTATTTATTTATTTATTTGTTTTTTTAGTTGTTCCTAAATAGTTTTTGTGTATGTGTCTGTGTCAGGCTGCATCCTGCTGGAGATGGCTGCTGCCATCAAGTAGTGTCATTGTTATGGGGTGTGGGTGTCTGGTCTGGTCTGATCTAATGTTGTGACTGATTGGTGTATGTCTGATATGGTACTATAACTGCCCTTTTTGCCTGTTGATATCACATTTGAAAGCTTTATCCTGCAGACATCCTGCTCTCACCTCCAGTACCTTGTAGTAAATCTACATCACTTATTCCAGACCATACTATGTTATATTTGTGTCACGATTAGATACTACATGTGTTCTTTAGTCAGGTGTATGTTTCAATGGCAGCTGTATGTTGTTGTGGCTGAATGATGTTGTATTAAGAAAAGCTACTCGTTAGTATAACTGTTTCAAATATTTATTTGTAATCGTTGTCCGTAATGACTAAATGTATCTTTAAAATGCGTTTAAGACAGGCTGTGCTGTTCATTGTGAGCTTGGCAGCACTGTAGCTTTAAGAAGGAGTGAGCAGTGCTCCGATGACGCAGGAATGAGCCTGAAAAGATGCTTCAAAACTCCAGGCCGGAGCAAGCGTGTCTGGTGGCTGCTGACTGAGCTGGAAGAACCTCTAGGATCAACTGTTGAGGGAATATCTTCTGCAGGTTCAGGAGCATTCGAAGGGACAGTCAATGCAGAATAAAACACATGCACTTAGGCAGATTCGCTACAGAACAATTCAGTTATTTACAACTAAGACATTTACCACGGCGAAGGGCTTTCTGTTTTAAGCTGTATACGCTGCCAAGTGGAGTCAACTTGGGGAAAGAAACATTTGAAGGAAATCTCTCCAACACTGTGCGTTAGCCTGTAGCTATTTGAATTGAGGCTGGGAAAGTGGCATCATGACATATTTCACGACACTGTGTGTCTACCTTTTGATGGCCCTGAACGCAGTTATGACAAACACCATCAACGAAGACATAAAGGTTTTGGTATTTTTACCAAACAATAACTCTTACCTTTTTTCCTATGCAAGAGTCGCACCAGCGATCGATTACGCTCAAAAGACGCTGAAGGCAGATGGGGGACTGTACTCTGGGTTCCACTTCAACATACAGTTTGAAAACTCCAACTGCGTGAATGATGCTCTGTTTGCGCTACTGGACGGGTCGTGTATACAGAAGCCAGATCTGATCTTAGGTCCTGTGTGCGAGTACGAGGCGGCAGCGGTGGTGAGGGTGGCATCTCACTGGAAAATTCCAGTAATCTCAGCAGGTGCCCTGGCTGCCGCCTTCGGAAACAAGAACACCGAATTCTCCCACCTGACCCGTATCGCTCCGTCCTACGTAAAAATGGCAGAGACCTTCACTGCGATTTTCGAATACTTCACCTGGAAGAGCGCGCTGCTTGTCTACGAAGACGACAAGGAGGAGCGGAACTGTTTTTTCACTTTGGAGGCAGTATATCATCTGATGGCTGACTATTCTATCAATACACATCAGTTTTCAGAAGATGATCCATTGAACACTGATTACATTCTCCAAAGCATCGGTGACACTGAAGGTAAATGTTTCAAAAGGGTTCTCCCTCTGAAGCCTGTAAATGCATTTAGTTGTTTAGTTGTTTTTAAATTATGCTCGCTGTTCTTGGATAAGGCCCCGGAAATCACTCTTATTTCACAATCAATCAATGTCTAACCAGCAAAAGAATCTATTATTGTTGTCATCATCAGTGGTTAAACACTTAAACAGTTCAACTAGAGTTAGAGAAATGTATTTTTATCTTTTAAATTGAGCTTATTCTAAATAGTAGCCTATATTCCTTATTCATTTTCCCTTTGTCACGTCTTCCTACCACTCTGACTAAGGCCATTTAGAACAGGGATAACTTCACAGATTCACAGACTGTCCAAAAAAATTATCAGAAACGCAAGATAAAGAAAGGCAAATGGACTTGTAGAGTTTTTTTGAAGACCACATCTAGACTTATCCGTTAGTTTATTCCGTTTAGTTGAGTCCTTACAAGGGTTTAACAGTCCAACTAGAGCTAAAGAAATGTATGTTATCTTTTAAATTTGGCTTATTCTATAAATAGTATATTCCTTTTCAGATTATGTTCTGTCACTCCACATCAGCTTATTAACAACACTGTATTTTCACCGAAAATGTGAAGATTTGTCTCATCTTCCTGTCACTGTGATCAAGGCCATTAAGAACAGGGATAACTTCACAGATTCATAGAATATTTCTGAATTTTTTTTGCCCCTCATCTGAATGGCTTCTTCAGCTCTGAGGAACTGGTGGGGAGCTGAGGGACATCTGTGAGTGTAGCCTTTCCAAATAAAAACTTGTGGAAAAAGGCATAATTCAGAAAATCCAAATTGAATAGCCTATGTTGTTGTTTACACCACCAATATCAAATTATGATTTTTTCAAGTCAAGTCAACTTTATTGTCAATTCTGACATGTGCAACACAATACAGGACTGAAATTACCATCCTCAAAGGCCTACGGTGCAGCAGCTAAACAAAAAATGTAAACAAGAAATGTGCAAACATTGAGAATATAAATATAAAAAAATGAAATAAAATAAAATATATCCTGTATATACAAATTAGACAAAGGAGAACACGGCATAGCGTATGACAATATACAATATACATAAAGTGGCTTATGCAACCCTGACTTGAATAGTGCAGAAAGTATGGTTGGAATGAATGAATATATGTAGGCATAGGCATAAATGTCCAGTGAGTTCTGACCAGTATGTAGTGTCCAGTAGCAATGTGTGTTGGGGGGTGGTGTGTATGTGTGTGTGTGTGTGTGTGTGGCAGGGGCAGAGCAGGTAGAGAGTTGACTTTCCTGACAGCCTGGGGGATGAAGCTGTCCCTCAGTCTGCTGGTCCTGGCCTGCAGACTCCACAGTCTCCTCCTTGATGGCAGCAGACTCAGGAAGCTGTGTGATGCAGATACACCCTCAATGCAGAGGGCTTTGCGCGTGAGCCGGGTGTTGTAAATGGAGGGATGGCACCGATTACCCTTTCAGCTGCTCTCACTGTGCACTGAAGGGTGTTATGGCAGGATGTGGTGCAGGCTCCATACCACAGCTGGTCAGGATGCTCTCGATGGTGCCTCTTTAGAAGGTGCACATGATGGGGGCTGGGGCTCTGGTTTTCCTCAGTGTGCGGATGAAGTAGAGGCACTGTTGAGCCTTCTTGGCCAGTGATGCCGTGTTGGTATCCCAGGAGAGGTCCTCTGTGACGTGCACACCCAGGAACTTGATGCTGCTCACCCTCTCCACAGCAGCACCATTGATGGACAGAGGAGCATGCTGGGTGTGCGCTCTCCTGAAGTCCTCAACAATCTCTTTTGTCTTGTCCACATTCAGAGAGAGATTGTTGTGTGTGACGAAACGTATGCCATAATCATACTAACTAATTTAAATGATTTAACTTTTAACATAACATTAGCTGATAGGAATTAGTGGAAGTACTAAATGGTCTGTTGTTCTACACAAGAGATGAGTGTAATTGAATATAAATATGAACTCTGTATCTGCTTTGGTAGGGCCAAAGCCTGTCTTGTTCATTTTGTAATAGCTAAAAAAAACAAATGAGATTAAGTCAAGGCATTTTGGGGGTTGATTTTATAAGTTACCAATTACATCACATTATATCACAGCTATCGGTTATAAAAAATTAAAAATAAAAAAAAATACGCAGTTCAATTTCAATGCTAAAGGATGACACCAGATGGCAAGACACCTTTTTATCCCAACTGGGCAGGGCAGAGGTAGATTTTTATTTGTTGTACATGTTATTACATGTTATATGTACGTGCCCTTAATCAATTGAAGTTAAATATGATTTTTGTTTAACTATTGTATGTTATTCAATTTCTGAACTCCACACGTAGGATGCCTACAGTAAAGATTTCATGTTGCCATCTGATGCAAATGCTAATATTTTCCCACTATAATTTCTAACTTGACAGCAGTTAAAATTGTTTAATACTATAGCTGGAAATGCAGAAATGCAGAGGAGAAACTTTTTGGAGAGAGATTTTAAGACTGTTATTTAAATCCCCTATTCAGGTAGTCCTGACCTAAAGAACTGGCTCTTCTGTGATGAGCCATGCATTTGTAAAAGCTTTGCTTTGCTTCCCTAAAGGCAATTCAGGCAGCATTTAATCATGGGTTCCCCATCTTTATCCATACCACATAGAGGCTTTCTTGGCTTTCTTTTGTAGTTTTTTTCCATGTGATCCTCCTGGACATGGTCCGCTCTATCATGGAGACTTGTTTTAGGCTTTTGACAAAGTAACAATGTCTGATTGTCGTGTGGTTTCTGTGATGTGTCCCTGAAGCGTTAGTTGTCTGCTCAGCTTCTAGTCTGGTGCAGTGAAGAGGATGCTGGTTGTAGACCTGCACTGTTGTTTGGGCTGCACCCACTTTGACAAATGGGATCTGCTTTTTGGCAAGGCAGTAGGCCAGTTGTTCTTTATGGCTTAGAAGACTCTCTCAGCTACTGTCTTCAGCACATGGCCATGATGGCACCAAAAAAAACAGTCGACTAGGTCTCTCAGGCAGCTACTAAGGATATGTTTGGGTGTTAAGATGGTGTGTCAGCATTGCCCCATAGCTGGAAGTTTGCTGGGCTGGACAAGATGTCATTAAAAGGAAGTGGACTTTCAGCATGTTGTTCTACTGCACTGCTCATGCTACATAGTACTTTGAGCTATGGCAAGCGGATTTAACATTTAAAAGCAAAGTTTAACTATCCAGAATTAACATTGTATATATCAAAAATGTCTTTCTGACTAGTCGTGATTACATTTTGAATAGTTGAACTTTTCATTCAAGATATCTGTAATGTAATTGTGACTAGTCGAAACGACATATAGAGATATCTGTAATTCAGTTTTGACTAGGTAGAATGAACGTTAAAGATATCTCAAATGTCATGTATGACGTTTCTCTATTTTAGGTAAACAGTAATATGTCACTTGCCCTCGACGCTGTAATCAAAGAAGAAGTCAGTTCAAAAAGAGGTTAGGATGGTGTTGGCTGTAATTGAAAAAACCACAAGAAAATGAGGCCAGTGATGCATTCTCCGCATCCCTCCCTGCCAGCTCCTGCCTTATATATTTGACTAAAAACATCAACCTTGGCCTCTGGCTTTGGCTTTAGCTGGTCCGCCATCTTGCTCACCACAAGTGCAATGTTTATCAACAACGCGCTCCCGCCTGAAGTGGTAGGCGGGGCCTTCTGCAACGTCATTTCGCCTAGTCAAAACTGTAATTCAAGATATCTGTAATTACATTCTGACTAGGCAGAATGAAAGTTACAGATATCTCCAATTTCAGATTTATCTAATCAAACTCCAGTTCAAGGTATCTAAAACTTGATAATGGCTATCTACAATTAAATTACGACTATTCCTAATTCCAGTTACAGATATCTACAACGTCATTTTGACTAGTCATAATTCCAGTTACAGATATCTACGACGTCATTTCGCCTAGTCAAAACTTAATTTAAGGTATCTGAAAAGGAACATGTATATATCTTTAATTGAGGTGAATTAAATATATCTTTAACTGGAATTATGACTAGTGAGAATCAAATTGTAGATATCTCAAACTGGAATTACTACTGGTCATAATTCAGTTACAGATATCCGCAATTCACGTAGCAGATATCTGCAACTCAGTTATAGATATCTGTAATGACGAATCCCATACACATGAATGGCAAAAGTGATGTTATTTGTCCTAGGAGGAATGTAGTTGTGGATATCTGAAATGACAGTTGTGGAAAGGAAGAATGGAGCTGCAGATATCTGAAATGCTCTTTTTGACTAGGCAAAACTGAATTACAGGTATCTGCAACACATATCCAGTCTGGCTTTTAAATGTTAAAATGACTTGCCATACTGAGCCACCTGCTGATTCTCCCCTCCATTGTTTCTAATGATGTTAAAGGTATAGACCAGGTGTCTCTTTGATTTTAACAATGATAGGTAGGGCCAGATCCCTGTAAGAATGCCATGTTGGCATACACAGGCCTTGAACCTCCCTGGCAATCCTGAATTTTCCAGACACATATCTCTTCCCTGCACTAGTAACTTGGATCTTTTCTAGCCAACAAAGGAGATCATTCTCTGCTGGGAACATGGTGTTGGATTAGAGCAGTCTCAACAATTTAGCTAGGTATTTACCTATACATATTGGTCTAGTCTAGCCACAGAACAAACCAGATCCCTTTGCTTCTTGTACACAGCAAATGCTGTGGAGTTAAAATTCTGGTGTTGGCTAAATTTTAGCAAGAGTAATTGTATAGTTTATAGATAGATAGATAGATAGATAGATAGATAGATAGATAGATAGATAGATAGATAGATATTTTATTCCTCTGAATGAGAAATTCACATATACTGTTTGTAGAGTTTGTGTTATATATAACTCTCTGAGGACAAATAGGTGGTGTTAAAATGGAGTGTCATAATTGATAGTTGGTGAATTAACTCTGTAAGTGTCAGTTTAAAATATGTAACTCTCTTCATTACTACTATGACCTCTGAACCTGGATATGACACCTCAGGTGTTAATTTATTAGCCCCGCCCATTTATTATAGCCGCACCTGGCCAGTCAGCCTGAGAACTACCGACTGACTTTTACCGATGAGAAAGCTTTCTTTGGTGAGTAAAAGTGATTTTTGCCTATAATGTTATGTTTGATGTTAATACTGACTGTTCTCGTATGACCCTTAACAGTGCTGTAACAGAACACCAAGCTAACACTAACATTTGATTTCTGCAGACATGCTAAAGTCAATAAATGCTAATTCATGGACAATCACATGGTTAACATAGGTAGGCTATTACAGTTGTTACTGCCCAATGGCAGAAACAGTAGTTAATCTAACCGTTAGAGAGAACGACCAAGTAAACAAAGACTGTATAACTGCAGTGGTATTAAGATGTTTGAGCCGAGTTAAACCATGCTAGGTTAGCAGTGCCGTTATACACAAGAAGAAAGAGTTTCAACTATACCCTACAGGGACATTTAGATACATTGTTTGGGCGTCTTCCTTATTAAAATATTGGTAAAGTTGATAAAGACTAACAAGACAGCAATGGTGGTAAACTTAGCTGGGTATAACTTAACTGTCTCGCTGCAGGCTGCTGTGTCCTGGTACCTTTGGCACCTTTTTAAACCTTTTTTGTGTTTGTTTTTATGTGTTTCTTTAAGCAGGAACTCTACTATGACCCTGAGGCCAGTCTTGCATGGAGACTACAGACAGTTTACCACCTGCTATAGGGGCTGCAGGACTCATAACGTCTCATCTGAATTCTGAATTCTGAATTTTCCCTGAAGTTTGGGAGCAAAGCATGTAAAGCTAGGAAAGTTTGATGTAAAGTGGCATCTAATGTCTTATACAAACAGTTATATGATTTAAATGCATTTTCTATGTGTACTTCATATTTGTTACTGTGGCGCATTTTAAATAAACATTTCAAGCTTAACATGACCTTGTTATGTTATGATAATTTATTTTACATGTAATATGTAACCTGAAAAATCAGTTACACCATACAGTGTAAATATGGAGTAAACACCTGTAGTAGTTAACAATTAACACTCAGTGCATTTATATGCAGAGCTTAATCAAGCTATGCTCAAAATTCGACTTTCTCACTACAGTCCTTGTCCCAGTTTACATGCAGCGCAAGAAAATCGAATAACTGTTCTCCTCTTCCACACTAGGTGGCGATACGTGTCTTTTCAGCGGGTTAATACCACGTTAATACGGCCCGATTTCCAGCTGGCCTATTACTTGATATAATAACCAAGAGTCGTTCATGCGGCAGACCGGCATTTCAAATAACAACCAGATGGATAATACCACATTTTTTCAATCATGTACCTAATGTTCGCGCTACTTCTGATGCAGGTAAGATCCGTGCTATCTCTCAGACGGCTCCGTTTCTCTTCTTCTTCTTCTGCGATTGGCTTTCTTGGACGTTTTTTTTTCCAGCGCAGCGGTCGTGGAGCATGCGCACATGCATTATACGATTGAAAACTCTGATTCAATCGCATTATCTGGGTGTCTCAATCGGATAATGAGAACTCCGATTTTAATCGGAGTAAAGTGTTTACATGCACTTAAGTTCTCCTGTTATAGTCCGATTAAGGCAACAATTTGTTTTTTTCACGTGCATGTAAACGCACTGACTGAGTGAGTTGATACCTAACACTATACACTAGTGTTGAGAGAAACTAACACTGGTTAGTGTTGAGAAGTGTTACATTTTAAAGAATAATAACACCTTGAGAGTGTTAACATACCAACACTTCAAAAAGAGTCAAATTAACACCCTTTGGTTGGGGTTAGGGCTAGGGCTAGGGCTAAGGCTAACCTTAACCCTTTGGTGAGGATCCATATAGACACTTTAAAAATGTTGAGATTAACTCTGATGGTGTTGCTTTTGGGTATGCTGATTTTACTGTGTACTTCTTTGATAAGCTGAATAACTGAGTGTTGATGGCAGCCTTACAGACTTCAAGTTCCACCCTTCTGAACTGCGTTGTAACTGTAGTTCTTTTTCAGTAGGAAGTATGTCATCCGTTGTCACAAAAATATTATCTTTGACACTGAGCAGTGAGGATGGCCTGAGCTACTCAGTGTCTATGATTCAAGATTTAATGACATTTCTTGTCATTATGTGTTTCCTCCTTTTTAAGAATCCAGACCCCTTTGAAATCAGCTACTGCTTGGCAGTGAGTCTGTCTCAGATTGTCCATAGTAATTTCCGGAGGAGTTGGAGATGCTTTGGACAGCATATGGCACACAGTTTGATCCAGGGACAGAGCTTGCTCTAGTTTCTGTCACCATCTCCAGCTTCATACCAACATCTTTATTGACTTTGTTTTGCTTCAGCTCTTCTGTGGTTCCCAGTAAAGTGGAAATTAGGCCAAACCTTCTGGGACCATCAGTGCGAAGTGACGTTACACAGGACATTCTCCTGCCAGTCACTATCTTTTTTAGCCAAGTCTACAGATCTGGGTGGCAACCATACATTCCATGTTTTCAGAGTGTCCTGTACAGTGTTCTCTACCAGAAATAAGTATGAAAGATGCTTGTACACTATATATTATATTCTTATAACATATATATATTTCTATTCTTTAGTCCACCCATATGTGCACTGTGTGCACTGTCTGTGATGCTGAATGTCTCTGTTGCTGTTAACAATGAGAATTTCCCCATTGCAGGATGAATAAAGGCATGTCTTATCTTATCTCTTGACGTCTCATGAATATAATAATCCCCTTCAAAAGTTTTGGAACAGCAAGCAAATTCCCTTGTTTTTGTTGTTCACTGAAGACATTTTGGTTTGAGATCAAAAGATGAGTATGAAACAAGAGTTCAGAATGTCAGCTTTTATTTCCTGGTATTTACATCTATATGTGTATATATATATATTTTTTGTATGCTTGTGTGTTATGCGATGCACTACAAACATCATGCAAGCATGCAAAGTATGAAAATAATAGTATGAAGTATAGTATGAAATAGTAGTATGAAATAATAATCCTGTATGATAGTCACATGTCTGACGTTTGCACCAAAGACAACCACAGGAAAATCGTTTGAGATTCCTGTGAGTTATGGTCACAATAATTCCTTTCAAACAGATGGCGCCTGCATGGCTCCATAAACATAAATACTTATATACGTATATAATATATATGTCTATGGTCAGCTCCTGCAGGTGGTAGCAATCAATGCGGCATCTACACTTTATTATGTTTATTGGACACAGACGACTTCAAACCGGGAGGCTGAGGTGTTTAGGCTCGTACACCGACACAAGCGTTGATCCTTAGATACTGGGCATCTGACTGTGTGGCAGACAGACATGGTCAAGCGATGTACCACTTCCTCCAAATATCTGAAGGTCAATGGTTGTGACGGTGCTGAATGCAGCAAGGTCCACAGCAAAAGGTAAATTGTCCTGACTGTGCCATTTCTTTTTTTGTCTGCATTTGTCTATATAGTTAAACATCACATGGTGTTAACATTATATCATCATTACTTCAGTGCGTGCGTGTGACCATCACCATTAAGTGGAGTGACCTTGTGTGGTAGGAAGGGCAGTGCTGCACCTCGGTGAATAGAGGGGGAGAACAAGGACAGAGAATTGGAAGGATGGACAGAGGAAGAGAGGCATGTGGTGCTGCTACAGTGTTGTTTTCGTCTGCGATGACAAAATTATTACGCTGCCGCCCCTTTTAATCATGGTGATAACAAGACGATAATGAGCTAAACATGGCTCTATGATGACTTAAACGTGACAAGATGTGTGAGAGTTTTCATCAATAAGACAATGGAGACAGATGGATGTCTGTCAGACATCCAAAATGCATAACATGTCTGCCTATTGTGCATGTAATTTGTCTGGCAAAAGCTAAAAAGTATCAGCAATGCCGTTGCATCCTATCTTTGTTTGGTTACGCCCACCACCATGCAGCGCACATTCTGCACAGCACGCCTGCAGGCGGTCAGATGGTCACTAGTCACACACACAAACACGCAATTGAGTTTATTAATTCATTGTTGCTATACGATGTTACTCGACTCTCGATAATCGGCTTGGGGTCTGCTGAAGCATTTGCCATTGTGTGGAAACATGGTATGCCCAAAACTATTCCGTTATTATTGTTTCTACCCTACAGCAATGAAGTACAGCACGGCAGCATGCCCAGTGGGGTGCTGTGTAGCTCTCTGGAGAGATGGGAGAGTCCAGGGGGGGAAGGGTGTCCCAATAGAGGAGAGAAGTCAATGATGGGGCACATAGTGATAGAGTGAAAGAACAGTCTAGCCCTTATTAGACGGGACTCATCAATTTTTCTTGATGTGATCCAGCAATCACTGGCGGGTGACACCACACATGCATGTGGGTATTCCCTAAATGTGAGTGAGACCATTACCAGGGCCCAGAGTGAGTTCAGGAGACCCAGCCCCTGAGAACCACCACCCCAGTGCAGAGCACATGGGTACCCAGACCAGAGAACCAGCATAGCCAAGGGGCACACCACACCCCGGCGCACATGGCGAGTGACCACCCCCAGACCGACCAAGCGAGCACAAACTGGTGCAGGCCAGAAAGGCCACCACACCCTCCCACCCACTCAACGACACCCCCCCCCAACCCCACCCCCGACCACCGGGTGGCCAGAGGCGCCCCACCGGTCGGGGAGACCCACCCGGGAGCCCAGTAATGCCCCCGCAGACAAGCACTGGCAAAGCACCCAAGGAGGGACAGGCCACCGGAGCAGGGGGTCCATGGTGCTGGTCCCATGCCCCTGACACACCTGGGCTAGGGAGACCGTAGGAAGAGGGAACCCCCATTCACCACAGGAAGACCCCGGTCCCCCACAGAAGAGAAAGGGGAAGTGCGAAGCCACCACCCGAACCTGCCAACATCGGACCGTCAGAAGCCCCCAGGGAGGGTAACGTGGAGCGTGATCTGAGTGCAGTTTAGGAGACAGGCAAGTGAGGGCCAGGGTGTAGAGCTGCACCATTTCAAAACAAACTACCTGGCTAGCTGTGAAAAGCAAGACATGTGCATTCAATCCGTGTGCTCATCGATTAACCAATAGGCAAGAAGTTCTGAGTATTCCTGGGATATATTTTGGTATTTATTTATGTATTAACTTATTTTTTATTGTATCAGAATTGGTCCTCCATACTCATCATGGACTCTGCCATTTTTATTACATGTGTTTCCTGTTTACCACAGAACAATGTTATATATTACATGGTTTATTTGTTGATCACTATTAATTGGATGAAACCTGACACACCCGTGGTCGCTCAGTGGTTACAGAAAGTGAAGTATGTCTACATGACTGAATATATGACTGCCCAGTTACAGCTAAAGTACCTATTTGTTATGGGAAACTGCACCCAAGTTATTGACTGTCTCGCCAAAAACTTTACACCTCAAAATTTCTCAGTTGCAGGCAACACTGTAAATAAGAAGCTGTCCGCTCTTCTCCCAGACAATGTCAGCCAGTTTGTTTGTTTGAGCTGCTGAAAGAGGAGGTACAGAACCACACTGATGTGGAGAAAGAAAAAAAAATGAAAATGCAATTAATATAGCTTAAAAAGGAATCATATTTAATCATGTTTAATCAAAATGAATGCGATTAATCTGATTTCAATTTTTAATTGTTTGACAGCACAATATATATATAAATGTTGGTTGGAGATTCAGGGTCAGTGGTCTTTGCAGGTTGAGGATGTGCTACTCGAGATGATGGAAGGGGAAGGGAATTTGGAGGTGCCTTACAATGCTTCAAGGTCTGAAATAACTCTTGAACAGGGTCTGCAAGTAACTCATGTGTGGCTGGTCTCATTGATAGTACTGGTCTATACTCCTTCTGGACTAGACTGGTATCTTCGACCAACTCTGGGTTGTTCTGGGTATGATGGACAGTAAGATTAGTCATTAATCCAGTCATTGTCATGCCTTACTGCCATGATTGTCTACAACAATGTCCTCTTTTTCTTTATTGACAAGATTGCTACCAATCCTGGGATCCCAGGACTGGGATGCCTGATTTTCCACTTCTTTTCTTCCTGGAAGAAAAGTCTGTAGATTCAGTTGATTAGTAAGAGGTTGTGGCTGGTAGGGTCCTTATATTGGAAACAGTCTTTGGATGCAATGGCAGGTATCTTCACCCAACAGGTTATGGTTGTGTTCATATTTATACTTTACTCTTGTCACTTGTGATCTGTTTCCCGAGTACAGGTGTAAATGTAAGGTCTGAAGGAGATATCAGAGAAAGCTGTGCTCTTTCTGTTGAGGTAAATCATGAATGATCTTGTATTTATAGTGCTCTTCTGCTGGCTTTTCTGTATACTCAGCTTGGGGATGTTCATTTCAGTTTAACTTAACTAACTTAACTTTACGTCCATGTGTCTTGTGGTGGAAAGTAGCATATAATTAGTCAATGTATAACTTCTGGTCCGACTAACGCTGCCAAAATCCATAACTGAGTGAAAATTACACAGAACATTACCTACAATAGTTTGCCCAAGCAGTTCATTCAATTCCATTTTTGTTTCTATTTTCTATTTATAAAAACCCAAAATACTCATCTTTGCCGAGTCATTGCTGGCGTCATTGCTTGTACATGTGGGTGAATGGAGTGCATGCTATTGGCACTAATGTAA